>NW_027072045.1:3740000-4940000 GCF_038088225.1 Cyrtonyx montezumae
TAACGTGATCCAAACAACACCAGTCCCTGCTCAAAGATGTTTTAACACCCCAGGAGCAGTTATGCACATTGCATCTGCAACTCGCTCTCTGCTGCTGGGAAGGGGTATCACCCTGCTCAGGGTGGCAGTGAATGTGGGGGCTTTTTGCCCATGCAGCCCCTCCAGATCACGGAAGGCTCTCTGCCTCCTCTCTGCCATTCAGCTTTCCCGGGGTAATCCACTCGACGTCTGGCTGAAAGCCATTATTCTCCTAACTGTTGCTTATTTTTAAGTAATACAGCTGCTCTGCACAATCCTAACCACCTCTTTGATTGTTCATTAGGGACCTGCAATACTCTTGGCTTATTCCAGTTAAACTTGGATTTAACTAACAGTAGTTTTGTGCCCCATCACCTCTTCATTATTAGACTGAATTGCTTCCTAAGGACCAAATCATGCAAAGAGTCTTGCTGCTCCTGCGAGGCGCTGGGCACCCTCTTCTCATCCATTTCACTTAGGCAGCTGCTTTTCATGGAAATTGATGGCATGCTCAGGCTGGAAGAGTCCCAAGCCGACGTTGGAACTCAGCATTCAAAATCTTCATTTGCAGCAAACAATGATGCACGTGACTCCGGCTCGCTTAATGCAAGTTAATGTCGCTGCCTGGCCATCAAGGAATGAAGGCATAATAAAGGATCGATAATTGTAATGATCTAAGTAATGGTTTTGAAATATCTAACCAAAGGCAACAATTAAGGCTCTTTTAGATGCTGCAAACTTAAAGCCTGTGGTCCTGAATCTCATTCAAGTGCTTACCCTTAATGAATGTACAAGTCTCTAAGCAGTGCTCCCCTCCTGCTCACGCTCCGCCACCGACAGCCTGCACAGAACCCAATAGTGTGAGAACTACACAAAAACACAATGAACTTTCCTCCTTTCTGAGCTATGCATCACTTTCAAGCAATGCTACGCTGAGGATAAAATGTAGAACGTCACTTGCATGATAGCAACCCCTCACGTGCTTCCCAAGGAAATTCTGGATCAGGCAGACTTGTATTTTTTTTATACCACGGAGGCCTACCAGCACTCTTGAGATGATGGGGATGAAATGCTGCTGGGACTTTTGGGTCTGTCTTTCTGATGGATGTTCAGGCTTTGGAAATGAACATTTGCTTGCTGGTAGCCTGAACTCCACTAGAGATACAAATCCCCAGCTCTTTGAGAATGATGAAGTCATACCACCATATTGCACACTGTCTTGCACTGAGAAAAAAAACTCACAAGTTTAAGGCCATCTGTATTTAAATCCAAGGCCAGATAAGACATTTAAATTTTAGTAGCACTCAGTTATACACCTGACACAGAGAAATGGCTGCAATCCTTTTTATCAGGCTGGAGAATAGGCATTAAATGACAAAATGTTAGTCAGGCCATAGATCCACAAAACCTCCAAGTTCTGAAGGAGCTTCATTAAATCTGTTTTTATCAGAAGGGAGAGAAGGGCTTGGCATGATGTTGCAGGTGTTTGAGGCATTGGGCTTTTAGAGAATCACCGCCAGATACTTCATCCATCTGTCTATTTTCATATTTATTGTTTTACCAATCACTTTATTCATCCATCTGTTCATCTGTGTAAACCCATTTTTTTAAATTTTAATTTTTATTTATGGACTGACCTTAATAAACTCTCCTCAAGTACCGCGTGTTCATCACTGCCACGGGTGAAAACGTTATTAATGACAGGAGGGCTGAGCTGGGAAGACGGCTGCCCTCTAAATTCCTTTTCAGCTGACTGGGCCGCAGCAACTCAGCTGGGTGGAGGTGGCCGGATCGATAAGGTCGGAGTTCAGTCACTGTTCCCATCTCCTCTATCATCCCCATCATCGCCAGCTAACGATGCCTGCAGGTGGAGCGCGGCCCTTCCACCTTCACGAATCGCCTCGCTCCGTGGCCAGGGCTCTTTGGCCCCGTAGGAAAATCTGTGGCTAGCTCTGGATATTTGTTTTGAAATGTATACGAGGGAAGACACGGAACTCAATAGAAGAAAAGCCCAGTGTGTTTATAGTAAATAGCATCGGCTGGCAGCGCGGTGCTGGCACGATCTGGGACCAAACCTGGCTCCCACGGGTTTCAGTCATTACAGAGAATTTCTGATTAAACATAAATAAGGGATGCTGCAGCCGTTAAACGCTTTGCTCATAACACAAAGGAGTTAGAGGCAAGCTAGGTCTCAGCACGTAGTCACAGCGTTACTTAAAGCCAAGAGCTGCGGCTGGCACCCAACCCAGCATCCCCACTGCAACAGCCACAGCTCTGAGAGCTGTGCCCCTTCAGACAGCCATGAGTGCATTTCTTTTTGAGGGTGCAAATCGCAGTTCAGTCCTGAAAATGACATTTGTCACTGCTGACACCGTTCTTCTTTAATTGCTAACAGCAGCATGGGTGATGGCTACGTTGGAAATGTAAGGCAGGGAGAGCGCCTTGAAGTACCTTGAAATTACTCACTTATGGATTAAGACTGCTTCAAATTTATGATACATAATAGTCACGAGGTGGCCATAAATGCTTTATGAGTTCACTTCGTTGACATAAGGTTTAACCTTGCCTCAAAAATACATTTTTATCCTGCCGACTTGAAGCAGGTTTGACAAATCCTTTCCAGGCTTCCTCGGCCCTCACTTGTTATCCCTGGTCGGCCCAGGTGCTGCTGGTGACAGAGCTTTGTGGTTACAGATGTAGCTGTGAGGACGGGGACGTCCCTCCCACGGCTTCATTCCATCTCCAGCATCGTTTGAAGCCTCGGATCCCTGCCTTGGGTTTTATTTCGACATCAGAGGTGTAAATCAAGTCATAAACATATTTAAACTAATGTTGTTGAAAATCTGTAATTCTGACAGCAAAACGAGCAACAAAAGCGCATATAATATTTTGTGACATGTAATTTTAACTTCATCCAGTCTCTTTGCTTTTGAGACATCGGTACCTGCGGGATAAGGCAATAAAATAAGGATGTACAAGAATGTGTCAAATGTAGGGCTTCCCTAAATTACACTCTGAGGCACAGATTAATACATTTAATACATTCCAGTCATGAGTGAAGTACTTATAGCAGAACAACTGCTCCTTCAGTGATATCATTCACTGGAATGAACTACAGCTAACAGTGACAAGCTGGAAAAATGCCCCCACTTTTCAAACTGTACAAATGGCATTTGGACACAGTAACTCAAAACTGGACACTTCATTTCAAGTTTAAAGCTAGTGGTCCAGTCAAAAGCTATTACTCCATCTTCTTTATTTGTAGTCCATGCTTTTGTGCTCTTTAAGAATCAAATAAATACTGGTGTAATGGTTAGCAACTGCCAGTTCAACGAAAAATACTGCTAAATTCACCAATAAGTCTTTTTTCTACACACACAAATTTATGACACAGGAACTGAACCCATTCCTGTTACACTGCCTGGATAGTTTTTTAATGCAGAGGGAGACTCACTTTAGTGATAAGAGTTTAAACCTCAACTACTTTTTCCTCCTTTCCGTATCATACATCTAGATAGAGAGGAGCATGAAATAAATGAGCAGTGCACACAGGAGGTGTGCTGAGCTGGGCTGTGCTCAGCTGCACGAGCCGTGCAGAGGCAAGGAAAAAGGTTAAGACACCAGCTCACAAGACAGCACCTTGCATCCCTGTCACTTCTACACAGAAAGATCTCTCATCCCCACTGTTCTGAGGTCCCTCTCCTTGAAAAGGACACCCCAAACCCCCCACTCTGCCCCACCGTCAGCTGCAGAATATGCAAACCCCAGTCTGCAGCCCCCACAGCATCCTGTTATCGTGTGGGTCCTGTGCAGGACTTTGTGCAGGAACCAGAGCCTGCCTGGAGGAGTCAGGCTGTTTGCTTTTCATCCTGGCACCACTGGCAGACTGCAGGACTTGAGTTTGCAAGCTCCTGCTTTGATCTGCCTATACAAAATAGCCGATGCTGACAGACACAAGGTTTGAGCTCCTCCTCAGCAATCAACGTATGTATTGTACTCCCAGAGAAATGCCTCCTGAAACCCCCCCAGCACGAGCTATGAGGCTGTCTGTGAGTCAATGCTTATTGCAGACAACATCTGTGCTAAAAATGCATTATTTGGTGCCGCATGAAATCACCTGGAAGAATGCTTACCACGCTGGGGGTTACACCAGGAGCTGTGCCAACCTTCTGGAACAGGCTGAGGAGACCCACACAGAGGTGGTGTGATGAAGGGATAAATATTCACACTGCCCAAGCTCCACGTCTCTTCTCCAGGCACACCTTTCACAGGGCTCTGTATTAAAACAAAACAAGAACCTACTGCCCGCTGCAGGGAGCAGCAAGCAGCTCTGGAAAGGAAAACGCCTTTACATGTCTATGGAAGAGAACAGCAAAACGTATCTCCAAATCTGCGAATTCACTTTCAACTTGACATACCTCTAGAGGTCCCTCCCAACTCCTACAATTCTGTGATATCATATTCTATGATATGATATCCTATTTGTATTGGAGAAGAACTAAGCCACAAGTAACCTTGGATTTTCTAAGTAGAGGTTTTTTTCCTCCCTGTTTCCTCAGCCAGTGGCTGTAATCCTGTTCCTTCCAGTCACTCACCTAGAAGACATGAAATACAGGGCTGTTCCTGGCTTTCTGTGTCACCAGCAGTCCCACCAGCAGAAGACCCACAGGAAAGGGTGTCTGCAAGCAGAAATTACTGCTGCTTCCACACGAAGAACTCAATTATCTCTTTTATTCAGCTTCTTAGAGGCACTGACACTGAGATGAGCAAGACTTTTATGATGTTCTAAGCAATCACATTTGGCATCATGATCACATCTTGATTAATTCTATCCACATTGAAAACTATGAATCTTTATTTTCTTTTGGTCTGTCGGGTGCTTTGTAAAGATTTTGCCTTAAAAGCAAATAATGCAAACTGAGAAGAACTGTGGTAGTGACTACGAGGGGATAAATGATAGCTGTAACAAGCTTGTGTCCCACATCTCTGCATTGGTTAATGAGAATACAGAGACCCTGGGAGCTGTTGCAGGCTGACAATACCTAACAGCCCTCTGCTACCTTCCACTTCTGGCACCCTGTGCACATATTCTTTACTATCTTCCCCTCTTGAAGAGAAGCTTGGAAAAACCCTCACAATTAATATTCATTTGAACAATAAAATTGATATCTTTTCTCCTCCCTGTCATCGTCTCGTGTGAAATAGCTTCACAGTACAGAACCTATTATTGGACATTGCACATAATTGATACCAGATTCATTTCTCTTGTGCTGAACTCATGGTCCCATGTTACACTGCATAATGCAGTCACCCCAGCACGGGAAGTACACATGGGATATTTTGCAGCGCTGTCTCAGAAATCTCTACATTTCAGGATCATAACCCAACCCCATTAAGATATAATTCACTATCTTTTATGGCCATGTGGAAGCCTCAACACCTTGTGTCTTTGATGGGCTTATGACACAGAAAATGTTCAGCTTTGTCCATATCTGATCCCAACCCAGCTTGTAAAGGCTTCAAAGCAGAACTTCTTTCAGCCGCACAGCTGGGTTTTATAAGAATCTTGTACAATGGGCAACTGCTAGAAGACAGATCCAAATAAAAACAAAAAATAATACTATGTTCTTAATTACTAAGAATGATTCCTTGTATTAGTAATACAAAAAGAAACAATTCAATCCATACTTGCAGGATTTTATCAATGGCCAGTTATCAAGCCAACATTTTCACGGCGTCCGCTGGCTGTTCCACGGAGCAATAGCAAAATGCATTTCCAATTCTGATTTTCAAGAATCAGAGTCATTTCCAGAAGGACTCTCCTCAAGGTGTAGAGGGAGCAGCCCTCAAACGTGTCATTCCTGGAAGACCAACCCAACCTAAGGAGACGCGGTGCTCCTGCTGCAGTGACTGTGGGCAAAATAATTGGATTATACACACACAATTCAGACTTTCAGTTACTGGGTGCTTTCTGGCTCCTGGTTTCCACGGAAAAGTCAGGGTTTTGTTCCTTACTCCTTAAGTCCTTGTACTGCTTATTTACATATGAAAAGGTAAGTTTATAAAAGAGCTTTCCTATTTTACTACGTCTAATAGTTAATAATTTAAATCTGTAGCCATTATCATCATATAGATTGACACAAATGGCATATGGATCATTCTGGGGATGAGGGTTAGTTTCTTTTAGGAGAGAATTGTTTTAGTTTTTGCAGGAAATTAATCAGGGGAATGGGCTTTGTGGAGCATGGAGCAAATCTAATCTGTTCTTTGTTCAAATTTGCCTTGCTCCAATTCCTAGCAATTGTAGACAACATGCTCTTTTGTTCAGGAGCCACTTGTTACATGCATAATTAGAGACTGCAGTAGCTGTGTTTAAAGAAAAACTGTTTTCCAGTGTAATGTGTGATCTTGATAATAGTATTTTCATCAAAGGTAGCAATTACATTCATTAAGCTGGGACTGGCAAGGCAGCAAGGAAATTAAGTGGAAGGTGAATAAAAAGCTCCCTGTTTCTTTTTAAAATCTCCGTCTCTTTGTAAGTTGAAATGCACCATGTTGAGCTGCAACTGGAAAATACATACTGAATATAAAAAAAAAAAAGGAAGAAAGAAAGGAAAAAATAAAGTCCTCCTTAACCTTTCTGAATAATGATCCAGAAGATATCCTAGGGACACCTACTATAGATGCACTTTTCAAATTAAAGGGCTTTATTCTACATTAATTTCTTATGCAAGTTTTAAACGAGCTCAACATATGATTCAGGTCTTTAAAGGCTCCAGGGCTCTCTAGGATTAATTCACCGTTCTTTTCACACATAAATTAATTGTTTTGTGTTCTCAAAAACGGCAAACAGCGCATAAATCAACCGGTTCAGAAGAGACGTGAGGCTGGTACCTTTTGCAAATCACCCCAGTTAGCTATTTACACCTCACTGCTGCAACGTAACTTAAAGGGAAAGCTGTACCAGTAGGACATAGGTTATGAATTCTGAATGGATTTCTTGAATGCAGAACTCATTTTAGCAATCTGATTCCCTGAATGACAGAAGTTGTAGAGCCGTTCTTCCAGCGCTCCAATGATAGTTTTTCCAGTTAAGAATTCAATTGGACATCACTGATGTATTTGCAAGCATTCCCACAGTACAAGTGGACAGTCCTCCCAGTGCTGCCCTTGTTGCCTGAAGCCTGGTGAGATTTGCAGATGGGAAAATGAGAAAACCCGGAGCAGCACGAGGGCTGTGAGCCGCCTGCAGGCTCCCCACAAGCGCTCCTGCTGATGGGGTGTGCAGAGAAATCCCATTCTGGGGTTCCAAAACATAATTCTGCCTTCTTCCAGGCACTGCACTGCAGGCTGAGAAGCAGGGGTGAGCGGGTACTGCCCCCTCCAGCCTTCCCCCTGCAGACAGGGCTGCACACAAGATGCTCCTCAGCAAAGGACCCTTTCATCAAGAGGGGCAAGCCTAACTTACAGGCACTTAGAGCAGGACAGGAACTGAGATGTTGACCATGGCAGTGCTCCTGCCTGAACAAGGATGTCCCAGCACGCTTGGGGTCATCTTAAGGGAGAAAAATCAGAGCCAGAAGCTGCCTGGCTGCAGCTCCCAAAATAACTGCTTCTCCCTCTGCCCTTCCCAGAAATAACAATCGAAACCACAGCATCGTGGACAAATTGGAATTTGCATAGTTCTGCGAAGCATTTCCTTCAGTTAGGAATGATTTAATTATTCTTCACTTCCTCTTGTAGAAATCATTCCTGGATAATGATGTTAGCATAGAGCAGATATGTTTCAGTCAAGAAATTGATGTAATTCAGTGCCAGAAGGCTTTTACAGTACCAAAAGAAAAAAGAAATCTGTACACTTCTAAATAGAAATAACAGTATAGGAAAGGTTGGCAATTCAATTACAGCAGCCTGAGTCACAGGGTCACTGGGTGCCTTAACCTGGTGCTGTGTCAGCACCCTGAAGAGCAAGGGGACAACTCACGTGAACCAGATTCTTATGCTTTAGATAATTACTGAATCATGACTAGCTGCATTACCTCCAGAGCACTGTTTATCTCTGCAAATTGAATCACTGAAGTCAAAGCACAGTAGAGCTAAAATACTTGTGATATGAAATGGAAGACCTGTCACTGCACCTTGCTTTGGACCTTAGAAACCGTGATCCTGCATGATAGTTAAATATGTTTTACAAGTAGCTTGGCTGAATGCAGCTTTTATTTTTCAAGCAATAAGTAGAATAACCCGCCACAGTAATCAATGGGAGACCTTACCTCAATTAAAATGAGAAAACTGTTTTCTTTTTAAGGCTTCACTGGACAGATGCTGAGAAGACGAAAGTAATTTGGCACTTAAGGAGGGAGCTCAACAGTTGTGTTTGATAATCATCACGGATTGGAACAAGGAGTTTTTCACTGAACGTGGGGAAAACAAGACTAGCAATGCAAGAACAGCCTTCCCATCATATACCAATCTTCTAGTACATCACAGGGAGTCATAAAACATTTTCAAAGTTCAAAAAGTACCTTAGCTGAAAAAGTGCTTTGCCTCAGTTCTTACGGGAACCATCGGAGCGAATGCTGCATTTGGTGCAAACCTCTTCCACCTCAGGAACAGAATGCCTAATATTTTCTTTCCTAGAACAAACAGAACTGGCTTTGACACTAAAAAGCTCTCGCTGCTCAACTCGCTCTCTCAACGACACATCCAACAGCAACATGAACAAAACGAATTATATGGAGCTTTACAGGATTCAGGCACATTTCCAGAATCTGAACTTTTAACTTCTGGATGAGGTAAAATGCAGAACGCCTCAGATATATACAAAGCTAAAAAACCCTTAGTGACACAGCATCAAATCACAACTAGGTGACTGCTGTGGTTATCCTGAAGATTTCCACTTGGTTTGCATCTTTAGGACGTGTTCTGGTGAACAGATGCACCTTGAAGCACGTCCTAAAAAACCAATTTGGACCAGAAACATCAGAGAAGCTTGCAGCAAACTGAACTGATGGGAAGGATGATCTGAAAGCTCTTCTGATGGGTCAGTCAACGTTCAAAAGCCTTGAATGCTTCCAGAAGGAAATGCCCCTTCAAGCAGGAAAGCAGCAGCTCTAGATGCATGCATCAGAACTTCTTGCCTCCTGTGAAGCAGAGATCCAACCAGAGTTGTTTTGCAGGCCTCAAAATGCCAAGCTTTCCAAACCAAAGCAATCAAACCTACCGGGCCCAGAGGGACACAAATTAAGCATGAACTGACCACGTTGCAGCTCAGCATTCCCCTTCATTCTAGTCCTCACTGGGAAAGAAAGGTGTGTCAGAACTGGAAAAAAATAAGACATTTCTCAGTGTGACAACTTGTTCCGTGCTGTAAAACAAGCAAGCAATGCCACACCGTTTCAGCTCTTCACACCAAGTGCTTTCCCACTCTACTCACCTTTACAGGCAGAGCCAGCTGCAAGTCCTGCTGTTGTGTGCACACTGACTTCTTTAAACACACCAGAGGCAGTCCAGCCCTGCTCTGATTTACTACAGATGCTTTTTAAAACTGTCACAAATTGTGACAACAGTTTGTATAACACTTCAGACAGAGAGCAGCTCTGCAGCTCTGCTGGGAAGGGACCAGAAATCACTCCTCAGCTCACACATGCTAATTTCCTGCTGAGGTGACCCACAAATAAACAAGCTAGCAATGTGGAAGTTGGGATTTATTACTGTATTTTGGGTTTTCCTGTTTCTATTAGACTTTTTTTTTTTTTCCCTTCATGGTATTATGTAAGAGAGTAGTTACAGCTTGCAATAGCTTTCCTTCCTCCAGAGATCCCTGCAAAACATTTGATGAAAGCACTGGTTACTTGGCTATCGAGATGCAGTCTTCCATCAGGTGGGGAGTGCTTTCTTCTTAAGGATCTTTAGTGAAGCCACGTTGTGATTTTCTTTCCACACGCACAGTCCTCCAGCATTAGCCACTGCACACTAACGAGACACGCAGGGGAAGAACAGTTCCATAAGGATGTAAATCCACATGATTTCAAGTGACACAAGAACATACAAAATGCTTCTGCTGCCCCTTGGGATTGTCTATCTTATGGATTTATAGTTAAAGGCATTTTTCAGAAAAAAAGTCCCACTGTACATTCTTCCTAACACTAACACGGCAGTATGAATCAACACGTGAAGACAGATCTATGAAGCAAGCTGTCAGGAAACACACTGCTTAGTTTTAGTTACCTAGCACGTTACTGCACACAAATAGAGTACTTTCAGGGGATAATAAACACCAAGATTCCAGAGCTTACTCCTATCTCTCACACCAGCTAATGAGAAATTCCCTCCAGTGCATTAAGTTGGACTTTGCTCATCACAGTGACTGATCTTACAACTGCCATGTTTAACCAAAATAATTACTGTCACTCCTGTTTGTTGGCCTACAACTCAGGATCAGCTACACACTGATGTCTGACCTTGGCACGGACTCGGAAGCAGTGCTCAGAGGGGAACCAAGCAGGCACTCACTCCTCTCACCCTTTGTGTACAGCTGGCTGTGCCACGTAGCTCTGGGCAACAGAGTCCAACTGAGAAAGACTTCAACCATTCCCTTCCACTTAAACTACGGAGCTACGTTTCAGAGAAGACAACTCTGTAAAATGCTCTGCAACTGCCACACTTCATAACAGACTGTGAAAATTCTTTTGGAATTGTGCCTCCTCCAACAGTTTGCACAGTGATAATGCAACGAGTAAATATTCATGAAGTACTTCAGGCAGCTGCTAGCCACTTCTATGTTACTCTCTTTGGAGAACATCTATCACACTGGTACAGTGAGTACGTTTTGGGGCTGAGGAAAAACGTTCTTCAGCTTTCATGCATTCCATAAGCAAGCCCAAGGAGGTCAGGCAGCTGCTTTTGAACCGGACTGTGTTTCAAATCTAGTTTATTATGGTATGAAAAACTTGAAATGGGTCTCTCACCAAAAGATTTCCAAATGGAAAAGCAGTATCACGTTAATGAGAAAATTCTTTACACAGTGAAAGGCTCCTGTGGAACAATTACTCTGCAGTTCACATCATCCTTTTCTAACACAATCTTTACACAGGGAAAAGAAAATACGAAAGAAAGAACAACAGCATCAGAAACATCATATAAAATGTTATATTTGAGTATTTTCCAAGTAACAATCAAACCTTTCTGTGGACACGTGCCTCAGAGCGGAGTAATACAAAAAGAAATATGACAGAAGATATATTCATTCTGTTTCAGTACAAAAGCTGCAATTTAAGAATTTAAATGACAGGTTATTAGAGGACCATCAGTGGATACACAAGGTGAGCATTGTATCTAGTCAGATATCAAATTCAGGCACTTTTAAATCCATTCTCAGCAAAGGTTTTTTCTTCTAACCAGTCCAGACGTAGCATTTGAGAACTGAAGATGCTGTCCCAAGGTAACAGACCAGATTGACTGAAATGACTAAGGACACGTAACGGGAAACTCACTGATATAAATACACATTGTTTATGAAGCAGCTTTAAGTCCTACCCTCATCACAGAAACCCTTGTAACATTCACCATGCCAGCTCTGCTGCCCCTCACCTACTGGTGCAGCCAACCACCATTAGCAGTCCTACTCCCAACAGCACCAGGTGCAGAAGTGCAATTTATGAGAATCCATAAATGCACATCCCAAAATCAACAGGGGTGGGGGCTACGAGCAGCTCTTAATAGCTCCTGCACAATGGAGCACATCCTATTACTAAACTAACGACTGCATTAATCAGCCATGAAAGCAAGCTTAAGAGGGTCAAACAAACTCTTCCCAATGTAAATGGCCAAAACAGCCAATAATGACACAGGGAGGAAACTTCATGGTTAAAGTTTACTTGTGTGCACATTCCTGCACAAAATTTTGCAGACAGAAATAAAACGTGTGTCTTTCTTTCAAAGGAAAGAATTTGGAGAGTACAGAAGATGGAACTGGATACCCAGCCCTCAGCAGTCCTTCAAGGAGCTCCACACTTTCCTTAATAAAGGGTTTGCTTTCAGCACTAGATTAAGTCAGTTAAGTATCAGCACTCACTTTGTAGCCTCACACAGTACTAAAGAAGCCAAGCTAAGATATTGCCTTGCAGCACAAGACCCATTAAACAGCACGAATCAAAACCTGATCTCTGCTGATACTCGTGCTAGCAGAGCAGGCTGAGCTGGAGCAGCTAAGGACAGCCTCTCACATCAGCACACAGCATCAAGGACACTCAAGCATTTGTAGTAAGATTACCATCAGTGCAGAGTCACAGACAGCTTATGTGGAGCAGAGTAACTGCTGTTAGTCACTGCAGTGCTTATAAGTCTTAGCTGGCTGAACATCTGAAATTAAGTGTGCAAACAGTCTGAAATATATTTTTATCATTTTTAACAACAATATATCTGGAAGAAACCTTCAGAAATTCTCCAGATTACCCTCCTACTCCTGAATTTTTGAAAATCCTAAATCTGTTGAACAAATTCACATGGAAAGTGCTTTTTTATTTGGCATAATTATCACATTAGTTCTCTGCCTGTCAACAAAGCAAAGAGCATAGTGGGCAAAGTCATTCACTAAAACAGGTACTTCCCTTTGAGGCTGAAACCAAGTCTAAGAGCTGATGCTCTTCTCCTTGCTTGTTCCTTTGTATAAGGCACTGCAGTGTGTTTGTCAAAACATACTTTGTAAGGGCCCTTTTCCACAGGTGGCCAGAAAACTCACTGAGAATCTCAGATTGTAACTTTCTAAACTCCACTCACAGTTACACATCGGTGCCTAGGAAGGTTAAAAAATGAGATTATTCTAAGTTGGCCACAACAGAACCAACCTTTCCCTACTCAAAACACTTGAAACAAACTGTCAGTTACAGCAATTATATAAACTTTCAGTCTCTTGACTCTAAGTTAATCAGTTCTCCAACACTGAAGAGTCTTCAGAAGTAAATGAAATGTCTCATTTTAAAGTAAACAGAGAGCGACAAGAGAGCAAATACATCTCAAGAAAATTCTCTCTCTCCAATGAAGATGAAGACCCCTTAGTGGTTGCAGACAAACCAGTAACTTCTATGATTTTTTTTCCCCCACAAATTAACTGTCCCTCCCCAACTCTCAGGAAGGTTCTGAGGATTAAAATTGGTAACACATTGCACATGGAAAGAACACTGTGAGGCAGTAGTATCACAGCATTCCTATTATCTAGCTTATATCTATCTTTCTGAAGAACCCGTAGAGCTTTTTAACCCCATTTCACAGAGATTTCAACTCAACCTTTTGTAAAAGGATATCTATAAATAGCCTCTTAGGTTTAAACCCTTAACATCTGAGATGCTGGAAAGGGAGGTAGATATTATCCACCTTTCAATACTACAGATTGGGGCTAGAAGGGCTTAATTACCAAGATATACTTAAGAAAACACTAAAGGCTGACAAAAAAAAATTACTCCAATTACAGCAGCTCCATAGATATCACTCCCCAAGAGAGGAAAACCATCCCTTTTACCTATTTCCAAACAGCTCTCCTGTACTCCATGCTAAAAAAAAAAGGTATAAAGAACAAACTGAAGCATTACACCATACAATGGTTCTGCTGCACACGAAGAGACCTTTCTCACAGGTAGCCTTATGGAAGCTTTTACATCAGGCAACTTAAATATTTCTTTTGTTTCACTCTGAAATCTTTAAAGTTCAGACACACTCCATAATCTAAAGCAGAAAATAATTTCAGCTAATGTGCTATCTTAGAAGTGTCTCAAGCAGAAGGAGATGCTTTTAACTCAAGATTTAGATTCGAACGTGGAATTCATGATTTAGCATGATGTACACATTCACTGTCCTGAAACATGGAATTCATTATTTTCACTATGACTTCATCAGTGATGATGCACTCTTATTTATGACATCTTTTTTGATTTTGTATAATCACAAAAAGACACCTGTAATTAATGATTAATGCTCAGTGAAGTTGTTTCTGGTAACAGTCATGAAGTTCTCATACTTTCAGTACTCCTGTGCTAAGCTTTTTGCAATGGTGCTCAACTGGATATTTGAAGTTCCTTCATATATTGTACCTGAAATCAGAACAGAATTAAGTCAGAAGACTACAAAACCATGGTGAGTACATCAGAGATCAAGATATTATCCTAACAGCACAGCTAGAACATTTACAATTACAAAGCGAAGCTTTACTAAGCAAGTTTTAGAATTAATATTCATATCTGATTATCTGTGACAATCAAAATACTTTTCTTTTGGTACAACAGAACGACAAGAAATTTTCATGGAAACCAGTTCCTAGATAACCAACAAAATGCAAACCATTAACATAAGATGTCAGCAGTAGAGTCAAAGGGTAACATTGGTAGCAATGTCAAACCCTCAGGCTCAGCAGTTATAATGGTATACAAGGAAATCTTAATAAAATTCTACAAAGAGTCAGATCATAAATCCAAAGATACTACATATGAAGAGCCATTTTAATCAGTGTTGACTACAGTACTCAGGGAAAAAAAAATATCTTCAAAAATTAGCTAGTCATTCATGCCCAAAGTACAGCAGCACCAGTGCTACAATAAACATTTGTTTAGAGGCTGTCACTCACCGATTTTGCAGTCACGATAGTACTTTTCTATTGGATAGTTCTTTGTGAATCCAACACCTCCCATCCATTCAATGCATTTACTAGTTGTTAGTGTTGCAACCTATGGAAATAGTTTCACTGTTACTATTTCAGGATTCAACATCTTGCAGGCAGTGGTGTATTTTATGATTTATAGCCATTAAAAGTGAAGACAAAATAGTAATTTCAGCAGTAACTGGAACAAGTGGGAAATTGACAGATTGATATTTTTGTATTCATCTTATGCAAGTTATTTTAGAACATTATCATTCTTCCACATCAGAGAACATCAAGAATTCACTATTATTGCAATGATTTGTGTGACACCCTGTGAAACAGACTAGAAGAAATGTGCAAAACAGTAATTAAAAGGAAACAGAAGCAACACAGTTCTGAATCATATTAAGCATCAGGGTGGCAGACCAGCTAAGCTGAACTGCTCATTTCTCCAGCCACAAAATGAATCCTAAGAGAATGAAATCTTTCCAGATAAGTCAAAATACAAATCACTTCCTCTTTTAATGACAAAAGATAGAAAAACAGCTACAGATTTCACAGCAAAACATGACTTAACAATTACACGTTCAGTAAAGGAAAAAACTTTCAAATAGTGGTGAAATAAATGTGTTGAATTGAGAAAGTGTAAATTACCTCTGCAGCATAGTATTTGGCCATGCTCGCCTCCTTTATGAATGCCTTTCCTGTTTCTGCAAGACGTGCTGCATTGTAGGTCAACAGCCTTGCAGCCTCCAACTGTGTGGCCACCTGAGCTATCTGATGCTGCATCGCCTGTAAGGAGCACACTGCAAGTCAGACAGTACTAATACCTAGTACTCAAGTGAAATTTCTAGCTAGGATCCCTTTCTCTTCATAAAAGGACATATCTACACTCAAAATAAAGAAGTAATCCAGGTAGACCAGTAATTCTGCACTGTCACAGAATTATGTGACGACAAATTTGAGAAAACTCTGAGCCACTGAAGTCCTTTTAGGAATTGCACTCTCCTTATCCTCCCCTCCTCTTGGATTCAGAAGTACTAGGGAGCTTCTTGCCAGACTGGACAGACAGAAAGAAGCAACTATTTGAATCCAGGAGTAACAAAGAAATCTCAGCCAAATGGCAACGTTCTCAGCAGTGCAGTGACAAGAGTTGGTCAAAGCTGTGCATTTACTTTGCAGCTATCTACTGAGAACAGTCACACATTAACACATCTAGTTCTCTTATGAAGCTCAACTGAAAAAGACATGAAAAAGCTTCTTAAAATGGAGAACTAAGGCAACATACACAATAACCACAAGACAAAAGCTATAGGTGGCATGGAAAGAAGTATAGAGGATGTGACTGATGAATGGATCCGAGAGGATGGAAAATGGTGATGGAATTCACCTCTAAATGGCAGGTATTAAAAACAATAGGATTACTGAAAGAGATACAAACATTGTGATGATTGAAAATGAATGTTTAGTAGTCTAACTTGCACCTAAAACTCAATGAAATATTTCATCTTATCGGAACATTAACATTGCTCCTTAAAACTTGCAGGAACATATATCAGGAACATAAAGGCAGGCCAACGTAACCAAATAATTTGGCAATTAGAAAATTCAATTTCCCATTTGAAAGATACAGTTCAAATAATTTTCTAAATATCTCTGGGTGCTTCCTAAAATTTGTACAAATTACCAGTAGCATTCATGTGCCTTCCCTTCAGCTGAGATGTAGGTTTCTTTTAACAAGAAAATTACTACAGTAATTACAATTATATATCTTCCTTATTAAACTATACATCATTTTTTGCAAGAGTCTTTTTCATTTTAAGATACAGACATTATCATGAAAACTAAATGTCTTTATATAACACAGGAAATATAATAATTCAATCAGTTGCTCTCATCTTTCTACGTTTTCTAGTGCCTCCAGGAAAAGGCCTTCCCCTACACCTCATGAAGGTACATAAAAATTGCAATGCATTCAGCAGTCTGTGAGGTTAAAATTAGAAGAGAAAGGAATTCCATGTGCATTTTCTAAGGCAGTGAATGAACTACCGAGCAAGAAGAGTTACAATACTACTGTTACAAAATTTTAAATGATTTACATGCTACTTGAAAGAACACATATCACTGAATTGATATCTTTCATGTGGCAGATCACTGCTCACCTGAAATTCTTCTGAGAATTTCTTAACTATGGGGAAGGCATGACAGGAGATCAGGCACAAATTATGAAAACCAGGTAAATCACTTCATGAGCTTCATCTGCTGTGATCACTGCTACTATCTTGGAGAAAACCTCTCGTGAGCCCATTAACAAGTACCTGGAAATCAAATATGCTTTTCCCAAACTGGACTCTCTCCTTTGTATACGGAACTGTGTGGTCAAAACACCCTTGTGCCAGTCCTAACATCTGTAAAAAAGATGAGGCATAGATTCAGTAAAAATGAGCACCTTACAGAGATCAGAGTAGAGTCTTCTTCCAGTCAGGCAGTCCACATTTTCCTCCTGCCTAACGATTGCTAAAACAAATCCAAAATATTATGAAGGTTCTACACAGAATCTGAAGAGAGTTTTACAGTTACTCCAATTTACAGTTTGCTCCAATGTCAGTCATTTATTCCTCATTCAGTTAAGATTCTAGGGAAAAAAAAAAACCCAACCACAATGCCTATGAAAAAAGGCATGTGAGAAAAGAACATAAGAAAACAACGCAGTACTTTGCTCGTTAGCTGCACTGGCATATTTACTGTCGTCTTGTATAAACTCATGCAAATGAACAGAGTATATCAGCTTCAGCACCTGCAACAATATATACAGATACCTTGCACTAAAACTGTCTGAAACTGTTTTCACAGCCATATTTTTCTATAATTTTCATTATCTTTTAGACCTATCACATTGCAAAACTACGTTCAATACTACAGGGCTTTAACGCTGCTCTTCCTGTCCATTCAAGTATATTTCTCACCATTTATCAAAAAATTAGTAACTAAGATCTAACAACTACCTGACCTTAACTTTTAATTAGGTTCTAAGTGTAACTTGAAGTAATTAAGATAAAAATTGAGACCATGTATTTTACTGCCAGAGCATCTATGTTATTTATATCTCTGGGAATAACGGGTCCCATGGCTCTAGTTTTTAAATGCTGTATCTGACCAAGTTTAATCACAGATAATTTCTAGAAATGATGGAAAAGCCAACCCATTTAGCAACACAGGATACTGCCAAGTCAAAAGTGTAAGTTTCAGAAGGACTATTAGTCCTGCTCTGGTTATTCAGAGGTCTGTCTGCAAGCTGGAAATAAAAGTAAGGGAGGATTGGTAGTACAGATGCATCATACCCTACACAGCACAACCACAGCCACAGCAAAGTACCAACAAAACATTCCTTTTTAAAAAGTCAATTCAAAATATGGAAGGAGCTTGTCATAAGCTATTTTATTATGTCTGCATCGGATTTCCACTCAACACTGAACTAGGGCACTTCTGCTACAAAAAAAATCATACTTGTTTCAAAAATAAGTTGACTTAAAAAAAAAACGTTACTGGAGAAACATTACTTAGCCTAAGGTCACATTTGGCAATTCTATCCAATCACAATGAGAAACATTAATATTATACATTTCAGTATGTTCAGTTTTCCAAAGATCTAGTGTTCAAAAAGCAAATTTACACATTGAGAGACAAAAACGTAATATTTCTGAAGCTATGAGTTAACCACCAAGGATGAACTAATTGCCATTTCATATTTGTAAATGCATAGCTTACGTCACATAAAGGATTTCATCATTTGCATTTGTTTCAGTACATTACTGTAACTTAGACACAGGGACAGTGACATCTAGTGGCAATATAGTTTTTAACAAAGTATTTCCTAAATCATATATTCCTACCAGCTGTCCATACCTTGTAAGGTTTGAGCCAAATTCAAAGTTATATAATGGTTGTACTCAGCACTAAACGTTGCCCACCTGTGCAGCAATACCTATCCTGCCAACATTCAGCATTCCAATGGCATACTTGTAGCCTTGCCCAATCTGCCCAAGGATATTCGTCTCAGGAACCTAAGGAAGAAAATCACAATTATTTGTGTTCTATTCTGCTTTGCAACTGTGTGAAATGTTCACAGGTGAATCATTGAACACTTTGTTTAACTTTCCCTGTAAATGAGGGCATGAAACATAAATGAACCATTTGCTTGTTAGAATATCTGGTTAGAGCATTCTCTAATTATAAATTCCATTGGGAAAAACCATACCAAAATTCAGAACTTACAACTCAATCCCTCTGAATGTTTTTGAGAAATAGGGATGACAGCAACAAGCAATGAGGGGGAAAAAGGGAGGAAAAAAAATAAGGAAATGTAGTTAACATTCTTTCCTTAACATGTGGGTCAAGCTCAAATCATACACAAATTATGCTCCAATGGATAAACAGCTTACAATACCTTAACATTTTCAAATGTTACTGGACAAGTAGATGATGCTCTGATTCCAAGCTTATCCTCCTTCTTCCCTACGTGTAGTCCCTCTGTGTTGCGATCTACTATAAAGCATGTAATTCCCTTGTACCCCTAGGATGAATTAAAAAGTAATCAATAATTGTTTTTTTTAGTACTAGGATTAACCAAATGCTTATATAAATATCACATTCCAATACCAACATTTTATACCTGCTTCATACATTACTACCTAAGACACTGGCATTATCACGTGCTCCCCGTGTCTAATTATAATTCAACATAGGCCAAAGCAAATACTTTAATTAAAATATTTCATGTGGAAAACAATAATTTTGGGAGTTCTCTTGAGAAGACAGGAAATAGGTATTAATGCCAATGGAACAGGATTGCAGTGCCTGTACTGGAAATCACTGGGGAAGCAAGTTAGTGCTGTGTTGGAACACAACACAGCTAAACAGTGAGATGCCAGACAGAGGGTGTGTTCAGGCTCAAGTGGTCAAGTGAATAATGCTCTAAACCCACCTATCAGAATATTCTATGGGACACAAGTCTTTACTTATGCCCAATTACTTCAGCTACGAGTCCCATGTAAGGCTTCAAATATCCCACTTCCTTTTAAGGTTGTTCAGAGTGCTCACCAAGAAGACTGGTATCACTGGGAACTGTGTCTGAATACTCTAAGTGCAATGTAAGTACTACAAAAGCCCTGAATGGACACCCAGGATTGCTTATCATCTTATGATTCTAGCCTGCAGAACATGAATACCACTGCCTTTTCATTTTCGAGTAGTGGGAATGTACTTCATGAAGTATCTGAAATCATGATGATGGTTGTACACATTCAGATCACAATTTGGACAGGACACTCAATAATGCATGTGACAATACACAGATTGTACAGTCAATCTCTACGCTCAGGATTACAGTCTTCATACAGCTGAAGTCTTTGATTCCAAAGAACAGCAGTGATTCCTGATAGCTGTCACTTTCCCTTTCTCCCTGCAATTTATTCTTGTTTCCAGTTTTCTCTCATTTCCCCCATTCACTCATGCTTTCTCAGCATTTCCTCCTGCCCTAACCACAGCAGCTTCCCATGTCCCAGTCTACAAGCACAGGAGAGAACTGCAAGCTCCTCCAGGCCACATTCTCCTCTCTTCCCATTCCTACCACCCACAGCACTTCCTCTCATTAAGAGGATGACACAGTGAGGCAGGAAAAGTACTGTGGTTCTCGTGGAAGAGTTGCATCTTTATTAAAGCAGAGACTACCCTTCCCTCACCAAATCTCTTCTTAACCACAGTCCACCTCACCAAATGGGAGCTGCCACTGCAGACTATACACTTTGGTACACAAACCTACAGTGGCCTGTTCTCTTATTTATACTGCTGTTAATTGTTACTTAATCTTTGAAAATCAATGACTTTCAATTTCCTTCTTGAATATTAACATAAAATCCAATTTATAACTTGAACACAACAATACATGTTCTTTCACAATGCTGTACTAACAGAGTAACAACTTCAGACTATAAGGACAGCAGTTAACAAATATGGAAATGACTTAGCTAATGTATTTTCAGCTTATGAAGTACTTGAATCACCCACTAGATTGTGACAAAATGAATAAAATTTCAGATGCTCAAATGTTCTATCCAATGAAAGGAAAAAGAATTTTTTTATTAGTCAGAACTTTTAATTTTAATTTAAAATGAGTACATTTTTAAAGAAAAAGATACTGGAAGAAGTTCTAAACAATTTAGTTTTGTATTTGATTCTACTCTTGTGGTACAGTATATTTCAAAGCTGGCAGATGACTTTTCTGAGTCTTTACCACCAATATCCAAATTAGTAAATGACAGAACATGAAACATGCATATTCAGATATGGGCTTGTTTTTTTCTTCCTTTTTGTTTTTTAAATCTGAACTTTACTATTATGTACCTGTTAATCATTGAGTGCATGTAGCCTAAGCTCTGTTTTGTCTTGTAAAACAGCAACTTGTCAGTTAGGCCATAAGTGTCATAAACAATCTGTTCTTCCTTTATTCAGAATAAGACCAGTGCATGCTGTGCTCTTCATCTAAGCAATTATGATGCTGACATTTTTATTTTCCCTGGTGGGAGGAGTTTATTAAATTGCTCAGCAAATTCTCTATTTTTTGTTGGAAAAGATTTTAAACATTTGTTCTCAGCTAGGAAAAGGTGTGAAGAATATTAACCTTTAACACCAGATATTTCATATAAAATCCACAGCATCATATATCATCACCTGTCATTGAAAATAACATTATTCTTTAGCAACTTACTGAGGCAGGATCTGTATTTGCCATCACAAAGAAAACTCCTGCATGTTCTGCTAAGCTAATCCACATCTTTGAGCCATTGATAATATAGTAGTCTCCCTTCTTTTCAGCACGAGTCTTCAAAGAGAAAGCATCACTGCCAGACCCAGCCTCCGACAGGCAGAAGCTGCCTATCTGTCAGTTGAAGAGAAAAATGCATTTTACTTCTTTCTGAATATGTAGGCACAACGTTCAAGGGGTTCTGCAACAAAAATAGTTATCGACAAGCACCAGGCTTTTAAATTCAAACGTTTTAACCTACCACCTCAAAGTAACCAAGTTTCAGATATGGTTCTGAATTTGGTTCTTCTGATTTGGAGGATCTATGGTTCAGATATTAACAACAGGAACACAGTAATTACATGCCTCTCACAGTCAACTGCTTTAGAGATCTTTTCCCACAGTAAATTAAATTTTAATGAAACTAAGATCCTTTCCTCTTTCACTTCTCATCTACTGATGACAGGAAATCTCCCTACTAGCACAGGTCTCAGCTCTAACAAGTGTTTCAAAGTTCACATACAAAGATATTTTCCACTGCTGCAGTCACCCATTAAGTTACTGTGAAAAAAAAACAAACACCCAACCACTACTTTTATGTAACTGCTGAACACTATCCTACATTATAGTAATATGTGATGCTGACTCACTGTATCTTTAGCCACTCTGGGCAAGTAGGTTCTCTTTTGTTCTTCTGTTCCATATGTGGTAAACAACCTGTTTGTTAGTGTATTTTGGAGTTCACATATAAGTGCTACAGTTGGATCAACTTTGGCCAATTCTTCTACCGCCAATATGACAGAAAAAAATGAAGCTCCAGTTCCTCCGTACTCTTCCCCAAGCTCGATACTCATCAGCTGAAATGTAAAAGATGCAAATGTATCAGTGTTTCCCATGAGTTCCCTTCAACCTGTTAGCCAAAGCTAACACTTCAAAGATTAAAATAAAACTTTCTACACGTAAGCATTTCCAGATCCTGTCTTCAAGACCTACTTCCTTTCAATACCCTTTACGAACTAAAAAATTTATCACAGAAGTTGAGAGTCAACTTATGCAAGAAATAATGCACAAATTCAGAATACAGGCTAAGCATCACTCTGACTAAAGTAAGTGTATTTAGCAATTTCAATGCAAGTCTATCATTTAGAGTTGTCTTTGTATAAAATGATGTTTTCATTATAGACAAGCACTAGGTTTGATAGCAGGAAAGGCTACAATCAAATGCAGGAATGATAATCAGGTGATTTTTAACACAAGCTCCTGCAGCTGCCCGAGACTGACACAGAAGACTTTCAATGTCCTTTTCCAGTGACACAAAGTTATGCTGCCCTAATATTCCATGCAATTTTTCTTATCCAAGAAAAAAAGATGGTAAAGATAAAGAACTCAAAAGGTAATTTGAAGAATGCAGTATAAGAGTGGGACAGATGGAAAGAATATCACAGTAGATGGAGAGAGATCAGAAAAGAAAAATTGCCTTTCTGTTGACAAATCCAAAATTTTCAATGCTTCATTAGTTCAACTCTCTCACAATCTTTTAATCTAAAAATCTGAAAAGTGGATATTCAGAAATTCATATTAGTGGTGTTGCTTTTTGGCTAAATAATTAAGTAAAAATGTGCAGACCCCTTGTTCAAACAATCCCTTTATTACAGAGTCTTCCATTTGTGAATTCTCATCCATTTTTTGTACCAAAGGTGCAACTCGTTCCTGAGCAAATCTTTTCACTGTAACAAAAGAAGAAAGAAAGCATGTAGGTATTCTAACACTTTACTTGAGGATTGCTGTAACAGTCACATGGTACTTCTGGGAGGTTATGCCTATATTCTGATACTCCTGGACAATTAGGAGACAAGAAGTTGTTCAAGTGAAACAAAGCAGTGTGCCACAATGTTCAATTAACCACAATAAACATTTCCTATAGATTTAGGAACTTCAAAAGCAACTCAGTGACACTTACATTAAGCTAGTTGACAAAGAAAAAGGGGAAATATTTCAAATATGTCCCTTATTTTGTTAGCTGTATCTTTATGAATTCAACTTGCCATACGGACATTCTTAAGGCTCTAAGACATGTTGAGTGTACAATATCACATGAATAACTCTTCCTGTTCAACCTGAGCCTCAAAGATCTCCTGTAGATGTGCAGGTTCTCACTGTTACTGAAAGGGTGTGAGACAATGCCAGCCAACTTCACTGCTGCGACAGTAACAGTTTTGAACAGCTAATATTTACTCATGCAGAGTAAACTGCACTAGGTACGTGCACTCGTGCCCTGGTAACACAGAAGAACCAAAACAATACTGCATCCTTCTCTTGTGATCTAAAGCAATTTAAAAATGAAGCAAAATCCAACAAAACAATCTCAACTAGAGATTTAACTGAATTAAATGACGAAAATGAATTGTTAAGCTAAGATTTCCCTTCCAGCTAGGCATTTTTGAATTTTAACCACACAGAAAATAGGTACCCATATTTTTCAGCATTGTCTCCTCTTCAGTGAATGTTTGAAGGGGGGCACAGATGAGTCCATCACCAGTCACATTTGGCATAGGTTCCGATTTGGAGGATCTATAGACACATGGAGAAGCCCTCCAAGAGGCTGCCAAGAATGCTGGCACATTTCTTTTCAGCTGTTGACAATAAATACAGAACATCAGAACAATTAACAGAATTTACTTGAATATTTAGTGGTTTATATTTTAAAAGAAAAAAAAATACCACTTTACCCAGTGCTTTTATTCAGTAACAGAATAGGAAACAGCTTATACAGAATTTACCTGACATCTATTAAACCAGAACAATTTTCTTGATGTTTGCCAATACAATGTTATTCTAAAAATATTTAAAATCTTAGTTTTAGTAATTTATAATGTTTGCAGCAAATAAACCCTGCTGACAGTACTCATTTTTAAAGCAAGCCTGTGCAATAGTCAGAGTAATAAGTGTATGTTTTAACAGAATTAATCAAATTTGATACATGGAAAACAAGAATGTTTCACACAAGACCACTCAACTTTAATAACAGACTTAGCTTTCTGATTTTCTAAGAACCAGCAGCTCTCACCTCCAAAGCAATGACAGCCCTTGTCTGATTACTTTGCTGTGAAAGGGCATGACTTCAACAGCACTGTGGATTTTTCTGTTCCAGCTGAGATCTTACTTAACACTGGCTGATTTTCAGAGCAAATACATTTCACAATCCAAGCACCAGGCATTTAAAACTTTCTATATAGTTTAAATCCTCCAGTTAGTATCTTGATAGTATTCTGTGACTAATTATTCACATCTTGGTTGATTTATTAAAAAAGTACAGGAAGGAACTGAATGATTTATGATTAACCTCACCCCCCTCCAAAGTGTCTCTCCATCCATCCATGATATAAACAATCTCAAATGACATCAAGAAGCAATGGGTATCCATCTAAGAGGGCAGGGGTATTACACAGCATTTTACTGTAGGGGGAAATCTGGGAAGGCACCAAAATGAACAGAACAGACAGTGTGGCTTTTGGGAGCAAGTGATATCAGCTGAGCACACAGATAACGTGACAGAATGAGTTTTGCATCTTGGGGAGCTATGAACTACTTTCAATTCAAAGAATTACTCAGGTAAGTAATGAAATTAATAAAACAAACATGAGCTGGCTCAAAAAATGACAGGGTAACAAAGAGAACCTGCTGCAGAATTTATTTTCTGCTATTCAGAAACAGTACTCAAGAAGAACAGTGTGAGCAACGGAGCTCAAAATGAGCTCAAAAGAGACAAGGTAGCAATGAAGGTTTGCTCTCACAGCTCCCTGAACCCAATGCACTCTGTGGCTATTGTTATCCGATCACATCTTTGCTACAGATTTCTGTCACTGTTGCTGTCAGACTGAAGTGCAGACATTCATTTCTTATCAAGACAACTGCTGACAGAAACTCCTCACAGAGACACAGCTGTGCCATAAAAATAATGTATATATGAGCAGCCTCCTGCCAACATATGTTTTTGCCAACGTGCACTCTTAACCCCACAGTGAGCAGATGACAGACCATGCCATAAACAGACTGCTGCTGGCTCACAGAAAGCAGGACAGGTTTTCAGTGCACATTATGATAGCAGCATTCCTTAAAAAACAGCAGAAACTTTGGGGTTGGGAATTAAAAACTCCTTTGATCCTTGCAGTAATTACTCTTCCACGTCAGCTTTCAATAGCTGTCACCACACTGAGTGAAGAACTGATGTAAAACAGATTTGTGGACTCCTTTTGTCTTAGCAACAAGACATCCAAGCCTATCACAAGTAAAGGACATTACTCCAAACAGCCATGTATGACCAGAGAAAAAGAGGAGCTGTAATGCAGAAGACAGACACTGCTGTTTGTTCACACTCAAAACCCCAGGTTACATAAAACAAACACGGACTGATTCAGGAATACCAAGTATAAATGAGTAGCAACAACTGCAATGCTTTTAAATGAAGTTTAAGTCACTGGAGTCACCATAGGTCTTCACAGAAAACTGAACTGAGATCTGCTTTAAGAGGAAAAAAAAAGCAAAATAACCATGATCTTGAGGCTTCCAGTAGGTACACTCAGCAGGCAACAAAACAGTACTGTTGTAACAACATCTGGTCATACTCTGGGTGTCACCTATACTCTCCTTCATGGCTCTTAGCACTGGCATGTAGACGTACTGACCACGCAGGTGAACACACTACTGAACCCACACAGTGCTCTCTGCCCCATTCAAAGTAAGCAACACATAGTCTGCCAAACACAAAGGAAAAAATTAAGACTTTCCTCAAACAAAAACAGGCAGCTGGGTGAACCTGGCTAACAAGCAGCTCAGCAAAGACAAGCACAGTTCACAGGGCTACAGTGGCTGAAGGATGCAGCCAGACCTGTGGCACCAAGCTGCAGCTTTGCACAGTTCAGCGTCTGCCATGGGCTGTAACCTGGACTGCAGCAGACCCCTGGCACAATGGGTTTGGCGAAAAATTAGTGCTTAAAGCAGCACTCTCTGAATTCAGTTCCCCTCCTTGACCTTCTGAGAACACAACAGGGTTACTTTGTACCACCAGAACAGCCCACATGGCAACCCACAGACAGTGGGTTACTGCTCCGAGTGCTTCACCCCAAGCAACAACACACCACAGACACAAGTGGTTTTGAATTCAACACTGAGACCAAAAAAACATCAAATATTTACAGTTTGATTCTTAAAGTCATTCAGTCATATAAGTTTTATGGTCTCAGATAGCATTCAAAGTGCGTAAATATTACTCTGGTGCCTTAGTGCTGCCTGACTGCTCCTTCCTCCTCTCTTTTCTGTGGGCAAGGCATTTTATGCTGCTAAGCAACTTGGGCTGCTCACCCTGCTAGAAACACATACTGAAACACAGCTGCTGGGCTGCTTATAACATTATTTTTTATCTCAGCTCTTACCTTCAGCTCAGCTTGCCTGTTCGTTTTGGGTTTTACAACCTAAAACACCAATCCCTAAAAGAAAGTTGGGGAGGAGCTTTTTACAAGGGCAGGTAGGGACAGGATGAGGGGAAATGGGTTTTAAACTGCAAGAGGGTAGAGTTCTTTACTGTGAAGGGGGGGAGACACTGGAACAGGATGCCCAGAGAGGCTGTGGGTGCCCCCTCCCTGGAAGCACTCAAGGCCAGGCTGCATGAGGCCGAAAACAACCCTGCCTAGAGGGAGGTGTCCCTGCCTATACAGCAGAGGGTTGGAACTACGCGACCTTAAAGGTCCCTTCCATCCCAATCCGGTCCATCATTCTCAAATGAGATTATATCGCCGCTGGGCACGTCAGCGGCGGGAAGATGGAGCTTTAAAAGAAAGCACAGCGATGTACACCCACCTGAACTCACCGCCTCCTCCTCCCGTGTTTGCCCGTGCTGAGCCCCAGGCAGCTCCCGCTCCCCCGCGGTGCCTCTCCCTGTCCCTCAGCACCACACACACCGCAGTCCCACAGCCAAAAAGCACCCGAGGCACCGTCTCCCCGCTCCCCGCTGTCACCCCCGCGGCAGCGGCCCCGCACATCACCTCGGCTCCTCTCCTCAGCCACGCTCCCGCCGCCGCCATGCCGGCCCGCCGCCCGGCCCCCTCCGCGCGGTCTCGCGAGACTTCGGGCGGCACAACAAACATGGCGGCGGCAACGGAAGGGGGCGGCCGCGGCGCGGGGCGGCGGCGGTGAGTGTGGGCTGCCGGCCCCGAGTGAGTGTGGGCTGCCGGCCCCGAGTGAGTGTGGGCTGCCGGCCCCGCGGCGGGCTCCCATCGGGCCGGGCTGCGCGCTGAGGGACAGGCGGGGGTTGGGGCGGCGGGCGCGGGGACGCGCCGGGGCCGTGCCGCCGACCCGGGCCGGTTGGTGCTGAGGCGGCGGTGCTGCGATGGGGACAGCGGGAACCGCCGGCTCGGGGCCTTCGGCCTCCGTTTACTGCGTACAGCACTAGATGCGGTTGTGACAGGCGAGTTTTTCTGCCACACCCCTTGGGTTGTTTTGTTTTTTTTTTTGCCGAGGCTGCCCGCAGGTAGATGAGGTGCTAAGAGGTGGTAAGGGATTAGATGAGGTGCTAAGAGGTGGTAGGGGATTGGATGAGGTGCTAAGAGGTGGTAAGGGATTAGATGAGGTGCTAAGGGATTTGATTTAGTAGTTGGGTAGGGATAGTGATAGGAGGATGGTTGGACTAGATGATCTTGTAGGTCCTTTCCAACCTTATGAACCCATGAACCTAGGTGGTGCCCCGGCCCTGCAGGTGCCTGAAGTCATGGGCTGGGCTCTGAGCACTTTATGGAGATGTGGGTGTCCCTATGCGTGGCAGGGGTTGGGCCAGAGGGCTTTTGGATATCCTATGAAGGCAGGCTGAGGGATGTGGGCTTGTTCTGCCCGGGGGTGACCTCATTGCAGCCTTTCAGTACCTAAAGGGAGCCTATAAACGGGAGGAGAGTCAGTTCTTTGAAAGGGTAGATAACAGCAGGGCAAGGGGAAATGGCTTTAAGTTAGGAAGGAAGAGGTTGGATGTCAGGGGTAAGCTCTTCACTATGAGAGCGGTGAAGTGCTGGAACAGGATGCCCAGAGAGGTTGTGGATGCCACATCCCTAGAGGTGTTCAAGGCCACATTGGATGGGGCCCTGGGCAACATGATCTAGTATTAAATGGGGAGGTTGGTGGCCCTGCCTGTGGCAGGGGTTTGGAGGTTCGTGATCCTTGAGGAAGGGACTTCCAACTTGGGCCATTCTGTGATTCTGTGAAATTCCATGCTTTGCATTTCTGTTTGGATGAAAACTCAACGTCTAGAGACTTATGACACAGGGTTCATATTTAAGGGTGCTTTGACACTGGTGGCAGGTGACAGGACGAGGGGAAATGGCCTTAAATTGCACCAGGGTAAGTTTAGGTTGGATATCAGGAAACACTTCTTTTCAGAAAGGGTTGTTAATAGGCTCCACAGGGAGGTGGTGGAGTCACCATCCTTGGATGTGTTTAAAAACCATTTGGATGAGGTGCTCAGGGACATGATTTAGCAGAGAGTTGTTAGAGTAATATGGTTAGGTCATGGTTGGACTCGATGATCTGTAAGGTCTTTTCCAACCTGAGTGATTCTATGATTCTATAAGCCTGGCATGTAGATGCAACCAATGCTACATGGAGCAACTGTTTAGCAAGCCAATAATCCATGTACTGCTCAGAGGCATAGGAAGCCTGGTTGCCTGTAAAAACCTTTACAGGGAGAGAGCTGCTAAGAGTACCCCATGAACTCAGCTCATTCGAGTATGTGAAATGTGAGCTGCTCTACTCAGGTTCTAATAATTACAATTGCATTTACGAGTTTGCAGTAATCTGACCTACTATCATTCTTCTGTGGAAAGGAAAGCTGTAAGATGTGTATCTGCTGTAGAACAGTCTGTCAGAGAAGGTTCTTTGTGCATACAAATGTAGAGATTTGTTGTCAAACTGTGGCAAATTACCTTTGCTAACATGAAAAAGAAAGTTGGGTGTCTGCAAATTGAATTGGTGACATAGGGAAAGGATGACCCCCCAAAACATTATACTTTTCCAGTCTTATTTCTTAATGTTATAACTTGGTAGAAGGTAGCCTGTTCATCACTGTACTACATTGTCCTGTGTACCCCTCTCCTGTCTTTAATTCCTGTCTTGATGTCCTTTGTTTTTTTCCTCATTGCAGGAGACACCAACAAATGGAACACAAATTGACCTAAGCCTACATCAGGCTGGTGACGCCAAAAAAAAAAAGGGTATGCAAAATTGATACGTAACGATGTGGTCAAAACTAATTGAACAGTGTTAATGACACAGTAGTTTAGGTTACGTAGGTGTGATGTGAGAGAACACATTCAAGTGGATACAAAAAGTGAATTAATGCTTGCAAATGATTTTGAAAATGCAGGAGAATGCTTGCTGTTGGATATGGTTTTAGACTCATCACAATTTTCCTTAGGTTACCTTGTGTTCTGTGTAGTAACTGTTGAGAAACAAAGATGTTCGTATGGGAAGAGTAGCACAGTAAATGCTGTTGATTATGATCTGCAGGAATAGTAATGTGATGGGCTCATTTTCCTCTTTCCAGCTGAGTCCTGACTTCTGTACTTGCAGATTTGTTGCAGATTAGGACTTGAAAGATTTGTCATTTACAAGACCCAGAAAAAAAGCATGACAAGTGACTTCTAGTGAATATTGTTATTATTACAATGCATGATAATTAAGTGGATTAAGACCACAGCAGAACAGGAAGCTAAGATTTTGGGATGAAAGAAACACTACTTTCTTTAAGGCTTTTTTCTGTCCTTGCTAATTCTGTAGTCATTTCCCAATGTGAGACAGCAAAACAGATGCTATGGCAGAATTATCAATCTCTAGTTTCTTTGGGATCCTTTGTTCACTAGAGACAGTGTTCAAACTGTCAGGGACATAGAAGTGTCTTCTGGTGAGATAAATGGAGCGGATGAAACTTTGAAATGCTTTTATGGGCAGTGCTGAATTCTAATAAAATGTACAGCAGTAGAATGTTAGAACTTGTCCTCCAAAACATATATTATTTTTTCAAGTTTCTTCCTTACAACTCATGGAGGTTGGGAAGAACAATGGATTTCTTTCTTCTCTTTATTTTTTTGCTTTTCCTTTCAGGGAGGTGTGGTATTTCTGCTCTTTGCTTTGTCTGACATAACGGGAGTACATTTTTGAGCATGCTCTCTATTCTCTAAAGTTCAGGTACAACCCATTAAAAAAAAAAAAGGCAGACTGAGCATAGAATCATAGAATCACCAAGGTTGGGAAAGACCTCCAAGATCATCCAGTCCAAAGATCCACCTGTCACCAATAGTTCTCACTAAACCACATGCACCACTCATGACTGATTACCATCTGCATTTAACTCCATTCACCACCACTCCCTGGGCCCAGCCCTCCAGCCAGTTCCTTACCCAGCCAGCAGTGTACCTGTCCAGGCCAGGGGCTGCCAACTTCTGCAGGAGAATGCTGTGGGAGACAGTATTGAAGGCTGTGCTGAAGTCAAGGTAGACCACATCAACAGCCTTACCCTCATCCACCAGGAGGGTCGCTAGGTCCCAGAAGGAGATCAGGTTGGTCAGGCAGGACCTGCCCTTTGTGAACCCATGCTGGCTGGCACCGATCCCCTGGTTGTCCCACATGTGCTGTGTGATTTCCCTCAAAACAATCTGCTTCATAAACTTCCCTGGCACTGAGGTTAGGCTGACAACAGGCCTGTAGTTCCTGGGTCCTGCTTATGACCCTTCTTGCAGATGGAGTCACACTGGGAAGTCCCCAGTCTTCTGGGACCTCTCCCATTTGACCAGGAATGCTGACAGATGATGTGGCTTGGCTATCACCTCTGCCAGTTCCCTCAGCACTCTCAGATGGATCTCATCCAGCCCCATGGACTTGTGGCAGTCCAGTTGGAGTAGTAGGTCTCTGACTGTTTCCTCCTGAATCCTGGGGGGTTTATTCTGCTCCCCATCCAAGATTTCCAGATCAGAGAGTGGAGTACTCTGAGGATAGCTGGTCTGACTTTTAAAGACAGATGTAAAGAAGGCATTGAGAACCTCAGCCCTTTCCTTATCCTCAGTAATCACATTCCCAGCTGCATCCAGTAAAGAATGGAGATCCTTCTTGGTCTTCCTCTTACTGTTATATTTTTAAGAGTTTCAAGAGCCTGCCTAGGCTCCTCTCTAGCAGGCCTGGTTTTAATCCCTTCCCCTGTTATATCCAGTTTAAAGCCCTCTCTCCAAGTCTTGCCAGTTCCTGGGCAAGGACCCATTTCCCCCTGAAACAGATGAGACAGCTTTGCAAGTAGACCTTCCACCGCATCCTCACTCACCTCTCCCTCAGGTTTCAGGGCCTCAAACCTATTACATAGAGACACCTGGGGAACCAAGGTAGGTTGGGATGGGGGTTGCCTGTGTCACCAAGCTGGGACCTGCAGTCTCTTGATGATTTTGATTATGTCATTTTATCCACTTTTATATATTTCTTATGTTCTTGTTTCTGCAGATTATTTTCACAGTAATACTTATTTAATGATCTTGATTATTAAGATCCTGAAGTTGTGGTTGTCAATCCATGTATTTAGACGTGATGTATGATAAAAGTAGTCCCTCACTACAAAAAACTTAGTTTTAAGAATGCATTCAAATGCAGTGAAACTTGTGATTTGAAAATATTTTTCCTTCTAGGCACAAGAGGTTGTAAACTTAAAGAGGGAATATGGGTGAAAAGAAGCCAGAACCTTTGGACTTTGTAAAAGATTTTCAGGAATATCTTACACAGCAGACTCACCATGTGAATATGATTTCTGGATCTGTTGGTGGAGACAAGGAAGCAGAGACTCTTCAGGGAGGTAAGCTAATTTCAGTTCTAACAACGTGTTGGTTCTGGGGGAATGACTGCACAGTTTACCTTCGGTATAGTTACGTACACTACTACAGCTGTATGGAGGCACTTCAAGATCACAGAAGATGTGTGTGCACCCTTATCTTTCTTAGGGTTTGTTCTCATAGTTCTGTGTTGTTCACAGCTGGGACTGAAGGGGATCAGAATGGGCTGGATCATCCCTCTGTTGAAGTTTCGCTGGATGAAAACTCAGGAATGTTAGTGGATGGATTTGAAAGGACATTTGATGGAAAATTAAAGTGTCGCTACTGCAACTATGCCAGCAAAGGAACAGCACGGCTCATAGAACATATCAGAATTCACACAGGTATGAAATATTCTGCAGCATGTGAGGTATTGTGATGTTAACTCAGTGTTATGTTGTGCATGTGAGCTGCTGTCGTCTTCAAGCAGTGTGATATTTCTTCGAGTTTCTCAGCAGCTAAACTTGTTTTTTTTTTTGTTTGCTGGTGGTGGTATTGTGTGTTTGCTGATTCCTGAGATGTCTTTGGCTTTGTGTGCATGCGGAGCCTCGAGCAGAATGGATGAAACAACGTGCTGTTACTTATCATCAGATGTCATAAATCTTTGCTGTACCAAAAAGAAAAAAGAAAGCTTTACTTCTTGAAGTATGAGAATGTGGGTGACGGTACAGCATCAGTATTCCTTCCCTTATTGAAGAAAGTTGTCTGTGTTCTTCTATACTCTCAGATCTTAGCAGGTCTTTTGTGTTCTCCAAATGCCTCACCCTGCTGCTGCTTTATGGAGTAGAAGTCACTTGGTGGCTTGAGCTAGCAGAACAATGCCTGCTACAGGTTATGACCTTTTCAGCCCAGTTGTAGTGTACAGGGACAAGAAGGATTCCAATTGAAGGCTGGAGTGCTGAGAAATGTCCTCTTAAGTTCTGACCCAGTGGTAATCATTCAAAACCAAGCCTTCCCTGGACTACTTGCCATCTGTTACCAGGAAGGTCCTCCCTGGGGAGAAGCATGACACACAGGGTTTGTGCCTTGGCTAACATTCGGACTTGTTGCTCGTGGCTGTAGTATGTGATATTGTCAGCATCGTCCCAGACCTGAACTTGAGGATGGTAGGAAGGACAAAAAACACATAAAACTATCGGTGCTTTGTGTGCCTTCTTTGTTTCAAATAAAATCTTTGCTCTGGCCAAATTTTGGGAAGTGAGGAAGAGCAGTGCTTGATGTGTAGGATGAGTGTTCTCAGTGCATTGGCAAGTGTTGCCAGCATTGGAGAGTGTGTGCATGACTCATTTGATCGAGGAAACTTTCCTACTTAGAGGCGAGGAGATCCAAGACCTCTTTTATTTTGCTCAGAAGCATGAGGAGGAAGCACAGCAAAGGGCTAAGACATGGATTGCATGGACTATGAAAGCTCAGAGTGAGAGAATCAGCATTAAAATAGGGAACTGGGAGCTGACCTGTAGCTTCAGAGTGATGTAAGTAAACAGGTGATGCATCCTGGATAATGTGGAGGTGCAGCAAGCTATCTGCCAAAGCACTTATTGCACAGGCGTGACCACACTGCTATTATTAAGTGTAGTTTACTCTGAATTAAATTCATGCTGGGTCTTAATGACAGTACTATTAGTGGTTCCCTGGCTGTGCTGTGTTTAAGGGCTTGCTACATGGCACGCAGATCTCTTTCTGTGTCACCAGTGGAGAGAAATAAGAACTGCATCGACTGTGTAGTGGGAGGACTCTGTTAATCACGTGACACCTTGTGAGTCCTGTGCAGGGCTTGCACTGTATTAGTGGCCCTCACTGCATTCAGACATCTGGCTCTTGTTGTTGTTGTAGATAATGGATTTTGAAAGCCACAAAGCATTTTTCTTGTCCTGTTTTCACAACAGTAGAAAACACTTCAAAAGAACTTCAAGGCTGAAGAGAAGGATCACACTGGTGTGTTTTGCAGTTTGTCATATTTTGCAAGAGAAGTTGCTCAACAGCAGTTCAGAACTTGACATATCAATCTAGGTAGGAAGGTAAGGTGATGTCAGCACCTGGACATGCAGCAGATCACACCAAAGGCATTTCTGACTATCCACACGTGGAATCTGAAAACTCAATCTGTGGGAGTTGGATTAAGAACCCAAAGTGTAGTGTTACAAAGGTAATAGATGGAATTGTTGGGAAGCTTTCTGGAATTGTATTTAGTGAGGAATGTGTGGAAGATGCCAAAAGAATGCCCTTCCTCCGTGTTAGAACAGCAGTGAGACATTACTATAGCCCACTGATAGCCTGCTTTAGAGAGGAGGCAGATTTGGGATGTAGTGAGAGTACCTTGCAGACATCATTCATCACACCACGTCATCGCATTCCGTCCTTGGCGTCGTTGCTGCGATTCTTAGGTTTCCCTGCTGCTCACTCTGGAGAGGCAGACATGCCTGGCTTTACTCCACTGTTCCGCCAAACACCTGGCTAAACCCAGGGCTAGCAACAACTCCGAAGCTGAATTTGAGCAACTTGGTGAGCAGCTGTTTCCATGAAAGACTTTTCCTGTGGGATGCCATGGTATCTGTTTTCACTTTCCAGGTGAGAAGCCGCACAGGTGCCATTTGTGTCCCTTTGCATCCGCTTACGAACGCCATCTGGAAGCCCACATGCGATCACACACTGGTGAGAAGCCGTACAAATGTGAGTTGTGCTCCTTCCGCTGCAGTGACAGAAGCAACTTATCGCACCACCGGAGGCGTAAACACAAGATGGTGCCTATCAAGGGCACGAGGTCTTCGCTAAGCAGCAAGAAAATGTGGGGGGTTCTGCAAAAGAAGACCAGCAACTTGGGGTACAGCAGAAGAGCATTAATTAATTTGAGTCCACCTTCCATGGTGGTTCATAAACCAGACTACCTTAATGATTTCACTCATGAAATCCCAAATATCCAGACTGAAGCTTATGAGACCATGACTAAGTCATCGCAGACCGGTGGGTTGCCAAGAGATCCACAAGACCTCATGGTCGATAATCCTTTAAACCAGCTGTCTACGTTAGCCGGACAGTTATCCAGCTTGCCACCTGAAAACCAAAATCCATCCTCTCCTGATGTTGTTACCTGCCAAGATGAGAAGCCCTTCATGATGCAGCAGCCTGCCACACCCGCTGTAGTCTCCTCTGTGTCAGCGAGTATTGCTCAGAGTTCATCTCCAACCAGCCCGGATCCTCGGCCCGCACACAACCAGAGGAACTACAGCCCGGTGGCGGGGCCCAGCAGCGACCGCAGCGCCCACACCAGCACTCCCAGCATTAGTAACAGTCAGCCAAGCACCCCAGCTCCCACCCTTCCAGTTCAGGACCCCCAGCTTCTGCATCACTGCCAGCACTGTGACATGTATTTTGCGGACAATATCCTTTATACTATTCACATGGGATGCCATGGGTTTGAAAATCCTTTTCAGTGCAACATCTGTGGGTGCAAGTGTAAAAATAAGTATGACTTTGCTTGCCATTTTGCGAGAGGTCAACACAGTCAACATTGAGAACGTGCTTTCATTTAGTTTTTTAACATATATTGCAATATATTTTTCATACTTTCTGAAGGAAAGCTTGCACATTCCCCTAAGGAAAGTTTGCGTTAAGCAATTGGACGAAGGAGGCAAATTTATTTCTCTGTTGTCATAAAACTTGCCAGGGAAAGTTTGTATAAGATGTAGTGGTTGTTTTATATGTAGCCTTTAAAAGGAGGAGAAAAAAAAAACAAATAAACAGAGAAAGCAACACGCTGAAAGTATTATAAGAATTGGAATTTATTAAGATGTTTGGGTTGCTAAACTTCAGTTGCTTGCACTTAAAATCCCAATAAACATGACAGATGTAGAAAGAGAGTGTCCTGACATGTAGGATACAATTAGCAGATTATTTATTAGGTAGGATAAAATATGTTGAGTGGAAACTGTGAGAGGTTACTGCAGAGACAGGTAAGGTTCCTTTGGAGACGTATCTATGCGTAGAAAAGTAGCTACTCTCCAACTTAAACCACAGACAGAAGCAACTTTCTCATACAAATTGAATTTGATTTGAAAGCTCACTTCGATCTGATGAGGTTAATATGTATTTGTTTAGTGTAGCCCAAACTCTAACACTAATTTAAGCACTGTTGGTAAGATTCATCACAGAACTAGAAGATAAGAAGTTATTGTGAGTGAAACTCTGGTAGGGAAATGAAATTCAGAGCCTGTCCTTCACTGCTTATAAAAAGAAGGAATAAACGTGACACCTTATTTGAAACTGCAAAGTATGCTTAGCAAAATTGTATCCTTTGAAAAGGAGCTAACTGGAGCTAACTCTGATCAGTGTTAACTGCCTTAAACCCATCTGTATGCATCAGTACAGTTTGCACAATGACACTTCTGTCTGCCCAATGGGAGTTCTGATAGACACGAGAGGTGTACGACTTAAAAGTGGTTCCATCTTGGGCCCAGCTACAGCTGGTAGCAGGTTGCCTTTGTGTTTGGCAGCTGTGGAGTTTCTTGTTAACTTTGGCTGACTTGGATGTCAGCGTGTCCCCAAAATGTGTTGTCCCTTTTGGTGTGCTGGAAGTATGGAGAAGAGCTGAGCGTGTGGGTTGTGGTGGGGTTGGGCTTGTTTTGTTGGCTGTTGTTCAGTGTCCGTGTAGTGGGCAGGCAAAGAAGCCCCAGCTGGCTGCATCTTAAATCATGGTTAATAGCACACGTACATGAAGGTGTACGAGAAGTCCATTGCACGTGTTTATTTAATCCTGTACATGTTACTTTAGAAGCACCTAGGCTAATGGACAGGCACTTTAGTAGGAACTTAACGTGAAACATCCTAGCCAAACCAATAAAAGCTCTTGATCTGTTACACAGGAATTTGTAATGCTTCAAGAAGTGAAGAACCATTACTTTCACCGTACTTAGACATGCACTTTTACCTTCGTTTGTCTCGCTGGAGACAGATTAAAGCTTCCCTTATGTATAGTCCCCCTTTCCCACCTGCAAAACGTGGCAGAAAACGTTTTGTTAAAAGTAGGACGATTTTGTTAATGTTCTGGAGGAGTCTGCAGTGTGAATAGCAACTGTTGGGCTGTTCAGACCTGCACTGTCATGGCCTTCAGTTGACGATGAATTGCAGGGAAAAAGAACCTGAAATTTTGGCACCGGAGGTGATTTTCACTAGAATGAATCAGAAGTGTGGGAACTGGATGTGCTTATCTCATTTATTTATCCACTGTTTTGGTTTCAGGTGCGTTTCCGTGAGTCAGCATGACCGAGAACACGGTTCCCACTTTCCATATGGCACTCATTACAATCCTCTCACGTCCCTTTCTCTCTTTCTACTTCGAACGTTCATTTTTGGAAGCATAGCAGCAGCTCTTTGCATAAACTGGGGTGCAGAGGACCTGGAGTCACCCACTCGTGTGTCCTTTTGTACTGTAGAGGCTACGGTGAAGCTGACTGAGCTGGGATCTGCCTGGAAGGTGTTGCTCCTGTACAGATGGTGTAGCATGGCCTTTCCAGTCAGAGAACCGTACTGAGGTGACACACAGAGATGGCTAAATTTTACAGTGTTAGAACCACAAATATCAAAGAGCATTGCAATTAGTCATTTACAGAGCTCCTTTTTCTTGCCTTTGGTGTAAGCTTTAATTGCTGGGCTCTGGCAGCTACAAGGAAACTTCCCAGATTGAGTTTGCTGTAAGGAATACCTTCCAGTTGTGAGTTACACAGATTACAGCAGCTGAGTTTGGGTTGTGGCTCCAGTCTTTGTCCCTCCTGGTACCACAGGGATTGCTGCAACTGCGTTCTTCCATTCTTTATATTGTTTCAAATCCATTCTTATTTTCTTCAGCAGTGCCTATAGTCAGTGTGGACTTTCTGTGTAGTCCAGTGAGTCCCAAACCAGAATTCCCCTGTGTGTAATTTCAGATAGAGAAGGTCACTTAGTCCCTTTCCCTTTTCTTTCCCTTTTCCCTTCTCTTCCCTTCCTCCCTCCCTGTGCAGGAGAGGTCCCGTGGGCAGTGCTCAGTGCGTGGCTGTGCAGGCAGCTCTGCAGGGCAGATTGCTGCTGGCCACAACGTCCTCGACACACAGCAGCTGCTGGGCTGGGTGTGTAGTTCCCAATGCTGCGTGTCCCGTTGTGCCAAACAGCACCCTGACTGTAACTAGTTCCTTCTGACTACTGAGCACGTCCGGAGGTGCATTTTCCTATCCGTTTTCTGTGATGTTGTGCTTACTGTTGACTGTGCTGGAAGAGCGATGATGATCCTGACAGTTGCCATGCACAAGCAGGCCTTACTCGTTCAGTCCACGAGGGATTCCCTTAAGGAACCATGGGAGCATTGGCTGGCAGGCCTTTCCACATTGGCTTCTCCACATGCTGCACTGCACTAGCCTCCCTCCATGAGAACAAACCTCCGTGTGCTGAGGTGGCAGTGAGCACCTCTCGTATGCACAGGGAACTTTGGGAACGAGCTGATTTGTTTTATTTTTCCTATAGCTTGACTCTGGTAGCTTCTGTAGTTGCAAAACATTAAATTAATGTTTTGTTGGGGTTTTTTTTTTTTTTGTTTGTTGGTTTGTTGGTTTGTTTGTTTCTGTTGTGATATTTTACAGATTTGTTGATAATTTTAACATGCATTATTTATAGCGCTCTTAAAACAGACTTAAGTACTTCGAGGAGGAGGACTCCAGCGAGCACGTGGTTAGACTGAAGATGTTGGTAGAGCACCTCAGTCAATCCTTCAACCCAACTGCAAAGCAGCTGACAGGCAGTAGTCATAGTTGGTTTGTCACAGACACCACGCTCAGATCGAGCTGACTTTGACATACAACTGTAATTGGCATTTGAACGTAACACTCAAATTGAACGTGGGCCAATGTTTCCTAGCAAAATGACCTGTTGTATGTTCCGTTCCGGGGTGTCCTGGGGGGTTTGCTTGTCTGCTCTTTGTTTCTTTTGACGATGGGAATGTAATTTAGAAGTCTTCACTGGCAAGTTTTCTATTAATTTTAAGCTTCTCTGAAAATCTACAGCGAATGGATGTTTTGGTGCAGGAAAATATATACCCTGCCAAAGCATTTTTCCTTGAGCAATCTTTGTGTATGTGCTTCTAAGTACCTGCTTTGTTAATAATATGTATTTCCATGTAAAGAGCATATTTTGTATGCGAAAATGAAACCCGTTAGAATCGTAAACTAAATTTGATTGTGTAGTGGATGCTCTCAGAAGACAGGGTTCATTCCGAAATAACTCTATCTAGTGTAGTTCATGTCGTGAAGCTTTGCTTTTGTAAGGTAAGAATAAAATAATACTTTCTAATGAAGTCTTCCCATAATTCATCTTGCAATTGCACGTGGATCAGCCGGCGAGCCGCTCACGCCTCGCTGTGCTGTAGAACCTGGTTACGGTGCTGACCCAGGGCACTCTTTGCTGCTCATTTCCGTTGCTCATCTTTCCCTTTCCTTTGTTTTCCAAATATGCTGTTTCCTTATATTGTTTCCTTAGCAGCAGCCGTGTTCCTGTGTGTGAGGTGAAACCCCAACCTGGTTGTCCCTGAGCACGGAAGCTCAGTGTGGATCATTTGAGGCAGCTGTGAAGGCAGCACCAGCTGTCTACGTTCCTTGGGACAGCCCAGGATATTCCTACATGCACGTGTGCCTGCAGCTCCCAGGATCTCAATTTAAGGCATCTCAAATCTCTTCCTTACAGAGCTGCTGTACGGAGGCTGAGAGCCTGACCTAAAAATTGGACTTGGGAAATGGAGGCAGTATTTGAATGGAGTGTAGCTGTCTGTCTGCTGCAGTTCGTTCGTTGTCAACCTGCCTATCGCGTGGCATGCTAAATGCCATCTCACCTCTTGCTTTTGCACCTTCTCAGGCACAAAAGAGCTGTGGGAACACGCAGGTACCCGTTGGGCACAGAGCTGAGCAGGCCACCATTCAAGGTGCTCTGAATGAGGTTCCGGGGAAGCCAGGCCATCCTGACAGTAGTCCCACTGCAGGAGAGAGGTGGGACTTGATGAGTGCCAGGCGTTCCCAGGCTGGTGTGCTAGGCAGCATCCCCGTGCCAGGGACCGGAGTTAGAGGGGGCTGAGCCCCCCGGAGTGGGAAGCTGTCACTCTACGATGTTTCCAGCAGTACTGCTAAAACAGCGTTATATTTCTCTTTATTCTGAAAAGCAATCCAACATTATAGTATTATTTTAAAATGTATTTATTAACTACATTGGTTGCCTCGAGTTGGAATGAACAGAGCACGCTGGCAGCAGGGTCAAAGGAGGGATTGTGCTGGCCAGATTCGCTTTCCAGATGGCTTCCCTGCCGCACGTCTTCCAAAACTCGTGCTTTGAGTTTGTTGAGTTCTTCTGCCAGGCTCCGCATCTCACTGGGGAGCACGTTCCTATCTTAAAGGAAATAAAAGCTGTCACCTTATGCTCTTTTTAGAAGGAACACTTGGAGGCTTTGGCTCACACCGTACAAATGATTCAGGCAAGGCTGCTGAGGGATGCTGCCTCGCTCACAGCGGCAGCGTTGGGATACCAGCTGATCCCAAGGGAACTCCACAGGTTGACCTCACAGTGCTGGTGGTGCTTCGTGTACCTTTTGCCTCCTGCATCGTTTGAGAGACGATTCGTCTGCACGTCTGATCAGCCCGATGGACAGCACTGGCTGCACAGGTGGCCCGATCCGCTTCCTGTCCCAAAGGACCGACAGGCAGGGAGAAACACAAACACACAGCAGCATGGGGCACTCGTTCTCCAGCGGGGAGAAATGCAGCAGTGCCTCCGTGCTCAGCACAGTGCACATCTGCTCCTTTTCTTCCTGGGCAGGGGGTGGCTGCCAGACATGTACGTGTGCCATGAAGTGAGCGTTATCTCCCTCAGTGTGACGGGTCAGCTCTGAAGGGCATTCATGACACTGCTGCCAACGGGATGCTGAAAGGTCGTTGGGTGGCTTCACTTCACGAGGGGACAAAAGTACCCATTTAAATAGGACCAGCCTTCACACGCCTGCTTTTACAGCCCAGAACTGCAACGGAGCTCTCTGAGCTTTTGTCACTGTGGTATCTAAGTACGATTCCCCGCCACCTGATGGAAGTGTGCACGTTAAAGCCCGCTGCTCTACCTTCTGCTCAGCGTTCCCCTCCTTCTGCTTCACGGGATTTTCCAGTGCAGTGCTCAGCAAATTAATTATCTGCACGCTAAGGAAACAAAGAACAGAGAAAGACGTTAATGCAACGGTCTCACTGAGAATTTATCTTTCATTTAGCACGCGACAGAAAGCCCACGTTTGCAATTGAACTGATGAGGCAGGCAGTGAGAAATCATTATGCGGCAAGTCAGATAGGAAGCGATGATGAGGAGCAGCCTTCTGGCTTCAGACAGTTCCCACCCACTTTCAGCACCCGTTGGCAAGTTTCTCTTTGTTTTCTGTACAGTTTAGATCCAGTGAAAAGCTTCAACCGCCCACGAGTGGAAACGGAACTCACTGGGAAGCCTCCGCCAGCCCCACGTCACACTGCTCCTCCTCCGGGGAGCACGCAGAGCAGCTCAGGATGAGGCTGTGCCGCTCCCAGGGGTTCTTCTCGGGCTCCGGCGCCTCCATCCTCTGTGCCATGCGGCGCACGGTCCCCTCGGGCACCGGGCGGCCCCGCAGGCGGTTCCTGCGCAGGCACAGCTCCAGGGGGCACTCGAGGAACAGCTGGCAGAAGCCCAGGGAATCTGCAGGGATGCAACAACGGACAGCTGTCCGGCCGAGGCCGTGCAGGAACGCCGATCCCTGCAGCACGACGAGGGGCGGCACTGCGAGACCCGGACGGTAAGCCACGCAGCTCGCTCCGAAAGTAGTGCCTCCCGTTTATTTCTATGGAAACTACAGCAGATGCAAAGGGCACAGTAACACTGTTCGATAAGAGCAAATCCTCGGCTACAGAGCGCTAGTTTTCAACGTAGCCACCACGAGCTCCGCATCAGGCCAGCGACCAACAAGAGCCTGCACGCCACGCTGGGACACGTCCCACTGCCACGCACCACCACCGCAGCTCGGTGTCCGGCAGCGCTCAGCACGCGTGGACGGATGGCAAAGGCTGCCGTGCCGGGACGGTCCGACCCTTCCGCCACCCCCCAACATCCGCTGCTAAGATAGCAAGGCAGGACGCCCCGCTGGGCCCCGCGCAGCACGAGGAGCGAAGCACGAATTACACTTGCGCGCCAGCTGGAACACCTCGTATCGCATGCTGCGGTAGTAGAAGTTGTCATCCAGGACGAGGCACAGCGGGCGGGTCCCGGAGCCGCCGCTCCGCCCCGGGAGCAGCCCCTGCTCGGCAAAGCGGCTCAGGAAGCGGCCCCACGAGGGCGGAGCGGGGCCGGGCGGGGCGGGGCCGGAGCGCAACGCCCTCAGGAGGCGCTCCAGGTGCCGCAGCAGCTCCCGCCGCTGCCGCTTCCAGGCGGAGTCCTGCGGAGCGGCCGACGGGGGCTCCTCCGCCGACGGCTCGCCCCGCCCCCACTCCTCCTGCGGGATGAGGTCGTCGTAGGCGAGCAGCGCGCAGTCCCAGCCCTGGCGGAGCGGCAGCTGGCGGCGCAGAGCGCGGCCCAGCGTGGACTTGCCGGCGGCCGGCAGCCCGCACAGCACGCACAGCACCGCGCCGCCGCCGCCGCCCGCCCGCTCCATCGCCGCGGTCCCGGCTTCCCACGGGGCGGCCCTGCGCAGGCGCGGTGGGACAGCGGTCCCGCGGCGACAGCGCCCCCTGGCGGAGCGGCGGCCCTCGCGGAGCGGGAGGTGAGGAGGCGTCTCCCCGCGCGGCGGCGGGAGGATGCGTCGTTAAGTCGCTGAGTTAGCGGGTTCCGCCGGCACTCGGCGCTCTGAGGGGAGGACACAGACCGGCGGCACCCAGGCGTTTCCAGCGGTGCGTGCTTTCCTGAGGAGCTCCGGCTGCACGCAGGGCCGGGGATGCCCGCCCTCGTGGCTTTCCCTATCAGTTTCTGGCAGCAGTTGTTGCCCAAGGAGCTCCTCAGACAGCGGGGCTGGGCGGGACCGCGGGTCGGGGGGGTCGTGAAGGAACTGCGGGAAGCCCTGCTCCTCCTGGCTGCCTGGAGGGGGAAAAGAGCTCTGTGAAGCGGTGCTTCTCCTGCGGGACCTCGCCATCTGTAGCAGTTGGCAGTGCGTGTGTCCCACGCACATACACAGAGAGATTAAATTCTACAAACCTCGGAGCGGGCGAATGCGGTACGGTGAAAATATCAGGGCTTGCTGTGGCAGGCTAGGGAGGATGTCACAGGTAATAGGTTAACACGTTTCACGCTGTGGCTCGTTATTCTCTCCTAAGCTAACTGTATTTCAGAGCTTGCTTACTTTCATTTCCTTGACATGTCACACTCTTTCATGCTGCTTTCAAACACTGTTGTGGGGTTTTTTATCTTCCAGAAGCCTGCAGCCTGGCTGAGCAGCTGCTCTGACACTAGGCAGGACTGGGGGTTTGCTCTGTGGCTGCTCTAAGTGGCAGCCTGCATTCCCAGGGCAGGCAGCGAGGGGCTGTCCTACCCACACAGAAGTCCTATCCAACTGTTGAAGAACTGGAAATTCTGGTGGCTTTCTTGTGTCAAAAAACCACAATGTAATCAGTAACTGCTTGAGACAAAGGCACTGTAGAGATGGGGATACTCAGTATGAAGTAATGCAGCTATGTGTCTGCCTTACCTGATCGCTCCGTGTGCCACGGGGTGGTCTGTTACTTTGCTTTGGTTGCTGTGCATTATTATCCCTGAAAGGAGAACAGCATCATCAGGATTGGCTCAACAGCACCAAGGGATGAACGCTTATGAAGGGACCCAGCTACAGATCTCATCTGTCTGAGCTCACTGCTGGGGCAAATAATTTCAGTGTTCTGTGCCCCTGTGTCCATGGGACACGATTACAAGCACCAATTAGAAAAGTGCAGTGCATCTTAAGAAACAAATGCCTGAGAACTGACACCAGAGCATCTGAATTAATGTACCCGCATTTACAGGTAGGGCAGACTTCCTTGTGGTGCCATGTAATGTAATACTTTTTACACAAAGTGTCTAACTAGATTGCTGAATTAATTCAGGACGTCCTCACAGGTGTTGAAATACACATTTGTAGTAAGTGGAATACCTGTGTTGCCTTCTACTTTTCCTGCAGATCTTCCTTTGTATTGCATCACGCTTCATTGCTGCTATCACAGTCGTGATCAGTATTGGCAGCACGAGGAAGAAAAAGATAAGCAGACCATCCCGAAGTGATGTATCTGGAGAAAGGCAGTTGTGATCATGTGAGGCAGCCATCCTGTCTAACCTCATATTAAAGCATTTATGCTGTAAGAAATACCTTTCTGAGGTAAAAATTACCATCTTCAAATTGTTACAAATCAAAACTGGTAATTAGGGTTTGGACTTCAGTATACTCAGCTGTGTGACATGCAACCTCTTTCCTTTTAGTCAGCAGAGGTAAAACACTTTCCACGGTCTCTCAGCATAAAGGTCACAAAAATTGACTCAATTTTCCCCTTGCAGAACCTTTGGACCAACTTTGGTCTGCAGATCTACACATCAGATGCTTCCCATTCTCCAAGTCGGACTGAGCATCCCATGCAGTAGGAAAAAATGAAGCTTTAGAAGAGGGACTGAAAATCACCCTGCATTAGCAGATTAATTAAATTGGACCCTGGAGGCAGTAAGAACAGCAGTTTCAGAGTCATACCCATGTGAGCTGGACCACTGTCAATACTGCCACCATAGCCAGACTGGTTACAGAACGGAGGGGCCCATCCAGAATTGCAGTGGCAGTTCCCATTGTTGTTACACACCTATAGCCAATGCAAAAGGGATTAGTCAAATAAAGTCCTTTTGGAAGCAGCCACTTTCAACCTCTGACGTATATCTGGAGTTGCACATTAAGAAGTGCATGTGGGAACAAGAAATACTGAATAGTATTGCATAGAAAGCTAGGAAGTGTGAGCTCACTCCTTCCACAACATCCCAGAACACCAAATGAAAGGACTTCTCAGTTCTGATACTGCCAGACTCCATTTTCATTTCCCACAGAGAAATATATGACTGGGATCACCACCCTCTCCTCTTCAGAGGAACATTTTCCTCTTCTACTCTGAAGCCACTGAAATATTAGAGAATTCCCTAGGGAAATTTAGAGGAAGTATTTAGAAGTGTCTTTCAACATTAGTGCTAAGGTGTTTATGTTACACTGCTGACATGAATTATAGATTAAAAAGTGAATTTAACTTTTAATACAGATCAGAATAAAGCAAAGCCATCTGTCAGGCTATTGCTTTTACAGAGGGATTTTGTAGCTACCTCTGTCTTCAAGACACAGAGCATGAAAACACCATCTACTCACCCCATTATCATTACACTTCTGCTTTACATCACAGCTGTAGCCCAGGTGGCTTGCATCGACACACTCAAAACCTACACAGGCCTGGGAAAAGTATTTAGTGTCTTTTAAATGCAACATTCCCAGAAAGCACTATCCACTTTATACATTCACTATATAATAATAAACATTTTCAAGTCTGCAGCCTTTACCTATCAGCCCTTTGCCTTGGCATATAGAACTGTGAGTACGTGACAGTTTTATAGCTGTACTTATCTCAGGTTTTCTTCAATCTATGCATGTGGTTTGATGGAAATTTGAGTAACTGGTAAGATTGCTCACTGATTTGTAGCTGCCCACTGATTTGTAACATCACAGTTTTTATAAGAGCTAATTAACCCTGTGTGTGTGTCTGAAAAAGCAGATTTTTAAATGACATTACAGTAGATAAATAAGAGAACAATTTAATGCTTTTGAAAATTAAGAGCTTTCCCATTGGTGGAACATAATGTGTAATGCTGCTGTGATTTGTCTTACCTTCTTTTCTCCACATGCTGTCCCATCGTGAACTTGAGCAGGATCAGGGATATCTGATCCTAAGTCAAAGTCAGAAGACCAGCATAAAACCCCAGATGCATTATTGACAACACTCCAAGCAGGAAGATTCTGAAGGCTGACAGAAGTGCACTGGAGCTTGCCACACAGACTGTGCCTGTAGAGAACAAATGGCACTTGGAGATAAGGTGAAAAACACACCAAAAAAACCCACAGAGTAAATGCAAGTGCACTGTCCAGTCAAATTTAGCTTGCATTTAAAAAAGATATTCTCCTCTTAAATCTCATGCTCTACAAATTCACAACAGAATATATATTTTACATTGGATATCTTCGGATATCTGTTTGCTAATGACTTACTGAACAGGACACTTCTTGTACACTCCACCTCTCATTCCACAGTTTCCAAACCTATCTCCTTTAATATTGGCTTTTTCAAAGCACAGATCAGGTGCTTTTCGTGCGCCTGTGTGAAAAACAGTGAATCCTAGTGAGCCATCAAGCTGTCTTAAAAATATGAGAAAGAAAAAGAAAGCTATGACATGTCTCGTAGAAGCCACGTTACCTTAAATCACAAACTTACCTTTTCCATATATAGCTTCACACTGTGAGTCAAAGCTCTGACACACTCCATAGTAGCAGTATGCTTTCATGTTGTTGCATGGGTGGCCATTCATGATATAAACGTCGTCAGGACAGTAGGCATAGCTTCCATTGCAGTATTCAGGTAGATCACAGACATCCATTTTTGATCTGCATTCTGCTCCTGCTGCTTTAAACTAGAACAAGAGGAGAATGCCACCTCACTTTTATTTTGTAACAGCACAACTTCAAGCATGAAACAATGACAGCTGAGAATCTGTGATTTTAAAGAAGACAAAACGGGTTTGTTTGTTTTTCTTTCGGATCAATGTCTAATGAAAGTCCAAAATTTCCCTCAGTTTCATGGGGTGTGGCTACAGAGTTTTTGAGCTGAGTTTGCAGAAGAGTGGGGTAGGTCATACATACACACACACAAGCAGAACCTAAAAAGTAGCCAACAATCACAGACTTTGTAGATGCCTGGAGTTGCATAACGGAGATGACTTTTGCCAAGTCCTCTGATCACTCCTTCCTCCTATGAGGGATGACACAGAGATGACGAGGGATGACACAGAGATGACGTTCCTTTTCTAAGCTACAGAACTCATCAGAGATAAATTCTCTACTTCCACGCTCTCTGCTGGTGAAGACATTTTGTTAATGTGGAAATATGTCAAGAGATTCGATGAGATTCTTCTCCCACAACCCTAAATGAAGCCAGCCTAGTAATGAGCATCTATTTAGCTTCATAAAACAAAGCCTACCTTGCAGTTTTTGCAGCACAGTCCTTGTGCACACTGTGATCCAGATGTAAGTTTGCAAGTGGCAGCATTGCAGCAAGGGTTAGTGCATTCCTAAGAACAGCCATGAAGAAGAGGACACTGTTTTTACCTTGCATAGCTAGGGATGCATCTAGAGACACCTTCATTTTCCAAAGAATGAGCAAATCCCATTCTTAGAAAGACATTTTCACAGTGTGTATATGACCAAAGTAATTGTGTTTTGGGCTACTTTTGAGGGATACAGTTAGGAAACATGTAAGTGCTACCCAGACAAGTAATCTCTTTTATGGAACAGAAATCTCTGCACTGCTCATGCCAAGCACAAAAAACAATGGCACTTTCACATCCTGTGCACTGAAATGCACTTCTCTGTTAGGCAATGACTCAAAGTTCTATCAAGTCCAGCAGCTCTTAACTGAGTTCATACCAAAACTAATGCATCATTTTTGGCTTTTTCTAAAATGTACCTTTATACAGCTTGCAAAAATGTAAACTGAAAGGAAAACTCTGCAGACATTAACACAAAACACGGGTACAACAACTGAGATATAATATACACGTGAATTTCATTACTGAATTTCATTACCTCTGGCTTTCCACAGTCACATTCTTCATTGTTATCAATCACATTGTTACCACAGACAGGCTCTTTGTAAACATTACTTGTTTTGGGTGGATTTCTGAGGCAGTTTCCTCCTCCATTTAGAACAAGGTTCTCAAAATCATCAGCACTGCAGGAACTGAAATTCCTGGATCCCCTGGAAAGTGTAAATATTTTTATGATATTTAGCTTCCAAAAAGACAATACTGTCACATTTCCAAGTGTCAGCAGAAATATTTTCTTTTATTTTGTATTATAGTCCCTTTAGAAATAAAAAAGGTACTATATAAAACATAACTGCAAATACTTTTGGAAGCAAAATGACCATCAGATTATCCATTCTTATATCCTATATAAAATAGGCTTTCCAAACCCCACTTCTGTACAAAGTCCAAAAATGCCTGATTAAAATATGTTCTGACCAGGTCAGAAAATAGGTAACGATTAAAATAAGTGAAAATGGTCTCAAGTTCTATGTCCAAAAATTCACCCTGTGGTCAAAATGTTCAAACAACTTCTCATTCACAACAGTTCTTCAGTGTTCGTGGAAGTTTGTCAGTTTATATGACATAGCCAGTGCAGATAATTAACAATTATTCAATTAAATGGGAATCTTACTTATCTGTGCTGTGCATAATGAAGGATGCAGGACACCTTTTATCATCGTGTTTCATTCCAAGGTTATGTCCCAATTCATGTGCAACTACTGTAGCATGACGTAACATATTGTTATGATTCAACTAATAAAGAGAATCAGTGTTAAAAGTTATGAAAGTAAGTACTGTGTTTCTGTTCAAGCCACAAGCTTCTTAGAGGCTACGAAGACAATACAACATGGTATTGCAAAGCAAAACCAGCAAGAACTGGCAGTTTGCCACTGTTTATTTTCAGGTAGGGCTAAATTCTGCTGCTCTTTCTATTCCTTCCAACAGGATCATTCTCTGCCAGTAACACAACCAGTCACAGGAATGTACTTACAGTGCTGATGGACCCTCCCTGCACCTGTGAGCACACGGTACCTACAAAAGCCATTCCAATGGATCCATGATAGGAGTCTCTCCCTCTGTAGAAAAAGCAATTTGAAGGTGGTGTCAAAAGAGAGTTAAAGATTCCTTCTAAAAGACACTGATGAAACAAGTAACTAATAATACTGGATGACATAGATTGAAAATAATGATCAGTCACCAAAGTCTGCTGCATCAGTGCTTCTGAGCTGATTAAATTATAAAGAATTCATTACATTTTCTTGATTTTTTTTTTCAGGTTAAAGCAGTTTGGAAGTTGAGGGAATTTTATTCCAGTAATATTTTCATTCATATATGAAATAAGAGCCACGTACATTAGCAACTCTGGCAGTGAGGCTACTTTTGCCACTAAATGAAAACTTACATTATGAGATGGCTGACATCATTTCTTGATCTCTTAAGAAGATCTTTCTGTCTCCAAGAAACAAATCTACTCAGTACATCTCCAGCTGAACCATCCATTACAGCAATTTGGTTTGTATCTGTCCAGATCTCTAATCCAACTAAAACAATCTGGATATTTAATGCTCTATACATCTGAAAAAGGGGAAGAAAAAAAGATGATTGCTCTCCATCAGTCTGGTTCAAGTGAATTCTGAAAGATTTTATTGCTGCTGTTGCATTAACATGAAGCCAAACAATGACTGAGTCATAAGTTTAATTGAATCATTACAATCTATTTTAACATTAAGAAACATATGACTGAAAGCAATCTCCCACAAGATTATGCTGAAACAGATCTTCCAGGTGAAGTTGGAAAGATCATGTTTATTAATTTCCTTAGCTAAATGTCTTGAGAAGAAATTGTGAACATACCATTGCATTCCCTAACAGTTCACAGTGCTGACAATGTGCTTAAGGAATAACAATTACAAACAAGGGAAATGCTCTTCCTGGACACATGAAAAGTACTGGAGACCTCAGATTTCTGGTCTGCACCTCCTCAAGTTTTGTGCACAAATCCATAGCATGCCTTAAGTATCACAGATTGCCACATAACTTCCAAATACAGTTTCAGGACAGAATTGTACAGATTTTCTGAATAATTTTTCTTTTGAAAACTAAGACAATGTAAAAACGACTAAATATATGTGACTGAACTGACCTACCCCATCAACATAATTAATCAGCTCAACTGTTTCCTTTTGCACCGCAGCAGGATCAGAGTTCTTCTGCAAAAACTGTAAGACGTCATATGCAAATGTTAGAGGAAATTGTTGTTATTTTAACACAGTGTATTTATCATTCTATGAAGACATTACCCTGTTATAATCCACAACCATAAATAATTCCACGTAGCTTTTCTGTGGCAGGACAGCTCGCTTCCTCTGCAAATTAGAAAGCACAGTAAGTTAACAATGTCTGGAGAATTTAAGGTTTATAACTTATCTTTCTCATCCTTTTCATTTAATGTATTTATAAAGAAATCTGCATTTTTAACGTGGTCTCAGATGTAAAGTTGCTTTAGATTTCCACATCAGTATCTGTACGTTAATAGTTTACTGTTGGTCAGACCTTGAGATGTGTGAGCTGAATGGCAGTTTAATGCCTTTCATACACCCATGACAGTCTTGGGATGAGCTCTGCTCTTCTGCTAAAGGACTGCTTCAAGCTATGTTAAATTCCCATTGTGCTATTCTTTTCTTTCAGAGTGTCTTTATCAGAACTCTCAACAGATTGAGGTCCATGAAAATGTGAGTAAGAAGGAGGTGCTCAGCCAAACCCACCTGCAATGATACCATGCTAAAGCAAGGCCTCTGAAGACCCTTGGCTACTTGGACAGACTGAGGAAATAGTTTGGACTGTAGCCCTTGGAAGAGAAACAGAAATGTATTTACCCTCAAAAGCTCTTCTCTACTAGAGCTATTGTTTGGTGAAAATGCATATTTCACAGACTGCTTCACAAACTTCTTCTCATGGTGAAGGCTGTCATTCAGCACACCACATTGGAAAGGAGTATGCTGCATATCTTCTAACTGGTAAAACCTGTGTTCAAATGTCCTGGATGTGCTGAGTGGCTCCATTCCATACCATTTGCCAGCAATGAAGACAATTCCTCTAATGAGCATAAAAGAATGAAGGATTATTTTTCTCTCGTTGTTAGGACTAGGTGAGTGAACAACAGATGAATACTTACAATTATTCATACCCCTATGTTAACATAAATTATTATCTGAAATTATCTCAATCTAGGGGTGAATTCAAATGCCCAACAGGATCTCAAAAGACAAAACAGTACTCATTTAAAATGTTGATTTTAGGCAAATGTATGCTCCTTGAATCAGTTAGTGGGAAAGCCTAACTGTTTCTGGATGGTCAAGCCCTGGAACATGCTTCTCTGGGAAGATGTCATGTCCCCAGAGACATGAGGATTCAGAAGCATTTGGACTACACTCTTAGATACATAGTTTAACTCTCAGATTGCCCTGCATGGAGCTGGGAGTTGGACTCAGTGATCCTAGAGGGTTCCTTCCAGCACAGGATGTTCTGTGCACTTGAGTCAAGCATTAGAGGCCTCTGTTCATGCCCATGAAAATATAAACCATATAAAACCATATAAACCTATATTTAGATTATGCACTGCCTCTGTTGTCTTTCTCTCCAAAGGAATTTTAGAGAAGTGACAAAAAAAGAAATAGTACTGGAGACAAAGAAAAAAACCCGTATAGAGTTGCAGCTTCATTGAGATGTGAAATGTAAAAAATATTTTCAAGACAGGATGGTGTTTCTTTCCATGTGGAAAATGAATATTAAGGCTTTTGTTTTGTTTTGTTTTTACTGGTGGTACTGCAATGAACTATCTTGAAGCAAAAAGAAGTAGGTTATACCTTAGGCCATCACACGTGCTCAGAGCAAGCACCGAGTCAGCCATTCCTTCAACAGTGCCATGATAATAACAGTGTGTCTGAAATGCAGCAAAACCACATAATTAATGACAAAATAAGGTTGCTGTGTTCCAATTTAAATGTATTTGGTAACCAGACTTATTATTTGCACAACATTAACGCTGGCTTTCACAAATTTAAGGTGTCCCATATTCTAAAATAATCCCATATTCCTTGGGAATGAGGTATCACTTGACATGAGCAACTACTATAGCATCTGGTCCCTTGGTTGAGGAAAACAAGCAGCTTTTTTATTTAACCTGTCACCACCTTTTATCAAGATCTGTGTATCTCTATTGCTTATCTCGTTCTCACACAGAATCCTCTCCAGGGCTGATCCAAGAAGCTCTGCTTGCACAAAGCAGTCTCACTGAGCTAGCATGCAGTTAAAGGCTGAAATGAAACATAAAAGCATTCTTAAGGTTTGCTCAAAACTACAGAGCTTCAGTGCTGCCACTGAAACACTAATAGTATTCTGTGCAAAGGTGACCTAGCTGGGTAGCTCAAATTCAATCTTGGCATTATCTCTCAGTGTCTCCTTTCTCACCTTACAAAATAATGATGCTGTTATCATCAGAAGTCATATGAGGACACGACCACTCCCTCAAAGAACATGAAAACTTATGTTTTATATCACATAAACATCAATGCTATAAAAACTTGACAACATCTCTTCTCCAGCATATATATTTTTTTTCTATAGATGCCCTTCATTGGCATCACCTGCATTTTCCTTTCCACTGCCAAAAATGTAAACCATTTTTAGTGTTCTACTATACAGACATGAAGACACTCAAAAGTGAACAGTCACACACATTCACTTTTGCTTTTGAAATACATATAGGTGCATATACATCCCTGCTGCAGTCCTCAGATCTACCAAATTGTTAATAAGGCCTTCTGTTCATAAAGCCTGGGTTCTCTGCTTAGAGGAAACTTACACAACAGGGGAAGCTTATGAAGTACAATACCTTGTTCTTTGGTTGTGTTGCCTCCAGTTTCCCATTTTTCCCATATGTATATAGCATAAAGTCTTTGCTAACAAGGTCTCTGGAAACAAAAAAGCTTATTTTAAGAGTCTATAAAGCAAGAAATAAATCAAGAATCCTAGTAAGTACTACATTTAGTAGCATACTCCTCTTATATTATTATTAAAACACACAGACGTGAAAGATATCTTAACAATGAGCTGCACTATTTGGAAAATGTGTTATTTTGAAATAGTCTAACTAAAATATCCAGATGATGAGCTCAGCAGACCATGTGGTATCAGGGCCTGGACTATTACTGACTCAGGAACGAGGAAGAACAACAGACACACTTATCTAACTACAACATTACTAACAGCCCTCCCTGCCAACCATGAGCTGAGTTCCACTTCTCCAGGATTTTCTGAAGTTGACTGCTTTGTGGTGCTAATAAAAAATGAATCAAAATAAATCTGTGCACAGAAAAAATATTACCTTGTGCATGCGAGCTAGTACCATAACAGAGACACTACTCAACAGGTATTTTGTAATTATTGCATTTGCCATTAAAATGATGTATTCTGAACTTTGCCAGTATAAAAATACTTGGCTGTCTGCAACAACGTTCAAATATGGAATGAACACTCTGTAACGTACTTGTTTTTCTTCAGTGTTAGGAGGTATGTTCCATTTCTGGTTTTAATTGAGTAAGAAAGATTGTCATCTGAATGCTCCTGAAAACAGAACAAAAATATCATTACATGAATTCCTACCTGGGTGTGCCAGATCCATGTTTTCTCTGATAACAGAGGTCCAACTACTGCATATGTTTTACGTATTCACTTGATTCACAAATCACACATTTCCTACCCTTCATGCTTTCTGTATTTCAAAGATTTAGCACCACACTCTACATTCTTTCCTAAGGAAAGTTCAAATTCTGTTGGGCTACAAATAATCATATAGAAGACATAATGAAAAATTACACAAACTACACAAAAGGTGAAGTATGTTTGCCATTAGAGATTTGGAGAAGGAATGAGGATACGCTGTCTAAAAACAAGGTCAATAATTACAATTTGTGGTATTAAACCAATAACAAAAAAATAAGTGTTAGTTCAGCTAAACATTGGTGCCCATTGTATAGCTTTACAGTCATAGGAACAGATGCTCCTGAGGCACTAGTGGAGAGGAAGCAGGCACAGAAGAATGAAGGTGGCCAGACTTAGTTCCCCAGGGAAGGCACAGCCCATGTATGCACTCAGCTGAGCTATCACATCAAGTTTTGTGACACTCCTTATGTAAATCCTCATCAGCCAGCTGAACAACACACAAATTCTCCCTTAGGTAATCAGTTTGCACAAAGATGACTAACCATTTCATTATCAGTTATTTCAATAACTGAACTCTGTATCTGGTGTAAAGGTAAATGACGTCAGAGCTGAAGAATTAAGGTTCAGATCTTGTTAACTCTTAACTGTATGGGACCACTTGTACTAAGGGAGCATCTGCCCTTCAGGTGCTCTGGTTTTTCAAAGGTTGTGTACAGTGTACAACAGAGCACACATAGCATGGACATTAATTCAAGTTCAAAGTCTAATGTGGCTTGGAGGAAAATGAAATATTCTCCACGCTCCTTCCTACTTCTGTCTTACAAGGCTGTTAACAGGACTAGTGCAGTCACAGGTCTCCGTGGAAGTAAACTCACTCAAAACTACTCAAGAAAACTTAAGGATCTAATCTATATAAACATACATAGCATGCATGTGTGTCTGTAGTATGGGGCAATATTGTGAAAAATAGCAAATTAGAAATAGAGATAAGAACAGCAAACCTCATGGAAAAATGGGCGTTTCTCTCTGTCTGTCAGCCTTCGAGGAATAATGATTTCAAATGTAGGAAGTCTGGATGCCTCTTCAGAATACACACCTAAAAATAAAGTTTGAAATTTCTAAGGAATCAGAATGGGTAAGTGATGTCTTCTGTTGGCGTCAGGGCAGAGATGACTGCTGCAAAATAATTCTGATAGGCAATAAATGGAGAAACATGAGTTTCACCAGCATGGGACCAGACTGCCCTTGCTCAGTTTGGTTTGCTCCATCTCTGCCTGAGTTCTTGGATTATGCTGAGAAAGCCAAAGAAATCAGTGTTTTCATTCATGGCCAAAGTACTCTTCATCCCTGACATAAATGTATGCGGCCTCATTCTCTTCAGAAATGCTATTTTGATTTAAGATGATGTCTTCACTACTCCAAAACACAATTCATGTCTAAAAACCGCAAATTCAAGCAAAGGTTTTCTTAAAGCGGGCATCCAAAACTAGCTGACTTTACTCTTCATCTTGACTTTAATTGTTGATCATAGTTACAACTGAGACAATAACTCAAATTTGTTCATTCCTTCATATAGTCATTACAAAAACAAATGATTGAAGGGCAAAAAAAATAAATAAATCCTTCCTCAACCAACACAGTTGGTCATTTTTAAACACTTTTTTTCCCACGTTCGACGCTTTCAACCTGACAAACTACAGAGGATGTCAGTAGCTGTCTTCTCTGTCCACCCACCTGCCCTCTTCCAGTAAATCTTGAGGTAGCTGGCCAGTTAAAACTAACTGTGTGTGAGATTTTGGCATCTCAATTAACACTGAGTTCCTTCAGGTTCTGTGAAATCACCTCGCTGGTGTCGGGACCAACATGCTGATGCATGGGCTCTCTCGGAGTGGCTGATGGACGCTTGCTCAGCAAGAGTCAAGTTTCTCTTGTATTCTCTGAGAAAGGTCTGTAACCTTTAACATTCTATCAGAGTTATCTTCATAACACCATCCTAACTCAGGAAGCCAAAGATAAGAAGTCTGTTGAGTATCTGGTTTCAGGTAAACAGTTTAATAGACAAAAACAATTTCCAGTGACCTTTATGAAAACTGAGAGAACTTACACTTTCCTTCTTTTTTTCTGCCTGTCCATGAAAGTGGTTTTAGTGCTCCCTTTGGTCAACAGAGACACAACTGTTGCTTTTAAACAGATTACAGAGTCAACAATAACACGGGTTTTAACAACCTACTTCTTCAATTGTTCTTATATGAGGAAACAAAGAGATTTCTTCTCATTTGTAGTAGGACAAGATTAACCTCAGGCTCCCATGTTTCTGTGGAAGGAGACTGTAACTGCAAAGAAGCCACAGAGCAATTGTGAATCATCAGTTCAAAGCAAGGAGGAGGATTCCTCAGTGTAATGATGAACTCTACCTATTAGATAACATCAGGAGTTTTGAAAACTAGGTGCAGGTAGCCTATGATTAACATTAAATACTGCCATTACAATCAAAATGAGGAAGCTGCTATTAGCAAACAGGCCTGTAAATAATATCGGCACTCCCTATTTACCTTTGTCTTTTTTGTCTGAAATAACTCTATTAACTAAATCATAAAGTCTTTTGTTTTGGAAGAGCATCTAGGACTCACAGCAGAAGCACGGTTGTAACAATTTAAATTCTGACACCTGAAAGGAAAAAGTTTTTTGCAGCGATGGTGGTGAGGCACTGGCAGAGGTTGCAAAGGGAGGTGGGGGTGCTCCATCCCTGCAGACCCCCAGGGTCAGGCTGGAGGGGGCTGTGAGCATTGATGGAGCTCTGGGTGTCCCTGTTTGTTGCAGGGAGGTTGGACCTAGGGTCATCAAGGGGTCCCTTACAACTCAATTCTATAATGATTCCGTAAGAAAAGTGGGAAAGCAGATGTAATATTGGTCATAAAAATATCTATTTCTAAGAAATACTTCAGGCATTACATCTACATCTAAAATCTGAATCCTAATCATTGATGTAAAGAAGTTAACGTGGACGTAAAACAAAACATCACTGGAATTCAAATCTTTTTCTCCACTCTTTACTGTCCATCAATGACAGCAGCTGCAATTGTCTCAGTGTCATGTAGAGAAAAAAGATGTTTTTAAACACCTACTTTGTCATGGGGGGAAAAAATCACAAGTAAGCTATGAAAAGGTTCAAACTGCAAGGCTTTCCCCAAACCAGAGCTTCTTGGATAGGAGATCTGCCAACAGCCTAATGCCTTAGGGGCAGCTGTGCCTTGGTTTGAAAGGTCTGCATGTTTCTGATCAGGATCATAGAGCACAAGAATTCCTACATATGTAACAGAAACAAAAAGCTTACCTTTCATCCAAAAAGAGTTTCCAGTTAAAGATAGTCCAAAAGTGAAGAAAAACAGGCCGTGCTTTAGCATGACTGGATTTCCTGGAGTCACCGTGCCTGGCTCTCACTGCTCTGCACTGAACTAGAAGAACAAGAGCCGTCTGCTCTGAAGGTAAGCAACAGAAAAAGCTTTCTGATACTTCATCTCTGCTAAGGAAATGGGAAGTAAAAATTCATCCATTAAGCTTGCAAGAAAACTGGTTAGGCAGCTTAACGCAAACAAAAAGCAGCCCGCTCTGAAATGCTGATTGGAGGCAGGCAGCCACATCACACCAGGACTGAGCTGGTTTGCTCTGAAGGACCTGGACTGGCACCGCAGTGAGGTTATATGAGATTCAAAGCATCAAGTCTTGCTACCAACAGGTACGATTATTTGGGATATTTGTACTTGTCATTGCTAGCTCAGCAAAATCTACTCTCTGAAATTTCAGCTCGTTGTTTTCCATTATTTTATCTTCACAACAAAAAAAATGCAGTGCATATCAACGCATGGAAATCACACAGCTATACATAATACGCGGATTTTAGCTAGCCCCAGCCACATTAAGGACAGTTCTCCTCACCAAAAGTCTGTAATTTTGAGGACTTCATCACTCTTCCAGGATCAGAATAATCTTCCAAGGCATTAAGCAACACCATCGTCATCAAGAGCAGAAGATAAACACTCCCAAAGCTGGGTGAGAGTGCAACGCGTTTCAGAAGTACGGAGCGCCTTTAGAAATTCAAACAGGAGACTGATACAACATAGCTTTCACACTAAAACATTTATATTAAGTAATTAATTTTAATTAATTTTAAATTAAAACAGAGCAAAGCTATCTCTCCCGGTGCTGGTCAGTCACACAAAATAAAGGCTCAAGTACAACAACAGAACAAAAAACAGAGATGCCAGCACCGTAATATTATCCTGGATAAAGCCAGTCCAAATCCATCTTTGTATTTAACAGACCTAATTCACATCCCTCAGCTGAAGCACCGAGCGGGCCATGAGAACTTGATATCCAAGCTCCCTGGGCTTGCATCCACAGGACAGCGTAAAGAGAAACGCTCCCTGACTCCAGAAGCTAGGATCCTACTGAAAATTAAATGAACCCAATCTTTTATTTATGCTCTCCTTCCTATGTGATGCACAGTATTAGCACGTCTCAGGGAAAAGAAGGGGCTGCATCTCTCCAAGTCATTTCTCTTTTGTCAACTCCTGTAGCACTGACGAGTTTTCAGCGCTTTTGCATCTGTATGAAATAGCACGATTGGCAGCGCTGTTTTAATTTATCGTTCTGAAATGGGTGGTGCACCTCCCCACGCGGCGCTTGGTATTTCAGACATGCAGCACCCAGCGCTTAGGGCTCCCTTCTGCTTCCCCAAAAGTGACTTTTTGTCATGGAGACGAGGTGGGACGGGAGGCAAGGCTCTTTACTATCTACACCGACGATCTGCACAAGGGCATGCAGCGCAAACCCGCACACGGTGGTGGGGGGCGGGAGCTGACCCCGTGAGGCACGCCCCGCGCATGCGCCCCGCCCAGTCTCGCGCATGCGCCGTGTGTCCGGCGGGCTCCGCGCGCGTTGCGGCGCGGCGATGGCGAGCGGCGGCGGCGGGCAGGGCCCCGCGCCTGCCCCGCCCGGCGTGTCCGTGAGCTGCTCGTGGCTTTGCGTGCCGCCGGGCGGCCTGGCCCGGGCGCTGTGCGTGCGGCGCGGGGCGGGCCGCGATGAGGCGAGGTGAGGGAGGAGGGCGGCGGGGTCTCTCCCCGCGCGGGGTCGGGGTGGGTGAGCCGGCGCGGCGACGCAACGCGGCTGTGGCGTTTCCCTCCGCAGCGGCGAGGCCGTGGCCGTGGAGCTGCGGGCGGGCGGCGGCGGCGGGCCCTGCGTGCTGCGGATGGAGTGCCCGCCGGGAGCACAGCGGCTGGCGGCAGTCGGCGTGGTGAGCGAGGCCCGGCACATGGAGGTGTACGTGGGCGAGGAGTACTGCGGCACCGGGCGCGGGATGAGCGAGGGCGTCCTGAGGACCCCGGGGTGAGTGAGCGGGACGTGGAGGGCGGGGGGGTGCGGCAGAAGGAGAGCAAGAGAGAAAAAAGCGAGTGTAGAGGCTTACACCTTGGGAGGAATACTTGCATGCACCGGTACAGGTTGGGGGATGAGGTGCTGGAGGGGAGTTCTGCAGAGAGGGACCTGGGTGTCCTGGTGGATGACAGGTTGGCCATGAGCAGTGTGTGGAGACAGGACAAGGGGAAACGGCCAGAAACTGCAGCACAGGAGGTTCCACACGAATGTGTGCAAGAACTTTATGGTGAGGGTGACGGAGCACTGGCACAGGCTGCCCAAGGGTTGTGGAGTCTCCTTCTCTGGAGATATTCAAGACCCGCCTGGACACCTATCTGTGCAAAGTGGTGTAAGGAACCTGCTTTGGCAGGGAGGTTGAACTCGATCTCTAGAGGTCCGTTTCAACCCCTACAACTCCATGATTCTGTGAAAAGATTCGTTTTCCCGTTCAGCATCACTTCCCGTGGGTCCCTGTTGGGAGCTAATGTGCTTTCTCATTGTTCTGAAGTGCCTGTGTGGCATATCTGATGAATTAAGCCAATGACAACATCCAGCTCTGAGCCTCGGGGGCAGTGTAAGGCACACCCAGCCCCCTGGCACTGTGCTCACACACACATTGCCTCTGTGTGTGTGTGTGTGTGCAGTGTGACTCCATGCAAATGGGATGTCAGCATTAAAACTGCCTCGCTGCGTTTGAAAGTTGTTGTGGGTGTCACAGCTTGCTCCTTTTATTTTTGTAGTGAAACTGAAACGGTGACTTTATACAGAAAGTATCTGAAATTGGAATGCCCGACGACCTCTTGTAGAATTAAGGTAGGGAGCTTGTTGGAATTCTGTAACTTCTCATTGTCTTTTTAACGATTTAATTGACTGAATTGCATCGCTCTTGCTCAAATTACTATTCCTATACCATAATCACAAAACCACTTGTGGTATACTCTTGATAGTTCTCTTAACTTTCTGTCCCAATGTTCGCTCTATGAACTTGCATACGAGAAACTTTTTATTCTATTGGAGAAAAATCTTCATAAACCAAATCTATTATAGTCAGTCTACAGTTGCTACATAACCAGAACTATGAACTCCTTTTGAAGATGTGTACACTAGTAATGGGAACCCTGTGACGCAGATAAATAACGTTAGGAAAATCTACACAGCTGTTGCTGTCTGTTTTTAAGTACTGTGAGGAGTACTGATTGATGTTTGGATCATGCAAGTGCCTTGCGTTGCAGTCAGAATTCTTCTAAGAGTAACAACAAGGAGAAAGAAATCAACTTTACTTCCCAACATATTCTGACAAAGAAAGCATTACATTGTTGTTTTTCTTCTTCCTAACCAAAATACCTTTTTTCCTTCTTGCAATAGCTGCTCTCCATTGGTGAGAAACAAAGGGTACTCATCAGTAAAATAATTGTACAAGTGAAAACAGTTTCAGCAAAACTAGCAACTGATTTTCCTTCACTAGGATCAAGCATAGATCTAGACAGAGTGCAAACTATAATGGAATCTATGGGATCTAAGTTGTCCCCAGGTGCTCAGCAACTCATGGACATGGTTCGATATCAGCAGAAAGTAAGTCACTGTGCTGTATAAACGTGCCTAATACTGAACTCTGACTTTGCCTTCTCTGACAGTTAAGCATGTTCTGAACTGATCTGGTGGAAAAAGTTTTGGTTGTTTTTAAACTATCTATTGCTATCCTTAAATAAAAGCTGCAGCGAATAAAGAATGTGTGCTCAAGGAATCACATAAAGACCAGAGTTGAGAATGTTGTTGCCATCATTTTCAGCTTCACTGTTGCCCTACTGTCATTTTGTCCACTTCAGTTGTCACTTCGTAGAGGGTGGATGTGTTTCTTGTTGCATTTGGGCTGTAAGTAGATGGGTTAGTTTGTCTTTGTTATTAAAAGCGTGTTGTGAAGTTTTGTTGTTCAGGGACCAACAAGGTAATGAACACATAGCACGTGCAAAGAAAGCTTTTCTATGCTTTTCCCCATGAATATAATTCATAACTTTTAAAGTCCTTATATCATGCTAGTAGAATGCTGAAATCACTTGGAGTTAAATACATACTCTAGTTGCTGTTATGGTATAATTTTCAGTCTATTTTAGTACTAAATATTTAAATGTATGTGTTCTTTTTTTTCCTTGCCATCAGAACAGTTTACCTCTTGGAGACAAACTTAGCTGGATGTTTGGGAAGAACTCAGACTTTGGGGCTGAGCAGCATGCAGTGGATGGATTACACGGTGCAGCTGTTGAGACATCACTAGATCAGTCAGTCAGTGAATCTCCATCTGTCAGAAATCCTTCAGCAAATGAAACGGGATGTGAAAGCTTAAATCATGATCTGAAAACACAGGTTCCAGATGCTTCTAGTTCTAGAGAACTTAATACACAGCAGAATACAGTTGAGCTCACAAATGATTTCAAAGCCATGGGATCTTTGCTTATGCAGGAGCAAACAAGTGCAGTCCGGAACGTCACTGCTCCACAGGTGCTTCTTCCTTTTCTTCAAAACTTATGTAGTCAAGTTAATCATCTTCGGCTCAAAGATGGTGAGAGGCATCTTGATAAAAGTGCAGTGACTAAAGAAGAAGGCAGTCAGACAGTTGGGTAAGTTAACTTTGGTACACTTACTTAACTAGCAGCTTGTGTGTATTAGCAAGTTTAAACAAAAACAAGCACTTCATTCTCACTAACAGTGAGTTTTAGAATATGTCTCCTCTATTTCATCTTTCATGGCTTTGAAAGAAGTCTTACCATTTTGCCTGGTTACATGCATTTAGTGTATCTTTCTGTTCTGTTAGGATATCTCCACTGTGACTACTTTTGCATCCTGAGTTGTCATATCTTATTTTCACCTCGTGCCGTGACCTCTCTGCTGTGCTTTGTGCATTTCATCCTGTCAGTCTTCCCTGTACTTCATTTGGTTGTGTATACAGTGCAAGCTGTGTAGTAGCAGTGCAGCTAGTTTGATACATACCCAAAGAACAGTAGGAGGAACTGTGAGCTGCAGAGTATTGCCTAGGAAGCAGAGCTCTAACAGGGCCTGGATGCCAGGTCCTGGGAAAGAACTGTATTTTCAAATAATACAGTATTAAAATAAGTATTGTGTAGAGTGTATAATTCTGGAAATGCTTTCCTAGTAAAGAGTAAAGCCTGTCGTGCAGACATAACTTGAACTCTTGTGTTTACTGTTGAGCTATGTGGATTTCCTTATTTATGGCTAGGCCTTCAAATGCCTAATTGAGTCTTAAAAACCAGAAAAAGATAGAAGGGGAATTTATATCCTTTGTTTATTAAAAAAAAAATCTGCACATATAAAGTGTGACAGCCAAGGTTTTCTGCTTATGGTAAAAGTCTAGTGACATCAGAGCTTCGCTGTTTTAAGGAATGAGATTTTACACGCAAGCATCCAGACTGCTGTCGTTCTCCTTGTCACTAAGAAACAAGTTATGCTGACTGTTAATCCCCTCTTTTCACAGGGTAGAACAACAGCCTATTTGCTCCTATTTGGAAAGGATCATCTCGAAAAATATGGATCTGATGGAGAAAAAGCTAACGGACTATATCGATCACCAAATCCAGGCTCTGCAGGCACACATAGATGATAAAATGGTTCTGTTAATGGACTTGGTTCAGAACTCAAAGCAAAACAAAATATCACAAGCACACTGTGATTCTAACGAGGGATTCTCTAATGGAGAGAGATAGACACGTGTAGATATGGAACTCCAGTGTAAGTATTTTTAAGGGCAATTATGCTTTACGAAGCTTAGTATTTATGGAGTTATAACCACAGAGAACCTCAGTGTTGTTGACTTGCATTTTGTTACTGTAATTCTCCACTATTGTACATAGTTGTTAGTTTTATGAAAGATCGTAAGAATGTGTGGTTTTCCTAAATAAGAATTTTGTATGCCTTTTGTGGCTTATTTATTTAAGGAGCTTTGCTAAAAGCCATATACAACCTGGTTTCCCAGTTTCAGTTTGAAAAAGTGAAGTACACTAAATAAACTGAGTTACAGCTTATCTCTTTGTGTACATGTCATCAATTCACTTTTCTTCTGGCTTGCTTTTTGACATGTAGTGTGTTATGTCTAGAACGGAATGTGGTTTCTTCATGGTTTTGGTTTATTTTAATGGGACTCCTGATTAAGCTGTTTATTACTCCATCTGTAAGAGGAGTGCTATTACCTGCACTGCTTAATTTAAGCTGTGTAAGAATCAGGCATAGAGAGGGAGAAGTTGCAACCTGGGCCCTGTGAAAGCCTTCCTTGCTCTGTGGGCATCCAAGTTATATAGGAAAATAGGCTCCGTAAATGATCCCTAAAACAAGCCTGTTACACTGTTTCCTTCCTAAATTAATTGATCCATGCAGGAGCACTCCATTCAGGTCCTTCCCAGGGGGTTCTCCTTGGCCAAGTAGGATATGCTGTGGTAGGATCTGCTACGTTTTAGCACCTGAGGCCGAAGTAGCTGCCTTATTGCTTTGTATTTACTGTAACCTGTCAGGGTGTGATCTCTGCCATCTGAGGAGGTCACAAAGTCTATCTTTATTGAAAAGTCAGTCTTCAAATTTCATTCTGCTTATTGCTCTTCAAAATGTGGAGTGCACCATTTAACCTTGACTGTATGCAGACTCCTAACTCGGACAGATATTGGTTATATTCAGTGTCTTAAAATACTTTGAGCAGAAGCTGTAGATGGGACAAGTGTTGACGATATGTGGCAAATAGTAGGCACGTATAAGAAAACTGATGTCTTTTGAAGACAATCAGCAAGCCACAGAAGTAGATAGCAAAGACAGGACAGTTTGTGTACAATGGATATCTCACAATTGTACCTCAGCTTAACTCATGTTAAGCGTGGTTTCAAAATGATTTGAAAAGATGTGGAGTTGTTTGGTTTGGTTTTTTTCCCCCTTTTTTAATAAGGACCTAAATTATCTCATACTTAGATGTGCAAAATGACATCTAAAGTTAGTTGTTTAGATGTTTTGTAAACAAACACCCTAGAATAGACATTAGTGTCCTCCCAATGCAATGATTTAAGATACAGCCCTAGGTTGAGGAGTCTTTTTTTCTGTACGTATATATTTGAAATGATTGAAGTGTGTTTCCAAGCACTGCTGCATTCCAGGGCTGTTAGTTTGCTTGTTTCTTTTTCCCCTTTCCCCTCTTTGAGTGCTAAAGTTGTCACAAATTCACAACGTTGTAAAGTAGTTAATATGAACTTTGGATTTTTTGGTAGTCGTATCCTGGTTGGCATTTGGTATGATGTTTTAGTATCACAGCCACCACAATGATGATATTTGAAATCAAAACCACAAATGAAAGAGTGTAGAAGCTGTATCGTTGCAGGTTGGGGGTTTCTTCAGCATCTGTCCTAGTGAGGGATTCTGTACAGAGAGAAAAGAAAGCAGAGTGTTCAGAGCTTTGAGCACCATGTCATTTCAATCACAACTTGGTAAGCATTTTCTCAGGTGTTTTTCTGAGGGGTCGACTTGTCCTGATAAAGTAGTCCTGTAGTCCTGAAAAGTTTCTGCCAACCATCATTGTTGTTATCTTCAGAAATAGATAGGTGGGAGATACTTTGCTTAATTGAAGCTGTGCCAAAAAGAAGTGACTTGTGGTTCTTATCCTGTCTCTGCTGAGAGCTGACACGTTGGTGCTTGGTAAAGCTGAATATTTTTCTGTAAACGGTGAAAAGTGCTGTGAGAATGAATCTGTTTTATAATACTTTGAATGTGATCCACTTGAACTTGAAACCTTTTCACGTGATGGATGTGTGCCCAATTCCTGACGTATGGGTGCAAATTTTTTCACTCACTGGAGTATAATGCTAGAGTTTAAAGGTTAATAATTATTGAATTTGTTACTATTAGGATTATGACTAACAGTAAGTTACTGTGTGTAGTGCCTGAAAGTACATGGCACAATGTGCTTTTCTCAGGTGTAGCTTTGTGCTCAATAAATGCTACAGATGAGGGTAGAGTGGAAGTTACAGTACAAGCTTGTTAAAATACCCTTTTAATATTTACTAGAGTGTTCTCCATTAGCTCCCGGTGCTCATGTAGACCACTGTAAAGCAACCTGCAAATCATGCTGTAGATTGTCATATTGGGGCAGGAAAGCTCAGCTGTCTTAAAGTCCTGTAGCTCTCATTTTAAAGCATTGTGCGTCAGATTTTTTGCTCCATTAGAGGTCCTTTCCACTTTTTTTTTTGCTCCAGTAGGCTATACATACACTGAAGGTTTAATCTAGCATTGTCTTTTATGGTTATCATCTGGCATAGGGTTTCTGTAGTAAGTGCAATTGAGCGGTAGAAGATAAAAAAAGGTTTTAACAAAACCTGATTATGACTGGGGATGTTTGATTTTTAAAGTTGTTTTATGGCTTGGAGAGATGAGCTTAATTCCTTACAGTTTTCTTCATTAAAAGAAAACCCCTGCATTTGTAAGCCTGAAATCTCTTTCATTTTATAACCCTTTCCGAATGCATAGTCGACTCCTGCACGTGCTACTTTTGTAACTAGCAGTCTAGCAGTGCTTATTTTTTGTTAAAGACTTGAATGCAGAACCCCACTGGGCTGCCAGTTTGAAAAGCAGCGTTCTCACAAAACACAAAGCTGTTGAACCCATTGCTCTGATACCAGGTAGGTCTGAACTTCTGTAACTCACTTATGTCATTAGTGGAAATTCATGTATCCTTCTTACCTAGATGCTCAGCAGCTCTGCGATCTCGTTTCAGGCGGATAGGACCTACTACAGCCTTGGTTTTCCAAGTGTATGAAGAAGTCTCTCTCTTTTGCCTGGAGACACAACCCTTGGTACAGCGAGAGTCCACGTTGTTGCTGTCACAAATTAAAACATCACACTGGAGATAAACTGATGGAGCATTCCTCAGGAACCTGAAGGCGTTAAATTTGAATCTTCCATAGTGCTCCAGGGGTGGATAGGTTACCACAGTGTCATCTTTGTTACAGCTGCAACAGAATTTAGAGAGCTGTTAAAGTGATCACATCCAATAGTCACTCTTGCTCAGTGCTGCTGGCACATATTTTTCCTGGTTCCATTTAGGTAATGCCTTTAAATTTCTATCAAATTTAGCTTCCAACCACAGCCTTCTCAAGATAGTTGGAGAAGAGACAAAGGTAAAAGGACTACAGCTGACATACAGGTTATATTTTCTCACGTTCTAGGAGACAGTCATAAAGTAATTCAGAGTCTTACCCACTTCTGATTAAGTCATACGTTATTGATCCGAAATGAGACTGTGGAGATGTTGTGCAGGTATCAATGAACACCAAAAGGTTTGGGTCAGTGGAATGAAGGCTGACTTGAGCAAAGAGAGTTTGGTTCAAGTCTACATAATATGGGGACTCGAGTACAGGGCTGGAGAATGAGTCTGAATCATAGAATGACATGCTAACATTGTATCTTCCCACAGAGGTTGTGCTCTGGATTATATTGTTTTCTGTTACATAAATGACTTCTGTGGTTGAATTGTTTTCCATGATGCATTTTGCAATGATCTGTACGATCTGTTTGCGGGTGATGATGTTGCCACTCTCAGAGAGAGTTACGATGTTGGTGTAGGTGATGCTCTGACCTTCATCCTGTGAAAGAAATGGTGAGAAAAGCTCAGTTCTGATTACCCAAGAGGTGCACTTGAAAGCAGATGTGTTGAATTCACAAAGTCACTCAGGTATGTGTATCAGAGGCTGAAGATACAAAGTATGTTGCAATCAAAACAGCTACAGTCAGCCTTCTCACTCCTGTTTGTCCCACTGAATCAAAGAGTGCAGTAAAAGGAATGTTGCATGTTGAAGTAACAAAGCTACAGTTCAGTCAGCCTTGTCTAAACAATGCTGTTAACTAGCTCTTAGGAATCTTGCTGTCACAGGACTTTTCCCTTCCCTTGTGACTTGTGTCACTTGCAGAGAATGGAGTCGCATGCCAAACACTGTTTCTTCTGAATACCTGCATTGTGCAGGGAATGAACTGTAGTACAGAAATGTTTGGAATTAATTAGTTGGGATTACCCCAGGTTTCCTTTGAAAGCTTCACTGATCATTAGGTGCTACCAGAGAAAAATATTCTTTCAGCTTCAAGACTGGAGACGTGCAATTGGATGAGCTATGTGAAAGTAAATCTGTTAGCTTATTCACATCCTATCCATAAACCGTTCTGATCAGTTTCTGTCATTCCCAAGCTAGTGCTGGCTCATACATATCACTTTTTCCTCTCTTTACCTTCTTAATTGTTCCACAGCTGCTTAATGGGAAGGAAAAGATCACTTGATCTGTTACATCTGGCCTGCAGGATGGGTCGTTCAGCTGCAGGTGAGTTTCGTTATAGGCAAAGGAATCCAGGTAAGCCTTGCTCAGGATAATGCTCATTCTGTCTGAAGAGCATGTAAGGGATGCTGCCAATGACAAAGAAATTAGAAAACCAAAAGTTATCACAGAGTGTGCTGCGGCTGTTTCTCACCCAGTCCTGCTCAACACCCATCCTTGAACCTGATGCATCATTCTTCATTTGTCAGAGCCTGAACCTAAAAGAGTCCATGTGCGTTTGAGGTCACGTAGAATTTCATGCTCAGCTCCCAGAATTTGCTGGGCAAGCAAATTCATGCTGAAATTTTAATTTTAAGCACAATAATGTGATGAATTGCAGAGTTGATAAAAGGGAAAGGGAATCAAAGTGCTGGTGCAGAGTGGGGGAGAGGAAATAGACATTTCAGAGGCTGCCCTTTCTACCTCAGTTAATAAGAAGACTATTGTGATCAAGGCTGAAGCCCTCAACTTTACTGCATTTGTTACAGAGGGGAAGATTCATATGTGAAAATGAGAAACAAATTCCAGCTCATGGCATATACACTCACTGTTGGGCTCTGGGGGACTTGGCAGGACGCTGGTATAGCGAGCAGAAAATCCTCTGTAGGAGTTGGCATAGTCTGTAGACAGCACGACTGTCATGGCATTTGAAGAAGATTCAAATGTGGGCCGAGAAACACCACATGCCTTTCCAATTAAGCCAGTGTTAGTGGCAAGGCCATCATAGACTGCCACAAAATCAAATTGGCAGTTTTGATCTAGTTCCAGGCTATAGAGAGAAAAACATAATTACTATACAGGGAAGCCTGAGAGTTCCCTTGGTCCTGAGACTTTTCTCCATGCACAATATCAATTGATGCTACCATCCCACTAACTACAGGGGACCAACCTTGATAAAAAGCAATAAGGGTTGGGATAACCCATAAATGACATTTTAAAACGTGGCCTTTAGGTAACAAATGTCTGGAACTGTTGGATTTAAATTCAGATCAATCACGCTCGCTTATGGCGACTCGCCAGAAGTTCTTACTGCCTGGCTCTGCAGGAGCTATGGGGTAGAACAAAGGGATTTGCAATGTGTTACCATTACTTTCTCATAAAAGTCAGCAGATCACGTTTGCTTTCAGTATATACGGATATTCTGTAAGCTTACAAGCTTATAGAATATCTGTATTCTGCTTGCAGTGTTTGAAGTAATGCTTCTAAACGGAAGGAAAGAAGAGTAATGGTGTGTATAAATATCTACTCACAAAAAATCCTGAAACTCTAAGCTTATCTTCGAGTTTTTTGCAGCTTCTATGTGCCAGACACAGTATGTCAATTCAGGGTAAGCTGCTGGGTAGTTGGGGCTGGTAAATGTGCCACTGGGATCAGTTAAGCTTCCCCCACAACCCGCAATTGCTGAAAAGAAGAGCAGACACATTAATTAACACAGAGGTGTTAATCTTTGCCTTTTGAAACTTTGCCTTCTGAGCCCTCCTTCAGTGGTACAGTTCAAATGGTATTTAATGACCTCATTAAGTTCCAACTTACTTGTTTCTGGTGAGAAGAAGTAATAGAAGACAAAGAAGTTCCGTGTGAAAGCCACAGAGTTTGTTGTAATGAGAAAAGTGAGACTGTTTGAAGAAGATTGGAACACTGGGACGGCATCAGTGTTGTTACATACTTGTCCAAGAAGAGGTGAATTGGATGAGGGACCATCATATATTTTAATATTTTCCGTTTCACAGCTTGAAGAAGGATTAAATCTATTAAAAACAAATGCAAACAGAACACATGAACATCCAGGTTCCTCAGAGTCCACAGCACAAACTCAGTGAGCATTTTACTGAAGGAAATACAGAGAAATATTTGGAGGCAGCAATGTCTTGAGCTGAAATTAAGAAATTCAGCCTGGCTGTAGCGAGATTTACTTCAGTATTTTTCTATGCTCTGTTTTGATGGAATGAAGAGCTACCCAGACTGCTGGGGGGAGATACTTACTTAAAATACGAGAAGATGAGCCTGATTGTTTGATTTTCACTTCTTTGAATGTGGTAGGCACAGTCTGCATTTGATTTGAGTTCAATCTTCATCGCTTTGTTGAGGTTGGAAAACGAGGTGCCACAGCGAGGTGTGCCTGTTGGGGAACAGCAGCACAAACACCAGCTCAGCAAGGCCTCATCCTGCACTGTGCAAACCCTGGGACAGTCAGTCCACCACGGGGGAGGCAAGCAAAGCATTGTGCCATTTTGATTTTTCCTTTCTACTGTAGTAGTTTATGAAACTTGAAGAATCAAATAGGAGAAAAGTATTAGAAAATATTTTTTCTCCTCATTTTCATGAATTGCAGGGAAGGTTACAGAGGTGAAGCCAGTGGCAAAAGTGGAAATTCCAGATGACACAGGACACTACAGCAGCTTTCATTTGCAAGGTTGGTGGTTACAAGCACCTCAAGCCCCATCTTCCCCCTTTGCCTTTTTCCTGAGGATCTAATTCTGGGTTTCAGCCCTTTACATGAAAGTACCTGGGGACCTACGCCCAGGGAATCAAAAGAGCTTTTCAGATTTGAGCTTCTGAAGGACTGTGTGTGTGATTAGTGCTGCCCACAATTCTGGTCCTCCATCTCAGAAAGGATACAGCTAAAGAGGGAAAGCTTCAAAAAGTGGCTGATGTGGTACCAATACTTCATTACCCCACAGTCACTGCAATGCCCAAAACTCTTTTAAAAAGCAATGCTTTCCCAGTTAAGTCACTTCAGTCCTGTTACTCCAACACAGTATCAATTTATAAAAGCACATTTCCATTCTGGAGAAAAAATCTCTTCAAAGTTAAGTTCTTAAGATAAAATGTGCCAAAACTAGCCATATATTGCCACTTTTTTTTTAATTATTATTACAATTTGTAGCAGTTATTGTCACACTCAGGTGTTGATGTTTTGCAGCAGTACACTAAAACAAGATGCACTTACAGGTACGTTTGACATTTTTCTCTTCAGTTGCCTATTAAATAGCTTGTGCAAAAACTAACTTAATTCCACAGAAAATAATGTTATGTTTCATACCCATGAATTTCATCGAGTTGTCTTCAGCAAGAGCCAGGGCAGCCAAGAGAGGCAGCAGGAGGAGCTGTCTGAGCACCCACATTTTGATGGCAGCTGGGGTTAGCAGCTGAGGGTTTTCTGCCTTTTATACCTCCTGCTATTTCATAATCATCTTGTATTACGTGGTATCGCGGGGGAAGGTCTTAGTCTCTCTGTTCCTTTTTCCTTTTAAGAGATAGAAATGAGAAAGTTAACAGGTGTGCCTCTTTTTTTTCCTTTACACGTGCTGCATGGAAGAACTTTTATTATGCTTTCATCAGCTCCGAATCTCGTGGTTACAAAGCATGTTTTTCTCTTGGTTCATTGAGCATCTGTTCAGGTGTGCTGACATGAACAGAAATGGGCTGGGTGGGACGGGCAGCCACATCCAGCATTTTGGTCAGAGAGGGCTCCATAGTTCCCACCTTCCTCTTGGCACCTCTCCCTTTGATTTGCACTGGGCAAGTCAGTGTGTCCTGGTTGAAGATTCCTCAGGTTGTAAAGTGTCATAACAGTGTAGTCCTGAGAAGTACTTTCCTGTTGCTGAAGCATTTGTGTCTGGACATAGCCAGGATATTGTTAGCTGTGATTTAGCAGAATAGAATTGCACTGCAGATGCTTGGTAAGTAACACTAGGTTTCACAGTAGAAACCCCAAGAGCTCTGGTTAGAATCATCATCGAGGTTGGAAAAGCTCTCCAAGATCCCCAAGCCCAACCCATCCCCACCATCCCCACTAACCATGTCCATCTCCGTGGCTTTTGAGCTCTTTGTCTTTCCTGAAGGACTGAAGCTCTTTAAAGCAGAGTATTTCCTACTGCAGGAGCAGATATCAGAGCTTCCATGGGCTGTGATGCTGATAGTGCCACAGATGGCCTTGTCTTTTGGCATGTGCCTAGCTGGGTAACTGGGAGCTTTGCTGTGGGAATCTTTCCAATGTGAAGGGGTGCAGCTGTGCAAATAGGTTTCTTTAATGTTCCCTAGCAAAGGCAAACTGCAGGGCAGATCTTCTTGAAACACATCCAATGCTTCTCTTTTATAACCATTTCTTTTTTGTATAAAACCAAATTTATTCCTTTTATATGCAAATATTGAAATGTGATGCATCTGTAACGATGCTGCCTTTCTAATCCCAGAGCTGTGCCTTCCTTAAAACAATCCTCTATATGGTTTTTAACTGCCTTTAAGAATTCTGAATGTAGCTCTCTTCCTCAGGATGAGATATTTATACTTTTTTAAACGTGGAATGGAATCATGAAATCATTAAGGTTGGAAAATAGCACTAAGATCATCTAGTCCAGCCATCAACCCATCACCACCATTCCCATCATCCTGCATACAAGAGGTATGGAATATGTTTTGTATCTGAACTCCCTTTCGATTCCAGAAATACTGAATTTACCTTTATAACCTTTCACTTCTTGAACCCACACACATATTTGCAAGATGCTAACACCCACTTTGTATGCATTTAAAGTAAGAACTGGTGTATGAAAGCCAGCCCAGGTCACTGCTGTGTCCAGCAGCACTAGTGGCTGTTGTGTATTAGTACCTATGGGCTGGTAGGCCAATTCTTGGGAATTTCATGTGTATAGGGAAGTCCTCCTGCCCTGTGTTTGCTCTGAATGACCTGGAGCGCCGAGTCTAAGCATTTTTATTCCATATGGAGCATCTCATTATGAGTTTGAGTAATTTGCAGATATTCACTGTATGGAAACAGTATTGGACTTGGAAATGCTTTTCTCACCCCAGCAAAGCTCACCATGTCACCAAAATTTAATTCTTCTCTTTCCTGTAGTATTCTGTAGTTGACTTTCGAGATATTTTTCTCTATTATGAACTAAAAATTTTGAAAATTACTATTTTTCCTTTTTATTTTTCCCACTGTCATTTCAAATAGAGCGATTTAACATATTGAGTTACAGAAATGTGTTCTTGGTGCAAAGTGGTATAATTTGAACAGATAGTGAAAGTAAAGGGATGAAACAAATAAGTACCATGAAGAAAATAAAGATCTCCAGCAGTGAGAACTAACTATGTGAATAGCTTATAGGTATCTGTGATTCTGTGATCACAGATGATATCTATCTCTGGGCACGCACAGTATTTCTCCAAATATTTTTGAGTTCCTATTTAAAATAATTGCTCGGGCTAAGAGGGATCCTTATTCTTGAGCTCATAAAGCAACACTGCTGCTTATATCTGTAAAGCAGGTTGACAACTCTTGAATTATGTGGGCTATGTGGTACTATGGGGAGAACCAAAAGAGGGGAACTGTCTCTGTTAATAAAAAAAAGCTGATCCAGTTACAGTTTATCACTGAGTTTTTACTGAAGTTTAGATTTTTACACATAAAATCTATATTCTATATTCTGGAATATAGATCCAAAAGCCTGAAATTAAGGAACACAAGCACAGTTAAGACTGAAATACCATCAGATTCACACCCCCTTGTAGCTATTGTTAGAATTTATTAGCAGGTGTGCAACCTAGTGATCACATATATAAGTGATCAACGTGATATTGTAATTAGAAGAAGTGTTACTGGGGCTACTGTAGTCTGGAGACAATGATAATGACGTTTTTGTTTTCATCACCATCTCTTGTGCTTCTCTTGCCTCTCCTTATACAGCCCTGGTAGCATCGGGAAGAGAAGTCGTATCTATTACACACCACCATTTTGCACTGCAGATGAACTGATGAGTATCTGCTGATGAAGCTGGGGGCTCTGAATCGGAACTGGACAATCCTGCGGTCTGGTGACAGGTAGCTCCTATAGGTTGGGTCTCTGACACACCTGAGAAAAGAAAAAGGGAAAAGAAAGAGTACAGTTATCACACAAAAACAGTCGCGTGGTTAGTCATTTGTTTTATTTACAAGCCAGTTCCTTTACAAAATGTTTATCCTTGAGATTAACCACAGTTTATAGTGCAGGGCTCCTGAACACAGATGCAGTTATACACCAACCTACGTATGTAACTTCTGTATAAAGTGAAACGTACGTAACTATCACACATGTATGAAAATATATGAAAGTAAAACATCTGTTGGAATTCTGAGTGTGTGAGAAAGGGCTGTTGTGTAGCCCTGTTATCTTTACTCCATCCTTTGTCTTTGTAAAAACTATGAAGAAACAAACCCGTATCCAAAATCAAACACATAAACGAGTGCTTCACCCTGTGCAACCTGGTCTAGGGAGCTGCTTTGGCAGGGGGTTGCACTGGATGATATCTGGAGGTCTTTTCCAACTCCTACCATTCTGTGATTTTTGCCTAATTTTTATTAATAAAATGTGTGAGGTACCCTCTGATAATCTATACCAATTTCTCTTCCTTAGTGGAATGCAATGGTGTAATTAAGCATAAAATGACAACTTAAAAAGCTGTGCTTGTCCTAGTAGCTAGTTCATGTAGAATCCAGCTGCTTCTTGCTAATGGATAACTCAATTACATTATAGAACTGTGGCTCTTGGGTGCCTCTATTTCTCATTGCCCATTTTGCCTCGATCCCACGCAAGGAACTGCTATGAAATGGCCGTGGGGACGTTTTCCTTACCCTCCTCGTATTATATCAGATGCCACAGTCGTAAAGTCGTGAGGATTTGGAGAGACCACGCAGGTGTCTGTGAACAGCATCAGGTCTGGCTGCGTGCTGTACAGGGTAGCACGGACAAACAGATCCCGGTTCGGCATCACGTAGTACGGTGCCGCCCTCACTACGTTTGAAAAAGACGGCGAATCATAAAAGGCAAACTTGACAACAAACTGATTAGATGGAGTTTCCCGGTACGGAGGCTGGATGGCGCTGGGTACTGTTTGGGCACCAGCACTGTTGTGCATTTTGCAGGCAAAGTTTATCAGTGAATTTCTATTTCTGCTGTAGAAGTTGCCAGAAACGGATCCTTCCACTGTGTTGGAGTAAGTGATGGCTCCATGTGATATCTGTTGAAACAACAGTGAGTTAAGAGCTGCGGAGGGTTGCTGAAACTATTTCCTAAATGCTGCTGGAAGGGGGGGGTGGGGGAGATGCAGGGCCTGGGAGCCTGTGCCAGCAGCCCTGCCCTGGCCACCACGGCCTTGATGCTTGACCACGGCCTTGATGCTTGACCACTGTGGCCTAGATAGCAATGATCATGGCCTTGCTGCCTGGCATCGGCTCTCACAGCTGCAAGGCTGTGAGAAGTTCTGCAGCGTGGTGCCAGGTGAGATAAGAGCTACCATGGCTCAGCTGGAGGGAGGGACAGCTTGTTTGAGAGGGAAAACGGCTTCATAGGGAGGTATAGAGTCCTAAAGGAAAAAAGAAAACCACGACAAAGAAAACAACAGGGAGGCACCAGGGAATGGCAGCTGAGCATAACCAAGGTGTGCTCCAAGGAGCCATGGGGAAAGGACCTTCTCCTCCTGAATGGGACCCTGCCAGGTAAGGCTCTGGGAGTCTCAGTGGTGCGTTGAGCATGCAAATATCCTGCTCATTACCTTGTATTCACCACAGTCAGTGCCTCTTTGCTTTATACATCTAAGCTCTGCCTAATCCACTTGCAGAGTCTGCACAGTTAAAACAGTGCCCAAAACAAGGTGACCTAAAGAGAAAGCATTTCAAAAGGGAAGGGGGGAAAAATGAGGAAAGCTTGCTAGTAATCCATATAGCTTAGAATCAGGAACTTTGAGAAACATGGTTTTGTTGTGGCCTCAATACAGTGTTTGTCAGCACTCCACCTCAACTTCTCAAGGTCCTGGTGTTCACGAAGCCACGTGGTGGCACCCTCCCATCACAAGCCTTAGGAATACTCTCGAGAGCTTTGCTCATAGATGACTTTTGAGTCTGTCCTGGTCCTCACCAGCCTCTGCGTGCCGCAGCCGTTGTACGGTATGCGGAACATGACGTGGTAGCTGCCAATCACAGGCTTGCACGTGGGGTCCCTCAGGTGGATGTCACTGGCAAGGTACCCTCGGGAGTTGATGTAGGATCTCCTGATGATTGCTCTCATGTAATCAGGCAGACAAGTAAGGGTTGCTGGAGGAGAGGAAGTTTGTTAATAAAACATGTTTTGCTGTACAGTACAATGCAGCATGTATTAAATACCGTTATGCTTTACAGATGCAAATGTGGGCAATAACAGCTGGCTGCAATAACCCCTGAGCTGTTTCTTTGTGCTGAGATCCCTCTGGAGGGCACTGGCACACCTGGCTGGCAGCCTGGCAATCTGCTGGCAGATGTTTCAGAAGAGCTCTGCCCATAAATGTAGCAGACATAGGCCAGTCTGTCCCCTCAGTGGTGCTCTGGTGCATAGCAGATACCCCCTGCCATAAACTGCCAGCCTCCCCCAGCTTGCATCTTACCCAGCACAGGGGGAGCTTGGGAAGAAAAGTCATTAAAAATGGGAAGGAAGGAGAAGAACTTACCTTGGCTTGTAGGTACTGGCTTTGGAGAAGCTTTTAATAGGAAAACAAAAACAAGAAACAGAAAATAAGTGAGAGTGAATGATAAAAACGCGTACATGTATGTAATCAGTTTACACCACAATTATCAGCTGAATGCTGACAGAAAATGGTAGAATCAACAGATATGAGGAATGGCGTTTTCATGGACAAAAGATTTGTACTAAGAGAAATGAGCAGGCTTGAATGATGGCGTACTGCTAGCACTACAGGGAACAAGATTTAATTCTGCTTGTTCATTTGTGTTTCAGCACGGAGCCATCTGACTACACATGCACTGCATGGTCAGATTCCTGTACTCTGCCAGTACAAGTACAGATGTGCTGGTGTGGTGTCATTTAGCAATGTGTAGCTAACAGGGCTGGGCTTAAAAGATGTCAGTCTGCCCTCAAGCATTTGAGAGATGATATTTGCAATGTATGTGCAGAACTTCACATTTTTTCAAAAGTTAAATCCCATTGTATGGAACTTCAAGGCTTAAACCAAATACCATTGGAAATATCAGAAATACACAGTGACCTCAGCTTTGGAAAGTGCCAGCTCCGAGAACAAAGCGATGTGGGGAGCTGTGTCAACACATCTGCAGATCACAGCATCATAGCTGACCAAGCACTTAAGCCAGAGTAACACTGCATTGCTTACAAGTGCTGATTCCTGTGTCTTCAGGAGTTGGAGAGACAGGTAGAGTTGTGGAGACTGATGGGGTTGTTGAGGTTCCTACTGTGAGAAAACATGAAAGTTAACACCTGGATCCCAGATACATTCATCACTTGTATGGAAACAACAAGCATGTACCCCACACAAGTTAGGCCAAGGGTTTCTAGTGTTATTTTTTTCTTGCCTGGGGAACTTCCCTGAGCTCTGTTCAAGTGCCTCAGGTTATTTTTCTTGAGGGAATTGGCAGTTTTGTGCTAAGCTTAAACACCAACTATGGTAAGCATAAAGCCATACATACCTGGTGTTTCAAGTGTGGTGCTGCCTGCAGGGGCTGGTGGGATATGAGAGAGAACACAAAAGTTAAAAGCTTCCCAGGGCAGGACAGACAAGATGTGTCTGCAGGGCAGGAACACCCCAGACTCCCACTCACACACTGTCTGCACAGCCCCAGGAGATGCTGCTCCCCATGTGAAGCCACACTCAGCCCTGTGCTGGGGCTGCTAGCAGCTGCTGCAGTAAGAGAGCATCCTGAGCTCCAGAGCAGGGCCACAGCTTGGATGCTGGGCAATATGGAGATCCCAGTGCTGTCTGTGATGTGGGGTTGTCCTGGGAGCGATGTGGTCCAGTGCTAACCCCTGTTTATACTGGGCACATACCACACCAGCTCATATTCCTCCCTGGCTGGGTATGGGAGCCAAGGGAAAGGTCACTAGGGTAAATGGCTACATCCATGGGATTGCATGATCCGAGAGCTGAGGGTGTAATGCAGAGCATCACTTACAGCTGGTAGCGGCTGCTGGTCCAGGAGTGGGAGAGGTGGTTACTGTGAGAGGCAAAAGATGCATTATTGTCTTGCTGATGTTGAGGGAATCAGTGGTTTTGTGCCAAGCTTACACACCACACCACCTGCAGTAAGTGTAAAGCAATACATACCTGGTGCTTCAGCTGTGGTGCTGCCTGCAGGGGCTGGAGGGATATGAGAGCGACCGTGTGTTAGGAGCTGCCCTGGGCAGGACAGATGGCATGTGCCCACAGTGACCATGCATAGCACCCGTGGATGCTGCTGCATCCTGAGCAAAGCTATAAGGACTGTGAGCAGAAGTAAGTACCTGAAGTTTCAGCTGTGGTGGACTCGACTGGGGCTGCCAGAGAGAAAGCAAGAGCCAAGTGTGAGTGGGCTTTACATTATCGTGTGAGCAAAGCAAAATCTGTCAAACCAAAGCCAAATTGACATTAGGTCCTAATTACACCTTATGGGGTCAACAAGTCCAAATGTTGACCTAGGACCACCATGCTCGCTAATCACGACCCCAGTGTGTGCCTGTTCGGCTGAGTGCTGTGAGTTTTTGGGGCTAACAATATGTTAAGGGCTGTAAACTCCCAGAACGTAGATAGCACTGCTGAAGTCAAGAGGAATCAGCACTCCGTGATGGAAAAAATAATATTTGACTGAACCTGAGGTGAATGAGTTGTGAAGTGCCCCATACCTGTTGTTTCAGGAGTGATAAGATCCACGGGGCCTGTTGGGAGAGAAAATAAACACTCGTCAAAAAAATGAAAGCCAGATCATTGGTTATAAGGAGAGATAAGCAGCAGCAACAGCCCATTCCCCCACAGACCAAGACCTCTGTGATGGTTTCTGATGCCCTGGAGAAGCCTGTAGGGTGGTCCTACTGCCACCCTACTGAGGATGTGTCTCAGCAGGGGGCACTGGTGCAGGTGGTGGGGACAACAGTGATTCCATCTCAGCTCCTCACCCAGACTGAAGTGCAATAGGGATTTCTGCTGGCAGCAGAGCAGCATCACCACTGCACTGTATGCTGAGGTGAACAAGAACCTGGAGGATCTGCCAGCCAGCACTGCTTTTAAATAAAATAACTTAAAATAACAGGAAGGAGGAGGTGGCCCCAGGTCACCAGGTGATCACAGGGATTCTCCCACTTGTGTCCATGTGGACAATGTCAGCAAACCCCATTAGCAGCTGCAGCCTTGCACCAAGCTCCTCCATTCACCCACATCCTCTTTCATCTATGGCTTAGGAAAATTAATTCACATTAAAGAAAACAGAGAAGATGAGTACCTGTGCAGATAACACCAGCATCTTCCTTGTGGAAACAGTCATGCATTCCCAGCTCCCTGTGAGAGCACTGCACCAGGAAGGACTCATCCCCTGTGCATTTCACATCGTCCAAGAGGATATTTCCCATGCCTTCCCCAAAAAAGGCATCGTTTTTGGCTGAGATGGCATCTCCGCAGCTCAGCTCCCTGCACACAACCCTAGCACTGTTTATGTTCCAGTCGTCATCGCAGACAGTTCCCCAGCTGCCATTGTGGAAGACTTCAAGACGCCCTGAGCACTCGTTGTCTCCATTCACCAACCTCAGGGACAGCTCTTGGAAAAGCAGAAGGAGATACATGGTCGCTTGGCAGCCTCAGCAATGGGCAGATGCATTTGCCAAAGAGGAAATGCCAAGCTGCTGTGTAAAATAGATGTGAAAACTTTGCAAGATCTGCTTAGGGAGAACTCACCAGCTGGGACAGGCTCCGCTGGGACCATGGGAGTAACTGGCTCTGGAAAAGAAAACAGGAAAGTGAACTTCTGGTCTTGCTAGAGAGGGTGTTTAATGACATTCTTCAGTTCCTATGTTAGGTAAATGGAGGCAGTAGTGACCCAGGGGAACCCGTTCACCCCTGGGAGAATGAACACAAAGAGGAGAAGGCCCATTTCAGCCTGTTAGCTGTCACCTTGGTCATTTTGGATTCTCTGGCACTGCAGGGTGAGGGGAAGGGGAGCACAAGATAGCAGGAGAAATATATTTGAAACTGTCACATTTCTGCTTTGTCTCAGCATGGACAGAAATCAGACAGTTGCACAACCTGAGCTCCAGCTCTGCCAGAGGGAGATGGGGTAGGACTGCCAAGGCAGCCTGCTCCAACAGTGTTAAATAGGCAGTGTCCTAGCATCTCTCTTGGGAAGTCCAACAGACGTATGGTAAACTTCTTGCCAGGAAATGAATAGTGCATGTTGGCAAGCAGTTCTTTTGGAGTGATTTTACACTAAATTCTTTAATCTTTTCTTCCTCTTTATTCTCTCTGCTTCTTCCAAGTGCTATCTCCCCAGGTTCCCACGTTCCAGTCAGATAACAGATTTGTTGGAAAACAGGGAACTGATTTGCAAGAATCCTTAAGGAAGTTACTCCAGATGATTTCCTCTTAAACACAAGAATAGAGCGTTACAAATAGTCGTAATTCACAACTCATGGGACATCAGCACCGAAACGTGCTCACCTACCTTCACAAATGACGCCGGCATCTTCCTTCGGCTGACAGTTATGCACACCTATCCCTCTGTGAGAGCAGTGCCACAAGCTGTCCTCGTCCCCCGCACACTGCACGTCATCCAGCAGGATGTTCCCGGAGCCCTGGCCAAACTGGGCTTCAGGCACAGCCAGCATCGGCTCCCCGCAGCCCAGCTGCTGGCACACCACCTTGGCAGCCCCCAGATCCCAGGCATCATCGCAGACTGTTCCCCAGCTGCCGTTGTAGTAGAGCTCCACTCGGCCTGAGCACCTGCTCTCACCGTCTGCGAGCCGCAGGGACAGGGCTGGGACGGCTGCTGGGGAGGAAGAACACCAAACGTTGATGTTACTGACCCAAGGCAGTGCCTGTCTGCAGGCCACAGGGCATCACTGGGATGACAGGGACAGGTAGCCTGCTGCATACTTGGGTACGATAAAGCATCCTGCCCTGAATTTACGTGCTGTTTTGGGATTGTTGTTGTAACGTCTTGAAACCATCTTTCCAATGGTTTATCATTCACGCAGTACCCAGCGGGCACGGACATAGTCCTCCTCCATGATGTGCTGATTCTGGGGTAAACGACCCTCATCCCTACAGGGTTTCTACCATTTCCTTACCATCTTTCTCATCAATATCATAGTGCTGTCCAAGGGATGAACACAAATACTCAGAGCCAACCTTTTCCTGGGATACCTTGCAATCTAAGGAATACATGGGTTTTTTCTTCTTCTTCTTTAAGTAATACCTGATTGGTCTTCTTTTCACTCTGGCATAACAGATGGTTGGCACAGCATCATTTCCCCAGAATAGTAGCAGAGCTATTTCTACAGATCAGGCTCATTTCTGAGAGCTGGGTACTTATGGAATAATCCACACATTTATCTCACTTTCAGAGGGAAAGGCTTTCAGAGATCTGAAGTTCCAAATTAGTTTTATGGGTCTGGAGTGTATTTTTCTTTCAGAGAAAGAAATCAGAGACTCTGCCGACAACATAATTGAGTCCTTCTGAGTTTGTTGCCATCATAAACTGCACCAAGCATACACACCTGTCCTACTCCTTGGTAGGTCTGTGATTACAAGGTTTTCATTTTGGGACATTTTGCTGTCACCTGGCAGTCATTTGTAACCAACTAATGTACATCCATTCAGAATGAGTACCATGTTCCTGAGGACTCTCTTTGCCCTTAATTCCTTTTTGCTGACCATGATCAAAGCTCCTTCCATCTGAGTACTGTGCTTATCATTTCCTTCTGCAAAAGTTGGCTGTAAAGAAATGTCAGTAGCAACGTGCTTGGCTCGCTTTCCAAGATCAAGGTCTGAACTTCTGTGAGAGCACCAAATAAGGTATCAGAGAGAAAAAAAATAACTGAGTAGAAAGATAACAAATTAAACAGGCAGAGAGTCATCAGCAGTGATGAAAGGTGTTAAATAAAAAGTTTAAGAACTAGATATCATTAGCTGTCTAAATCTAGGTGGGAGAAAGAGGAAGATTAAAAATTAAGTATCCAGATCCAAATACTGAGTTAGATTGCAGGTGGGAATAAATTTGTCGTGATTCAGCTGGTATTAAAAATATCAGTACTGAGAGGGAGGCAACCTCCAAATTAAATTTACTAAGCAAATGAAGTATTTCATTAGTCAGAAATACGAACATCATATTTCTGATTAAATAACAGAACGGATTAAGTGACAGTCCCAAGAATCATTAATCTTGTGAATGTGCCTGCAGACAGATGAGAAGCAACTTTCTTCTTTCAGCAAAAGAATAAGAACAATTGATATTTATATCTTTTCAAAGCCAGTGCTTTGTGCTTAGCTGAATGTAAAAAATAATCAACAGAATTTGTAAGTGCTCAGTTTTCCTGAGCCTTTAACCCGGAGAACAATTTTTACATAGTTGGCATAGTCATAATAATGAGATGATTAGTTACAGCTACAGTGGAGCCTTTTTTTTCCACTTTAACCATTGACCAGCTTCCCTGCTGCACACAGTATGCCTAAATCAGATGAAATTGTCGGCTCAGATACATGGGTGAATAGGCATAAGCAAAGCACTTAATAGTTACAAGTGCTCGGTTGCAGAGCTGTGAGGGTATTCTTAGGAAACCATAAATACACTGTGTATCAGGTTCCATAGCACAGCGCTCAACAGATCGGTCATTTAAGAAGAAATTCACGTTCAAGCTTCTGAAAGCCAAGGAAATAAAAGTAAATCCCGAGGGATTTCTCAGTTTCACTGGTGTGTGCTAAGAAGTGCTCGCTTCGTTTCATTCAGTTGGAATAGGTCCCAGACTGAATAAGTAAGGCAGGCAGCAAAATCTGATCAAAGCTCTGTTAGATACTCTTTAAAGTGGGAAAGTTTTCATTTCTATCTCTTGAAAATGAAATGTGTGGCAGTACAAAGGGAGAGAAAGACTGATTTTAATTTGTCCTTTGCCATGCTGAACATTTGTCTGCTAATTTCTAAGACATTTAACATTTGCAGAAACTAGGGTGGGTAGATCCTGGAACCCGAATATGAACACACTGCTCAAAATCAGGCTAATGGGTGGAGCAGTAAGCAAATACGTACCACCTTTCCTACAACCACTGCCATTGGTTTTGAGTCACAGATCCGAACTTCTGACAACACAGATAAGGCTGATGAAGACAAGTGGATTTAGAAAAGGTTACAAAGAAATATCAGTTGCCTTGGTAATTGTTTATGACATTCTGCAGCATCTTGACCTAACAGATGGCGTGGGTGTTAGATAACCAGACACCACTACTGCACTGTAATGAAATCCTCAGCCATTACCACCGACACTTTGGAACAGGACGGATAGAGTGACAGAAGGAAACGCAAGACCTGCGCGCTCCCTGGAGGACAAAATGAGAATTCAGAATGAAAAGAATAAAAATCAGCAAGTTGAACTCCTACAAAGACAGGTGCAATGGAATGCTCACTGGAAAGAGAAAACCAAGGCACCAAGGCAAAATCATCCTTTCAGCTGGCACAGGACCGTGGAAAAGCTGGAAGGCAGTAACATTAGCACTGCAGTGAGCCAGTCCAGCTTTGGTCTTGCTCTCAGAGCAATACATAGGAGCTGATTATTCTTCTCAGCACTAAAGAGGCCTCAGCTGCTTGGCTGATGATTGCATGTTTAATAAAGATAGACATAATGAGGAGAGCTGGGATGGATGACTCAAGAAACGCAGTAGGTTTGAAAATCGTGAGCTCTGAGGAATGGTTCAAAGAAATGTGGGAAGTCTTTCAATAGCCAGAAGATGACTCTAAAGAGGATGGTGACCTGGTTGGATGGCCACGAGTTATCTTGGCTGGTGGCCAATGCAAAATGTCCCTGTCTGGTGAAACTATGCTGCTGAGATTTATAAAGCTTAAGAAATCATTTCATAGATTCATTGAATCCACTCGTTCATTAAAAACTGCAAAGTTTCTTACAAAACAAGGACCAGAAGAAGAGTTGCCCCAACAAAGAGAATGAGGAACAGGTGGGACATAGGCACACACGTTGCAGTGTGATCAGCACTTTAGATGAGTTAGGCCAATGCCCTGCGTACGTTACATTCCCATCCCCAACAGAGACCACTAAAAGCTGCTCAGAAGGAGAATATGGGTGGGAGAATCATTCCTGGTTTGCACAGGATTGTCACCTACCTGCATTCTTTTGCATCCCAGGGATTTCCTGAGCCCCAGGAGGGGCCTAATGTGGAGATGCAGGGCAGAGATGACTTTGCTCCTGTGCAGTGCAACGCACACAGCTTATATCTGATGGTTCCTTACCTTCGCTCAGTGTGGAGGGTGTTGCTGGGGTTGTTACGGGCTCACTGGTCACTGTGACTGCAGAGGATGGGATCAGGTAATCCATTTCTGTGCCAGAGTTACTATTTGAAGCTTTGAGGAAGGAAAACAGCAAGAACAATGAAAAACAATTTCCAAATGTGAATAGGAAAGAAAGCTATTTTTTTTTTGTTACAGTCATAGCTCATCAGAATGTATGTGCAGTATTTAGAACTACAAGATTAGAGATGTTAATCATTACATGGATATATTGCTGGTACATCCCAACTGCCTTTTTTGGGTGAAGAGGGCCTTGTTCCTTCACACAGATGCTCAATTTGCTGTTGTCTGCTCTGAATATTCCACAGATTCACGTGGGCACATCTTAATCCAGCCCAAACCCCTCAACTAACAGCATTTGTCTTAGAGAGCAATTGTATAACAGCTGCTCTTACCTTCATGAGATGTGATTGGGATTTCAGTAGCTGATGTGGCCCTTTCCTCTGTGACAACAGTGGATGCAGAAGTTGGCTCTGGGGCCAGGAGTAAGTTGAGGAAATTAAGAGAAGTAGAGAGAATAGTAGAAGTTAGATGTGAATATGTGAACAGAAATCTTAATGCAAGTTAATGCCTATGGGTTTTGTAAAGAAGTGAGTCAATGCATAGCCCTCTGTTCTTGCTGAAAAGAGCCTTAATTTAACATTTAATGGCATTAGATCCAGGTGTTATCTGTGGCTGCCTCCTTCTACTGCTGGAGATGCAGCAGTCATTTGTAAAGATGCAGTGGGCACTGTTACAGGCAGTGAGGGATATGATTCTTGTGTTTGGGGGCTGCTTCAGCAGAGGAGTGCCTCACCTTCTGCAAAGGTGGTCTGGGTCCCTGGAGCAGCTGCTGTCTGTGTCGCAGCAGTGCTGGGGCTGGAGGCAGAGGAGGAAGCTGCAGAGATGGTCAGGGGAGAAGAAACACATTACTAGATAATATCACCTGAACTGGATGTGAAGGAGGAATACAGGGGTGCCAAAGGGACTGCTAAAGAGTGGAGGAGATGCATTTCTTGAGTGAAGCATGAATCAGACACTGGAGCTGATTTTTGCTGATATGATTTAGTTTATGTATCTAATTTACACATAAACAAATACTATTCTTATTATATTTTATTGCATAGAACCTGTTTTCACCTTCAGGAGCTGTGGAAGTGATTTCTGCAACTGAGGTCACACTGTCTTCTGCAAGTGGGATGGGTGACAATGTTGATTCTGTTGAGTATTCAGAGACTGTGACAAGAAGCAAGAAATGAGGAAACAAGACAGCGTTCAAATAAGGCAGAATGTCTGAACACAGTTCTTGATGCACAGAATTGGCTTCAAGCTTTGTGGAGATGGGAATCCACATATTCACTGCCATCCTCATCCACTGTCATTGCTCAGAAATGAGTCTTCATGTCTGTGCGTTACAAGCATCAGGAAAGTTTCAGGCTTGTCTCATGATGATGAGAAAAGCAAAAGGAGTGTGAGAAGCAAAGCTAGCCGTGAGTGGTGTAACTTGGCAGTGACAGTGATCTGTACTATCTTCCCAGCACGGTGCTGCTGGCAGTCCATCTATGCTCCCAGAAAGCCAGCAGGTTGGTACCAAGCAAATTTGATTTATTTCATTTGTATTGGCTATGCTGAGAGATGGTGGTTTTGTCACATTTTTTGTCATGTCCATTAATACCCTCCCACCCACCAAACAAAACTCATAACCATGTGTATAAATACTGCATTTTCCTAACACGCTGCACTGTGAAGGTGCCCCTTACCTTCCTGTGGCAAGGTGGGGATTTCTGTTGTCCAGTCTCCCTCTGTAGTGGAGGTGGAACCTGAGCAAACAGAAGAGACTGTCAGGATGGAAAATAAAAAACCAGTTAAAAGCAAATATGTTTTGAGGAGTTAGGGACTCACTTTAGATCTCAGGCTTGATAAACAACTGCGTAATCAGTCTGCTAAACAACTGGAGAGGCAGAGATCAGACTGAGGGAGCTGAGCTCAGCTGCCTGACTGTGCTCCTTAATAATCCTGGAGCTATCACGAATCTTGGACAGACCAAATCACGATTTGGACGCTTCTGCTTCACAAAAGTTTACATATAATAGTACAGCTACAAGCTCGGAGACATTAACCATTACACGGATAAATTGCTGGTACATCCCAGCTGCCTTTTTTGGTGAAGATGTTACAGAGGACCTTGTTCCTTCACACAGATGCTCAATTTGCTGTTGTCCTCTGTGAATATTCCACAGATTCATGCGGACTCATCTTCTTAATCCATACCAAAAAAAATCCAATTAACAGCATTTGTCTTAGAGAGCAATTTCATAACAGCTGTTCTTACCTTCATGAGATGTGATTGGGATTTCAGTAGCTGATGTGGCCCTTTCCTCTGTGACAACAGTGGATGTAGAAGATGGCTCTGGGGCCAGGAGTAAGTTGAGGAAATTAAGAGGAGAGAGAATGGTAGCAGTTAGATGTGAATGTGTGAACAGAAATCTTGAAATCTTCAGCAGAGGAGTGCCTCACCTTCTGCAAAGGTGGTCTGGGTCTCTGGAGCAGCTGTTGTCTGTATTGCTGTGGTGCTGGAGGCAGAGGAGGAAACTGCAGAGATGGTCAGGGGAGAGGAAACACATTACTAGACAGAAACATCACTATGCAAAAGAAAAAAACATTTCAGGGATCAGTGAAATCAGTCCTACTGCAGGCTTCATGGGAAGGGAAGTCAGTTCACAGGCTTTTAGCTTTTGGTAATTATGAATGAATGTGGTAACAATTAGAAGTGATCTTGGGAGACTGGTGTAACTGGTTCACCTCTCAGCAGGGTACAAGCACACCTGATATCAATTCTCTCTCTGCACTAACTTTGGGGCTGGGAAAGATTAGGCTAGATCATTAAAATATTTGACAACGAATAAATATCTCATTAAGAGTGCCTCAGCTGTGAAGAGCTCATCATACACACATGCACTCATGATAATTGTTTCATAGGTAGACTCAATCCCAAGCCTGTTTTCTTTACAAGCACTTCCTTACAAAAAAGATGGTGTTGGTCATAGGCTATTCCAAGGGTGATCACACACAGAGTTAAGTACTGAAACTCTTTTACTGCATTCCAGGTGCTCTCGCCTGCTGCATCCCGATTGCATGTCGCTCAGTTTTGTTTTGCAGATGCCATTTTTCAGCTTGGGTTTTTCCCTTGCCTTTATCTGCAGAAGTCACCAGTCGTGTGGTAGCTGTTACAGTGCTGTCTGTGGCAAACGTAGTTGATGAAATTGTAGTCTGGGGCTTCTCTGAGGATACTGGAAGTTAGAGGAAATATGCTATTGGAGAACTATAAGAATGGTTGTCAGAACTGAGGCACTGGTAAAATAATGTAAATGTCGGGTTTTATGAAGCAGTGGTGAAATTACCAGGAGTCAGAAACCTATAGCTGGAATGCTAACACTTGCCTTATGCTTTCTCTAATTATTAATAGCTGAAAAGCAATTAAAGTTCCCACAAGCAATCCTAACATCCAGATCATTAGAACAGATGAATAACGATTAATGAGGAAAATTGGGAACATGCACTTTTCTACAGTACTGTCTGGCTAAGAGCTGTGATCATATGATTTTCAAGTTAAAAATTAGTTTCTGAGCATTTAGGGATATTGTGAAGTGCTAATGGCCTCAGGTCTCAAAAGCCCTGCCTTACCTGTTGGTGCAATCGTGGACTGTGCTGCATCTGTGAACACAGAACAAAGCAAAGATTGACATCAACTGTGGCCTTACTCAGATTGCTTCAAAATAGGTGGCTTCAAGCTATGTGACCATTGCTTTCAGCAACATCTAGGACAGAAGTATTAATATTTCTTTTCAGTTCAGACATGTTGTAGTTCAGACCTGCTGGATGTGCTTCTATCTTCTGTGAACTTAGCTTAGCTTGGGGATTCTGGCATCAGCGATAGGATGAGGGGAAATGGTTTTAAACTGGAAGAGGGTAGATTTAGACTGGATATTTGGAAGAAATTCTTTACTATGAAGGTGGTGAGATGCTGGAACAGGATGCCCAGAGAGGTTGTGGATGCCCCCTCCCTGGAAGCATTCAAGACCAGGCTGGCTGGGGCTGTGAGCAGCTCGGCCTAGAGGGAGGTGTTCCCAGCTATAACAGGGAGTTGGAACTACTTGATCTTAAATGTCCCTTCCAACCCAAACCACTCTATGAATCAGATCCTGACTGAAGAGGTCTCAAATGACCTTCTTTTCCCTGTATTTGTACTCAGTGCCTGCTGCTGCCAGTTCTGGTATTTTGCACATGGCATGCTTGAATTCCTAGCTCACTTGGTTCAGCCCAAGCACAAGAAGCCTCTGCATGCACACAGCGCAGCTCCTGCCTGATTTCCAAATCCCACTCTGATGTTTCTTGCTTTTGTGGTCAAGGGAAAAATCAAAATAAATTTTTAACAGCACAGAATTTTTTTTTTTACCTGAGCAGATGACACCAACATCCTCGTTGTGTTCACAGTCACTTTTGTTCCAGCCGGAGTGCACACAGTCCCAAATGTGAGACTCAGTTCCTGTGCACTCTACATCATCCAGAAGGATGCTTCCTTTTCCAGGGCCAAAGTAAGCCCACCCCAGGGTAGAAACAGCTTGGCCACAATTGAGTTGTCTGCATGCAACATTGGCACTGTTCATATCAAAGGAATCATCACAGACTGTCCCCCACTCGCTGTTGTGGTAAACTTCAACCCTTCCAGCACATCTGTCCCCACCAGATGCCAGTTGCAATTGTGGTGTATCTTCTAAAAACCAAAGCAGAAATGAACAAGTAAGCATATCAGTTTGTTTATTCCAGGAAACGTAAACTTCTAACATCTAAAGCTGCATCCCCATCTGCCTGCAGTGCACAAAGTGGTGGAGCCCAAATCAGCGCTGTTGATAAAGCCTAGTTCACTTGGCTCTGCTGCACACAAGGCCTTATCTATCATTAAGGCCTTATCTATCATTAAGGGACACCATGGGCTGTGCTGGTGAGATAACCAGCTCACTCAGAGGTGACCCATCTACCCCAACAGGTATGCCCAGTGTGCTCACTCTCAGGTCTATGTCTCACCCTCTTACCTTTGGGCTTAAATGTCTTCTTAAGCCATTCTGAGAATCTGGCCCATGGTGAGGCTGAACCTTCATTTCCCTCTGTTGTCTGCCACCAGAAACCATTTGCTGAACAAGATAAGTAGATGTATTAGCTTTGATGTAACACAGTTCTGGATAAATTTTATGTTTTTCTATGATGACACAGAGTTCGATAGAGTATTTGCTGGTATGTGATTTGTTTTCAAAGCAAAAACAATACTCCCTGTGCCTGGAAGGACGTGCTCATTCCCTCATAATTCAATGGAAGATGACTGTAGAGGAACTTCTTTCAAGGCAGCACAAGAGCAAAATGACCCAACACCACAAGCCCTCATACACAACCTTCAATGGATGGAGACATGTGCTTCTTACCTGTCTTTGCCATATTGCTACCACAAAAACAGAGGAAGTAGTGGAGCATTCATGTGTGCAGCTGACAGCCCAACATGTTAGCTTAAACTGCTCTCTGTAAAAATGCTTGCTCAAATCTTGTGGAGCCCAGACTTCACATAACTCTGCACTGCAGAATATAATATATACTTGCTTCAAGGATTTAAGGATGTAGGTTTGACTAACCCAAACTGTGTCATTACGTATCTGTAGGGCAGCTCTTCTGGTCTAGATCTGTTTAGGGAATAACAGACCTCTGTAAACTCATAGGCAATCCTTCGCTTCCTCTTATGCAGAGAAACTGTGAACAGTAAGCAGTGATCTTCCACTTTTTATTGTCATAAAGAAGCAAGGAAGTTATTTCAAAATTAGCAGTCTCTGGAGAGCTGTACCTGCATCAACCACAACATTCAGGAGAAATTAAAATTCTTTTAGAGACTTTTTTTTTTCTTTTCTCCCAAGCTAGCATTTGCTCTTCAGACATTCTTACTCCTGTGAATATATCAGTGATCCTAAACTTGGGGGTTTACAAGACAGAAGCCAAAGTGACTTTTCCAGTCAAAGTTAATCCAGTCTACGTCTGGTCAAACTGAACACAAAAGCAAACTCGTTAATGAGAGATTACAATGCTGGGGTTTTACCACCTTCTGAAAGGCAGTTTAGTGCCCTTTGATACTGAGTTCACCTCTGGCTTGCCTTTGCTCTAATTTTATAAATAATTCAATATAGCCAACCCTTGAATCTACGTTCTGTGAAATTATTTCTCCTTCTTACTGATGAGCCTTTGCTCATGGTGCCCATGAATAAAGATCAAAGTATCTAATTCAAACTGGTGAGATTACAAGAAAGGTTTGGGGTTACTTTTCTGAAGATAGAAGGACAATGGCACTCCTGCAGTCCCAAGTCTCTGCAAAATACATTTCCACCCACATCTGTCTGTCTGCTTTTTTATCCTTTTAATGTCTTTCTCTACATTTTTAAATGTATATTGTAGAAGAATTTAGATTCAAAACTAGAGTATTAGAAGAAGAATGTTAGTGGAAAGAAGAAGGAAAATGACTCCTCCAAACTATTCCCCTCACAGAAGAGAAGCAACAAAAAATATTCTTCAGCTTTAAAATCTAACCTGTGAATTTGATCTGTATATTTGAATTACAAGGCAAATATTTGAATAAGAAGGCAAATTGAACCAACAATTCCATCATACAAAGCTTGCCAGCAATATGTTAGAAGACTCTGCTGCCACTTTCTGGCAGGCCAGGCTGTATTAGTAGTGAATTCTGTCTGTAACATTTCCATACAAGCATGAAAAAATGTACTCACTGTACCTGGTTCATACAGGAGAGAAGTACTCAACAGAAGCATCCAAGTGAGACTCACTTGAAGGTCCATTTTCATTGTGGTTATCTGTTCTTAACCAGTGAAGATTGAGAATTTATACTAAATGAGTTCTGGTCTCCATCAGAGGTGTGTCCTTTGCAATTTGATCTCCCTGAAAATCCAGATCCATGCCAAAAAAATGATTTACCAAGCATTTTCATTTTGCAGGGTATATCCAGACATCCGGATGAGTAGATCCCGATCACACCATTGTTCCGGATTGTCTACTGAGATCTTCCCAAACACTCCCCTGACACTCTGGTAGCTGTGCGTTGGCATGGGATGCTCTTTTTTTTTTTTTCCAGGAAGCAATGATTCACGTTTGGAGATTAGGCTGTTTGATAAGGTTTTTCATACCATCAGTTAAGACAGTTTCCAATGTATAATTGTGCTTACAGAGTATGACTGTGTCAAAACAGATTAAATAGCTGTGAGATTTGTGCCAGAAGATTAGCAGACAAAAAAATTCAGGAAAGTCTCAAGCACATTATCTCTGCTCACTAGACAATATTCCTAAAAAAAAGGAATTTCTACACTTTTTCATATCTCTCTGGCTCCTGTTCAACCTGGAACTAGATCCTTCCATCATTCTTCTGATCTGCAGTCAGTTCTTTTCTCACTTGCAGCCTACAGAGCAATGAAGCAGCTATAAGAGATATCAACCAAGGTATAGTTGGGTGGGAAGAACTCTTTTGCAGGTAAATTAGCAGGGCAAGTGTTGAACCACAGCAGCCAAGGAAATGGAATAGGATAGGACCAGAAAGTGTTAAATTAAGCTAAAACTGTGCAAGTCAAAGAATTTGTATGTAAAGTCAGAGAGGCATGACTAGACACCATGTACTGCTCTGGGGAAGACTAGTAGAGTCTACTGACTTACCCTCCCCTCTCCATCTACCAGTTTCACAGCTGGTGTGTTTCTGAACAAACTAGTCTGAAATTTTCCCCTTCAAAGGACAAGTACACATGCCTTCTGATAGTCCTGCCTGATACATCCTTCATAACTAGGAAGTGAAGCCTTTGTGTATTGCAAAGTATGAGACATGCTTTTTGGATTTGTGAGATACTGCACAAAAGAAAAAGAAAGGCAAAAGCTGAGGCAAAAAATAATTGTCAGATGAAGGGCGGAAACTAGGAACAGGTTTTTATTCTGTTGGTAACAGATATCAGATCGTAGGATGAGGGGCAGAAGATATGATTGTGCTAGAAGAATTCCAAATTAAAGGACTAAGAGAAAGCATGTAAGAAAATCATTGTGAAGAGGAAATATATTGCAAATTGTGCTGGAGATAATTGTTCGTCATTAACTTTCAAGCTATCTTTAGAATAGGTGCTTTGCACGAGCAAGTCCCACCTAGAAAGGCCATACTGTACAACTAGAGAAGATTTGCCTCTCACAAAGCCATGAATCCACCCCTTCAGCCACAGATTTCTCCCTGGCATGAGATGATGTGGTTACTGGTACCCCAAAAGATGCCTCCAGCTCTGCCTCATGAAGCGCTGGCAGGGAGAAGCTGGGCCTCAGCTAGAGAAAGGGAAAAAGCAAAACTAAAAATTCTCAGCAGATTTCAAAATGAACATCGATTCATTTGTTCCATGATCTCTTTTCTTACTTTCTCAACACACCGTGACATAATGTGCCTATCCAAACATCCATGTTCTTACTTTCTAATACCTTCTGGAGCAAAACCAGTCATGTCAAGTGTTTCAACTCCCAGTTCCGTGTGTGTGGATTACTTGAACTCTGCTGCCATTTCCTGAAGCGACTAAATGGGTTTATAGTAGATCCTTATCAATATTTCTATCCAAACAACTATGAGGTGGGCCTGGTACAGTATGTAACAGTTTTCTTTCCTAACAGCAATGAAGCTATTTTGTGTAAATATGTCACTTTTGAATGAAAAAGAAGTTTCAGAAACAAATAGAATATGAAGGAATCTCAAGGTTCTCCTTCTCAACATTCCTCAATTTCCTTTGCAAAACAGGTCTCAAAGAAGCCATTGGTCCCAGCAGACATGCTTAGGGCCAAGGATTCCACATCCTCACTCTTGTCTGGTGAAACTGGTCCCCACTGCAGGCTGTTTTGTACCATCTGAGGAGTAATGGTGGTCGGTACAGGTGGGAGCAAGGGCAGCCGATACAGCTGTACAGCTAATCCATAGCGTTTGGTGAGAAAGAGTGACCAGCCTCCACAATAAACACTGCAGCTCTTGCCACAGACATCGAAGACACCATTAAAAAGGAGGTGATGAGTCTTCAGTCAAAATCTAAGCAAGCAAACTAATCCTGCATGGCAGGAAGTAGCAGTGATGACAGTAGGGCTGACCTTTGTGGTCATGGAATAGCAATGCTGTTTCCCAGAAAATGTTCTTAAAGAAATCTATCAAAATTCACTCTGAAAACAAAGAGCATCTGTCTATAGTGAAATAGCTTTATGCTGGAGGGAGGGTGTTAAGCTCTCCTTGCAGAGTACTGGAGATTTGCTGCACCTACTCCTCCCTGCAAAGCTTTTTCCAGCTTTTTCAAATACATTCAATTTTCATGGAAATCTGTAGTGTCATACACTCTATAAAGATGGAGTTGGAGGGGCTGCAAGCAATCAGAAAATGCAGAGCTACTGCTGTGAGGCTGCTACCACTGGAGGGCAGCGAGGCACTGTCCTCAAGGAGTAAACACGTTATGGGAAACATGGTCTAACAACTCAAATCTTCTGTAGGGTCTGTAGAGGCCTTAAAGGTAGCAAACACTATAACAAGTAAGCAGAGGGTAAAATAAATGATGCATGAGACAGCTACAGACAGCAGGTAGGTTATTTGCATTCCTTTTCTGCCGAAGTCAGAGAGCCTGTTGGAGAATCTGGCCCTCCGGAGGCAACAACCCATTTCATCTTCCCTTCCAGCTCCTTATTCGTTACATCTTAGCGGCGTTGTAAACCATGACACATCATAGCTCTCATAACTAATATTTCTAGGGAATTTAGTTGAGATTTCTGTGACAGATAAACTAGCACTGTCTGCGTTGCTCCTAGATGTGTTGACTGCACAAATATTTAATTGTATTTCTTCTTCCCTGATTAAGAAAACACTACTGCGTGAGCCCATGGTACGATGCGTGGGTCTCCTTTTGTTTTGGGTCATGTCAATAAATTTTTGGGTCATTTCAGTTCACTCACAGATTGACAAAGATTTTCAGTTATTTCAATTTTTACATTTTTTCTCTGCCAGCCATTCTGCTAAATTCAACAAATTATGAAGTGCACTGAAGGATGTCTAGAGAAAATGGCAAAACTAGGGTGAAAAAAAATCACATCCTTGACAATATAACCTTCAAGTGGATTCTTCACAGTTATGTCAAATTCTTCATAAAACAAAATGGGATCTTTACATGGAAGCCCTTTTCTGTGGACAAAACTGAGTACTGAGTGCTGGTACAGCTTCCAGTTCCCAGAGACCTGTTGTGTTGGAATAAAGGTGTCACCATCCAGTCTCTGGAAGCCCCCCATCCAACCCTGTGAATCCTGTGAGAGAAAACCTTTGTCAGAGATGAAGGCTGTGCCAATGTAAATGAGTAGCAATGGCCTTGGCTCTGCATGTAGAACAACAGGTCATTTCATCCTGTTACCCAGATAATTTAATTGGCTACCACTCCCGGTAAACACAGGTTACTTATCTTGGCATGTGCCACATTCTTGCTGCTTTTCCTTCTTTTGATATTTACATGGTATACTTTTCTCAACATCTTTTTCAGCTTCAGAGAAAATCCATTTAAACTCAACAAGTGCCATCAGTAGGAATCACATAGGGTATCACCAGTGCCCTTTAAACATTTGTTATTAAGAATATGGAAGTGGTCATCTAGTGCATTGGGAGTGCCAGGGAGTGAAGTGTGACTGCAACTACTTATAGATTTCCTTTACTTAGATTTTGACAGTAGGTAAGATCAGTGCAATGAGATACGTGGACCGAAGTCCACAGTTAACTGACTCCTAAATTTGTCCAAGTTTGGTTCATTCTAGAAATAAGATCCATTTCTGAAGGTTATATTTCTACCGAGACCTTTATTTCCTGACTGTCTGGGGAGCTCTGAGTGATTTCTGTGGGTTTTGATTTGTATATATCTTTGAGTATGAATAATCATTACGTTACTGATTAAAAAAGCGAACAGAGGCAACACAAAAAGCAGCACATAAATAGCCAAACCCCAGCACGATCAACTCCCAGATTACATTCATCAACACTCAAATCATGGAATGATTGAGAGGAATATCATGGGTTGATGATTTCACTGATTTCCATTAATTGTCTACTTCTCATGAGTAGTAGTCAAATTAGAAAAAGTCATGATGAGGAAAGTTCCCAAGTTCTTCTCTGGAGAGAGCACTGGGAATTGTGACTGAAAAAAAATCAAGGTTTTTGTGCCATATTAAAGCTCTGAAAGAACTGACCTCACCTGCATCCTTGCAACATTCCTACTGTCCATCAGCCTCAGTGGCTCCCCCAAGGGAGCAAAGAAAATGGGTTTTGCATTTTGTTTTTCCCCTGGAAATTTGTGTAATGCTCTTGGTCTTGGTTATTACTGATTATGGTAGGTGCAGATACTATCAGTATCAATTTGTTACTGGAAATAATAATGTTGAAGAGACTGTCCTTGCTTCAAGTTGCACCAGGAGCGATTAGGTTGCTTTCCACAAGCACTGTGTGGAAAAGCAGATATCCTGTTTAACCGTGACATTTTGGACAAATGACGCAATCAGAGTCTTGGTATGGAAAAAAGAAGGATGAGCAGTAAGCAACGTCATGCAGTGAAAGAGTTTATTCCTTATTTATGATAACAGAATCTCACAGAACTGTAGGGGTTGGAAGGGACCTCCAGAGACCACCGAGTCCAACCCCCTGCCAAAGCAGCTCCCAGCCCAGGTTGCACAGGTAAGCATCCAGGCAGGTCTTGAACATCTCCAGGGAAGGAGACCCCAGCACCTCTCTGGGCAGCCTGAGCTAGTGCTCTGTCACTGCACTGTAAAGAACTCAATCACATTACTTGTTTGCCTTAGGTATGTAAGAAAAATAATTCTGTCTATCCTAAATGCATTTGTTAGTGATGGATGCTGACTCTCTATTTGTGAAAATATTTCTACTGGATCAGATTTTAGTCAGATGCAGTTTCAGTTGATTTGAAGATGTGAATGTTTACAAGCATGAGGAGAGCATTAAAGCTCAAGGATAAAGATGGATTATACAAATAAATTTTCTAAAGAGCGTTTTGTCCCAAATAAACAACACCGTTAGCAAATGTAAAAAGTGCATAAGGGTAGGAGCATTCAAACTGGAATTTGAGATTATTCTGGTTCAGCCAGCAGGCTGTTATGGGTGGGAATTGAACCATTTTTCTCTCTTCAAATTCAGGAGTTGGAGGCATGGAGTGGAGTATAACACAAGCACTGTTTCTTTGAGGAGCTTTGCTCTCATTTCTGCTACATGAACTAAAGTCCAAAAACATGAGTAACGAATACTCAGCCATGGGAATTTCAGGTAAGTTACAGATAAAATCACTGAGGCTTTGATTTCATAACAGATAAAAGTGATTGGAAAGAAGCTGTGCTCATTATTCCTCATTGAGAAATCTGGTTTTCATAGAGACTGCAGAGGGGTACAGTTAAAATGCCTGTTGAGATTTCTTGTCCATGGCTCAGCAATTTACCAGCCTTAAAGGTAATGGCTATCTTTATTTCCTCTGCTTATTCTGCAGGCCCTGTAAGAACAGACAGAGAGAAAAGTGATCAGATGAGCTCATAGTTATGAGATTCATATTTGTTAGGTCTTTAACAGCCCACAGCAGCGTAGAAAGACATGGTTTTGCATCATGGGCTCAGCTCCTGATGATTTTCAGCTATACTCCAAAATATATCTCAAGGGAAAATCTTGAAATGAAGAAAACAAAGCAGAACATACCTGAACAGACAACACTGGCATCTTCACTGTGACCACAGTTATGTCTTGACCAACCACTGTGGGAGCATTCCCATATATAAGCTTCGTTCCCTCTGCACTGCACATCATCCAGGAAAATAATCCCAGAGCCTTCCCCAAACTTTGCAGCTTCTGGTGCTGAGATGGGCTGCCCACAGCCCAGCTGCCTGCAGACAACTCGAGCATCGTTGATATCCCACCAGTCGTCGCAGACTGTTCCCCACTGCCCTTTGTAAAAAATTTCTACGCGTCCCTCACACCGGTTGCCACCATTCTCCAGCCGCAGAGCTACTTCTAGCAAAGACAGAGCAGAAATAAATGTCAAGAGGAATTTCTGAAAGTGTGTCCAAGGTTTTCCCTCCTTGCTATGTGTTGAGTAGCGACACAGACCGGTTTGCAATCAGTAACAAGTTACGAATTTACACACTTCACATTCTTCTTCAAAGTGGCTTCCTGACATTTGAGGCCTCCATAATCACCTATATCTTTTGAAATACTGCAGTGTGGAACTTGTCCATCCTCCTCAAATGTTATCTTTTTCCCCAAGACTTGGCATCAAACAGGAGCAAAATGTCCCTAACAGCAGATACCCGATTTTTAGAATGATCAGTTAAAGAAGTGATCAGACTTACCCGGTGTTCTGGCTCGCCTAGAAGCTGTGGATTAGGAATAAATATGAGAAACTTAATTTCAGCAGCTTCAGTTGTATTTCAGAAGAAATAATTGTCAACAGTAGCAGAACAAATACAGAACAAAACTTTGCATTATCTGGTGAGAATCTCTCTCATATTGTCTGACTTGTTCTAAAATTAAGTGACTTTTTATGCATTATCTTTAATTACCTTGATCAAGACAAACACTTAACTTGTGTTGAAAAGATAGAGTAAGATTTAATTGTTTAGGAATGACTTCTAAAAGTAAATTCTTGTGGGAGTGCTGTGCCCCTGTAGCCCAAAGTGTGATATGTCCACCAAGCCACCAAGTATTTCCTCCTCTGGTATCCTGCAGAGGACATAACACTCCTCTCTGCACTCATATCAGTGTCACTGACTGATCACCAGGAGCATCCCAGACCAGAAGACACATGGAAGAAAACAGAAAGAGGGGGCTGAGTTCTTGATTTCTGCCTCACCATACTTTTCATTTACAGCTCTACTGGCTTTGTTGCTATTAGCCTTGCCTCGGGCTGATGATTAGATACACAATTTACACAACGCAGAGTTTTACTTAAATAAATTGAACCATTCCACTTTTACCTGAGCAACGCACACTGGCATCTTCTCTGTGCCTACAGTTATGTGTGGCCCATCCTCTGTGAGAGCATTCCCACAGGTAGGATTCATTTCCATGGCACTGCACATCATCCAGGAAAATGTCCCCTGCCCCTGGACTGAAATGGGCTTTTCCCAGTGCAGAGAGAGCATCTCCACATCCCAGCTGCCTGCACACAACCTGAGCATCATTTATGTCCCAGAAATCATCGCAGACGGTCCCCCAGCTTCCCTTATAGTAGATTTCCACACGCCCTTCGCATCTGTTTCTGCCATCTATCAGCCTCATGGACACCTCTGTGAAAAAGAAGAGAGGAGATAAGACTCTGAAGGCTCCTGAACTGCAAAGTTAAAATTCTGGAGTAGTTCTGGAGCTGATTCAACATGTTCTTCTGGCTATTGTATTCTGTCGTGGCCTTTCCTCCCCAAGGAAGGTGAAGGCAGCACTGATAAGTGCCAGCTGACCTTGGGTCAACATGTTTGTACTCATGTGCCGTTTCCTGGTTCACCCTTGGAACCAAGGCTCATTGCTGGGCTTGGCAGTGTTTACAGTTGCCTAAATCAGGTTTTCATTCCCAGTTTAATTCCTGTTATGAGATTAATAGCAATGAAAGAAGTAACCTGCATTAGATAAACACTAGTGGGCATTATCTCTCAATTTATTAACAACAGAGTGTTACAAGAATCAAAGTTTTCCTCATAGAAATGGAGCTGTCCAAGATGAGGTTAATCAAGTCAAAGCAGCACAGTGGGGCCATGACTTTCTATTAACTAAATTATCTATTCTCCAAGAGCTTTAATGGCACTTACTGGGTTCTGAGTTTTATTAAAACATGGAAAAAAAGGTCTTTCTGTGTGTGTGTGTGTTTGTGTGTGTTCTGTACCTCCATCCAACAGATGGAATATTAAAAATACTGATTAATGGGATACCTTTTCTTTTATATAACCATGGATTTAAAGCAACCTAGTCCAGTGAAGACTTTTTACACTCCTAAAGTCCAAATCAGAACATGTTCTGTAGTCATCTGTGGTCATGCTTTAGAAAATTACAGACAGAAACTATTGAATAAGTATGAAATTGAAATTACCGGGTATTTCAGTTCCTGTCGAAGCTGTGATGGGAAGAAACAGACAAAATGCACATTTCAGTCATCAATGTTTCCAAAAGTAATTAATTTTTAAGAGCTTCTTTTAAGAACTTTTGATGCTCCAACTTCGTTTACAATGTCTATTTCAGAAAGTGTTCAATGACTGGTTAAATAATCTGTTTCTGAAGATAATAAAAAATGGTGAGACATAAGATTGTAATATGATTTTCCTTGCCAGCAACTTGAAAATCGATAGGGATTAGGATAGAGCTTTGGAACTTCTTATACCATCTGACAGAGGCAGAAAGTTTCCAGGGTTAAACTTAGGTAAGGACCTAAGACTGCCAAAAGTCTAAGCTCATCTTTCTTCAGGGGGATCTAGCAAAACCCTGGTTCCTTCTCTTCCTTTCTTCCTGCCCCTAGACTTAAAGGGTTGTGACTCTACACTTTTAGTTAAGATCCTGATTATCTCACTCAAATAAATAAATTGCAGCACTCAATAGAAGCTTTGTCAAGGAGAGGCGTGTGGGATTAGTCCCTTAAGCTTGTGAGAAATTGCCTATGAGAAAGCTTGTTGGTTCTGTAAGGGCAGAAAGAGCCTCAGGATTATTTTCTGGTGCTCCTTGGTAGTCTGGTAGCAAGCAGAACTGGTTAATATGAATTACAAGTGATTAAAATAATGTGGTGGCAGCGCAGAAGTAGTGACTGAGTGACACTGATTAAAATGCTCTAAAAGTTTTTGAAGCTTTTCTGGGTGGAAGTTTGCAATAACAAATTTTGATCGTGTAAGAAAAGAGGGAAATCCTCTTTGTAGTAAAGGGTCTTGTTCCCAGCATCAGAACCACAGCTCTGTTGAGAAAATTTTTTGAGATCGGGGGAGCAATTTTCAATTTGACAAAATTTGAAATGAAACCCAATATTTCTCTTCTCGATAAAGCAAATATATCAGTGTGTACCTGAGCAAATGACGCTGGCATCGCGCCGGCTGTCACACTCCTCTCTATACCACCCCCTGTGAGAACACTCCCACAGGTAGTTCTCATTCCCACTGCACTGCACATCATCCATGACAATATATCTCGGGCCGTGAGTAAAGGTGACATTTCCTGAAGATGATACAGCATGTCCACAAGCCTGCTGGTTACAGACAACGTCTGCATCATTTATATCCCAGGAATCATCACAAATGGTCCCCCAGGCTCCTTTGTAAAGGATTTCAACACGCCCTTCACACTGGTTCCATCCATTCACCAACCTCACTGACATGTCTTTGAAAGAAAAAAGAGAGTTTCACTGAACCTTCATTGTAAGACAAAATCAGAGGCTCATAGGGGTCAGAAGGGACTTCAGAGATCTTGGGACTGGCCCCAGAGCAGGCTGTTCTAGGTCCTGTCTAAGGGAGTGTGGAGTATCTCTAAGGGTGGAGATCCCACAGCTTCTCACGGGCTCTGTTCTAGTGTTTGCCCATTTCATGGACAAAAAGTCATTCTTTTTGATCAAATTGGATTTTCTCCAATTCTGACGTGCTCCTGTTGTTCCCTCTTAACCTCCTGCTGTGCACCATCTTCTCTATAATTTCAGCTTATTGTAGACAGCAACAAAATGTCCCCTTCACAGTCTCAAGACTGAACAAACCCAAGTCCCTCAGCAACTCCTTGCACATCTAATTCTCCTTCCCCTCGACCATGTAACTGGCTTTGATGGGCTTGCTTATGATAGAACTAGATGATCTTGGTGGTCTTTTCCAGCCTTAATGGTTCTATGCTTCTACAGTTCTGTGCTCCAGGATGCCCTTGACTCTCTTGTACAGAGAAGCTGCACTCTTGCACTGGGCCTGAGGCTACAGGTGTGTCTCACCAGTGCTAAGCAGAGGGGAAGGACTGCCTCCCTTGAGCAGCTGCCAGCACTCAAAGGGCACAGTGCTGGCTCACAGTCAATTTCTTGTCTGCCAGGAAGCCCAGATCCTTCCTGGCAATGCTGTGGTCGACGCAGCTGGCTCTCCACCTGTAAGCTGCACTTCATAACCTCAGCTGACACATAATGTCAAAGACATTTTTTTGCTAAAGAGGAATTACGGTGGTACACAACAAAGACAGATTTCCGTGCCACGCTCATTTCACTAGTTAGGTGTGCACATTCATTTCCAACCTACCTAGAAACTCCTGTTTCTCAGAGTCCCTGGGGCAAAGCCATGCTCCTTAAGCCACTATATCTGAAGATAGTGACGTTCCTGAGTATTTCAAGCTCTGCAACACAGGATCCCAATGCTGATGATCTGAGCGAACTTTAGGTGTGAACTTTCGTGTAACTGTATATGCAAAGACAAGCCTTATTTGTCTGGAGTTAACATTTTGAGGGATATGAATTTGGCAAGTTCTTGACTTTATTCTGCATTTAACATTAACAGAACAAGACAGCTGAGCACATGTTCATTATGTGTGCAGTAGGGGTCTATTATTTTAAGGGGGGGCCCCAACCAACATGCAGAGAGCAATGGCCTGTCTTTTCAGTTAAAATCTATCATTGTTTTTAGCTGTACAAATTCAGTTCTAAAATATCAAAACGTTGACATTGAAGAGAATGACATAAATTTAGGACACCTACCTGTCACTTCAGATCCTGTGGAAGCTGCAAATGACAAAAAAAAAAAAAACAACCTCATTTTTAGGGAGTTTTCAGATACTAAATCTTTCTATGAAATGTCACATTGCACATGATGCTGAGAATAGTACTGAAGCAGTGCTATACAGATTAATTCTCTTTGTGTGGAGACTGTTACACAGGTCTACAACACAAGTTAGATCAGTTCTGAAATATATAAGCAAATGTCTTTGGGGGAAAACATGAATTATGAATTCACAAAGCTTTTTAGTGATAAAAATATGATAAAAGAGATAATGTAATCACTAGAAAAGAACCCCAAGATAAGCAAAGTAGAAACAAAGGAATTGATCTAAGTACTACAGAGGAAATTCTACTAGGAATTAGAAATACTCTGAGAAACTGAAGAGACCACTGATGGCTAACATTTCCCTTTCAATGGTTCCGTACTGGCTTTCAGAAAATTTGGGTTAATGGGGAAACTCATGCAAACAGTAGTGAGAAGAGAAAAACTGAAGGTCTAAGGTATTCTCTGAAGTGCATGACGAATCCCACGTCAAGGCCAAGGGTTTCTCATAGTGTATAAATTCAGAGTGCTGGCTTTCTGTAGGCCTGTTTCTAGCATGCATTTCAGTGCAGTCTGTGCTGCATGACTTCTATTAACTAGTGCAGGATGAGTGCAGAATGACACACAGAGTTGAGCTGATGGGTGATCAAACGGGCTGTTTGTTACTCATTGTGACAGTGAGGACCACTGTTTGTTCCACCTCCAACACAATGGCACCTTTGTGTTAAAGTCCACAAAGGCAAGCAGTGCCAGGTGCCACCAGCACCAGGCTGGACCTGTCCTCTGTTCCTACTCTGGCACTTCTCCCATAGGATGGCTCTGTTTGCTGACCTGCTGGTTACACATTAACCAACAGAGAAGGAACATCCGCAGCCCAAAGGGAGCAGGACATACTGACAGATGGACAGAAGCAGTTGGTAAATGGTTGTACTCCACCTGGTAGTTCTCTTGGAGTGTTATTCTGTTTTTGTGGAAAGACCAACCTAGCCTGATGTATCTATGGGGTGTACGTAGCAAGTTTTCAACTAATTTACAGATTTTTTTTGTAGTTAATTCCTGTAGAAATCATTAACACACAGTGCTGAATAATAAGAAAAAGCGAGTATTAAACAGAACTAATGTTATAGGTGAAAAAATAGCTTCAAACACGAAAGTTGTGCCTGTTTTTTGAGAAGCAGTCATGGTGAGGAGCATGGTGGCCAGGACAGGGCTGTTCCTCATGCTCTGACTGGCCATGGCATGGAGCACTGTGGGTGGGTACATGGAACACACCTGAGCAAACAACACCAGCATCTTCCACGTGTGCGCAGTTATGGACTGACCACCCTCTGCTGGGGCACTCCCAGAGGTAAGCCTCGTTCCCTCTGCACTGCACGTCGTCAAGCAAGATCTCTCCTGAGCCTTGGCTAAAATTGGCATTTCCTGGGGCAGAAACAGCCCTGCCACAGCCCAGCTGGCTGCAAACCACCTGGGCATCCTGCAGGTCCCACGAGTCATCACAGACAGTGCCCCAACTGCCCTGGTAATGGACTTCAACACGGCCCTCACATCGGTTCCTCCCATTCACCAGCCTCAGGGACACGTCTTTGGAAGGCCAAAAGTGAGAGAGTTAGTTATTTAGGAGGGATACTCACATACCACCAGGTTTTAAGTAGGTTATTACACATTTGAGACAATAGTATGTACTATCCAAAGAGAGTGGGCAATTGGCCAAAAATGTTTATCAGTCTTTTTTTTTTTTCGATGCAAAATTGTGGAGTTTAACTGATATGAACACATTAAACACTTGAAGACACAGCACATTCTTAACACAAGAGGTTGTGATTAATGTATGATATGGTTAAATCTTGTGGGGATGCATATTCAGAAATCTTTGATATACATACATCAAAATCATATCCTAACAAAGGTGCTTGGAAATACTCTTCTTCACAAACTGTACATACTGAGAGACTACAGTGGGTAAAATGACTTAGCCAGTAAACTGGGTAAAGAAGTATGAAATGAAAATTACCAGGAATTTCAGACATCAAAGAACCTGAAATAAAAGAAAGAACAGCGTGAGGAAGATCACTTTTTAAACAACCTTTCATGAAACAAAGTGAGCAGAAAAGATCCCTCTTTGTCTATACTGCTCTAAAAGGGAGCACAAAACCAACCCTCAGCACATTGGGATTTTGTCTTTATAAGCTAATCTATATTTTCAAATGTATGGTGCTATGTATTTTCACACTGAGTAATATGTCTCACGAAAGACCTGATTTCACACAACTTATGGAAATCAGTGGTTATTTTCTCAATCATCTTAGGAATAGTTGGCTGATTAATGCTTTAGTTAGGAAGCAATGGGAATGGCCAGATGGACAGGTCTTGGAATGGCATTATACTCTACAGAAAGAAGGAAACATAACTCACTAATTGAGCTAATTATTTGAAGATCTTGAATGTGAAAAATAATGGGTGGGTTATAGTACTCTCTTAAGAAGTATTTGCTGAAATGCAGAGGAATTGTTTGGGGATGCCCTATAGAGCTTGATGATGATTTTTGTAGTTCAGCTCCCTTTTGCTGAGCACCAGGACCTCATTCTGGCTTATACTTAGAACCACTATTGATCACTGATGTCAATAATTCTAAAGTTACCTGCACAGATGACACCGGCATCTTCCTGATGAAGGCAATTGGTGATGAGCCATCCACCATGGGAGCACTGCCAGAGGAGAGCTTCATTCCCTTGGCACTGCACTTCATCCAGCAGGATGTCCCCTGTGCCCTCACCAAACTGGGCTTTCCCCACAGCACTGGTGGCCCGGCCGCATCCGAGCTGGGCGCAGACCACGTCAGCATCATTCATATCCCAGGAGTCATCACAAACTGTTCCCCATGCTCCATTGTAAAATATTTCTACACGGCCCTGGCATTGGTTCTGCCCATTCACTAGCCTCAGGGACAGTTCTTTGGGAGACAAAAGGAAATTAGATCAACTGTTAGAGTGGTTGCTGTATCTTTGGGACCGTGAAGCTACCAGAGGAAATGCGCTACAGCAGCTTTCCAAGGAGCATGTAAGCAAGGAAAGAGTACTTTGTCCTATTCTGCTCACCAGACTTGAGTTCCTGAGATTGCAGACCTGATTTTAAAACATTATCCAAGGATGAGGCATTAGAGCATCCCTGTGGCAGTTACATTAGAGTTATATTGACACAAAGACATCCTCGTCTGGATGGGACTCCAGCATGGCAGACTGTGTTTCTCCTGATCATCAGTGAATGAAATAAGGAAGCCAGCACTCACAATGTAGTAGCAGAAGGTCACTGCCTACAGTATTTCACTTTTCAGCTTACTGTAAGGAACAGATCTGCCAGCCCTGGTGTGTCCAAAGCAATAATTTTGACCCAAGCTGTGTCAAACCTGCCACTTGTGTGCAGCTCACCATGCATTTACCAGAGCTTCTACCTGCTTGCTTGTGTCCTCTTTCAACGCTTCATATTTAGTCTAATTTCAGTGCAATGGAAAACAAAAATTACTTATCCTATGTATTTTCTCCAACAGTACATTAAAATACAACACAATATATGCTTTCTACATTGCATTAAAAACACACATAAGATATGAATGGAATCACCAGCCCTGAATGGCATCACCAGCCCTTCAGTCCCACTAACTCCCAAGATATCTGCCAGGTAGAGTGAGCTTTGCTACGAGCTGCAAAATGTTCAATATTGTTTTTAGAAGAAAACACGAGAGAGGAAGGTAGGGCTGAGCAGCATTAGGCACAGTACCTGACCCCTGCAGACGCCCTCCAAGCAGCAGTAGCATCCACACGATGGTCAGTGTGAAACCCATTTTGACTGGGATCCCTGTCATGCTTGTAAAACCTGATTCAGAATTTATAAGCATGTAGTTTTAAAGGGGTGTGTTCTGTAGCTTGACCAGACTGATTTTATTAAAGTAAATTAGTGCTTTCATACAATAGGGATACTTTTAACTTTTGAAAACATTCTCTAGATTTTTTTTGGCAGGACTTTGTTTATAATAGCTTGAATTTTCTATCACCTTATCATTTCAATCCCTTCTCTTCTCTGGACATACTGGCTAAACTCTCCCTTTCATGGGTCCAATGGCTCAAGAGGAACCAACTGTGTGCAGCCAGGGAGAAAATCAGTGAAACCAAGCAAAAAATGCTGGCAGATTTTCTTCACGTCTCCGTTTTTCCCCTGTCCTGAAGTTGAGGCAGGTGGCTGCTGCATTCCCATCCTCTCTCATCTGCACCAGATGGCCACAGCTGTGTGACTCCGCTTGGAGCACCATTGGAGGCTGTGCCCTCTATCCTCCTACAGTCTGCATTACTGCAGCAGTGGGCTGCATTATCTGCTGGAAAAAAGGCTTCTTTTTTTTTTTAATGCATTGTCCAACACCCATTCAGACTGTGTTTTAGTAGCTACTGGGCATTTAAACTATTAATTTTCTGTATGGTCTGTAAGATTCCTCCTGGCCTCCTGACTCAGCCTTTGGGAAGCTTTTCATGTGATTCCTAGATTAAACCCTTCAGGTTTGGTAGAGAGAAGAGCACTTGTCTTCCTCTGCATCATGTTCCTTAAAGACATCCAACAAACGCTTATGAAACAAAGAAGTCTTGTTCCACACTGGCACAGCTCACCCCAAATATTTACCTGACGTGCACTGGGACAGCTTCCAAAAGCATGCTTCCCAGGTGCCCAGGAGCTCAAAGAGAAAGAGGAGCAGCAGGTTTTGGCCATCCTGCATCTGGGGCCTCACAGTTGGATGACTACATCTGAGGACAACACAGCTAGAGGATGTCACTGGGCGAGTCTGCTATAGCCACCCAGCCAGGGTGATGGCACCAAAGAATTATTCTTTAAGGAACTAAGGAAAACCTCTGGATCAGACACCCTTGTCTTGCTGGTGACTTCAACTTGCCAGATATTAATGGGGAATACCACAGAGCTGATACAAACAGGTCCAGGAGATTCCTAAGATACCTTGATGATAAGTTCTTGGTGTGGATACTAGCTGAGCTAATTAGGAAAGCTTGTAAAAATAGATTCTTATGGGAGAAGTGACAACTATTGGCCATTTTGGCCACAGTGACCATGAAGTAGTTGAGTTTAAAATCTGCTGTGTCAGGTGGGGATTGGGGAAAGGCTCTGCACCAGGGGGTGTTGAGCACAGAACAGCTGCCCAGGGCAGTGGGCACAGTCCCAAGCTCCCAGAGCTCAGGGAGTACTGAGACACCACCCTCAGATATAGGGTTTGGGTGGTCCTGTGTGGAGCCAGGGTTGGGCTTGATGCTCACTGTGGGTCCCTTCCAACTTGGGATATTCTATGATTCAACTATTCCAGCCCTCATAAAGAAGGAGGAGGGAATAAGAAGACATAGAGAAGATACAGTTTCTGAAAAGTTAAAGAAAAAAAAAAAACAAGAGGAAGAAGACAACAGTTATTCAAACTTGTCTTCTTAAGAACAGTGCCAGTGCAATTCATTTCTACTTTGCAGCTTGGGACTAATTCACTTATTTGAGAAAGAACAAGGAAAAAGCTGCTTCGATGTGTACAAAGCAGTCCAGGGCAAAAGAGGTGATTCAAGTGTTATTCCAGCATATGAAAACAGATGTCACTTCCAGTGACCTAGCTGGGCTTCCTCAGCTTAGCATGACTTTGTAAAAATATGTTTTTCATGTCATAGTTCTTGAGCCTGAAATAGAAAATCTCCCAAAATACACAAACGACTGTGAGAATTTCAGTATTGCCTGGGTTTCTTTTCAGCAAGATAAAAAAAACTTGCCCAAATAAATAAATAAAAATAAAAAACAAGTTTTTATTGAAATAAAGAAGAACGAACAAATCAGGAAAACCAGCTATCCCTGCTATCCCAGCTATACCTGACTTGGAACCGTGAGATGAAATTTGAGTTTAATTCTGTATTTCTGGCCACTGTCAATTAATATCTGTGGGCTTGTGTGGTGAGGCATGGGGAGAGAGCAATGAAAACAAGAAAGACTGTGGTTCTCACCCATATTCTGCAAAATCATATTAGCTCTTCTAAGTCTCAATCTACAGAACTTGGGGATTTGTTACAAACAACTGGAAAGTGGATCTGTTTGTTAGCTATGGGACCAAAACAAAATAATGTTTATTTATACCCTTTTATAAATATTTTCATAATATGTTCCTGGGAAGAAGGCTTACAGAGTCGAATTCTCTGCTCCATAATCCAAAATTAGAATAGAAAGATAAACAGGAGAGTAAAGCACGGGAAATTTAGCATACAAACAAGCAAACAAGAGCAAGTTCCTGGGCTTTGCTTTAACCCCAGCACTGGACACATAGATTACATGATTGCACTTGGAAAATCACACTGGCAGAAAGCCAGACTGCTATGGCTCCATCCTCTCTCCACGAAACATCTCCAGATACCACCTTGGGGGGTTGTTGCATTCTTATCAGATCTACAAGCACTTCTAGTTTCATGGGATGTACATACATGGTACAGTTCATTAATTACCTTCTCTCAGCTCAGATCACGCTGCAGAGGCTGACACTCACATTTCAGCACAGTGCTGCAAAACGTTTAGTTGATGCTGGGGCAGTTGGTTGAGTGAATGAGATCAGACTGCATAGCTAAGTACATGCCACTGAATGACAAACACAAGGAAAAAATTAAGTAAACTAATACCAAAGTCAGACAGTTATTCAGAGCAAAGGCCTGCCAAGTGATGGTTGGTTGGTCTTCTCTGAAGGAGGAGCAAACTCCAGGGAGCTCATGTGAACAAAAGCAGCGCCGGATTTTGGTACCACTGACCCACACAAAGCAGATAACCCAACACCCCAAAGAGGTCAAATAAACAGTTTTAGTTTGCATTTTGGTTTTAATTCCCTGTATTTTCAGCTAGGACATAAAAGGCAGAAATCCAGAACCTTGCTTTTCATGTTTTTATGCACCAGTGGTAAATGCTTATGTGGGATTTGGTTGTTTCAGCATGTTTAAATCTGATTTATGAATGTATGTTACACACTCAGAAGGTCTGGGTAAGTTCTGACAAGTCAGACTCCTCACAACCACAAAGCAAAGCAAAGCTACTGTGAGGAGAAAAAAATGAAATAATGTTTTTTGTGATTGGCAACCAAAAGGGTTAAAAAATGAAGAAGGATATTTCTTCTGGAAAGGAGGTGTGAGATTTCTTTGGACAGTGAGATGACAGTTCGGTGAGACCCTAGAAATCCTCTGATTGAAGTTGAGTCTCTTGAATGAGATTTATAGTTTTACTTGGTTTAGGCTGTATCCAAAAGCTGCTGAGTCAGTGGGAAGGCTTCCAATTGATTTGACAAGATTTTAGATCAGATTGTGTAGTTCAAAAATTGCAAACAAAACACCTTCAACAGCTCAGTGTTTTTTAATTTGGATTTCTTTGATGTACTGAATAGAAAATTGAATGAAAAAGCATCAACAAAATGCACCTAAAGAAAAAAGGTGAGAATATTTTTTTCCCATGGCCAAGAAAGTGGGAGCAAGAACTAATGGGTTTGAACAGCAAGAAAGAAAAATGAGAGGTAGCATTTTGAAAAGGTTTTCAACAGTGATGTTAGTTTCATTTGTGGGCCTTGTTTAGCAAGAGGAGAGATTGCCTAGGCCAAATGGAGGTTCTGGAAGAGTTTGGCAAAATTTATTAGGAAGATATAGGGGTGGTGATGATGAGGGTAATACACAGAGACTAGGTCAGTCATCTGCTTTGGAGGCAACACTGGGATGAGGGTACCAACAGATAATTCCTCTGAAGGCCCCAGAACAATGTGAGTCACGTAGTGTTTATGTGCGACACTCAGGAGAAAGTACTGGAAAACCAAAAGAGAGGGCATTTCTACATCAGGCATCACCAGTCTGCTCTCTGGCTTCCTAAGGGCAGAAATTGTCTGTCAATTTGCACATGCTTGGCAAGTTTTCATCCAACAGACCACACTTCTCAGCAGAGCAAAGTATTCATTTGTATTTTAATCACATGGACATTCATTTGAAACCAAAAGAGTGAATTATTGCTTTGTAAACATTCCTTCCTTTGATTTTAGATGACACTCCTCATGCAACAGAATTCTTCAGCTTGAAAATCTCTCCATTTATAAATAAGCACAGATCTATTATTGTTCCAGTTAATTTTTTAGCATTAAAAACAAGCTTCACACAACTAGAGTATAGCTACACCACCAAATGGCCTATTTCTTCACCCAGAGCTAGGTCTTCCTCTCTTTTAATAAACCTTGAAATACTTGTTAGTGTTTCATTTGTGTTTTTTTCTCCAGCTGACAGCATTTTAAGGTGTTCTTAGGAAGACGTGAGAAGATAACTAAAGAGAAATATTATATAATGGCTGCACCAAGCAGCTTGTGAAATGATTGTTGAAACTATTCCTAAATCATTTAAGAGGAGTTAGGATTACAGTTATTTTGCAGCTTGTAACAGGCTAGGATTCATTCCATCACAGCTTCTTACAAATGGCACATATGTGATCGTTGTCAATGAAGAACTTTGGTGGCTCACGTGATGCGATTGTCTTCTAATTGGCCTTTGTTTCATATTATTCTCTGCAAAAGTGGTTTCTTCACTGCACGCTTGAGCAGAAAGCCAGCAAGAACAAAGACAATGACGGCCAGGATGGCAACAGCAGCCGTGAGAGGTCCGAGCACATTAACAGCAATGGGAACCTTGGGAGGAGGCACGGAGGCATCCAGCTCTGTGAGGGAAGAGAGAAGCATTTGGTCTTGTGGTGCTAAGGAGGAGGGCACAAAGAGCTGCTGTGCTATAAATGATGTTTCCTAGATCACAGTCGGAAGGTAAGTTCTAATTTCATTGCCCTTTGGACAGGCTTTTTGATAGCAAGGATGGCAACTAAGCAAGCATCATGAGCAGAAGACTACTGAAGGAATTAAACTTTCTGAAGAAATCTGTGAATGTAATTCTCAGGAGCAGAGCTGGTAATAGGCTCACACAACCAGACTGGAGCTAATTAGTCCAGTGGAATTATGGCATTACACTGGGTTACTGTTTTGGGACATCCAAAGCAGTTCTCATTTTTTCATGCATGGAGGTGAAAATAGTTTGCAAGGTGTTGAAAGAAGAAGGATCTTGTAGACAGAGATCTATGTTCTTGACTCAACAACTCTGCTCATGGCAGAGGGGTTGAAAATGGATAGTCTTCCAACCCAACCCATTCTTTGATTCTACGATTCTGTGATTCTGTGACATTTGAGGTAAACAATTATTTCCTGCTTATGGTGAAGTTAGCATAAGCAAATTTCAAGGACAGATGTCAGAAACAGACAGAAATATGTTGAGTTTGTTTTTTTTCATGAAGAACTACGTAGTGTTAGAGTAAATATGAGAGAAATTTAATTGACTTTACCAGTATTCCTGTTCTGAACATCTCCTTGTCGAAGCTTCAGGGGTCCGACAATGACATCTACTTTTTCCTGGGCAGAACTTGCCTCTCTCTCCTCCCTCTTGGAGCGGCTCAGACAGCCCTGGTAGCAGCGGGAGGAGTAGTCACCCAGCCGGCACACTGCCAGCTCGCACCGCAGGTAGACCGACGTGTGGCGGTGAATGAACTCAAAGGCATTAAACTTGAAGCGAGCAAAGTGGCTGTAGGGGGAGTAGTATGTGGCATAGGAAGAATCCCTGACACATCTGGAATGAAATAAAGAGAATTAGGCTTGATCGATTTACACGTGCATTCCTTCATACAGTAAATTAAAACAAAAGTAATGCTACTTTTAGACTACGTCTAAATATACTTAAGTCCTATGAAGAAGCTAGTGATGGAAGTGTGCCAAGTGATAGAGAGGGGAGAGTGGGCTCCTTGCTCCACGTCTGTTCTATATGAGGCACAACAAATGGGCCTGATACTTGACCTGGTTCTGCAGATTTTATTAAAATATGAACACCTATGACATTAGATTTCTGCTGCCAGGTTTTACCACCTCATCCATCTCACTGCTCACTACCTCACTGAGTTTTGCAAAGTCAGTGAAACAAAACTTTCGTAAGGTTTATATTTCATTTATTAGGTCTTGGTTGTAAAAATAAAAAAATCTAACAGTCCATTGATAATGAGACCCAAACCAATTCACACTCTCTATTCCTTTAAAATAAATGTAGAAAGAGTACACTTAATGACTTGAGAAAGCTCTTACCCATTCTTGATTATATCATAGGCCACAGTGCTAAAATCATGAGGATCAGGTGATGCCATACACGTGTCCACAAATATCATCAGATTTGGGTCAGAGCTGTGAAGATAAGCTTGAAGGTACAAATTTTGATTCAAGTCAATGTAGTATGGAGACTCACGCACTGGCCGCAAGAACGATGAGGAATCATAAAACGAAATGTTCACAGCGTATCTTCCAAACTGATTTTCATTTACATCTACAGTATCATCAGCAACATATGTCACTTGCAGCCATGTGTTCTGTAGCATTTTGCAACTGATATGTATCTGAAGGTCCTTTTTCCTCTTTATTATGTGACCAGAAGACGTAACTTTGATTATGTTGGAATAGTTGATTGTATCATTGCTTTCCTGTAATGTAATTTAAAATGAAGAATTGCATTTCTGACACATTCCATATTCTAAGCTTTGATAAAGTAATATGCAGTTAAAAGGGTAGTTTCATATTAAGTTCTTTGAGCTAAGCTTGATGTTGGTCTTTTCTGCTCAGATGTGAATAAACTTGCTGATATTTAATATAGCAGAAATTAGTGGAAAAGAACTTCTGAATTCATGACAGAGCCAACTTGTTGCACTTCTGTACAGCGACCATGTACAATCACCCCAAACTTGCATGGCACTTACAGTGATGATTTTCCTCCCTGGAAAGTCATTTCTATTAAGCTTAGGAATTCCATGAGGCTAGGAATGCTGAACCATTTAAACCTGCAGGTCTCATTGCACTTGCCACCAAGGACCACAACAGCCCTTTCCCAACTCATTTTGGTGTGCCCCACAGTTTGCTGTGGGGCTGTAAGCGTACCTCTCGTGTCATCCCACAGCTGTCATAGGGAATGTTGAACACGACCTCTTGTGACGTGAGTGTTGGTTCACAGCCAGTGTCGTTCAGGGTGACCCCCTCTGCAGAGTAGCCCTGGGACTGGAGATAGTCCCTGCTAACCACTGCGTGCATGTAGTCTGGGAAACATGTGAGGGCTGGTGAAAGAAGAAGATATGATATATTAATGAAATAAGCTGTTTAATGATCAAAGGGTGCCACTGAACCAAATGCTGATTTTTACTTAAAGCAGTTCCAACCCAGAATATGTTCCACACATCATTTCCTTTCCCTTATATCTTTAAATACATGCACATGCTTATTTTGCAAACAAAATCTATAACAGGCTTGCCTGTTGAATTGTGGTTTTCTGATCTGAATGGGAACTTACCGATGTTGTGGTCTGCTGGAATGGAGGAGTAGTGGGCCTGAAACCCTCTAGATGTGTATCTCGAATCGCTGTGAAAGTGAATGCTCATCAGGTTTGAAGATGACGTGTATGTGAGAAAGGAACCAGCACAAATTCTCCCAAGAAGCGGAGAAGAGTGTGGGGGCCCATCGTAGATTTCAATGTAGTCATACTGGCATCTGCTGCTCTGCATCCTGAGGAACAAACATCAGCACGTGTCACTGTGTACCAGAAGCTCGGACTGACCTGCCTAGCACTTGATAAAAGCCTTCAGCACTTTGAGCTTTTGAGGCAGAGGCTTTATTCATTCTGCATGTAGTTGCAAGCAGAAAACACCTCGCTCATCCAATCTGTTCAAGCTGGATGATACTGAGAACAATTTAAAGTTGGGAAGGTTGCCTGTCTCAAAGATACTTTCAAACTCTTTTAGTAAGTTTTGGCTCTGTTATCTGCCTACAGAATCGATGATTTTACTTACGCAATATCTCTAAATGTGAGCATAACACGGAAATTATTCTCTACTTGTATTTCCCACACACAGTCAGCGTTGTTTGGATAATTTTCAGGGTGGTTCGGGCTCTGCAGAATCCCAGAGGAATTTGAAATTAAGCCACCGCAAAAATAAGGTGCTGCAAAAAGAAGTGGTAGAGAATTTATTCACAGTAACCTCTACAAAATGGAAATTTTGCTTTATGTAACTGATCTGCAGCTGCTGAAAAGCAGTTCTCCTGCTGGCTTCAGGTCATATTCCGTATGTTCCAAATCAAAACAAATATTTGGTTTTGCTGAAGGTTTAATTCCACGTTGCTGGTTCGTTGTCACATCCGTGGTGTCAGACCACCACCTTCAGGCTGCTTTGGATAGAAATAAGCACTCCAGGCAGCTGGGCAAGCCCTTAAATGTAATACCTCTTGCTTTGCCTATGATGGTGACTGCAAAATGCCAGCATGAATGCATTCTTACATTAAACATTCATAATCCTAACGGCTTCCTTGTAAGAAGCCGAGCATAAGCTCTGAACTCAATTCCTGCAGCATGGGACATGCAAAGGCAATCCCCTATTTTGTGTTCGGTGAACACTCAAGTTCTGAATTCTGCTTCTCACTGCAAAAAGAGCAGAATGAAGCCATGGCAACTCTAAAGCCAAACAGGACCCATTGTATGACAGTTCACTGTTGAACTACTGCAAGTGTGAATGCAGATGGTGAACATTTCAACTAAAACTGTATCAATTTGAAAAATGCTTTACAAGCACAGTATAAAAATCATCACACTAAAGAAAGTGTACTACACACAAGCAATTAATGTCAGTAGAGTAACAGCGTGCATGCAGTCTTGGTGTGCCTTGATGACACCTCACTTTGGGTCATTAGTTCTGAGCAAAGGAACGTGAACACCTTGGCAATACAAATACATGCACTAAGGAGTTTGAAATTGAGAACATACTTCCTAAGGTGTGATCCAACCAAAGAGACACAGGAGAGCTTGGAGAGCCTTACCTGCTTCTGGCGCCGGGGTGCTCACGGCAGCTGTAGTGGGAGAATAGGCGACACAGTTGAGCAATGATACTGAGATGAAGGAGCACCAGGATGGGGTGTTGGATGGAGGGGATGGGACATGGTGAGGAGCTCACGGAGCCAGATCCTCACCACCCACGTACCTTGGCAGATGACGCTGGCATCCTCCATGTGGCCACAGTTGTGCACAGCCCAGCCCTCATGCTGGCAGTTCAGCAGGGAGGCCTCGTCCCCACGGCACTGCACATTGTCCAGCAGGATGCGACCTGTGCCAGCACCAAAGTGAGCACTGCCTGGGGCAGCGATGGCGGGCCCGCAGCCCAACTGGTGGCACACCACCTGTGCATCCCTCAGGCTCCAGAAGTCGTCACACACCGTGCCCCAGCGCTGCCCGTCCTGCACCTCCACGCGGCCCTCGCAGATGTGTCGGCCGTTGGCCAACCTCACACGGGCACCTGGGATGTGGCACAATGAACGCCATCAGGGTGTGCCAGAGCTCCCCAGCAGAGCCCATGTCCAGGGAGCTCCCATCCCGTGGCTCATCTCATCGTGCAGAGCAAGTCCACAAAATAATGATGGCGATATCCATGCATGAATTGAGAGGGCAAACACTCCATGACCCTCTGTTGCAGTGCCCCCAGCTGCCTTAAGAAGAGAACCCCCTACTAGCGGTTTCCTTGCCCAGTAGGTTCTGGCCCCAAGATACAACCTCCCAAACTGCTAGCTCCTCCCCATGTTCTGCTTGCATCCTCCCTGCAGACACTGCTGCCAGGACTGTTTAACTGGAATAGCCCAGGGCTGGGGCAGGGAGGACACCTCCATTGCTAACTGAAGTGAGAAGGGACGTCAGGGGTACAAGGGGCCCAGTGGGTGACATTGGGCACAGTTACCTGCTCGGCTGACATTCACTGGGGAGCTTGTCTTTGCCAAAGGTATTTCTGGTACTGGGGAATTTGTCTCTGTGGTGGAGGTCACTCCTACAAATACAGAAGATAATATTATCCAAAAGAGGGCAGACACTGTGATAAGAATAGGCTGCAGACCCAGTCTCCCAGGAATGAAGTCAGGACAAATTAGTCTTCCATTATATTCCACATTGGCACAAGTTAACAGAGAGAATGGAGGTCGGTAACAGCCTATTTAAAATTATTATTAAATTGAAAGTGGTATTTACAGATGGCGATGACAGAGAAGGGCACTACTGTGGCACCTGCCCTGAGGCATGGGACACCATGGACCAGGTGAGGCCGGGGCTCTCCCCTGCAGTCTTTGTAAAAGTGGATTGTTCCAGTACCTGAACAGACAACACCAGCATCTTCATAGTGGCGACAGTTGTGTCTCCCCCATCCATTGTGACCACAATGCTGCAAGGCCAGCTCATTTCCTTGGCACTGCACATTGTCCAGCAGGATGGTGCCTGAGCCTTGACCAAAGTAGGCACTGCCTGGAGCTGCCATGGCCTGCCCACATCCCAGCTGCCTGCACACAACCTGGGCATCAGCAAGGTCCCAGAAGTCATCACAGACCGTCCCCAGCTGGCCTTCATAATACAGCTCTACACGGCCCTCACATCTGTGCCTTCCATTGACCAGGTGGAAGTTGGTTCCTTTGGGAGAGAGGGAATAGAGCAAAAAGTTGGATGAGTTGTTTGGGAATGACCTGTAGAAGTTGCTTATTCCATTCTCCTTGCTCAGTGTACCTCCATTCCCAGTGTGGGCCTGTCTGGCCCAGTCTTAACCATCTGTGTGGACAGACATGGTGGACAGAGACCACATTTTTTCTTCCCAGAGCTGGGAGGTATCCTCCAGAGCAATTGAGTGTACAAAGTTAGATCGAGGGCATTTAGGTTCTTGGTGAGTGGCACTGGGCAGTGTTACCTGCTGTACTGTTTTCCACTGGGGAATTTGTCCATGTCAACAATATTTCGGGTACTGAGGAACTCGTCTCCACTGTGGAAGTGATAGGTGTGGAGGCACTCAGTCCTGCAAATAGAGAAGATAATACCACTCACACCAGGATTGGTTGTATAAAAGGTGTGTCTAATGCAGGCTACAGACTCCATTCCTCAGGAATGAAGTCAGGACAAATTAGTCTTCCATTATATTCCACATAGGCACAAGTTAACAGAGAGAATGGAGGTGGGTAATAGCCTATTTAAAATTATTATTAAATTGAAAGTGGTATTTACAGATGGCGATGGCAGAGAAGGGCACTAATGTGGCACCTGCCCTGAGGCATGGGACACCATGGACCAGGAGAGGCCGGGGCTCTCCCCTATAGATTTCTGCCCTGGAGCTGGGAGCTGTGGGTTTGTAGGCAGATGTAGGTCTTGTTCCCATTAAAACTACTGGAGCATTCCTGCAGCAACACAGCTCCTTCTGAGAAGCAGCTGGGTGCTGGTTGATGTGGAACGTGCTGCAGGGCCAGGGGTGCACAACACACCTACTGGATAGGGCCAATCCATAGAACTTAGTACAGATGTCGGGTAAGAAAAACATGTCACTTAGTACAGCTCTGAAGAATATGTGCATACAGAAATAGACATATCCCAGCAAGTCATATTACTGTCTTGGTGGAAGGATGCCAGAACAACAGTACACTTGAATGTATATATTGGGTATTCTTTATAGAAAAAGACTTTAGAATAGTATACTGTTCCAGTACCTGAACAGACAACACCAGCATCTTCATAGTGGCGACAGTTGTGTCTCCCCCATCCATTGTGACCACAATGCTGCAAGGCCAGCTCATTTCCTTGGCACTGCACATCGTCCAGCAGGATGGTCCCTGAGCCTTGACCAAAGTAGGCACTGCCTGGAGCTGCAATGGCCTGCCCACATCCCAGCTGCCTGCACACAACCTGGGCACTGGCAAGGTCCCAGAAGTCATCACAGACTGTCCCCAGCTGGCCTTCATAATACAGCTCTACACGGCCCTCACATCTGTGCCTTCCATTGACCAGGTGGATGTTGGTTCCTTTGGGTGAGAGGGAATAGAGCACAAAGTTTGGATGAGTTGTTTGGGAATGACCTGTAGAAGTTGCTTATTCCATTCTCCTTGCTCAGTGTACCTCCATTCCCCGTGTGGGCCTGTCTGGCCCAGTCTTAACCATCTGTGTGGACAGACATGGTGGACAGAGACCACATTTTTTCTTCCCAGAGCTGGGAGGTATCCTCCAGAGCAATTGAGTGTACAAAGTTAGATCGAGGGCATTTAGGTTCTTGATGAGTGGCACTGGGCAGTGTTACCTGCTGTACTGTTTTCCACTGGTGAGTTTGTCCATGCCAACAATATTTCAGGTACTGAGGAACTCGTCTCCACTGTGGAAGTGATAGGTGTGGAGGCACTCAGTCCTGCAAATAGAGAAGATAATACCACTCACACCAGGATTGGTTGTGTAAAAGGTGTGTCTAATGCAGGCTACAGACTCCATTCCTCAGGAATGAAGTCAGGACAAATTAGTCTTCCATTATATTCCACATTGGCACAAGTTAACAGAGAGAATGGAGGTGGGTAACAGCCTATTTAAAATTATTATTAAATTGAAAGTGGTATTTACAGATGGCGATGGCGGAGAAGGGCACTACTGTGGCACCTGCCCTGAGGCATGGGACACCATGGACCAGGTGAGGCTGGAGCTCTCTCCTACAGTCTTTGGAAAAGTAAATTGTTCCAGTACCTGAACAGATAACACCAGCATCTTCATGGTGTCGGCAGTTGTGTCTCCCCCATCCATTGTGACCACAGTGCTGCAAGGCCAGCTCATTTCCTTGGCACTGCACATCGTCCAGCAGGATGGTGCCTGAGCCTTGACCAAAGTAGGCACTGCCTGGAGCTACCATGGCCTGCCCACATCCCAGCTGCCTGCACACAACCTGGGCGTCGGCAAGGTCCCAGAAGTCATCACAGACTGTCCCCAGCTGGCCTTCATAATACAGCTCTACACGGCCCTCACATCTGTGCCTTCCATTGACCAGGTGGACGTTGGTTCCTTTGGGAGAGAGGGAATAGAGCACAAAGTTTGGATGAGTTGTTTGGGAATGACCTGTAGAAGTTGCTTATTCCGTCTTCCTTGCTCAGTGTACCTCCATTCCCCTTGTGGGCCTGTCTGGCCCAGTCTTAATCATCTGTGTGAACACACATAGTGGACGGAGAAGAGACCACATTTTTACTTCCCAGAATTGGAAGGTACCCTCCAGTGCAGTCAGGTGTGGGAAGGAAGACTGGGGGAAGGAGGTGGCTTGGTGAGTGGCATTGGGCAGTGTTACCTGGTGTGCTGATCTCCATGGGCAAACTCATCCCCAACACTCCACTTGTCCTTGCGGTGCTTTGTGCTCTGGAGGTTGTTGGCACTTCAGTACTTGTTTCCGGAGCGGTGGTAGGCTGTGCAGTGGTCGTCTCTACTGTAGCACTCAACTGTGACATGCTGGTTGCTATCAGTCCTGTGCTGGTTGTTGATGCTGTGGACATCCATTCTGTTGATGCAGAGGTCATGGGCCCTGAAGTTGTCAAATCCAGAGTGGATGTCATGGCTGCTGTGGTGGTCTCTATAACAGGGGACAGTTCTGAGGTGGGGTTTGTTTCTGACAACCAGATTGCTGGCAGTGGGGTGGGTTCTGTGGTGTTCCATTCTGTGAATACAAATGAAAGACACTTCCCCCATAAAGGACTGTGTTGGATTAATGAGTATGTCTGTATGCAAGCTTGAAACCCAGTTCCTCGGGAATGAAAGCGGGACAAGTTACTCTAGCAGCACACTCCATCTTGATAGAAATCAACAGAGAGAATGGAGGCAGCTAAGTCACGTTTTATAAAATTAATATTAAATTGAAAGGGGTATTTACAGATAGTGATGTCAGGGAAGGGCACTGCTGTGGCTCGTGCCCTGAGCTGTGGGACACCATGGGCCAGATGAGGGGAGACTGCAGCTCTCTTCCAAATACTCCTGCCAGCAACAGATACCATCTATCTGTCTGATAGATACACCTATCTGTCACTTACATATGCACTGACCGCAAAATACACAGAGAAATAGAGATATCACAGTATGTTTTTTTTGATATCTCAGAAGCATGTCTGAGTAATCCTCCACCCAAATGCCCATGTTGGATGCAATTTATAGGAAAAGAATTTGAAAAGGTAAAAATGTTCCAGTACCTGAACAGACAACACCAGCATCTTCGTGGTGTTGGCAGTTGTGTCTCCCCCATCCATTGTGACCACAGTGCTGCAAGGCCAGCTCACTTCCTTGGCAATGCACATCGTCCAGCAGGATGGTGCCTGAGCCTTGACCAAAGTAGGCACTGCCTGGAGCTGCCATGGCCTGCCCACATCCCAGCTGCCTGCACACAACCTGGGCATCAGCAAGGTCCCAGAAGTCATCACAGACTGTCCCCAGCTGGCCTTCATAATACAGCTCTACACGGCCCTCACATCTGTGCCTTCCATTGACCAGGTGGACGTTGGTTCCTTTGGGAGAGAGGGAATAGAGCACAAAGTTTGGATGAGTTGTCTGGGAATGCCCTGTAGAAGTTGCTTATTCCATTCTTCCTTGCTCAGTGTACCTCCATTCCCCGTGTGGGCCTGTCAGGCCCAGTCTTAACCATCTGTGTGGACAGAGAAATGATGGAGGAAGAGGACGTTTTCTTTTTCCTCTGTCAGATCAGAAAGACAGCTGTATGTATTTCATGTAAGATCTGTAGAAGACTTAGCAGGTTAAGAACAAACTATTTTTGTAAGAAAGGAAATTCTTTGATGGTAGGAGACACACAATAAGTCAGGAAAGGAAAGAATTTGAATATCAGAATTAAATCCAAGGAAAACATCCAATAGGAAAAAATATGTAGTATATGAAATAACACTGATTTTTTTTCTCTTTGTTTACATAAAGCAAATGGCATATTTTAGGAACATATGTGTGTGGGAACTGCTGATTCAAAGACTGAGCCACTGACCGAGCACCTGGAGAAAAGATGCAGTCAGCCCTGGGAGCACAGGTGAAGGCATTTCACCTGTGTGACTGGAGGACTTCATTTAAGGGCTGACTGCTCCTGAGAAAGGATCTCTCATTGGAGATCCCTTCTTTGTGAAGTTTTTTCTGTGAGCCTTGATCCTTTGAGGCAGGTAAGCATTCTTTGTTTTTGTAGCCTCTTCTCACTGTGCTAGTTGGTCTGCTATCTTAATGTGTTTATGTTTTTCTTCATTGCCATCTTAACAATTTCTGGTGAAGGATGTGGTGATGGAGTGATTTGCATTCAGTTGTAGGTTAATTTAGGAGGTATGGCATGGCTTTTCTTCCCCCAACCTGTGTTTTACTGGAGGTGTGTATATGTAGCATTTCAATATGATCCAGAAAGAGTTGTGAGCTAGTAGCAGATGCAAAGCAGAGCTGTGGCTCAAGGAATTTGCTGAGGTTTCAGGGATATGGCAAAATGCTGCAAGGACATCCAAGACCACTTCTTCCTAACCCTGTGCTCATGGGGTAGGCACAGCGGTGCTATATAACAGTTACCAGGCAGATAATTTGGAATTCATAAGCCATTCCACACCCTAAGGACACTAACCTGTGTAACACTTTGCTACAAATGACATTAAATGAGACCAAATTATTCATTCTGAAAAAAGATAGGATTTTAGAGGAAGCAATAGATTTTCTTACCTCTTCTCCCTGGTTTATGGAATTTAGATGGAATATGTCTTCCTGTAAAATTGTAAGAGAATTTAAAGATCTAGAGTCCATATATCACAACAAAATCATGTAGTTTTTAGGAGTGATTTTACAGGATTTCCACTAAATGGTCAAAATCTGGACGATGAATGCAATTGGGTTACAAGAATATCAGTAGGAATCCACTGTATTTTACTTTCTTAATAAAAACATGTTGGTGTTAGGCATAAAGAAAAGCTCAGTAACTTATCACGAACACACCTGATAGCATGAAACCTATTAGCTTTTCAGTTTGATATAGCTTTTTCATAATTGAGCCATTCTGCATAAAAAGCCTTAAAATATTGCTTTCTAGATCTATTTTTGGTGAGTTTATTAAAGTGTAAGAAAGTCACCACATAAATGCTGTGGTATAAGATCTCCAGGATTTATACTTTAGAGATCAAACAAGCAAGCTGCATTTGTCATGCTTTGCCTGTCAGTCGAGTAGATATTTTGCTTGTTATTAAGCTCTTTGGCATCCAAAGCAAAAGGCTCTTGATGTTATCAGCTCCAGGATTTCTTCACTTTATCTAATTCTCTGTTGTTGGACTAGAGAACCTATCAAGACAGTGCCCAAAGTAAATATTTCCCTATTTGTGCACTGCTAACTGTCACTTCAGAGTGAAGAGCCTCAAATTTGCCCCCTGGTTTATACGTATCCGAATTGTTTCTCCAAGTATGTACTTGGAGATGCACGTTTATAAACTATACCCACAGGATTTCTTGGAACTGGAGAAGCAAACTTTGGGTTAGGAAACTAAAACTGTTCTAAAACAGTTTTACTTTCACTCAAGCAAAGTAATTAGCTGGGCATGTAATTAGATAAGCAGGATGCAGCCTTACACTTCAGAGGTGCAACAAATGGGAAAGTCTTCAGTGCTACGAAGACAGCACTTACTGTGACCCAGGAAGCAGAGGCAGGACTGGGGAATGAAGGCAAGGGCACAGAGTGTGGAAAGAAAGTGAAAGATAACAAGAAGAGGACAGATGAGGAAAATTGGACTCAGCAGATGAGGGCAATACAAATAGCTACAATGATGCTTAAATAACTAGTTAGAAAAATCACCTTGAATTATTGTAGGATATGCACCATACTGTTTAGCTTAAAGGCTCCTAAGTTGCTTAGGAGACAGCAACTACCATGCAAGGAAAAAAGACCAAAAAAAGTTGAATGAAAATCATTTCATGCCTTTCATTATTTTATCTGTCACACAGTGATAGTTGATGGAAACTAACCTCTTTTATATTTCATTTAACTGCAAAAGATGAAGACGTATAATTTGAACAATATTTTACATGTAGCACATGAATTCACATATGTTCTGCAATAAGTATTTTAGTAACAAATGAATAAATTATTTTGTAATTCCTAGGTCAAGTTTCTGTAACTGGAAGAATCATGCATACATAATGTACTCATAGACACAATTCTAGCAATGATTCAAGGCACTGAAATAAGGACTGTCCATGGCTACAGAATGTATTCTGCTAAAAGCTTTAAATATTTTGCCATTTACTACAATTAAGCACAGTTTTGTTCTACTAGAATTATTGATATCAAGTTGCATTCAATTTGAAGTTTAATCTTCTGCCCAAATCAATACCAGCATGACTGTCATTTCTAATGGAATCAACAGCCTTTGTATTTCATTTTCTATGTGTCCTGGAACAAATCTAAGTGGTTTACCTCGTCTGGCTTCCAGAACTGCTGGACCAAGCAAAAGCAGGCACATCAATATCATAGTGGTACCCATCTCATCAACAGCTGTTGGTAGAAAGAACCATCAGGATATATAATCTCTATTTCTGAAGGGGAGTGGCTTTATAAATCTCTTCCTCCCCAGAATGACAGTAAAATAAGCATGGCATAATAGTCAGAAACAAAAATATTTTTGATTTGTTATTCAATATTTTGTCACATCCTGGTTTTGCTTGAAGATAATATCTCAAGATTAACATTTTCCACTGTTTGGAAGAAAATATTTATGCTACTATGGGTTGTACAATCACCTCACTGTTCAAACAAAATGAGTTCTTACTCCAAGATACCTCTTGATTCTGGCTGATGAATCTTATGTTTTTCTTTCGTGGTGACAATCCTTGGCAAGTCTGAGGAAGGTAGTGGGATCTTGAAATTCAGATGGGCTTACTGCCAAGGAGATTGTTAGAGAGCTTCATACCTTGGTTCCAGGTAGTGAGGCAAGCTCCCTGGAGAGTCATTCATGGGTACGGATTTCACATACTTTAAATGTGACAAAATAGCATCATGTTCAAGAATGACAGGGAGACTCTGAACATAATCCACCAGAAATGTAGCTGTTGCTAAATGTAAAGTGAAGATGATCAGCAGTCACCTCAGCTAGACACTTGGGTCCTATCAGTGTTGCTAGCTCCACCTCAACTTCAGTGTTTCCACCTTCTGCAGCAGAACTAACAAGGAGTGTGCTACACAAGTGCCTGCAGACTCTTGCTGGTCATAGGAGCCACTACAGGGGCAACAAGGTGGAGATATGTGGAAAGGAGATGGGGCAATCAGTGGTCATGGGCTGAGCTACCAGTTGCTAGGTGTAGGGAAACAGAGCAGACCTCAGAGAGGCATCAAGACTTGCTTGTTGGTTTACTTTCTTGAGCACCTCAGCCATAGAGACGCTCTCACACCACTGTGTGAGACATAATTCGCCATGCTATGTGGGCAACCTGCTCCAGATAATAAGAGAGGCTGCTCCAAGTCTTTTCAAGTGAATCACTGTGAGTTATGTGAAGAACTTTGTGGCTCCAGTATGAACATAATTCCCTTTTGATGTTATAAGTTCATGTCAAAATTCATACACTGTGAAACTGTTAATGGCAAGAAAATGTCAAGAGAATCAGGGTCAGCTGATAACTTCTTGTGACAGCCAAACAGGAAAAAAATCAGTGGATTCTAAGCATATTTAAGTAAATTAGGTTTCAAATTTCAGATCAAATTTAAGTTGTAAAGTATATCCAAAGCTTTTCCACAGCATGAAGTGGTGTTTTATTCATTGTTCTCTTATAAGAGGGGCTAGTAGCCTCACAACTACCCTAAGACTGAGGTGCCAAAATATCATTCTGCATCTGATTCTTACCTTTACAGTCATCAAGGCTTGGATGGCGTTATCAAGTCAGAATCTGTGGCACAGTTACTGTGATGTACAAATCTATTGCAACTGGGACAGAGATGGACACTGAAGTCAGGAGCCTGAGGGGAGAAAGGATGACTTAAAAGGTCTTGCCACAAAGGCCAGTGTTATTGGGATGGAAAAAGGAAGTGCAGAACACAAGAGGCCAAAGATAAGGTTGGAACCCTTGAAAGTAAACATAAGCGAAGAGTAAATATATTTATTCTTTATCCAAACAACCACATTCACGTGTAAATGAGGAAATGTACTCATTACTTGGTATTGGCTGTTCATATTCTTCTGTTCTTGATGCTTTGGCAAGAAGCAGGAAAAAATACAGTACACTTGACTGACCAATCCAATGCTGCAGTCAGTGAAGCAAGAGTAATTGATGGACAGCAATTCCCCAAACTCTTGTGATAACTGAAAAGGCGTAGGAGGAAGGGGAACACAGAAGTGATTACTATATGGCTCAATGGAAAAAAATACCCACTAAGCTGTTCAGGTAAAAGAACAACACTGTTTATCTACTTCATCATTAATTCTTTATGAGAAATGTCAAAGTTCTACTTATTTCTAGAGCTCTTAATCATTAGACAATCTGCATGGTAGAAATGGATTACTATGTTCAGATTAAATTGAATTCATTCATTCAGATACCATACAGAGGATGCTTTCAAGCTTCCCATTGGGTAGAAGGTCTCTTGCAAGCATGTATTTTTGCTCTCTAGGACTTTTTCTGGCATCTTTAAGTGTTTCTCAGCATACTACTCTGGGAAAAGCACTTTGAAAACACTTTGTCCTGATGCCTATTAGGAGATTTCTGTAGATGTTTTGGCTTTTGTGATGTTTGATCCCGTGTCCTTTTAGTTTTCATCCAATCAGCTTTCTTCCATGACTACCCAAGTACCTACACTGGAATGAGGGTGTCCACAGACTTCTGCACAAGGGGACAATTGTCTGAATGCCTGCATTATAATTGGATGAGGCAGCTTAGTCTAATTTATCCGGTCCCTTGATGGCCTCTTGAGCTCTGTTGCCTGTGTGACATGAAGTATGTCGATACAAATCAATTTGTTTGTTTTATGGTGAGGAGACAAGTGGATCAGAAAAGCTGTGAGTCACATCCATTGGATTTATCACTAGAAGAGCTCCTGAATGTGGTGGGGTAGGAGGTGAGAGGGGAAAGTACCTAACAGAAGGGCCATTCGCTGAGTACGTTTACTTCAGAATGTGATTATTTTTTTCTTCCTTACTAAGTCTCTCTCTATATATATTTTTAACTCCACAACTCTACAATACTTGTGGATCAAGAAAACTGTGGGGACATAGGGACAGTGATTTTTGGGACATCAAACAGTTGAGCAGTTCACTAGTGTTTTTTTCCACAGCAACTTTAATATGGAAACCTTGGTACTTATACTCTGTATTCTGGTACAACCTTGGTTTATCTTCATCTAGAACCTTTGACACAGATGTAGCATGAGAAAGCAGTCTGAAAAGCACAAGCATGTTGCTGGTTGGAGGCATAAACATCCTGGGCCTAAGATATTTCTTCTAGTCTGATTACAAAGATGCTCTGAGAATGTGAGATGTGGAAAAAGTGCCATCAGGCTATGTTCTGCGAAGTTATGGGGTAGTACAACAGAAGGAGCTGGTGCAGGAGAGAAAACAGTAAATGTGGGAAGAGCAGAGGATGGTCCTTTTCCTTGAATGCTCTGCCCTTCACATGTGGTTGTAGGGTGGTAGGTTGAGAAGGGGAGGACCCTCATTAGTCCTTGCTCCTCATGTATGGGTAACAAAATTCATTTCCACTCTCTGTGGGCATTGCCAGCCCATCCTTTTAAGGTCCCTTCTCCACAGCATGGGGTGGTGAGAAGATCCCTGGGGTCACCTAGAAAAGGCGGGAAGAAATGCTACCAGCTGTAATGACTATTTCTATCTACCCTCATCCTCCTCACCAGAACAAGATATGGCGTGGGGTATAAGTCACTACTTTGTCTCTGGCTCACTTCACAGGTAGTACTTTATGCTGTTCCTAACAAGCTTTCCTCTGTCATTACTTGCTAGAAAACAAAGTCAAAGTCTAAAGAGAAGTATTTTTCAACTAAATAGCAATGATCTTTTCCCTGTAGTAAGTGGATTCTTCTCAGCAGGTTCTTTCTTTATTAGTACAATTATTGTTTTGTTTTCACATGGAGATAGGAGGCTGGTCACACTTCCTTATGGTAACTGACGTACATTTCCCCTTGCTTGGTTTAGAAATGTGTAACAGCTAGAGTACAGATCATTGCTTGGCAAAGTCACTTTCTCAGAAACCATGTCCTTCAATCTGGTAGTGCATTAGCAGTGAGCTCAGACACACAGGCAATGTATTTGCAAGTATGGAGAAAAAATATTTCTCTACAAATGCTTTCCCCCCTGTATTTTTTAATCACACACTTAAATATAGTCAAACCTGTTATGTATCCTCTACACAAAGACTTATAAATAGGTACATTTTTCTCAGAGAAACATCTAAATGTGAAGAACCATGTCCCCCCAAGTAAGTAACATTGTACATGTACAATTCCTTATGTGCAACATCTGTGTATTTTATTTTGACTTATTATTGAGATACTTTTCTCTAAAAGAAATATTTTCCTTGGACTACTCTCTGGAGTATCTAATAACAATAAAACTCCGCACAAGGGTTTTATCTGTACAAAAACAATGGCAAAATCAGTTCTTCTTTCTTAAGCCATCAAAATCAGTCTCCTGAGACAACATCAAAGGAGTTCAGTTGAAACGCTCTGAAATGTCCAAATTTTACCCTCCACCTGTAGGGTCTTGATCACCTCTCACATTATCTGGTAGGGAATGGGTTCTTGCAGTTTGCGCTTCAGAAGAAGTCCTCCCACAGTGAGGACAGCAGCTGCCAGCACTGCAGCAGTCACAGCCAGAGGAATGTGGGAGCTGGCAGCAGGTTTGGGGCTCTCCACCTCCCCTCTCACTTGGGTGTCGGAGGCCAGCTCTGTGAATGAGAGGGAAAGAGGGGCTTACATTTGTTTCCTGAGCTAATTGAGTTCAAAGGTTAAAAAAAATCGATATAAAATGGATCTGATCAGGTCTGCAATGCTGATCTGAACAGAAAACAAATTATCACATCTTGTTTATGAAATGATTCTGTGGTCATACCAAACAAAGACTATGGCAAGAACTTAAAAAGTAGCTAAGAATGACTGAGCTGTAGTTGTCCTTGTTCACTGCAGGGAGTTGGACCAAATGGCTTTAAGGGTCCCTTTCAACTCAAATGTTTTCATGAACTTATAAGAATTGTACTTTATGACCAAAAGATGTAACACCAGTTACAGGGCAATGACATTCTCAAGGGAACCTACAGAGTGGTTGCTAATAAGAGAGATGCTTATCAGGTGAAGACAGCATTGAAAATCTAATACAAATGCAGTAGGTAGATGGGCAAGTCTCATTTCTTTTCTAGCAGAACTAAATAAATTGCTATTTGACATGTGCAGAACAAATAGTTGGTCTAACTATGATAAAATGGGAATTGTTTGTAAATATTATAGAACAAATATGTATATAATCTTTAAGGTTATTTAAATATATATAGTAAGGATATGAATAAGCCAAAGAAATATTTCAGAACTAGGTTCTTGAACCGATATGCAAACATGCAGCAATACACAGAGCCCTACTTTAATTCAAAGTGCAAATAAGCACTCACCAGCATTCCTGTTCTCAGTGGGAGCCTCCTGAAGCTGAACAGGTCGAAGCTGAACAGGTCCAATGACGGCACTCACTTTTCCCTGGGAGGATCCTACACTCCTCCTGAACCTGCTCATGCAGCCTTGATAGCAGCGGGAAGAGTAGTCCCCATCCCTGCACACCACCAGCTCGCACTGCAGGTAGACTGATGGGTATCGGTTGACAAAGGAAAATGCATTAAATGCAAACCGAATGACACTTGGAGATGGTGAGTAGTAAGAAGAGTAGGTAGGATCTTTAATACACCTAGAGAGAGAGAAAATTAACAGATGAGCTTTCATTGGGCTCATTTTCCTAATAAAGATCCGAGAGTTCTCACAGCTTATTTTATACTGCAATGATATCCTAACACCTATGATATTTACATAAGGATTTTACTGATTTTTAGATTTAGTAAATACACTTTCTTTTGACACAGTCATGTGTCAGATGAATAAAAATTAACTGGAAAAAGGACCAGAACCTATCTGACCCATGGCCTGCGTGAGCATCCTTTCTGTTTCTGCTTAATGAATAGTGTTTTAACAGACAGAATTGAAAGAAATCTCAACAAGAGGAAAACCTTCCTCATATTCACTAAACATGTAAAAGGGAGGACACTCATCTCACATTCAGATTCTACACTGCCTCCCAGAGTGAAATTAGAGCCTGGCTGCTACTTTTCAATGGTATTTCAACTGTCATATCTAATTTTATTTAGGCTTCACCAGAAAGTTTTTCTTAAAAGTATATTTGTATTGAGAATAGCAACCAACGCACATTGGTCCTAAATGATATCTTTCATAAAGGACTTGCTTTAAAAATCTCTGTATCCATGTACATTTAAAATCATTTCTAAGGAAATTCTTACCCACTTCTGATCAATTCATAGTTCACTGTTGTAAAATCGTTAGGGTCAGGTGATGCCACACATGTATCCAAAAACAGCACCAGATTTGTGTCGTTGCTGTGAAGAGAAGCTTGAAGGAACAAATTCTGATTCAGGTCAACGTAGTAAGGAAAGTCATATACTGGCAGAAGGAAAGAGGAGGAATTGTAGAATGCAAAGTCCACTTCATATCTGCCATACTGGGTTTCATCAATGTTAGCAACACCATTGTCATCAGCAATGTACATTACTTGGACCCAGGTTTTCTGGAGCATTTTGCAGTTCACGTGCAAGTAAAGGTCCTTTTTCCTCTTGATGATAGAATCAGTAGCAAATATTCTTATCACATTGGAATAGGTGATAGTCTCATTGTTGATCTGTTTGACACATTAGTGCAAGATTATTGCATGCAGTTATGTTCCCACTATGAAGTACAAACTTCTGTATTAGCATTATTAGTATTCTGACTAGTATTATTCAGAAAGAACATCACACTCAAAAACACAAAATATTCTGTATGTGATTGTTCACTCGGCTCTATCCTACGCTTTCTTCTCTAAAGCATCACTCTGAAATAAATACAGATATCATTTAAAATCTAAGACAATTAGGAATGTTTAATTAACCTTAGCCTCCAGAAACACATGCTGCTTCTGTGTGTTTTGAATACAGCAGTGCCCCATGTGATTCTTGACATTTTTTCAATGACCTATTAAGTTTCTGTGCCCAGAAATGAAGATCTCTCCAAAATACATTGACACTCACCTGTCTAAATGTACCACAGCTGTTGTACAGAATATTGAATATAAGCTGGGTTGATGTAATTTCTGGTCTACAAGAAGAGTCAGACAAGCTAGCGTTCCACACAGAGTAACCCTGTGACTGAAGATAGCTTCTCTGTACAACGGCACGCATGTGGGTAGGGAAGCAAAAAAGGGCTAGGGAAGAAAATATGAATTATTAGTGAATTCATGTAATTAATAATGTTTGCATGATAAAATTTCCTCAAATGCAAAAGCTTCTGCAATTTAGGGAAGGTATTTCATTTTTACACCTTATACTTAGATATGGATAATCTCTGAAAATCTTCAGCTGACCTTCAGTTACTCTCCTAACAAAAACATGTAGTATACAATAGTATTCTGCTGACACCTTGATCCGTTACATCACTCATGCAAAAATGATACTGAATGAGTCTTTCCTAAATAGACATCCAAAGGATAATGTGTAAGTTGTAGAGATAAACTTACGTTGTTTGTAGATACACTACTTGTTTTAGGAGGAGACCTAGAAACCATCCTCATGACTGGGTCCATTACATGAAAAGGAATGTTCCCAGGGAGAGTTTGCCTTCTGGCAGAGAATAGTGTCTAAAGACAACAGGTGACTTTATGTGTATTGATGGCCACTATTTGTGCCTGAGGTGACTGTGAGAACACGTTAGAAAGATTCCCCTGCTGGACTGTGGGACAGCAATGGAAGAGGTCACTCAGAGAAGCTGTGGCTTTGAAAATTTCATCCTTAGCTGATTTAGAAGCATTGCAACTGATCATCAGGTCCAACATTTCATGGAGTAAGGAAGCACAGATGAGGTTACGTAGCAGCCTGTCCAATCTCATCGTGAGAAACTCCAGTGACAGGGATGCTAGTGAATGATTCCTCTCACTGAAAAAAATTCTTACTTCTACCATGACCTTTAACAGTGCAACTTGCTCCTGTTCCCTGCCATCTCCTCCATGTGGCCCTTGTGAAAAGAGCTTCCATCCTCTTTTTAGCCACTCTCTTAGTACAGCAATTCTGTGTGAGGTCCTCCTTCTAACTCTTTCTTTCAGTCTTTCCTCCTAAAGCAAGCTCTCCAGCCTTGATCATCTTTATGGACCTCTCCAGTCTGTCTGCATCACTTTAGAATTGGAAGGACAAGAACTGAACAAAGTTCTCAGGTTACTGCCTGGCAAGTGCTGAGTATGGGGAAATGATCACATCTGAGTCTCTGCTAGTAAGACCCCTGGAGATGCATCTCAGAGCCCAACTTTATCTTCACTGCTAGATAAATTCATAATGGACCTGATCTGATGTTGGCAATAGTCCTGTTAGGAAATAGTTGGAGTAGGAAAACTTCAAATATCCTTTCTAATTAATTTTTCTATGATTCTACAAAAAATAGTCAATGAGAATAGAAAAAAAAGTTAAAAAAATGAGGTGATAAGAATAAAGATGAGTTTAGATGGACATCATAAAAAAAAAAGTGTAAGAGGAATTAATTTGATACTTGTAGGTCTTTTTAAAATGAAAAAGTAATTACTGTCTGGAAGTGATCAGTTAATAACCACTTATGAAATTCAAGTGAGAAAGGGAGTGGTTCAACAACATTAGCAAATACTTTGGCAAATAAAATCAGGATACAAAAACCTTTTAGTCAAGAAAATACCATAGAGTGAATGGAAACTTACCAGTGTTCTGATCTGTTGGAAAGGACTGATAATCAGCAAAAAACCCTCTGTTTGAATATCTAGAGTCACTGTGAAATCTGATGGTCATCATATTTGAGGTGGATGTGTACATGATATTATAACCAGAGCAAATTCTTCCGAGCAGAGGAGAAGTATTTGGTGGACCATCATAGATATCAATGTAGTCATACTGGCATCCACCCTGCAACCTGAAGAAGGAACATGAATATAGGGTAAAATGCATTTGGTAAAGTTCAGTATTTTAAATGCTGAATAAACAACAAACAAAGATACTGTACTGACACAATTTCAAGGTAATATTTGTAATATATGCATAACTATTGGGAACAAGTTTGAGAAGTGTGTTTGAAGTTGAAATTTTGGTCCAATTTACTACCCAGAAAACAAGTAATATACTTACTGAATACTTCCAAATGTGATCGTGATGCGAAAATTGTTCCTTACTTGTATTTCCCACAGGCAATTTGCATTATCTGGATAATTTGAAGGATAAAAAGGACTCCGAATTGTTCCAGATGAATTTGAAAGAAAGCTACCACAAAAATAATTACTAACTAAAAAAAAAAAAAAAAGTAAATTAGATTCACGTACACTTCCTTATGAACAAATTCATAGACAGTAAATGGACACATATCATAGCAAACAAGGGCCAAGTTACCAGAAAAGGGGAACAGATGTATTCTTCCTACCCAGGCTATGGATGTAATCATTAAAGAACTATGAATCTTCACTGATACTCTGTATTTGATGGGCTTAAGGCATAAATGTGCATGAGAGAAAGGAGCAGAGACCAGCCAAAAAGACATAAAGCATAAAAATCATCAGAAAATCCACAGAGGATGAAAAACACTCACAGCAGAATCACAGTAATGGAAGACTAAATACTACAGTTTAAACAGATAGTAGACATCATGCAAATTTCTGAATTTATTGAAGAATGTAAAGGACAAAACTCTAGGCCATAAAATAAATAACAATTAGTAAAAAAAATAAGGAGGAAAAAAATAAAAATCACATACATACCAGGCGAGCTGGTTGGTGGAACAGGGGTTGAGGTATATGCACCTGTTGAGGGAGGAAGAGAAAGAAGCAAGTGAGGGACACTGGCATGGAGGAGAGCCAGCAGGTTTGCTCCCAGCACTTATGATGGCAGTGCTGCCCTGTCACGCTGCAATGCACAGCGTGCGGGTCTCAGCAGGGCCATCTCTGCAGGAGCACAGCAAAACACAGGCTGCAAACATGGCTCCACAACATCTCTGAGCCAGGCAACGTACAGCCAATTCATGAACCTGTACCAGGATTTGGGAAGGACAGTCAATGGTACCTGAGCAGATAACACTGGCATCCTCATAGTGGTTACAGTTGTGCACGCCCCAGCCAAGGCTCCTGCACTGAAAGAGGGACGACTCATTCCCCATGCACTGCACATCGTCCAGGTAAATGGTGCCGGAGCCTTGTCCAAAATAGGCACTTCCTGGTGCTGAAACTGCAAAGCCACATCCCAGCTGCCTGCACACAACATCGGCATCATTGAGGTCCCAGAGGTCATCGCAGACAGTGCCTCGGTTCCCGTTGTAGTAGATCTCTACGCGGCCCTCACACCGGTTCCTGCCGTTCACCAAGCTCAGAGAGGCATCTGGGGAAGGAAGGAACAAGTGGGAAAACTGTGCAGCACGCACATATCTAACCTTGAAATTGCACTTTCAACAACACATGTGGTTCAGGCCATCAGGACTGCCACCCTCAGCAGAATCAGGCTCCTCTTTTCCATGGCTCTCCTCTCCTGTTCTTCTCTGTTGTCCATGCTGCCTCATGAGAAGGATATGGGAATTTTGGTGGATAGAAAGCTCAGTATGATTGAGCAATGTGCCTTGTTCATCAGAGTGTCCAAGCCCGTTTCACGGTGCTTTGAGCATAGCTCAGCTAGCCAAGGAACACTATTTCCACTGCACTCAACAGATTTGCAATTGCACCCCAAGGACTGTCTGTGCTTTTCAGCTCCAAAGAATGAGAATATGAAACATTTAGAGTGTGTCCAAAGAAAGGCAAAGAAAAGATGGAAAATTGAATTAGGTGGCATGATTTATGAGGAGTGGCAGAGGTCACTTGTTCTGTTCAGGCAAGAGAGCAGGAGCCTGAGAAGGGATCTGGTTGCTCTCTGCACCTTCCTCATGAGTAAAGGAGATAGGTGTGTTCATGTCTTCCCTCTGGTGACCGGCAAGGGGACAAGAGGGAATGGCTTAAATCTGCATCAGATGGGGATCAGTTTGGGTATTAGGAACAGCTGTGTGCTGGCAGGCTGGCTGGGCACTGCAAGAGGCCCCCAGGAAAGTGGTCATGGCCCCAGGCCTATCAGTGCAGAAGAGGCAGTTGGACAACGCACTGGGACATGTGAGTTATCCCTTTGACCACCCCGTGCCGAGTCCAGAGTTGGCCTCTATCATCCCTGTGTGTCCCTGCCCGCTCTGCATGTTCGAGGACGCCCTGATTGCATGGATTCCTCATTCCATAACACAAACCTCACGCCATCGAACAGCAACAAACACAGCTCTAAAGTAGTGCAGAGAAAAACCAGGAGTAATGCAGACGTACTTGAAGGGATGGATGTATTGACGCCATCTGTGGTTGTGTATGGGGGACCTGTTGGGAGAGGGAGAGAAAGAATCTCCAGTGAGGGATGCGTGATTGAACCTAGACTAGGCAAAACGTATCCCAGAGCTCGAGCTCTCCCCAGAATTGCAGGCAAGGTGAAATACAGCCCCAGGGACATTTCTGGCAGCACCATGTCCTGCCCTCGTATGTGTGCTTCCAAACATCATCCACAGCCCAACAAAACATGTACGTGGTGGCCTTAGATTATATAGCTGGGCTGTTGAGTCATATTGCCCCAGAGTAATGCACAGGAAGGGAACACGGGATATTCTGACTCACGTGTAGTTCTCCATGGGTAGGCAGTTGTGTTTCCATGCGGTGCATCTGTTGAGGGAGGAAGAGAAAGAAGCAAGTGAGGGACACTTGCATGGAGGAGAGCCAGCAGGTTTGCTCCCAGCACTTATGATGGCAGTGCTGCCCTGTCACGCTGCAATGCACAGCGTGGGAGTCCCAGCAGGGCCATCTCTGCAGGAGCACAGCAAAACACAGGCTGCAAACATGGCTCCACAACATCTCTGAGCCAGGCAACGTACAGCCAATTCATGAACCTGTACCAGGATTTGGGAAGGACAGTCAATGGTACCTGAGCAGATAACACTGGCATCCTCATAGTGGTTACAGTTGTGCACGCCCCAGCCAAGGCTCCTGCACTGAAAGAGGGACGACTCATTCCCCATGCACTGCACATCGTCCAGGTAAATGGTGCCGGAGCCTTGTCCAAAATAGGCACTTCCTGGTGCTGAAACTGCAAAGCCACATTCCAGCTGCCTGCACACGACATTGGCATCATTGAGGTCCCAGAGGTCATCGCAGACAGTGCCCCGGTTCCCATTGTAGTAGATCTCTACACGGCCCTCACACCGGTTCCTGCCATTCACCAAGCTCAGAGAGGCATCTGGGGAAGGAAGGAACAAGAAACAGGTGGAAAACTCTGTGGTACACACACACACATTTGCTTGATACTGCACTTTCAACAGCACGTGAGGTTCACACCATCAGGACTGCCACCCTCAGCAGAATCAGGCTCCTCTTTTCCATGGCTCTGCTCTCCTGTCCTTCTCTTCTGTGTCCATGCTGCCTCATGAGAAGGATATGGGAATTTTGGTGGATAGAAAGCTCAGTATGATTAAGCAATTGGTCACCAGAGTGTCCAAGCCTGTTTTACGGTGCTTTGAGCACAGCTCAGCTAGCCAAGGAACGCTACTTAACCTGCACTCAACAGATTTGCAATTGCACCCCAAGGACTGTCTGTGCTTTTCAGCTCCAAAGAATAAGAATATTTAGAGAGTCTCCACAGAAGGGTTAAAACAAAGATGGAAAATTGAATTAGGTGGCATGATTCATGAGGAGTGGCAGAGGTCACTTGTTCTGTTCAGGCAAGAGAGCAGGAGCCTGAGAAGGGATCTGGTTGCTCTCTGCACCTTCCTCATGAGTAAAGGAGATGGATGTGTTCATGTCTTCCCTCTGGTGACCGGCAAGGGGACAAGAGGGAATGGCTTAAATCTGCATCAGATGGGGATCAGTTTGGGTATTAGGAACAGCTGTGTGCTGGCAGGCTGGCTGGGCACTGCAAGAGGCCCCCAGGAAAGTGGTCATGGCCCCAGGCCTATCAGTGCAGAAGAGGCAGTTGGACAACGCACTGGGACATGTGAGTTATCCCTTTGACCACCCCGTGCCGAGTCCAGAGTTGGCCTCTATCATCCCTGTGTGTCCCTGCCTGCTCTGCATGTTCGAGGACGCCCTGATTGCACGGATTCCTCATTCCATAACACAAAGCTCACGCCATCAAACAGCAACAAACACAGCTCTAAAGTAGTGCAGAGAAAAACCAGGAGTAATGCAGACGTACTTGAAGGGATGGATGTATTGACGCCATCTGTGGTTGTGTGTGGGGGACCTGTTGGGAGAGGGAGAGAAAGAATCTCCAGTGAGGGATGCGTGGTTGAACCCAGACTAGGCAAAACGTATCCCAGAGCTCGAGCTCTCCCCAGAATTGCAGGCAAGGTGAAATACAGCCCCAGGGACATTTCTGGCAGCACCATGTCCTGCCCTCGTATGTGTGCTTCCAAACATCATCCACAGCCCAACAAAACATGTACGTGGTGGCCTTAGATTATATAGCTGGGCTGTTGAGTCATATTGCCCCAGAGTAATGCACAGGAAGGGAACATGGGATATTCAGACTCACGTGTAGTTCTCCATGGGTAGGCAGTTGTGTTTCCATGCGGTGCATCTGTTGAGGGAGGAAGAGAAAGAAGCACGTGAGGGACACTGGCATGGAGGAGAGCCAGCAGGTTTGCTCCCAGCACTTATGATGGCAGTGCTGCCCTGTCACGCTGCAATGCACAGCGTGGGAGTCCCAGCAGGGCCATCTCTGCAGGAGCACAGCAAAACACAGGCTGCAAACATGGCTCCACAACATCTCTGAGCCAGGCAACGTACAGCCAATTCATGAACCTGTACCAGGATTTGGGAAGGACAGTCAATGGTACCTGAGCAGATAACACTGGCATCCTCATAGTGGTTACAGTTGTGCACGCCCCAGCCAAGGCTCCTGCACTGAAAGAGGGACGACTCATTGCCCATGCACTGCACGTTGTCCAGGTAAATGGTGCCGGAGCCTTGTCCAAAATAGGCACTTCCTGGTGCTGAAACTGCAAAGCCACATCCCAGCTGCCTGCACACAACATCGGCATCATTGAGGTCCCAGAGGTCATCGCAGACAGTGCCTTGGTTCCCGTTGTAGTAGATCTCTACGCGGCCCTCACACCGGTTCCTGCCGTTCACCAAGCTCAGAGAGGCATCTGGGGAAGGAAGGAACAAGTGGGAAAACTGTGCAGCACGCACATATCTAACCTTGAAATTGCACTTTCAACAACACATGTGGTTCAGGCCATCAGGACTGCCACCCTCAGCAGAATCAGGCTCCTCTTTTCCATGGCTCTCCTCTCCTGTTCTTCTCTGTTGTCCATGCTGCCTCATGAGAAGGATATGGGAATTTTGGTGGATAGAAAGCTCAGTATGATTGAGCAATGTGCCTTGTTCATCAGAGTGTCCAAGCCCGTTTCACGGTGCTTTGAGCATAGCTCAGCTAGCCAAGGAACACTACTTCCACTGCACTCAACAGATTTGCAATTGCACCCCAAGGACTGTCTGTGCTTTTCAGCTCCAAAGAATGAGAATATGAAACATTTAGAGTGTGTCCAAAGAAAGGCAAAGAAAAGATGGAAAATTGAATTAGGTGGCATGATTCATGAGGAGTGGCAGAGGTCACTTGTTCTGTTCAGGCAAGAGAGCAGGAGCCTGAGAAGGGATCTGGTTGCTCTCTGCACCTTCCTCATGAGTAAAGGAGATGGATGTGTTCATGTCTTCCCTCTGGTGACCGGCAAGGGGACAAGAGGGAATGGCTTAAATCTGCATCAGATGGGGATCAGTTTGGGTATTAGGAACAGCTGTGTGCTGGCAGGCTGGCTGGGCACTGCAAGAGGCCCCCAGGAAAGTGGTCATGGCCCCAGGCCTATCAGTGCAGAAGAGGCAGTTGGACAACGCACTGGGACATGTGAGTTATCCCTTTGACCACCCCGTGCCGAGTCCAGAGTTGGCCTCTATCATCCCTGTGTGTCCCTGCCCGCTCTGCATGTTCGAGGACGCCCTGATTGCATGGATTCCTCATTCCATAACACAAAGCTCACGCCCTCAAACAGCAACAAACACAGCTCTAATGTAGTGCAGAGAAAAACCAGGAGTAATGCAGACGTACTTGAAGGAATGGATGTATTGACGCCATCTGTGGTTGTGTATGGGGGACCTGTTGGGAGAGGGAGAGAAAGAATCTCCAGTGAGGGATGCGTGGTTGAACCTAGACTAGGCAAAACGTATCCCAGAGCTTGAGCTCTCCCCAGAATTGCAGGCAAGGTGAAATACAGCCCCAGGGACATTTCTGGCAGCACCATGTCCTGCCCTCGTATGTGTGCTTCCAAACATCATCCACAGCCCAACAAAACATGTACGTGGTGGCCTTAGATTATATAGCTGGGCTGTTGAGTCATATTGCCCCAGAGTAATGCACAGGAAGGGAACATGGGATATTCTGACTCACGTGTAGTTCTCCATGGGTAGGCAGTTGTGTTTCCATGCGGTGCATCTGTTGAGGGAGGAAGAGAAAGAAGCAAGTGAGGGACACTGGCATGGAGGAGAGCCAGCAGGTTTGCTCCCAGCACTTATGATGGCAGTGCTGCCCTGTCACGCTGCAATGCACAGCGTGGGAGTCCCAGCAGGGCCATCTCTGCAGGAGCACAGCAAAACACAGGCTGCAAACATGACTCCACAATATCTCTGAGCCAGGCAACGTACAGCCAATTCATGAACCTGTACCAGGATTTGGGAAGGACAGTCAATGGTACCTGAGCAGATAACACTGGCATCCTCATAGTGGTTACAGTTGTGCACGCCCCAGCCAAGGCTCCTGCACTGAAAGAGGGACGACTCATTGCCCATGCACTGCACGTTGTCCAGGTAAATGGTGCCGGAGCCTTGTCCAAAATAGGCACTTCCTGGTGCTGAAACTGCAAAGCCACATTCCAGCTGCCTGCACACAACATCGGCATCATTGAGGTCCCAGAGGTCATCGCAGACGGTGCCCCAACTCCCATTGTAGTAGATCTCTACACGGCCCTCACACCGGTTCCTGCCGTTCACCAAGATCAGAGAGGCATCTTGGGAAGGAAGGAACAAGGAACAGGTGGAAAACTCTGTGGTACACACACACACATTTGCTTGATATTGCACTTTCAACAGCACGTGAGGTTCAGGCCATCAGGACTGCCACCCTCAGCAGAATCAGGCTCCTCTTTTCCATGGCCCTCCTCTCCTGTCTTTCACTTCTGTGTCCCTGCTGCTTCATGAGTAGGATATGGGAATTTTTATGGGATGTAAAGCTCTGCGTAATTCATCAATACTCTGGCTTCCAAAATGGCCAAGCCTGATTTCTTCTACATTAATCATGGTGCAGTTAAAACACATGCTTGTCTTTCTTACTCAGCAGAGTTGCAGATGCACCTCAAGTGCTATGTGAAGTTTTCGGTTCCAAAGTTTAAGGAGCATATAAAAATATGACAATAATTTAGAGGCTTTAATTGAAGCAGAGAAGTTTTTTGGTAATGTAAACTGAGAGGATGTCAGGCATGATGCATCTCCAAAAGTGTTTTCTGGATATAGTGCATATTCAATAATTCACTCCTGTGAAATAACAGCGGTATTCAGGATGTCCTCAGTGGAGGAAATGATATGTCCCTGTGACTTTGTGATACCATATATGACAGCGGCTTTGTCTTACTACTGTGCTTCCATTACATAATACAAAGCAAACATAGTCTTGCTCCATGTGCATTCTGCAAGATGAACTTTTTTGATGTCTTTTAAAGCAAGCACGTATTACAGTCAAGAAACTACATTCCTCCTTAATTTCATACTAACAAACGTGGATTTATACAAACAAAGCCTCTCATTAATATTTTCATGGTAGTATTTTTTGTTTTTTTGTTTTAATCTATTCTACAGGACACTACCGTAAAAGCTGGAACGACATTGGTTCCACTGCAGTAGATTTAGTTCAGTGTAAATAATATCTAATCACAAAGCTGATTGGTTCATACTTTTAATAAGACAACATAATGCTATCTGTAGTCTGTTTTGTGTATAATCTTTGAACAAAGTTGGTTATATTAGCACACAAGTTATGTGTATGGAATTGATGGAAGAGTAAGCCTTCCCCTCTTCTCTACCTTCCTGTAAGGACGTTTGAAAAGAGTTTTAAAAGACGTTAAGTAGTTTACCTGAGGTTGCATCCAGAAGTGCTGTGCTTAAGAGGAAAAGCAAGATCTTGTTTGTACCCATGTTGCACAAGAGGTGCCAATAAAGCAGAGCATTTGAATTTATACTCTACACCTGTGAAAGGGCGCGGCTCCCAAGTCCAGTCTGTCCAAACAATGTATGATTACGAAATGTAATTTAACAGTCCTTATCCACTTTGTGCCTAGCTTCTTATCTAAAGTTTTATGACTACCAAATCTTTACAGAAAGATAACCTATTAAGAGCAAAGTTTCAATTTCCTTGAAAATTTGTTCTATCATCATTATTAGTAATTATCTCAACTGTATCTTTGACTTGTGAGCAGGTCCAGTATTACCTTTGGAACCAGACTGGTGATCCTAAGTATTTCTTTGCTCCTATTGCCCCAGTTCTATTTATTTGCTGCTTGTAGCTAAAGATTTAATAAAGCAGATTGTAGCACATATTGCAAGACAAGGTAACAAATACATAGCGCAGAATCCGGGTCTCATAGTTGTTTATGTTTCTGATGGCTTCCTCTTGAAATTAGAGGCTTAGATTCTCTGTTGCTTGTTAACAAGCAGCACATAATACATGGGATCAAGCCACGTATCAAAAATAAGTTATTGCAAGTTATTTGTTAAATACCCTAACTGGAATTCACTGTGACTCTAAGCTGAGCTTGCTCTGATTTTAGCAATATCTTTCCAGAATCTACCACTATGCTCTTCAGCTGAATTTGTCAGCAAAACTTCCTTCAATTCTCTGAATCACAAAGTATATCAGAAGAGGAAGAAATGTGGCCTGAAGAAAAATCAGACATTTCTTTGAAATGGTTTCATCAGTTGGTCAGTGTGAAGTCTTAATGCAATTTTAGATCGCTTCAGGAACAACATCCCATAATCCTGTCCTGCTCATTTCTTAGCTAGAGGTTAGCAAAGGTTTACAGTGCTAGAAGAGAGGATGAAAAGACAAAAGGGCAAGGCCCAGAAATAGAATCAGAAATTATCAAAGCAGTCACTGAGAAGAGCAAACAATCAGAGCACAATGGTAAATGCAACTGATTGTATTCATGTACTGATAAAGAAATGTGAGTATGAACATTGCTATTCACAGCTCTGCTGCTTCTGACAAAAGCAAAAACACCACCATGTGCTCAGTGGAGTGATCACACACTGATTGGGAAGGGGCTATGGGTCGTATTCCTTCCTCTAAATTCCTGAGAAACTACCATGAGATGGGACAGCTTCTCACTCTCTAATGGAGAGTGCCTGTATGCCCCCTACTGCCAAAACCCATGTAAACCCAATGCAGTGAAACCCGCCTGAGGTGCTGATTCCAGTCCTGGGTTACTCAGCTTCTAAGAGTTATGGACATAGCGGAGTAAGTCTAATGAAGATACTAAAACGATTACATAGCATCTGGAGGATGGAGCACCTCTCTTAAATGGAGAGGGTGAGATAATTGAGATTGTACAGCCTGGAAAAGCTCGGAGGGATCTCATTAGTTTGAATAAAGACCTGGTGGGGTGGAGTAAAGACAGATCTGGACTCTTCTCAGTGGTACCTGGTAGCAGGACAAGAAGCAATGAGCATGAGGTACAGTAAATTCTCTTTCAACATAAAACATTCAGGTTTGATAACAAGCACATTTGACTTACATCTGCTAAAACGTCAGCATCCTCTGTTCAAAAAACTGTACAAATTGCTGTACAAACTGAAATCACAGCAGCAGGAAGTTTGATATAAAATAAAATACCATAAAAATTATAAAACACCCAATGTATTGCGTTGCAGTATCGATAACTTATCAGCAATTAGCTGCTGTTCTGAAAGCAGAGCTCAGCTCTTGGCCATGTAACATTGAGACAAAATACGTGAGATCGAGCGTATGTTACGACAAAGCAAAAATGCCAGACGTGAAAACTAAGAGTTTGTGCATGAAAACCTAGCTGTTGACTCAGGACATCTCATATCAGAGTTAAGCTGCTTACTAAAGCAAGTGTTCCTAGAGTACTTCCACTTGGGATAAAGACAAAATACTGCATTTCTTATGCAGTTTTAATAAAATCTATGTCACCCTGTAAAAATGCAGGTCCAAGCTACCAAAGACAGAGTTTTCTAACCCAGCTGGCATTTTTAGTGGCACTAAGAGCTGATAAGATTACAGAAATTTTTGCCACCTCGTGTGATTTTTTTATTTATTTACCTTTTTTAATCAGTTTGGGAAAGACAAACATTGAACGGTTTTACTTGCTCTGACATTTTGAGTTCTGGATCCATGAGGTGATTTTCTGCAGTGTACTTCCTTGTAGGAGGGAGTCTGAAGCCATTGGTCTTTACATCAGTCCTTTGTGCTTAGAAGTGCTCTGCAGGAATTCAACTCTTAAACATGCTCCCATTAATCACATGTTGCACGCAGGTGGGTACTCCATCAGAAGAGTAATCAATATTTCTCAGGTTTTTGTTCTTAGCCTGCTTTGCTTTGAAAAAATAACATGAGAAAAAAAAATATTAGCTGTTATAGTCTAAGAAAGCAACAAAATATAATATCAGAATTCTTATGAAGAGCTATATATGGATGAAAGAAATCTATCTGCCATCTGGGCTCCAAGTAAGTCTAACATTTGGATAGTGCCTGGCTGGGTAGGCTCTGACATCCAGCAAACCATCTGGGAGAGCTTCAAATTGAGAGTTTGCAGCAATGTCCCTTTTCTCAAATGCTGCTTTCCATTTTGAACCTGCTCTTCCAGACTGTATCAGAAAAGTATATAGGGAACTATCACACATTCATTGCTTCCTTTTTCGTATGTAGTGATCTTTCAGTATTCAGAAGAAAGAAATCAGCCATTTAGCTGCGTCACAGTAATTCCCAGAATCGGTTCACTTAGAACGTGTTGCTCAACAGCTTTCTATTGCTTATAGAAACTGTTCAACATCAAAGTCCTTCTAGAGAAAGCTAAAATTAGCCTACTTACATCATTTTGTGTAAATGACAGTAGCCATTCCAGCTCCTTTGAGGAGCACATTTCTGTGCATTTTTAACTACCTGGGTGTTCCTGACCCACCTGGACACCGAGCTGTGCAACCTGGGCTGGGAGCTGCTTTGGCAGGGGCTTGGACTCCATGATCTCTGGAGGTCCCTTCCAACCCCTACAGTTCTGTGAGTCTGTGTTCTCACAGCGTAACAGCAATAATGAAATTCCAAAGGCCTTCAATGCCTCGTGAACCCCACAAAAGCCTTTAAATCAGATTATCTCACTGCAGTACGACATCTTTATCAGAGACTTCCTCTTCATCCTATATACCTGCCAGAATTTGTCACCATCTAAAAAAATATCATGTGATTAAACATAAAAATGTAAGGAGAAATATGAATTGTGTTCCTTTAAAAAAATGTATTTACACTGAATTAAAAAAAAAAGTGACTTTTTTTTTTTGAGGAAATTCAAACATAAATAGAATAATAATTCCTTTTTGTTGACTCTCACAATGAATTCCAGCCCCATATCTTTGTCTCAAGTATATATTGATGCAGAGAATACTTCCTTTTCTACATGGGAAAAAAAAAAAAAAGCACTGTATTTACTTAATGCTTTTAATCATAAAGAATCCAACAGGATTAAAGGTGCTGATTCCCTTAAGATAGTGAGCACTCATTCTCATGATCAGCTCAGCTTGTACAGGAAGCTTTCCAAGCTCTCCTACCTGGTGGCTGGCGCAGCAGATGTCTACGTTGTGCTGCACAGAAGAGACTCTTGCAGGAATTTAATTTTATTTCAGAGGTTAAAAAGCAGAAGAAACAAAGAGCCATAATGGAAAAGTCAAGGTTTTAAATACTTCCAACAAGGTCTGCAGGGGGAACAAGGAAGACTTCTGTTCTTGCACATACTAAACATCAGGAGGGCCACCTGATTTCTGCCAAGGCAACAAGCCCTTCCATCCATGCAAACAAGAGTACCAGAGAATCCCACAAACAGACCAGAAGAGCTATATATGGAACTTCCCATTATCCTCAAGAAAAGAAATTTGTCTGCTGCTCTAAGATAGAGCCAAAACACAACTCCTTGCCAACACCTACAAAATCCATGCATCTAACACTTTTATAAGAGTTGATTGAAACGTGCTACTGAGGAGGCTGCTCACAGCTAATGCTATTCAATGCACAGTTCTCATATGTTTCTGTCACTGAAACAGCAATATTGCCTGTTGTGAAATTCTTGGTGATTTAGAGAGTCTTATCCTAGCAGAAGAACAATAATAGAATAATTTTAAGGTAATACAGTTCTACTCTAAAGGACAAATCAAAGCTGCGTGCCAAAATAGTACCACTAAAGAACTGTAGGGGCTGAAAGGGACCTCTAGAAATCATTGAGTCCAGGCCCCCCATAAATGTTTCACTAAATGTTTGATTTCATTTCCTGTGGCAGTTTGACTTAGGAAAGTGTGCTTTTAATAGTTAAAATCTGCACAGAAGAAAACATTTTCTGTTAATAAAAACAAAATATCCAGTCCAGCTTGACCCTTATTTCTGAGCTGTACCTATCTTTTATTTTCCCTGTACTACCCATGGCAAGATAGAGTGAAAAGTACAGTACGTTCAATTTTTTTTTCTTTCTGTTTTTTCTTCCAACTAAATGTTGGATTATTTCATTTATCATTTCCACCAGTGCAGAGCTGTGCTGCTTTTCATCATAGGAGGAGTGTCTTACATGCGATACTCTGTAAAGTAACAGGAGCATTGGACTTAGTGAACAGACAGGTAATTACAGATATAAACACACCCATCTTGATCCCCCACCTGTCTTCCCCATTGCTATGCATTATAAAAGGAAAAAATATTCAGCATAGCTAACTGTTTGCCTATCTTTCTGCAAAATCAGACCTTCAATACTTCCCCAAATCCACTATGAAGATATTTGCTGAATTGCTTTTGGATCAGGTGATGCCTTCCATTCATGCTTTACAAAGAGGGTGCATTTTGAGGGCACCGTACCTCAAAATCCACACTGGAAAAGGTCCAGAGGCCCAGCCAGTTTATGCAATACCTTCCTACAAAGCCCAGCTTAATTGGAGCATGACCATAGCGATGCCAAGCAGTAGGTTTTGTTCTTTAGTATGTGAGAAAACACAGGAATGCTCTCAGGTAAGCTGAGCAAGCAATGAAATCTGCCCAGATAGCTCCAGGCTGTTCTTGCCTTTACATAAATATCAGCCAAGTGCTATTTTGAAGAAGAGAGCCTAAAAGCTGGCTGCAGCATAACATACAGCCAAGCACTGTCCAGCTGAGTTCATTGGATGAATTACACCAAGCGGCCCATGGCCTGCTGAGGAGACTTCAGCTTTCAGACCAAGTCACTTAGCACCTTGCAACTGATCCTTGTTAGATGAAGAGCATTATATCCCTCTATTTGCTTAAAAAAAAAAAAAAGAAAAAAAGTAGAAGGGAGGGAAAGGTGATGGAGGAAGTGATTATAAAATTTCCTTATAGTTTTAACAGGCATTCGGTTTCATTATGTTGATAGCAAACTCAACATGCACATTACAAGAACAGTGCAAATCTACAGAAGTGTGTAAAATACCCCAAAATGAGTATGCCTTGCATTTGCAAGTTGTATTTGGCAAGATTCTAATGCATCTCTTCCTCTGTAAGATCTGTACTTTTGTCCTGAGAGCTTCAGTTGTGCAACAGCCTTTGGCATTCACTTGTTCGTGTGAATACTGTAGTACAATGAATCTACTCTGTCATGCATCTCATAAGGATGCAAGAACCATCCCTTTAAAAAGGAAAAATACAAAAGCCATTGATGTATTCCATTGTGCACTTTCTAGTTGCCACCCCACTGTGCAGTAAGAGTGGTGTAATTTCAAACCAAGAGCCAGAGCTAAGAACAGTAGTACAGGATCTTACTGATCAAAAAGTGGTGAAAAACAAATAAATATTACCACCGTATTCCATCAAAAACATTCAGCAGAAAAATTTCCCCCACTGCATGCAGCCTCACTAAATCAGTGGTAAGTCAAGACCTGATCTAGTTTGAATCACAGAATAGAATCACCAAGGTTGGAAAAGACCTCCATGATCATCCAGTCCAACCATCCTCCTACCACCAACAGTTCTCCCTAAACCATATCCACCATGCAGAATTTAGAACATGCTCTGAAACAGGAGGGCTGTACCAGTGACTGTGCCAGTGACTGTACCAGTAACCTTTTACTCCTTCCCCTGATTACACCCAAACTGCTTAAACTTAGCTGCAATAAAAGGCAGGGCTCTGCTTCTCTTTTAAATGTTGCAATAAAGGTACATAATTTCTATTGACTCAGGTGAGACTGCCCACTTATGTCCACTTCCACTGCCTTGGCTGCAGTACAGAGCCAGCCCTGGACACACACAGTCCATTGCTAAAAGACAAAAGCACACAGTACAGAGACCAAGTCCTCCCAGCAATGAGAGCTTCAGTAACACGCTCTTGGTTGCTAATAGCATTACACTCTGCCTCTGGTGTCCCATTTTGTACCAAAGACACTGGAGGCACAGTGGCAGAGCAGGCAGGGGACAAGCACAGCACTTCCTGGATAAACCAGAGTCTCCAAAGACCTTTTTAGAAACCACCTCCTGGTGGGCTGCCAGAGGCAAATCTCCTGACATCTCAGCCCAGCACCTACCTTCCACACCACCTCTTGCTGTTTGAGAAAGCTAAAGGAAATGAATTGCCACAAACCAGATTACAATGTAGGCCAAATATCCAAAAGTTAACCTCTTCAAGTTCAAAAGGTTCCTCTTTTTGTTAAGTAGGAATGTTTGGTGGATTGCTGGAATCTTTAATGAGAGCAAGTTTCAAGTTGTAGTAGTAACAGCAGCATAATTAGCACAATATAACACACCGTTGTAACCTTGATTAAAGGGGTTTCAACAGCCAATTTCTGTATTTGAACACTATTATTCATTTTTGATTCTTAAAAATGGGACTTACAATTAGCTAAGTGTTTAATACCACCTTTTATAGTCCTTTGATGGTTATATGCTAGTTACTTAAAGATTTCCCCACAATAACATCTGGATATTGTGACATTCAGATTGTGTTAAGATAAACAAATTAAATACTATAATTTGTATTTGCACAGTCTGACCAAGGAGATGGTACAGTAGCCAATCCTGGAGGTGTTCAGGAACCATGGAGACGTGGCACTAAGTGTCGTGGTCAGTGGGCACAGCGATGATCTGAGAGTCCTTTTCCAATCTTCATGATTCTATGAAATATTATGCTATGTGATGTCACTCCACTCTGTTACCTACAGATTAATAGATGATTGCTCTCTGATGAGCCATCCCTGGGAGGTGCAGCTGGACCACAACACGTGGGTCTACTGTGTCTGTGTGGCTGCAAGCAGGGCCCACCAGCCAGGCTGGACAGTGACTTCAAGAGCAAATTGGATAAACTGGAAAGAACCCAACAGCAACGAGGCCCTGTCAAGAAATCTGACCTGAGATAAAGAGCTTAAAATAAGTGCTTAGTCTCCAGAGGACGGAAGTCCAAAGTGAAGATGTGACAATTGTCTTCAAATACGTAATAGGCTGCTGAAAAGTGGAAGCAGAGAGTGTATGATGTCTGTGCCAACAATACATAGGTTAAGTAACAAAGTCATTCATTTACAGCCTGAAAGATTATTCAATATCTGGAAAAGAATGAACTGTACAGGTGATGGGAGTCAACAAAGTTGTGGACATCTCAAGAAGGGCTGATTCCAGTTCATAGAAGCTGCTGTGCACAGGAGACGCATCCCCTCTCTAAGTCTGTATGCCAGGAAGATATCTGTGGTTACAGGAAGACCCCTAGCTAAAAAAATTCTCCTTTGCTCTGCAGACAGTAAAGCAAATCAAGCAGATGATGCCCTTACATACGGTGGCAATGTTTGCAATGGCCCTCATTCCTCACAGGAAACTGTTGCATGGGCTGGAGCAAAACCCAACAAAGCTCTTCCTTCTGCACAGCACTCCTTTCTCTTGTGAAAGGCTTTTCCTTTAAGCAAAGCAAAAAAACCAACCAAACAAATAAACAAAAAAACCTCCTTAGTTGAGAAGAAATAAATAGGTTGTAAGAAAAAAATAAGATGTGCATCATAGCTTCAGTACAGTGTTGTCCTTTATGGAAAAGGACAAACTGGAAGACAGTTACAACTGACTGGTTCTGTCTAGACACCAGGCAGCACTGCTGTGCTTTGAGTCCTGGCACAGGGACCAGGAGAGACTGTGGGGTTTCTTCTTTGGAGATGTCCAATCCCACCTGGACATGGCCCTGGGCACCCTGCTCTGGGTAGGGCTGGTGGGGGGAACAGAGGGATCCAGAGGGTTTTGGTTTTAAACCACTCACAGCACCCTGGAACTTCATTTTCGTTCCAGACTATGCACTTTCCTTCCTTGGTGGACACTTGAAATTACATGAGATGCAGACCAAATCTACTCTTTCCTCATCAGAGATGCTCAGCCACTCAAAAACTTAAAGTAAACTGTGCTGATGAAAATAACTTTCAGCTCTCATTGCTGAGCTCCTGGCACCCACTTCCATGCAAATCTGTTTTTCCCATCTTCTCTCCCAATCTTAAGCATGAGCTTTCCCCCATACTCAACTACAGCGCTGTGATTTTTGGCTAATATTCGCCCCCTCGTGGTCTCACCTGAGCAGAGGTGCCCATAAGCACCTATTTTATCATACTGAACCAGGCTGCAGTGCCAGCCCCATGGGCTGCTGCTCTTCTCAAAGCCATTGGGGTGTTTGGGAGATGGGGACAGAGCAAGACCCCGCAGCCTAAACCACAGCATCCACAAAGGTGCCAGGCGTGAGGACTGTGAGCCAGTACTGTTCTTATTTCATCAGGAACAACACACTCCTCTGCAGAGATGCGATCTGTACCATCATCTCAGTTCTGCTAGCAGGGGAACTGGGGCTGTGCTGCCCCTGGAAGCAGCCATACCCCAGAGACAGGAGACAGAAGAAATGCAGCAACCCCACACGTGCTGTCAGACACAGAACATCCACAAAGCAAGCAGGACAGTGGAAAACTTCGCCTGTTGGCTGCACAAGTCTCCAGCTGGAAAGCATACAAGGTTACCTTGGAGCTCAGAAGAGAATGAATGAGTTGAATTAGTCCTAAATCACGGGGCCCACGCTCTGCATGCAACAGGGCTTTGAAAGAAGGCAAGGGAGCATGTTACAAAAACACCATTACAGGATCAGATTCACTGCTTGTTTTAAATAGCAGTCAAAGTATAAAGCTTAGGGAAAAAGAAAGCATTGAATGTGAACTAAAGTGATGAAAAGGCTGGAATGGAGGAAGAGAAGGGAGATGGGTCTGGTTTTGTTAGCAACGTGGATCAGGGGCTCTAATTATTCAGGCTATGTAGTTTATTTAGATAATGATTATGGAAACATAATTACTAGATTACTTCATGTCAGTTAATTATTCTGAGTACAAACACATAAATTAACTGACATGGAGTAATTTAGGTGTTTCCATAATCACTATCTCAGCCTACTTTGAAAAAAAAGGTTCTGTTTAGTGTTGTCTTTCATCAGAGCCGTCCCATTGGGGCCATGCCCACACCACCACAAGACACAGCTGAAGGGAGCAGCTGCCATTGCTGTGCACAAATCCCAGCGGCTGAAGCAGTTGCATTCCCTTTTTGATACATCAGCAGCTCTGTGCCCAGACCGTGGGAAGGTGGCAATTCATGCAAGCAGTATTTTTCTGGCATGTTCAGAGAGGGCAGTGAGTGCTGCTGCTGACACCTGACGAAGCACAGAGCAGCACCAGGGCTGCGTGCAGTGCATTCTGCATCCCTCATACTTTCACATTGCAAACGTTCAGAAAGTCACTCCACTCTCCCTGCACAAACACTGAGCAGAGAGGGAATGAAGAGAATACATAATTTCATTCTCCAGCATGTTTAAGCAGTACTTCTGAGCTACTGAAGTTAATTTGTCATGAAATCCAATAAATTTGACTCCTGTTCTTTAGCTCTGACCTCATTTTCTCCCTAATCGATTCCACTTCAGGAGAGAGTTTGAGAAGACAGATGCTACTGTGCCATGACTACTGAAAAAACCACGACAGCAACCAGAATTGTTATGGTTGGAAAAGACATCTCAGATCCCCAGGGATCTGAGACCCATCCCCACCATACCCACTGCCCACGTCCCTCAGTGCCACATCTCCAAACTCTGGCACACCCCCAGGGATGGTGACCCCATCACTCCCTGGGCAGCTGTGCCAGTGCATCACTGCTCTTTCCAAGCAGAAATGTTTCCTAATATCCAACCAGAACCTCCCTTGGAGGTAATGCTATCAGTCTCCACCCCCCCCCCCCCAGTTAATTTTATCTGATGCTGATCAAATTCTCTGGGTCCTTCCATCTCCTTGGGATGTTTCTGCTTCTCGGTATAAAGAAAGGTTCACAATAACTTGTTGACAAGCAACTGCAAAGCTTCAGTGTCAGCCCAGGGTGAAGTTGTGGATCCCTTTCTTGGACAGTCACCAGCAGTACGAACAGAGAAACAGGCAGAGAAAAGGGAGGGGAAGCTGAATAAAGGATGCCAAGGCACGTCTGTATTTTCTGAGTAGAAGATACAGTAGAAAATAATACAGAAACAATCTCAAACGAAATTCAGTGAAGAAAATCCTTGGAACTCGGAATGAACATTTCTTGATTCTTACACTGGGGGTTAAAAGGACGCCTGCTGTGTCACACAAAACAAACCAATATTCAATGCATGCAGACAGACATTGGGTGCCTCTAAAAACTGGAGTGGTGGGTGCTCCTTGACCAATGACAACTGCAGTTTTAATCACCTGTATTCTTCCTGTATGTAATAACAAGGACATGACCTCATGCCCTGCCCACAGCAACAAACCTCTAGTAAAACAAAAAGATGGGTTTTAAAAGCATTCTCAGCTCCCTTAATATAAAAGAGAACAGGCACTGTGAAAAAATACCTTCTGGTACTGAAAACACAGGAGCTTACCACTCACTGTATCAGCCACTGAAACCAGACAACTCTTAGCCATGGTTATTTCTTCTTAACAGCTCTGCAGACATCTCCCTCATGGAAGAAGTGACTTTGCTGTACTGAACACCATCCGAGCGCGGCCGCATGCAGCAGTGTACTCAGCATCAGAGATGCAGGAGCTCCACTTTCCATTCAGACATTCCACAGCACAGCAGATCAAGCCAGGAGGCCCGACCTCCCTGATTTAGTGTCCAACGCTTGCTAAAATTTCCAGGAAACTGGTATTTATGCAAACTGTGCCAGAGTTACTCTGTACAAAGTATTTTCAATTGCACTTTGGAAAAAACTGTGTTGAAATGAAAGCATTTCAACTCTACAACTCAACAACACACCCCAAACTTATGCTAGCTGCATTCATTAAGAAAAATGCCACGTTGTTGTCTCTGTTTATCGATAATCTTAAACATTTATAAAACATTCACAGACATTCATAAGAAATCTTAAGCTGCAAACGTGGCTGAACACCAGAAGAGAATTCTTAACCTTTGCCAGGAGGTGCACGCTGTGGGATGTGGTTGGTGGGCATGGTGGGGATGGGTTGATGGTTGGACTTGGTGGTCTTTTCCAACCTTAATGATTCTATGAGAAAAACACCAGCTGAATGAGACCAGCTGGCATCCCACTAGGTGGAGCTGTGGCCTCGAGTACACCACCTAGAAATGTGGTGGAGCCTTTCTGGACACCGGAGGTGCAGGAAAGCAAATTAGAGAGTTTGAATTTTCTTGCCTTGAGTTAAATTTGTTGTACTGAGACCTTTGTGCCTTCCAACAGTATGCAAAGCACAGGTATGTGCTGTGCTCACTGTTGGTGCAAGGACATCAGCAGCAAACCCAAAGTAGGTAGGTAAAAACCATGCTAAGGACAACAACCAAGGGGTTTCCTATTGAGATAACACCACTAGAATCACTAGGAACACAAAGAGAATCGACCCACTTTTTAAATCATACAACCCTTTGTTCTGAAATAAAAAGGCAGATGAAATATAACTTGTTTGTGCCACAACTTCCCAACTTTGGGGCTTTGGCTCTTCAACTGGCTGTTGAAGTGGGGAAGGTAGGTGAGACATTTTAACTTGCTTTTGCTGAGAGCCATTTGTGACCATGCTACAAACCACGCAACGTCTGCAAAATACATTACTTCAACAGGAAACTGAAACATTAATCAACACCAATAAAATGAACATCCATTGCAAACATATAAGAAAAAACAGCTCTGGAAGATTTTCTAGTATCAGAGATGCTGTAAAGTGCTGCAGACCTTCAGCACTTGGCACTGTAGCATCCTGGCAGATCTTTGGGCATGTGCATTTTTCTACACTGACCCAATTCCATGCGATTGCCCACTGTTACCTAGGTAAATATGGGCAAGTACTAACATGTGGGGATAAACTTAGCTGAATCACGACTGGTAGGAGAGAGAGCACTGCCAGGGACCTGGCTCCAGAGGATTTCTTGCATTAAAACTCATAAACTTGCCAGCGACGAAGCTGAAGAGTTTCACTAAGAAGTAGTTGCAAAAAGAAGAGCATGTTTAGGAATGGCAGCCACTGACATTTGCTGACTGACCTCACATTTATCCTCTGAAATGCATATTTCGTCAGGGAAAGGAAAAGCTGCTTATCTTGCTGTTTACCCATGAGTAATTATGCTGTGATTTAATTTAGTTGATTGATACCTTGACAGCAAGATTATCCCATTCACTCCTCAAGCTTCAAGGGCACCCAGAAATACAGATTTAGCTTTTATGTTAGATTAATGCCCAGTATCCCACTCAAAACCAGTTCTTACCATACACACACCAGCACTCAGACTGTTAACAGAAGAGCCTCTTCTAAAGAGCTCCAGGGCAGCCAGATCTACAAAGCTTACTCATATCCCACCATCTGAGATGTGCTCTGTGAGCACGATGATTTCTGCAGTAGGCAAACACTATTTCAGGCAGCGTTCTGAAAACTGGAAGGAAAACATGCTAACATATGGAAGACGGGCAACACTGGAGATCCAGTGTGATGCACATACCAAGAAGCAAATGTTTTGCTTTATGATTAAAACGAAGACATCCTTTTAGGCAGATGTTCAAAGACAGAAAGCTCTGTAAGATGCAAAATGAAATCACTCACAAAAAGAAGTACTGTTGAAGTCTTTTAATAACACTAGGAAAATATAATATTAAAATCCTGTTCTCAAAGGGTTATTTCGGCTGGGATATCTGTGTTTATAAACCAAACTTTTGACCCGGTTGTGTTTTTCTTTTGAACCAACTACTCCTTTACAATGGCATTTCCAGTTAAAACACAGCTAACCTATAAATACCTGAATACCACAGCACACACTGCGTGCGTGGGTTTTGTTTAAATCTTAGTGGAAATAATGGTAGATCTATTCAACACAGGGAAGCAAATGTCGATCTGTTAAGCGGGGAATGTAATAGCCAGTAAAGAATACATTGCATATATAATACAGAAGGAAAAATTATCATCTGGAGTATGTGAAATTACACGGATCTTTGCACCTTACACCTATTAGAAGTTACTCGGTTGGCCAATACTAATCTGCTGAAGAAGCAGAACGTTGGTCAGAAGTCTAACGTTTCCTGTACCAGCACAGAGAGAATATAAGCAGTCCAACGCTGTTAAAAGAAAACATGAAATCCAGCTCATGTTTCTGGTTAGGGATCAATTTCTTCAGGAATTACTGTTAACATAACATCTTCGTTACCCCTGCGTACAACCATGTTCAAAGTACTGTCCTTTTTAATAATGTCACTGACATCAGAGGCTGAAGTTATCGACTGTCCATTGATGCTTATAATCACATCACTGCTCTTCAGGCCACCACTGAAAAGACAAAGGGACAACAAATTACTACTACGGCCATTTCATTATCCTCACCGTACTTCTGAGCAAAACCAAAAGGCACTGGATATTTCTGATTTCCCACCTGACAGCAGTTAGACAGAGACACAGCAGGCCCCCTGAAAGCAGTCTGAATTAATGCAGCAGTGCTGGTTTAATGTACTGTGCCATTTTCCATACGGTGCCTGGCAGCCATTCGCCCTACCTTCATATTTTAAACACGCAGACATCTAGCCAGTCACCAGAAGCTCCTAGGTGCCTATAGAAGCCAGACCCAACCACCACACACCAATCAAACAGGGCTGGCCCAGCATGGCTTTTCTGCCCGGGGCTGCTGCTGAGACTGAGAAACGGGGTGCTGAGGGATACCATCAACCACAGTGTCTTGCCTGGTCTTGCACAATAATCTGGCTCCAAGTCATGGAAATATTAACCAAGAAACCAGATCAGACATGATTCAGCCCTTCAGCATAATCCGTTTTCACAAAACCACAGACCAGTCATAGACCTCTTCCGCCCGCAGAAAATGCCTTACACGAGTGCCTCTTGTAAGCAGGATGCCTTGGCCAACGCTGTCATCCTGCTAACAAATCTGGTTGCCTACTTCTAGCTGTGACTTTCAGCATGTTCCCCCACAGAATCCATCCCTGATCACCAGGGTGTCTCACGCTGGTAGGCTCCTGCTCCTGACCCAAGTCCCACATAAGCTGCTGCAGACCCCCCTGAATACCTGTCTAGATGGGGCATCTTGACTCCAGTTTGCCTTCAAATCGCAAGGCTTTGTTACCTCACTGTTTTCTACCTAACGTCCTGCTCTCACCCTCTGCTAACTATTGCTGTCACTGCAATAATGCTTTTTCTGTACCTTCAATTTGGACCCGTGCATCAGGGCAGTGAGTGCATGTTATTCACAATGGAGCAAACAGCTGTGGTACCTTTCCACCAACAGAAGTTCTGTTTCATGTTACAGACATGCACTGCTATTCCTGTTAGGTTGCTAACAAGAATTGTCTACAAAAAGCAGCAATAATTTAAAAACCAAGCTAGCCAGCTTACATTACATCTTGTAGTGACAGAAAGGTATCATCCAACCATCCTCTTGGTCTCTCAGTGTGATAAATCTGGTAGCACCAAGCAGCTTGCTGTCCTCATCTGTGGTGCTACGTATGCTTCTTTGCTGCCACAGATTTATGCCCTTCTTAAATGACCTCCAGTTCCAGAAAACGGACAAAGTTTCCTATTTCCTGCTCTGGATTGCTGAGTAATTTCATCTTAACCAAACTCTGGACAGTAGGTGCTGCCAACAGGAGCCAGCCAGCCCAGTCCCACTGACTGGAGGCCTTCAGCAAGGCACCCCATGAAGCATGGCACTGAGCAGCCTTTGAGGCTCTGAGCAGTGCTGAGTAACAGAGGAAAATATCAGCTGGTCAAACCCAAAACCTCTTCCCAGCAGCATGGCTCCTGGAAAGGTCTCACGTAGAGGAATGCTCCATGCCAAAAGAGGACCTCACCTCAAACAGAGGTGCACCAGGAGAGCCAGTGGCTGCCATTAGCAAGCACAGAAGCGTCTGGGATAAGCCAGCCACATCCTTGCAAGGCAGGAGCAAAACATCTCCCCTTGCCCTCATACAGCAGTGACCTGCAGGGCTGCAGGAGCACACACGAGCCATCAGCTCCAGCTCAGCCCTGGCACTGGTACAGCAGATGTCTTGGAAGCGATGGCTGAGAAAAATGAAAAGTGAGCTTTCACGCTCCCTGACTCCTCGCCCTTTCAGCTGGGAACTCTGACAGGGCTTTGCAGCAACGTGCTGGCACGTCTGCGTTATTGCTGATCAGGGAACGAACGAAAACCACAAACTGATTTCGAGCTGACAACCTAATAGCTATCAGATGGTCACAATTCTGTTCATTTAGCTTAACCAGGATAGCCAGCTAAGCATGGAACATTCTCTCCTTCAGACAGTGGCAGTGGTTTTGAGAAAAGAAGTACTCCAACTTACGCTTCAGCTGGTGTTTCTGGAATTACATCAATAACGAAGGCTCCAGAGACAGCGTCAGGAAAGTCTTTATGGCGATCCTTCAGCTCTTTAGCTTTGCTGGAAAATGAAGAAGCATCCATAAGAATACTGTGCCAACGTGGGGGAGAAAACCATGGATTTTTACTCTGTTAACATTTACTAGCTGGGATATTTTACACATGTTGACGTGACACCTCACAGTTCATTTTAACCCTTAAAAGATTATTTCAAGAATTACTGCACTTTTCCACACAAATGGCTTTTACTGCTTATTTCTGGCAAAGGCAGTCATTTCAGCAGACAGAGAGACCAGCTTCTTCAAAGCTTGGACTTCAGTTCTAGAAGATTCAGAGCACCTAAAAAAACCCCTCAGTTTTCAGTGCTTTGTCACATTGCTGACCCTCAGTGAAATGCAAACTGCCTGCTTGCTCTACTGCACAAAGTAGTAATGCTCCATCTATTGTAGCCTAGCACACACACACACAGTGTATGTTGACCATTTCTATTAACATAATCTGCTATTTTCTGGTCTGAGTTTGAATAAGCAAGTCTACATGAGAGCTTCAGTTCACATTAAGGGAACTTAATCAAAATTATTTTGTACAAATGAAGCTACGCGTGGAGCTGCTGTGATCCTTGAACCTGGCGACAGAGCAGGATAGATGGCAGCAATAGCAGTTGAGCCCCAGGACAAGTTAACAACTACTAGTTCTTCTATTCTGAAATGATAAGGGGAAAAATAAAAGGCAGGGAGTTGTTGAACCACAGCTCATACAAGAGCCCACAGTCCAATCATGTAACGGATGCAGCAACAGAAGGCAGCAGAAACTGGGAGAGCTGGCACCAGCATTTTCCTGCCCCTTTCTGTCAGCTGTTAGCTCCAAACCCATGTGAAATGATCTCAGTTCAGCAAGATTAAAAAAAATACTTTCCTACTTTTACTTACCTAGGAGTTAGAGACATCATTCTTATGCCAATGTATTTCTTTTTGGTTATAGCTTTTCCTACAAAAAGTAAAAGAGGCCTTTACCAAATGCTCTTAGCAGAAACAGAACCTTGGGGGCTGCTGGCTCTCTGGTGGATCACCTGTATTGCACCTCTCTCTTTCAGAGCAGTGGGATACATTACCTTTAGCTTGTCTGTCATGAGATTCTGTTAGGAACTTCTTGATTTTATCAGATGGAATAGCAAATGAGATCCCAGCTGTAACTTTCAGTGTGTTAATTCCAATGACTTCACCATCCTGGAGAAATCAGAAATGGTTGTTAACAAATGTGAAATGTACATCTCAAAGTGAAAGGGATTACTTCTTCTGAGCAGTCACAAAGGTGCACAATTCTGCAGCTGGACTTCACTGCCTTTTAGACCCATTTCTCTGAATCACCTACTGATATGAAAAGTATTTTACAAGTTCTGGAAAGGCAAAGGCTCTTCCCAGCAGTGTGGCTCCTGGAAAAGCTCTCACGTGGATGAGCGGTCCATGCCAAAAGAGGATTTCACCCCAAGCAGAGGTGTACCAACAGAGCCAGTGGGTTTCCCATTGGCAAGCACTGACGTGCTGGGGCAGAGACAGAAAAAGGGTTTGGATTGAAAGAGCTAACTATCCAACCACAACTTCTAAACAGCAGGTTACTAGTGCTGTAGATTTTTGGGGTTTTTTTGCAAGTTGAGTAGAAAAAAGTTGCCAAGTTTCCAATGCAGAACCTCTGAGAAGCTCTTTGTTCCCACCTGGGGCTGTCAGAGCTCCTGCACAGCCAGCTGGTTCTGCAGCCTGCTTTGTTCTCCTCTAGCTCTCCTGCAGCTGCTGTAAGAAAGCTGAATGCTTCCTACAGAACCAGCAAACAGCCCTAAGATACCTGTAAACGTGTGGGGTTTCCCACCCTGGGATTATGCTTCGAAATAAAGGGGGGCACACATTTCCGAACCATTAAACTGAGCTTCAAGTTTGCAAGAAACAAAACCATTTTCAGCTGCGTGGTGTATATAGTCTGTGTATAGCGAGTGCAAACACCTCCCATCTAAAACACACTTTTTAATTCTTGCACAGTATGGGCAAATTATTTGGGCATGGCACCCCAAACTATGCAAAGTGTAAACACCTAGATACTGAAATCATAGTGTAGTTTGTGATTTGTCAACAAAAACACAGACAAATAATTAGTAAGAACCATGTGAATTTTGTGTAGTCAGGCAAACATCAAAAGCTCTGAATCGCACTTATGGTGCACGTGTTTTTGTTTTCAGACCAGAAAGTAACAGGCTTCACACTAAGCAAACAAAGAAACTCTTACCAGGTTCACTAAGGGTCCTCCTGAGTTTCCGTACTGCAAACAAACACGGAAAGAGCATGTTTTAATATTGACCTTTTAATTCACAGTCAGTAAAATGTCCAAGGGATTTATGAAATGTTACTGTAGAAGTTCTTCCATTATCTATACAAGATATGCAATGGAACACTTAAAAATCCAAACCACTACTTAACATGCACTTAACATCCTCCATCTCTTGCAAGCACTTCATTTTCCTTCTCTTGCCAGAGTAACCTAGGGGTTGTTTTTCATTGGTTTTAATATTAATACAGCTCGGGAGCTGTGAGTGAAGATCCCTTACAAGGCCAAGAGTAGACAAAAACTATTGTTTCGCCTTAATGCAGGAACAATCTTGAGTTCTTAAGCTCAGCTTGGCTTCTTTCTAGAAAGCATGACAGATTCTGAGAAGACACTTGCATGCTGGAGAATGCTGCCTCCTCCCTTGCAAGCCATAGGAAGCTGAAGGGAAGGCAGCACACTGTGCTTGGTGCAGTCCCTTTGGGGTTTGGTTTAATAACAATCAAACACTGCTGCGCTGCAGATGTCCGCATTTGTGGGGATGGAAGAAAAGCCAGCTATGCTCGCTGTTCTTAAGAACTGCATTAGTGGCGAAACTTTCAAAGCAACTATTCCAGAAATCTCAGAGCCCGACGGGCTGAGGCTGAAGACGTACGTTGATGATGGCGTCCGTCTGAATGTAGTCCATATCGGAGTTGCGGAGCCCCAGCTCCTTTCCTCCGCGCTGCGTGGTGCTCACAATCCCCGTTGTCACCGTGTTTTGGAGGGAAAATGGACTTCCAATGGCAACCACGAACTCTCCGGGCCTCAAGTCTCCAGACTGGCCAAGCAGAAGGACTGGCAATTTACCCTGACCACAGAAATAAATTCAGAAGAAAGGAAAATTCAAATGTTGTCACGACATTCCTACACGGGTAGAACAGAAATAACCGTTCTTTAATGGAGTGAGGGAAAAAACAGTGTAAGAGTGCTTTCTTCACAACAGGTACCCACATTAAATCAGAAACAAATGAAGACCAAAGGAATATTTGTGCACTGCTGTACAAAGCAAACATTTGGTGATACCAGGAAGGAGCTGTTTCCAACAGCTTCTTGAAGTAATTAGCCAACAGCTGCTGATGTAAAAAATAATATATTCTTTAAGAGTGAATTCTAAAGGGAGTCATGAAAGCAACAGCCAGAGTGTATCAAACAAACATGTGTGTAGTTAAAAGCATTTCATATTCCCATCAGACACGAGCTAATGTTTCATCTTTTTGTTCAACAGACAACTAGATTGCCTCCTACGTACTCTAGGTGTCTTCTGAAGATGTGGGGATTTAAAGACTTCCTAGTATTTTTCTTTTATGACAGAAAGGGATGCTGTTATTTTTTCCTTTCAAGATCTTATCTCTGAACATTAACTATCACATAATTGAAGATTTTCTCCCCCGAGACAGAAAACATTCCTAAATCCAGCATCAACGCAGAGTGCCGCAATTTACAGCAATTAAAAACGAAAGAAAGAAAGAAATTAAAAAGCAAAGGTTGGATCTAACACCCTTGCCAATGCAGTGGATCAACTCAGCATTGTTTCTCCAGGACATATGAAGAAGACGGCCAGCAGATGGTTCAAACTAAGCCAGTAACAACCCGAGAGCAGCGAGCAGATAATAGCAGGGAAGTCCCTGGGGGCCTCCTGCTCACAAAGTAATTAAGGGCATTCAGAAACAGAAGATATTTCAAAGAAACGCTCTGCATTGATGTATCATCTGCCTGCACGAAATGTGTTGGGTTTGCTCCACGTTTTTAAAAGCCAGTCTTCATCCTTCGGTACATCTTTTTAACCCTTTCATGTTTAACCTGTTGATCCTGACTCTTTCCAGGTACTTATGGTACCGTGGCACCAGATCGTTTCCATTATTATCAGGATTATTATTAGGACATGCATCACTTGAGGCTCCAGTGTAAGAATTTTGCAAGATTAGAGAGGTACTGAACCCTAAATGGAAACAGAAGTCTCCCAGGACAGATCGTTTGCTTGATAAACTGAACTTCAAATACAGGTTTCCTCCACACCACCCAACTGCAAAATCCTTTCCTCTGTACAACAAGCCTAGCCTACAAAAGAAAACAAACTTCCAAAATAGGTGATGCAGTGGATGCCCCACCTATGGATTAACTTAAACCAGTTTCCAAGAAGCAGATAACATAAACTCTTCTAACATAAATGGTACTTTTAAGCTTTGTCCCTAAAATGAAGGTACAAATTGGCTCAACACCTCTTGCTGCCATTTATTTCTTGCTGGAAGCCAGCAGAGGTGCCTTTTTAGTCTGTATTAGTCTGTATTGTTCCAAAGCACGCAACTTACATGCCTATAGTAGAAGGGATTATAAAGGCAAACTGTGTGCTTACAGAGCAAAGAGGCAAGGCAGCATTTAGTATGTCCCGATTATTTGTACGTACCCCCAAGTAGTGATAAATTTGCTTTATAAGTTAATAAAACCTGAATCACAGCTACATTCTGGCAAAAAGAGAAAATATTACACGTGTTTGATTTGGAAAACAAGAGCCACCCCTTTAGTCATTTTCTGTCAGCAGCAGCTTGAAAGACTGTACCAATAAATCACCCACAGGGACAAAAACCCACTGAGAGAAACTAAACCCATCGCTTTGCATTTTTCACCTCTGGTTTTATGTTCCTCCTTCCTAGGAGGTGCACAGTGCCCATAAGCAAATGCAGGAGACACCAGTCACATCACTACGTGCTGCCACATACACAGTAATTACTGCTCCAATATTTAACCAGCTTCATTCTGAGCATCCTTTATCCAGCTGCGTTACAATCCCACCAGCACAGCTATGATCAGATGAACATATTGTTTTCATAAAACTCATTGCCAAACCCCAGACGAGATCAGATGCTCTATGGAAACTTCATCTTTTGGACTCAAGACGACATGAATTAATTAGCCAACTGCCTGTTAAACAGAATCAGTTGGGAGAGCAACAGAACAGGCAGCGTGATAAAGAAACATCTCCCCTCCCATGCTCTTTCAGAGGAAAGCCTTCACAAGCAGCAGTGCCCAATGACAAATAATAACTGCTTGCACCACTGCTAGTGCCACAGCCAACAGGGAAAGCCATCGAAGGCTGTGGTTTGATTCTGAGGATCCAAGGGTGATCCCAAGTCTGCAACCAAGCAGCACCACATCCCAGCTCAGCTGGGCTCAGCTGTTCATAACCTCAAATTGCAGCCCTGACTCCGAGGGCTCCCCCAGCACAGGACAACAGCAGCACGAGGAGCTGTGCTGGAAGCAAGCCGTGCATGCAGCACACAGCTCCATATGGGTATTGTTTGGACAGGAGGAGCACCCTGGCCCTCCCTTGCCTCCAGATGCTATTAAGCTTACGCAGCACGTGTTTTCAAGACGCCGCTGATCCAGAAGTGCATCGCTTTCTGGCTCTGCTTTGAAAGGAAAAAGAAAAAAGACAAAAAAAAAAAAACCCCAAGAAGTGGCTGATGCACGGAAAGCAGATGCTTTATAAAGAAGGAGGGCATTTAAATCAATAAACGAAACAGACAAGGGACTATGAAAAAAAATCCCTTTCATTAACAGAGACAACAGATCGGTCGCACGCAGAGTTAAGATTTACACAATGTTTCTCAGTTACAAAAACAGACACAAAGCCAAAATCGCGTTTGGCGGCAGAAAGGAAAAACATGCAGCAGCCTCTGACTAACACAATTATTTCTGATTGTGCTGAGTTTTCAAGCCTGCGCCTATACTAGTCAGCCCTCTGTTCAAAGCCCAGCGCTGCACGGACTGGCGTGGGCCATCTGTGTGATTCAGCACGCCTTCTGGAAAGAGTTAGGGCTAACCTCTCATCTGCTAGCAGCAAAAATCTGCTGCGATCACCACCTCGCTCTGCACATTGTGACAGTCAGCTGTGCAGAACGTGCCCTCCGCGCAGCGTGTTTCCAGAAGAGATGCTGCCTCATGTAAAAACACAGTATCTGAAGTTAAGTGCAAGTGGAACTAATGCAGCATTCACAAGTTTCTTTTTTCCTGTTTTGTAGCCCTGAGTCAGCGCACCTCAAGAACAAGGAGGATGCTGAGCACACCTCTTGAACGAGACCCAGCAGTCTATGTGCTAAAGCAAAGGCGGAGGGACTCAAGCAGGTTTACATAGAATCACTGAATCATGAAGGCTGGAAAAGACCTCTCAGACCCCCAAACCCAACACGCCCATCATGTCCACTGCCCACATCCCACAGTGCCACATCCCCACATCTCTGGAACACCTCCAGGATCAGTGATCCCACCACACCCTGGGCCCAGTGCCGGTGCTTCACCACTCATTCTGATAAGAGATTTTTTCCTAACATCCAACCCAAACCTCCCCTGGCAAAACTGGGGCTGCATTACCTGCTGTCCTATCAAGCATTTTCTTATCGTGTTCTCTGCAGAATTAGCAGCATTTGCATGTAAATAATCACATCAGCACCTCTGTGAGTACATATCAGGGAGAACTGGTAACAGTGAGTATATCTATATCGACACAACATATATTCCAGTGGTTTTAAATGTGTGTTTGCTCTCTAACAGCATGACGCAGCTGTAAGTCACAATTGTCTTCACTCAGCTACAGATTTTGCCACAGCAGTTAATTAAAAACACAGGCCAACCAGCATGCCCTGCAGTGCGTGAACAGAGCCAGAAGCATCCCAGTGCCTAAGCCCAGCTTTCCCAGTGACTCACTGCATGACCTTGGGCAACACATAACTTGCTTGCTCTCCCTCCATCTTTCACTGGATTAACCCTCGGGCGCCTGCTGGGATCGGTGTTGACTCAACGAGACAAATCTGCGAGCGCACAGAAATAGGACTAAACATGCAAACCCATAAGTGGCACATGACTCACTGTTTACACCCAGATGGAGAGGGAGCCATTAATTAGCACTAATATTTTAAGCCTCTCTCATCCTGAAGTGCTCCACACATTTTAATATAGGGTTTTGACTCAAGCCCTGGGTAAACAGAACTCCCACGAGATGTGGCTTCATCCAGCACCAAAATGCAGCCACTGCATGCAATGAAGAGCAAAACACTCAGCCAGATGTTCACCAGGGACATGTCAGCAGCAGAGCTGGAGTCAGGCAGAGGAGAGCCACCAGCACTGTCAGTCACCAGTGGGTGTCCAATTCGCACTTCTCGTGTTTAGGTGGAAAAGAGGCAGGTGTTTGTATGGTGCACCAATGCAGCTGTAAACCAACCCTGGCAAAGCACGCAGCTTCCCTGGGAACTGTACTTCTCCTCTCTTTAACAGACCTATTTAACTTTCAGAATACATTATGGCAAAATAAAAACACAGGCTGTGAGCTTATGAAAATGTGGATTGTCATCTACGGTCCTGAAGCTATTTGACAAAATGCCAAAGAAAACGAAGAACCCAAACTGAATGCATTACAAGTCTCCAGAAGTATTTCATCGACAGTTAGAAAAACAAAACCAAGTTGCCTTATCTAAATATGGAGCATGGGAAGCTTGCAGGAAAAAAAAAAAGGCCAAGAGCTGTCTCGCCATGTCTCTGGGACTTCAATGGCCTGGCAAGGCACTGCTGCTGGCCCTCGAAATAAAATGTAGTAATGATGAAAGCTCTGTCCCTTGCAACGGATGTTCTCAATGTGTGTGGAAGGAAGCACATATGGCAACGTCCTCTGAACTTAAGTTCAGAGGACGTTGCCATATGAACTTAAGTTGGAACTTCAAACAAAAAACTCTTCCAGGGGCAAGAGAGGGGGCACAGGGCAGACAACCATCCCCATGCTGCTGCCCAACCCAAGCAGCCAGGTTTTTCCCATGCTGCCTCACTCCCACAGGTCCAAAATGCTTCTGCAAGTGAGACGAGGACTTCCTTGTGGGAGATTTGGAAGGAAGCAATGCAATATCCAGTGACAGATTTCCAAGTCATAGAGAATTGGAGAAAAGCCACTTGCATCTGGAATTCAAGTAGTTTGGTTTCTGAAAACGCAGGCTATTAAAATACTGATACGTAAACAGGAACACTTGCTTCCCAGCTTCCTGCAGTGTGTACACACAGGGAGGGAGGCAAATCCCCTCTGACCACAGACATACAGAGGCTGCATTGCCTCAGAAACCACCAAAGCAGTGAGGGCAGGAGGTCCTGTTGACTTAAGAGCACTGAACCGAGTGGCTGTTAGTAGATGCTAGAAAGAAACACGAGCAAAGAGCTGAAACATCACCACAGAGCAGAGGTGCAACAGCAATTCGCCGCTGTTGTATCACTTGGGTGCCAAACCCTTTCTAGGAATATAGAAGCATGTAGATTTGGTTGCACTGAGAAATGAAAGCCTTCACATCTTGGCATGTTTTCAGTGATTCAGGGGCTACGTCAGTCAGTGGCGAATGCCACACGGAAGGCTTTTAAGTGTGCAGAAAGAAGATATGCCCCAAAAGTGCCATTCATAGGGAACAACCCATGGGGAGAGGAAAATCTGCTGGGTGAAATGGGTCCCCCATTTGGAAGGATACTCCCTCCACTGCTGTAAGCCACAATGCCTTCAGGTTTAACACAGATGACCCCAATGAGCTTCCTGCTTTTGAGACTTCAGCAAATTGCTGTGGTTTTTGATGGACACAAGAAGTCACAGAATGGCTTAGGTTGGAAGGGACCTTAAAGATCATTGAGCTCCAGTCCCACCCCGCCATGAGATGGCTGCCCCCAAACCCATCCAACCTAGGCCATAGGCACCTCCAGGGACACAGAGTGTCCCTGGAGACTGTGAATATAAATCTCTTTGAGAACTGGAAGAATGATCCCAGTATTTCTGATCCCCATTGACTTCAGTATGTTTTTAAATAAGGACTTCATCAGGGAAACTGTTCACTCTGCTAGTTTATCAAGCACTGTTCACTTAAGCATTTTATCATCCTCTTAGATTCCCCATTCCACTGAGCAAAACCAAATTAGTTCTAGAGGTCCCTTTGGCCAGATGTCCACAGCTTAAAGAAAAACACAGTGCATGCTGCTGCATAATCTTAACAGTGTTAGGAACACCAGCTGACAGCCTCAGTTCATACTTCAGGCCCAGCTCTGATCATAACCACAGAGGCATTCTTCAGCCTTCAGATCCTGCCTTAACATGCCACAGAAAAATAGGAAGAAGAAAAAAATTCAACATCTTTGATGTCACCTTCAAATAACTTGTTCATGAAGGACTTCACCTCTCACTTCAGAAAAATCGGGATGGCTTTTATGCCTTATTTAGACTTGTAATGGGTTAATTGTACTGTCAGCACTGATGTTTTCAGTCATCAAATAAACCTGAACTCAACAGCTTCTCCTCAGATGAAACGGGCAGGGCCAACGGGGACCAACACACCAGGTAGAGCTGTACCACGGACAGGATGCTCACCAGGCAAACACCAAACTATGGCTGTCAAGTTTTACTTTGCCCCATTGACAGAAGAGACATGACAGTTGATCTCCTGCTGCCCAGATGGACGTGGCCCAGTTGCCATCAGACAATGAAGGCAGCAGAACCCACTCACTTCCTTCTGTGTCCAGGCATCAGCTCCCCACAACGCTTCATTGGAACTGATCCTTTCTCTCATAGACAGTAATGTCAACGCGTCGATCCCTCCCCCAGCCCACGAAGAAGAAATCTCCTGCTGATGCAGTGCTGGGTGGTTCCAAGACTGAAAATGTTCCCTGCCTGAGAGAATCTGCAAACATGTATGAGTGAGCTGGGTTGCAATGCTCACAATCTGAAGCATGCGCTGTGCTGGCAGCTTCAGAAGCCAACACATCAAGCCAAAAACACCATCTTGTATCCTCAGTTAGCACGCTGCATTCAGAGAACTGTGAATAAATAATACCTCTAAAAGACACTGTTTGGCAGATCAGAATTGTAGATTTTTGCCTGTTCTGACAGAACACTGGAAGAGAAGTATACCTTGAAATGATCTACTCATGTAGAATGACCCACTGATGCAGCATTCTCAAAGGAAAGCCACAGTTACATCCAAAAGATAAAGGGATGGAATAAGACTGTGATCATCACCTCATTACATATTTGCACTTAAGGGAAAAAAAAACAAACAGACAAGTATCTGTCATCTTGAAGCCCAACCAGAATCACCAGTTCCAGTCCTGCTTAGCAGCACTTTCCACTATGGACAAGAAATCTGGCTGCCTTCCCTTTTTTCCAAGCCACTCTCCAGCCTGGAGGCGCCCAGCTCTCCCTGGGGCTGTGCCCACTGCAGCTCTGCAGAAGCTTCCCCGGGTCCTTAAGTGCTCACTGTTTGCACAAGTGAGGTCGATTCGTTTTTTTATAAATGTACTCGGGCTCTTCCATCAGGCACTCCAGTGCCAGGGAAGTTTTGGAGTGATTTCTTCAGGGTGTCAGATAACACAAAACTCGGAGGTCTGTTCCCTCCTCATGGCCTCAAAACAATGTGTTGCATCAGCTCAGTGCCTCCTCCCTCTCTATCTCTGAGTTACCAGCTTCTCCCTTCTCTGAATCTCGCTTTCCTAGCACCTTTTTTAATCCTCAGCAAAGCAGGAAAATATTTTGGGGATTTTTTTTTCTGATCATTCTGCTGAGAAGAAGCTTTTAAATAAGAAAAATCTGAGAGAGCCTTTTAAAGACAAAGGTGGCGAGGGAACAACCCTTGGGTCATCCAAGAGTTCTGCTTTAGGCATCTGATTTAGTCATGAACTCTGGAACAAACACTTCTGCCTCGCCAGGGAATAGGTCTGAACTGAAACAACCCTCAAGGTCTATGTATTTCTGAGTCACGTGTCTCAAACAACAGATGATTGCCCGTCAGCTTTGGAGGTCGTTAACAAAAAGGCCAAACAAGGGAAACCAATCCGTGCAGCACCTCAAGCCATCACATGCATCTGCGTTGAGCAGAAGTGTTTCAGCACAAGATTCCACCTGCACTCTACGTGCAGAGCCACAGGACGACTGCTCTGCTGTTGCAGGAGGTGGAATAGCACTGAGATCCACAAGTCTGACATGGCTGAAGACTGTGGGAGGGGACTTCCATACCCATTTGGTTTAGAAAACCACCTGCAGGGGAATCTTACAACATCAGCTTCAGCTTGAACGTTTAAGAGACTTCCTAAGACACTTCTGCATTTTGCTGTCTACATCTGCGTGGTGCACATCTCTTTGCCAACATCATCCCACATCTCTTGGAGCAGGAGAGCTGCACTGGCAAGGTGTGTGATGAGCCAGCGAGCTGTGCTGATGTTCTGTTTGTTTTGAGGACTCACGCTAAAGTGATAGGAGCTTGTCTGCATGACACGGAGAGGTCATAAGATAAACCACTAGCAACCACAACCTTGGCTTTGAAGGCATGCACACCCACCACGATTTGTGAAAAACACCAAACCACTGCTCTTCCCTTGAAGTTAGCAACACAGCATCCTCTTTTCTAAACAAAGAGGGATAAAACGCATCTTGCCCACCGCCCTCACTCACCTGAGCATCTATTTTAATTAGTGCAATGTCAGCTTTCTCATCAACGTCTTTAATTTTAGCTTCGTATGTTTCCCCATTCTTCAGCTCCACCTTCACCCTGTTCTTGTTGGTGACCACGTGTGCATTGGTCACTATCAGCCCGTCCTCCGAGACGATGAAGCCCGAGCCACTCGCAACAGGGATCTCCCTCTTCGAGTAAGGAAGTCTGAAACACACAGGGAATAACAAATGCTTATCCCTGCAAAAGGTTGCAGGCTCACACACAGTGGCTGTTTTCAATGCTTTAGAGTATCAGCTATTGCTTTCTGTTGCTAATAAGGTAATGCACATGCATTACTTTAAACTAGGGTTTGTTTTTTCATGCCAGGACTCTTAAATTATCCTTAATTCTTCAGCATGACGTATCTATCAGCTCAGAGCCCTCTTTGCTGCTGTACATCATGAATCTGCTGCTGCTTGGAGTCAGCTGCTTGCAGGAATACAAAATCAAAACTGGGCATGGTGTTTACTTGCGGAATAACTCGATGTGAACCACAGCAGGAGCGATCTTCTCCACCACATCTGCTATGAAGTTGTACTTGTGCCTCAGGCTATTAGGGTGTTCTTGTCCTGAAATAGAAACAGAACACATGTCATGAGTTCTTCAAGTGACAGGAGAAGGATCATTGCAAAACACCTGAATTGAAAGCACTGTGTGGGTCTCTCTCCCTTCCTTACAAGTCGATTGCAGCACAACCCTTGCCCTGCAGTTTCCCTTCTGTCTTTTGGCACAGCAAGCTCTGCTGTTACAACAGGAAGCTCCACACAAACGTCTCATTTCCAGTGCACGCAGACAGGCTATGGGGCTGCAGATCTGCTGCACTGGTGTCTGTGAGCTACAGCACCCTGCATGGAGCAGCCCCAGATTCAGCTCACAGATAAGGTCCTAATCCCTACCTAAGCCTGAAGCAGCTGCTGGGAAAGAATAAGGTGGGTAGAAGGTTTGTGCTGCCTCCCAGCGTGTCTCAAAGCCCAGCCCTTCCCAGGCACCGAGACACAGGAGCTCCATGCATTGCTCCATGCATTGCCTGCAGCCCCATGGAGGAGCAGACCCCATGGATTTTGGAGCTATGGAACCACCCCTGAAGCTATAAAAATAGATACGCACACACGAAAACAATGCGTCCACAAAGCTTTGCATTCCTGGGCTGTATTTAACACAAAGGCCCACAGTCACAGAGCATTCAAGAGACGTCACTGGGATTTCCAAAAGCAACTGGATGCTGAGCTCCTATTGTAGCCAACGGAAAACCTGTCTGCAGCATCAGATGTCCAAAAAACTCCGGAAAAGAACAGACAGGTCTGACACAGCTCCCCCTTCTCGCAGTTCAGGGACAGAACTTATGTTAAACTGGGAGCAACTAAGCAATCCAGCACCCTAAGGAGCACCAAATATCACATTTCCCTAGAAGCAAGAAAGAACATCCCGTTTTCATCAGTACCCCCATTTTATCCAACACATCTCGCATGTAAAGCACAAAGAGGATCTGTGTGACTTCCAGATGAGCATTACGTGCTGTGCTGCACTGCCCATCCCTGCCATTTGGCTCCCAAATCTGCAGATTAAAGCAGTAAGCAGCTTGGGGATGCTGCAGGTGCTCGTGACAGCTTAACAGGAGGATTTATTTCCAGAACCCCGGGAGACGTGGGACTGTGCTCCAAAACCATCCCATTAGCCACCTATAAACCACTTGCATTAACTGTTAACCAGACTACATAGATATGAACATTTTCACTTAGGTGATGGGAAAGAAAAATAGCTTCAGCTGCAGAGGAATGGTTTGGGAATAAATCATTGGTACTCTTAACCAGATACTGGTTTGCTTCAGGGTGAAAACCAGGTTTCAGGGGACTCAATAACACCAGCTGGCACATATCGCCCTTAGGTGATGCTCAACTCAATCCAACACAACCCACCACTCACAAACCTATCCATCTCTCCATTCACACCCTCCGAAGCACCTGATTGCTCCTAACGAGCAATCAATGAGCAACAGCAGCAGCAGCCACCTAATCTACTAACAGTTTAGACATGTTAATCTGCTCAACGATCCAAGTACATTGATCAAAAAAGCAGTGCTCTCGCCTACTATTTTCCTCTCAAGCACCGTCTGACTTGTGCATAAACGGTGATCCTTGGACTTGACACCCAGTATGACACGAGAACAGCATCATCGCCGCGCATAAAACTGGCAATGGGGGCTGTGGGGGAACCACGCTGAGAATGAGCTCGAATCCATTTGCTCCCATGAAACGGGAGCTCAGACAGATTATCAGATGGGATTAACGTGACGTGGGGATAAAACGCCACGGGGCACGGCCGGATCCATCAATTTGCTCTTTGATCACCGCTCCCCGAATGATCTGGTCTTAGTTGCAATGCTGCAGGCATTTAAAGGTCACATCCTGCCCTTGGAAAAGAGAGCTGCTGCAGATGGGGGGGGCAGTGCACGGGGAACACAGCTTTTTTTATACCTTTTTTCTTTTGGCATTTAGCTATGTGAGAAGAGCTGTGCATGGTGAGACTGCTAATACTCCATCACTTTGAGCCTTGGAGCTGCGAAGGCCAAGAGCTGAGCCGTGATGCTCTCCTGCATATAAACCAGCGTGGGCAGACCCAGACGAACCACGAGTTGGGAAGGTCAGAATTTCGGACTGTGAAAAAGTTAGGTAATAAATACTGATTCATGGCATACTGACCTAAAAAGCTTACACCAGCTCACCACGCCTGTCCTTTGCTTATGTATTAGGAATTCTTGCATTGTGTAACAGGGTTTTGCAACAGCTCTTGAATGAGTGCCCACTTAAATGGAAAACACACCTTTTTTTTTTTAAGCAAATAAACAAAAGTCAAAGTACTATTCAGATGAATTCATTGAGGAACACCAGTGGGAAAAATCCCTAAGAACTGCTCTTTAGCATCGTACAAAATAAACCCCATAAAATCTAGGAGAAGCAGTAGAAGAATGAATATGCTGAAAACTTCATGTATATCTGCAGAATAGGATCATGGGGGGAAAAAAAAGCAGACCAAAATGGACACCTGTGTGCATGCAGCTTACCATTACACACACACTGAGTGCTCACCACAGCGCGTTGCTCTTTGGGATTACTAAGCAATACATGTGTGAGCTGACAGCTCTTTCCACCGAGAACAACCTCCAGGCCAAATTTTACCTTAGATTTGAATCACCAGCAGGCACTCACTCCTTCAGGGGAGCCTAAACTACCTTGCAAATTCCAGCAGTACCAACCTAACACGAACAGATGCTCATTCCTCAACAACCACGCCGTAGTGTGCAGCCATCAGCAGCCAAGAGAAGAAAGCAGTGAACTTCAGGGCTTCCACAGGAGATATGTTCCTCTTCTGCCTAACACATACATTTGTCAGCTCTGGTGATGGTTCAGAAGAGGCTGAAGAGCGGAACAGGTTACATTCAACATCCTCTGCTTTCTGACTTACCCCAAAAGCAGGTCACAGAGTCATAGTGGCGTGAGTTAGAAGAGACCCCTAAAGGTCATCTGGTCCAACCCCCCAGAAATGAACAGCTCCACCAGGTGCTCAGAAGTAACTCTAACCCTAATCCCACTCCCCAACCTTGAGTGTCTGCAGGGATGGGCACCACCACCTCTCTGGGCCATTGCCTACCACCCTTATTGTAAACATTTCTTCCTTCTATCCTGTATAAATCTTCCCTTTCATTCCATATTTCAACTGATCCCAAAAACATACATTCCTCTCTTAATACCCACTTCTTTGGGATAACCACTGTTGAATCCAAATGACCATTTCTCCTCAGTTTTGTGGATCTCTATTTTGTTTTCTAAACCATACCCTTCTGGAGTTAACATTCCTAATAGGTTCATTTTATTACTTCAATGGTTGGTTGTTCTTTTTTAAATATCAAGAGTTGGGCTCGAATAATGCTATAGTTCCCAAATACCTTCATGCTTCAGAGTGTTCAGATCTCTGCAGCCTGTTCTCTGCCTATTTATATGCTGTGATTACTTGTTTTGTATCGTTTTTATTGAACTATTGCACAATGCCCTAAATGCCCATGAGCGTGGTTAAGAAACTTTCATTAATGACACTAATAGGACGATTGTTGTGAATTCAGTTAATGACCAAAAGCTGCCTAAGAAAACATAAATAGGTTACAGCATGAAAAAATCCCAAGGCAACTACATTTTGAAGGACTTCAAAAAGGTGTGCTGGCTGCCAGCCCCTGAATGAAAGGGAAAATCCTCTGCCAACATTAACGGCAGTAATATCAGTAAACAAACTGCTGAAAGGAAAGGCTGAACCCCAAGACATGGAAAAAAGGCTGTAGACAACTGAAATAATGTGGTTTCGTACAGAGGAGCCAAAAAGCATGCTAAGATCTAGGTTTTTGTTTCACAGTGGCAATGATGCTTTAATGCTTACGCCTGGTACACGTCACCTTTGGTAATATTTGGAGCTAAGCTGAAAAGATGCTTTGGAGATAGAGATCTCATGGAAGTCATCTCTCTCCTTCAGCTGTGAGAGCTGCATCTGCTCACGGAGGTCCACATCTCATGATGGACTCTTCATAAGAGACTCTTCATAGGGAGTTGCAGAAATGGATCTTCTTCCCATGCAGTTTTCCTGAGTTTTCGAGGGGACCTGACAGCTACGCTGCTGATGAGTTTCAGCTCTCACTGGTATGAGATCGTCTCTTGGCCATAACACAGCTAACCTGTGGGCAACCATCAGCCATTTTCTGCCTTGCACACCCCCTGGCTGTGACCCAACCTGGACATCTTCACATCTTTTCCAAGTCAAAAAGCTCAGATTCAGTTTGGAGTAGAGCCTTCAATTTCTTTAAAACCTTAATTCCCCTCAAGATGAATAAAAATTCCCCTGAAACAAAAGTCATCTAGACAACCACCAGGAACAGCATACACATTGTAAAGATGGCTGCAGAGGATGCTCCCATGCACACTGCAGGGCAAGTAGAGCAACACGTCCTGGTTCACCCTTTAAAGGTGCTTCACTGAACAAGCCCTGTGCTCCATCCTTCCTGGGGAGCCAAATTAAGCAGTCCTTTGGGCTTGCTCCATGCCAGAACCAAGGAGTGGTAGGACTCTGCTCGATGCCAGGAATGGAAGGGGCTTTTGGCAACCTGGTCTGGTGGAAGGCGTCCTTACCTACGGCAGAGGGTTGGAACTGGATGACTGTTAAGGTCACTTCCAACCCAAGCGTTCCTACAATCCTACGACTCTGCATCCCATCCACCACACTCACTGATGCCACCCTGAGTAGTGACATCTTGTGGTCCCAGGATCCAAAAGCAAAGCCTGAATCTCCCTATGGCCCAACAGGGCTCGAGCACCACAAAAGAAACCTCTGGGTGTGCAGAACCAGTGACTACTGACACAAAGCTATCAGCACCACTGGAAAAAGTGATGCACAGGACCCTGCTGCCACTTCTTTTTAATGTAAAACTGCAAGCCTAAATATCCCACTTCCTATTCAAGGGTAAGTTGTGTAAGACTCCAAAAAAGGATATTACGCAATGAAAACACTAGGGAAAGAAGAAACAACACTCTACGTATTGCAGGCAATCTGCTCAGGAACATTTCTGAGATCAGAGGAGGGAAGTTTGAGAGGTCTAAACCACAGAACCACGGTAACAAAACCACCATTACATCAGTATTATTTTTCCTGTATAATCAAAGGAGAAAGAAACAAAACGTCACTGATTTCTGAGAAGAAAGTCTACACAAGCATGACATCCCCAACGACAACAAAAATATTTTCATAGCATTATGTGAGGGCGATTTCAAGCACCTGACTCTACCAAACAGTAATCTGAACAAATCTAGCATTCACTCAACACATCTCCTGCAGCAAGAACCATGACAAGCCTGAGGTGAGGATGGGAAGTGAAGCTGTTTTTTTGGCATGAATGCATCTTGCACCAGGCTGGTCCAGGCTTTGAGCACCTGATGGAGCTGTGGCTGTCCCTGTTCACTGCAGGGAGCTGGGCCACATGGCTTTAAGGGTCCCTTCCAACTCAAACCATTCTACGATTCAAAGGTGAAATAAAGAACATAAATAAGCTTTGTTACTTATGTACATTAACTATGCAATATATTTTATATGTGGAGATTTCTCTTGATTCATCCTGACCCCAGCAAACCAGGCCGTGGTGCACCCATGGCCACTGTCCCATGGGAACAGCCACAGACTGAAGCCCATGAAAGAAATAGTGCACCCATAAATCTCCCATCTGTATTAGCAGAAAGACATGACCAAAAGCTCTGCAGCTGGTGGGGATAGAAGCAAGGGAAAGCTCCAGCAGCCCCATCCAACACAAGGGGAAGCTGCTGTCTGTAAACACAGCCTGAGCGAGCCCAGCTCCTGCCAAGCTGCTGCAGGAACATGCTGTCCCAGGGCACTGCCACACACAGTCACACAGTGAGGACGAGTGATGGGCACAGTGATGCACAGCAGTGTGAGCTGCTTGGCCGTGCCCCGTGTGAAAAGCTCACGGCAGACACAGCACTGGAAAAAAAAAAATAATAATCGGATTCTTTAATTTTTAATTAATTTAAATAAATTAAAAAATAAATACTAAAAAATAAAGAATAAAAATAAAAAAAAGAAGAGCAGCAGTTCAGGATGAGGACAAAAAAAAAAATGCTAAGCTCAAAAACGGCATTAACAGTAGTCCTGTCTGTGCTGGAAACACTAAGGAATATAAGTCAAGTTATGGAAAAGAGTCTGCCTTATTTCCTGCCGACAGATGAAAAGATTATTTCAGGCAACGGGTTAAGGCGGCCGTGGCATCCTCTCCTCTGCAGAAGGCAGAAAATACAGCAGATGAGTCAGGAATTGCTTCCCCGCTCCTTTTTCCAGCACTCAGTCCCTGGTGCTCAGCTCATCGCAGGGACAGAGCCCCGCACAGCTCAATTAGGCAACAACGAGGCGGTAATTCCTGCACCCCTCCGGCAAGCAACAGCTGCCAGGTGCTGAGCATCCCCTCCCAGTCTTACAAAAGCTTCAAAGTCTTATTCTTGAGTATGTGAGAAACGCTCGCGATGGGTGCCTAGGAACAGAGTGGAAGAGAGGATTGCTTTCAGCTTGTAGAAAGCAATGGGCAGGAAGACACGAGAATAAAATGTTCTTGGGGTTTTCTGTTGCGTTTTAAACTACATTTTCTCCACCGAGTAACCTTAAAAACCCTTCGTTAGATGCAGGCCTCTCCAGCCAGAGGCATTGGGGGCTGCGTTCATTCTGGGGTGGAATAGTGAGACCTGGTTGAGCTTCTTGTCCCCTTCCCAGCGCTCGGTCCCACCACGTTTGCCTTCTCCAGGATCACTTTCTGCAGGAGCAGACTGACATCCATCAGTGCTGCTTGCAGACCTTTGCCCAAACGGCAGAAACACTCATGGAAAAGAAAAGTCATGGAAAATGGAGCTGCAGAAAAACCAGCAGGGACTCAGAACGGCTCTGCCTGCTCTCAGCTCCGCTCCGGCTCACTGGTGACCCTGAGCAAAGCTCTCCATCTGCCCCTGCCCTACCCACTGGTTATTTGTCTAAAAATCAGTGCAAACCCAATTGCTATCAGAAATAGGTAGCTGAGACCTTCCCTATTATCGACGCTTTGAAGTATCACTGTTGGAGAGCCACGTCTCATCTTTAAAGCTAAGACATCAGTCTCCTGCTACAGATACGAAGGCAGCATCTTCAACCCGCACACAATCAAAGCATCACACTGTAGCCCTTCAAACCGGGGTGGTCAGGAGTTGGATTTTAGTTATGCCCTGCTCTCTGGGGCAAACTGGGAATCCCAAACTGTACCCAGGAGGCAGAACCAAGTCTGACTGCGTTCCCCACATCCTGAGCACAGTCTCCATGCCCACGCTGCACACCTATCTGGGGCCCTGGCAATGCACAGGAGCAAGGAATTTGCTGCTCTGATTTACCCACCAAAGCCACATTCCACAGCGTCCCAGTGCCTATTTGTAGTGTAATTTTCTTTTGCTCTCAGTGCACATAAACTCACATTTGAAAAATATTTTCCAGCTTCTCCTATTTCTTGGGCAGCAGATTCTTTCCTCTGACTGCTGGGGACACGAGGCCCTGTCCCATCCAGACTCCTTAATGGGCTCCTCCTGTTTGCTCACAGGTACCCTTACATCTCAAAGCCCAGCAGATGAAAGCATGGAACCCTTCCTCATTCCAAGTCCACCCTCACAGACCTGTTTGAAGTCAGAGTTGCTCCCAGCTCCTGGGAAGGAAATCTGAGCACAGGAGAGGGAAGAGGTGAGACTGCAGCTCCCAGTCCCCCCCCCCCCCCACCCTTCCCGGAGCACAGCACTCAGCTCTGGAGCAGTTTTTCATCCCTCACTGGGGAATTGCTTCTCTTCTGGAAACATGCAGCTATTTATTTCCACTGCGCTCAGCTGCTTTTCCCTCCCTCCCGTCCTGCAGAAGGGGAGCAGAGGACGAGGCCTAGGACCACCCAGCCGTGAGCACAGAGCAGATGGAAGGGCCCAAAGTCAGCCCTGGGCAAAAGCACATCTCTGTGCACCCAACCCCTTCCCAGCCCAGCTCGTTTCACACGTGCTGAGCAACCTGCAAAGCTCATAACGTTTCTCCAGCACGCGTGTCCAACATCATCTTTAGGGAAACAGCTGGAGCCTGATTCACAAGAACAATATCTGCTTTCCTCTTGATACATCTCTGGCTTCTTTCCTGACATCCCCAGATTGCTGAGTCTCCCTTCCTGCCCTGATTACTCATCGCTGCTCATCGCAACGCAGCCAGAGCACTTGGCCCTACCAGCACTGCAGGCAGAATTTAGGCAGCTCCTACTGCTTTTTCCCATTCTTTGCTGATGTATTTCATTCTAGTCTTGCTGTGTTGTGGGTTTTGTTTGTTTTGTTTTGTTTTTTTTTAAAGGGCTCAATCAATGTCAACCCTAATAATCTGGGTCACAAACGGCCAGAGGAAAGGCAGGAGGAACTGAGAGCATCCACAGAGAACTTTTCTGTTCCTCTGGTTAAAGGTTAGAAGAGGAACGTGGGTTCATCTGTGGGCAGCTCCCAGAGCAGGACACAGAATCAGGCAATCAAATCATCCTTTAAGAGTTGGAAGGGACTTCTGAGGGCCATCTAGTCCAACTCCCCTGCAACAAACAGGGACAGCACAGCCAGAACAAGTTGCGCAGGGCCTGATTCAGCCTAGCCTTGAAAGTCTTCAGGGATGGGGGATCCACCACATCACTGGGCAACCTGTTCCAGTGCCTCATCACCCTCACTGTGGAAGATTTTTGGAAAAGGCTTTTAAGATCACCAACACATCACCACCACGCCCACTATCCAAGAGGAAGGAGCACCTGAACCACAGAATGGCTTGGGTTGGAAGGTGCCTTAAAGATCACCGGGCTCCCACTCCTGCTGGGGCTGGCTACCCCCCCCCACCAGCTCAGGCTGCCCACAGCCCACCCATGGCCTCGGGTACCTCCAGGGATGGGGAACCCAAAGCTCTGGGCAGAAGTGCTGGGGCCTCACTGCTCTTAGTGCAAAAAACCTTTTTCCTTTTCTGCTCTATGTCTCCATCTGTTATACGAACGGATAAAAATCGAAGACAACCCCATCTGTAAGTAAAAAACACACTCTGAAAAATGGACTCAAAACTAAAAATCAACAGCTCTCCAGAGCTGCCCGTGAGGCATTGCCTTTCACCCCCATGGAAGCACAGCATTGCAGTCTGCTCGTTTATTTCAGGTCCTTTACATATATAAAGCAACTTTGCTGAGCACTGGGCATAACCACGCGCCCGGGCTCATCCTCCATCACCTTCCTTTTGTCCCTATTTGACAGGGGAACTGAACAAGAGCTGCTGTCCCTGTGCCAGTGCTCCTAAGGAAGGTGGTCAAGGAGGTGGGCAAGGTCACCCCCAGCATCCTCCTTGAGCTCAGACAGTGCAGAGCAAGGTGTAAGGCAATGCTACTGGTTCCCTGAACCGAGAATCCAGGGAGGAGAGGGGGGGAAGACAACAAAACAACGAAATCACGAGGCGTTATGTTACATTGCAGGTCAGGAAACCGTAATGTGAAAGCTGTGATTGTGTCGGGTGCTAAATGCCAGCAATGTTTCGAGGAGAACAATGCAGCCCTTACACGGAGGAGGAGCAGCGGGATGGAAAATGGGCAGCATTGATCAGAAGTCGGGAGTTGGAGCTGTACCCTTCCCATCCTGCTGGAGAGTAGGGGGCGAAAGGTGGAGAAAAGATGACAGCCAGAAGGTGAGTGCTTAGGGAAACGGCACTACTCGAACCCTTCTGCTACTCAGAAATTGGCTTAAACTCCTGTTAATTAATTGGGCACGTGTGCAGAGTGGCTCAGAACGATCACGCAGCTGTGGCTTAACGGATTTCATCGGAGCAGTGTTAGGACACCCCAGTGGCTCATCCTGCCGCACTGAGCAAAGCCCCAGCTCAGCTCTGCTGGGCACACAGCCCCGAGATGGGGGTGTGGGGGGAGCTGACCTGCAGCACTCCATCCAGTACAACCAACACAACAGCAGTGCCCAAGGAAAACCACACCACTTGTTGCTGCCGGGGATGCTCTTGCTTCTGGATGGTCCTCCAGAAGCGTCAAGTCGGACACAGTGCTATTCAGCTCCGAGCTCCCTCCTCTCCAGCAGTGCCGTTATTAATGAGCAGTGCTCTGCTAAATCGGGCTCGGGTGGACACTGCAGCGCTGCTGCAGCCACGGGCTGTGCTCAGCTCTAACGGAGCCCGCATTCCTGCTCGGATTCCCTACGTCATTACACGGACGCGGCACGTCCATGAAAGTACACTCAGTTATTTCATAGCATCACAGGAGCTGGAAGGGACCTTTTGAGGCCATTTGGTCCAACTGCCCCCGCAGCGCACAGGGGCACACACAGCTCTACCAGGTGCTCGCTGCCCCGTTCTCTGACCTTGTGTCCACAGGGACGGGCCACCACCCTTACGGCAAACAGCCTAAATCTCACTTTTGGTCTGAAACCATTTCCCAGCGTCCCATCACAACAGACCCTGCTAAAAAAGCCTGCCCCATCCTTCTCACCGCCCTTCGGGCACTGTCAGGCCGCTCTGCCCAGAGCCTCCTCCGCCCCACGCAGCCCCAGCTCAGCCTGACCTCGCAGGGATGGGTCGCATCCCTCGGGTCACTTTTGTCCCCTCCTCTGCGGGCGCTCCAGCGGCTCCGCGCACTGCGGACCCCAGGTGAGCTGTCCTAGCGCAGAGCAGAGGGGCAGGAGCTCCTCCGCGTCTCCCCGGCCGCGCTGCTTTGGACGCGGTGCGGGATGCTCTCGGCTCCAAACGCCGCCGAGGCCGCACAGCCCCCGACCCCCGCTGCCGTTCCGCAGACCGCTTCTCCCCGGGCTCGGAGCCCGGCTCCCTACGGCATCCCTAATTTGGGGCGGAGGAAGGCAAAGCGCAGCGGCCGGCTTTGGGAGCGGGACGCCGGATTCCTTCCCCCTGACGCTTGGCAGCCTCGGAGCGCCGCATTCTTGCTCCGCTCTCCGAGCAAGGCCCTCCCCCGCCCCCCTTACCCTCGGTCCCTTACCCTGCCCGCAGGCTCCGCGCTGGATGGCGATGACGGGCGGCTGCCGGAGCCTCTCCGCACGGCGGCTGGCGGCCCGCAGCTGGCAGGGGCTGGCGTAGGTCACGGCGTCGCTGCCGCACACGGGCTCGCTGCTGGCGCACACGCAGCGCCCGACGGCCGCCCGCTTCCTCACCGTGCCCGAAGCGGGCACCCCTCCTCCGGGCGGCACCGAGCAGCGCAGCCCCTCTCCGCACGGCGGGCCGCCCTCCCCGGCCCCGCACGGCTCGCCCTCCTCCGCCCCGCAGACGCGGCAGCAGCCGCACGCGTCCGGCACGGGGCCGCCGGGGCACGACGAGGGCAGCGGGGGACAGCGGGAGCGCTCGCAGCGCTCGGGACACGCGGGCGGGGGGGGGGCGGCGAGCAGCGGGGAGGGGAGCAGGGCGAGCAGCACCGCGATCCGGCACCACGGCGGCAGCATCGCGGCGGTGGCGGAGGAGAGAGGCGGAGGAGCGGGATTTAAGCGGAGGAGAGAGGGCGGCGCGGGGGGCGGGGCGGCCGAGGGCACGGCCACGGGGTGATGAGCCCCCCTCGTCCGATCGGGGCTTGGGGGGGGGGGGGGGGAGGTTGGGTGATGGGGAGGAATTGTTTTAGGCTGCGGGGGTTCGGGAGCTGTGATGTGGCGCGGTGGGGTCGGACTTGGGGAGGGGTGTGAGAGGTCTCGGCCAGCCTTTGTGGCTCTGCGATAGGAGAAGGCACCCGCTGCGCGTTTAATATGACAAATACCGCCACCACTCAGAGCACAAAACACGAGGGGGGTCGACGCTTACTTACCGAGCTGCCCGAGGGTACCAAGCACCGTCTGTGCTGCTGCAATCAGAGCCGCTCACAGCCGCTGCCACCAGCGCTCCCTACACAGCAACACGAGAGTTTTCAGGAGAAGTTATTGCAGAAGCGACCGAAAATAATAATCTGCCTCAATTAACAGCAGAACGCCCCGACTTGCGTCTTTAAAGTGGTTGTAGTGCTAAAAATTATAAATACTTTGGAAAATGTCCACGCACCGATTTTTCTTGAGAAATCCATACAGATAGGAGTTGGACTCTGTGATCCTTATGGGATATTCCCTGCTACATATATATGTAGCATAAATAGATAATATAGCAGCAGCTCTCCCAGTTGTTCTTTACGTATCGCATTACTTATTGGCTACTTCTGATCAACTCCCAGTTTGAAACAGAGGCACGACTCTGAGATGAGCAGTTACCAGCACAAATATGTGAGAAATTCAAACGCAGAGCGAGTGTGTCAGCTCCGATCTGCCCCAGCAGCGCATTCCTCCAGCTGCCCCACCCAGGCATCGCGCATGGCATCGCCTACACCAGGTAACTCACCACGGCTCCTGGAAGCCGCAGCAGCCGTATCTCTGCAGGGCCCGCGGGGTTACAGCGTGAGAGCTCCTGGCTCCTCCCCGCACGGCTGCGGGGTGATGATGGAGGACATCATCCCCCGAAGGACAGAAATACACCTAGAACGGGCAGAATTCGGTCACAATCCATCCCCAGACGCGTGCGGGTGAAAGCCAGGAAGGAGTGGCTCGCTTTCAGCTAAATGGGGAATATTGAAGGCCTCCTGCTGTCAAGCACAGGAGGGATCACAGAACCACGAAGGCTGGAAGACACACCTCTGAGACCGCCAAGCCCAACCGCAGCCCACCCCCACCAGCCCTGTCTGTGAGTGAAAGGCTGCGTGCTGTCACAAATCCTAGCTTTTCTTCTCTAAATCCTGCAGGTTTCACATAGATGCACCCAAACACGAAATCAAACACCCCGTTCCCCAGAATGACCGATGGGTTTGTGTGGTTTAACGTCTCTGTTTGCTGACAGATTTGCCAATTACACCTCTGCGTAGAAGCACCCAGCACTCCCAGGGCACTACGACCCCAGCCACGGCTGCTGCTCCCCCCGACTGCTTCCACACGAAGTAGGATCCAAAGCCGGGAGACACCTACCGAGAGGGGCTGTCTGAGACTCACCCGTACCGTCTCCTGCTTCCTGCTCTCTCCCAGAGGAGCACCTCTGATTTGCAGACGTTGGGTTAGCAGCAGGACAGTGGTGGCAGCAGGAATGTGGTGCATCGGAGTGCTCTGGATTCCAGACAGGTGTGCTCACAGATACGCAGAACCGCAGCGCTGATGGACGTTTTAAATGCAAAACCCTACATTAAAAAGCCAAAGGTGCCACTCGGCAGAGCAACATACCACTGCTGCTCCATTAATTACCTTCAGCAATGAGTTCCAGGTGCTTTCTTATTTCTTCTTCCCTGAGAGGCAGTACAGCCAAGCTAAAGCAAAAACAAACACAAAGCACAAGGCAGGCATTTGGGACACGAATCACCTTTGAAGCAGCCCTCATTACTACAGCACATCCCACTCACCGGCCTCAGACAGCTGCACAGACTGTACTAAAGCACAGGGGGGAATTACAAGGCTGAGCAAAATTAGAGCACGGAGCAATTCCGTTTGAAAGCCCGAGTGTGACCTGCAGGTGGTGCTGGCATCCTGTCGTTACAGGAGATCAGACTGACGTATGTACTGAACCATACCCCGGATCGCTGCTGACTCGAGCAGTTGAACTGCAGGTTTAGCAGTCAATACTCGAGCAAGAAGCTCGAGGAAAGGTGCAGCCGTGAAGAACAGCTCAATTTCCTCCCCAATAAAGGAGAGACGATAGAAAACGCTTAACAAATGAATGACAGATGCATGACACAGCACGCAGCAAGACCTCTCACTCACTGCAGTGTAGCACTGAAAACACCACAGAAACAGGCTGCGCAAGGAAACAAAGCCAGCTGTTACTTTAAGTTACCCAAAGTGATTTATTGACAATTTAAATGTGACATATTTACAGCACTGTTTCTAAAATAATTTAACAATTTCCATAGATTTATAAAAGTACTGATAAATAGGAGACCCTGACAATTACAACCACGAAAATTTCCCTCTTCTACTGAGCTACATCAGTAGTTCATTCGTTCTTTCTTTCACCCCCTCCCCCTCTTTTTAAAAGACCCATAATGGAGCTGCTTTACCTCCACCCTATGTGTGAAATTGCCAATACCAAAAATACAGTTAAAATGAACATGCAGTGTGAAAGCTGTACCAGAGCGAGTGATTCCAGATGTTAGCTACAGTAAAAACATTTTAATGCAAAGTGTCTTCCACACCGAACGTACTCGTGATAAAATAAGCCTTTGAAGAGCTATTGTTTTGTCTTGAAAGAAGTTAAAACCTACAATACTAGTTTAGACACTTACAGAAGCTTCCAATTCTGTGCTAGCTTTCACATGTATCTAAAGAGTCAAAGAAAACCAGTAATATACAAACACCACTGCCTTAAGGCTGTGGTTAGTTAGCTTATGGATAAAAAGTGAAGGTGCTGACACAACTTAAGGTTCTGAAGTAAGATTTCACTCTCACATGACACCAATTATTCCATCCCCGGATCAACAGATCATCACAGTAAAGCCATCCGTATCTCAAGCAGGAAGTCAGTCTGGAAGTCGGAGAGGAGATGGGTTTGTATGATATGTCTCTTAGGTCAGCGTAGACAAAAAAGTAACACAAAGCTGGACTATCTGAATCACAGTAAGCAGCAGCATGAGATATGTGTGGGGTTTTGATTAAAGCAAACACCTTTTCAGCACACACTCCATCTCATCTTTCAATGCTTGAAATGTAAAGGTTTTTCCCATTTGCGCCACCGAAGCCTCATAACACAGTGCACACAAACGACAAATACTAATACTCTCTTTCCCAAGAACACATATTGCACAGCTAGTAGATGCACTACCAGAACACTGGTATCCCTAGCATAAGTTCTCTATTTTTAAACCACTGTTTCAAACAACACGATCCAGAACAACTCCCAGCCTGAGGTTCAAAGCCATTAAGAATGGTTTGTGCACATACCTAACGTGAACGTGTTTCAACAAGGTGAGAAAAAACACAGGCACTTAAAGATCATTAGTGCACCAAAAGTTATAGGCCACGATTGCATGACTGTGAACAGTTCAGTACCAGTAAGGACAACACTAAACGAGGAGGCCTTCCACTGATCCAGCACAGAAACAACTGCTCACAAAGCACTGACACAAGAAAACCATTCTCAAATTGGTCATCAAACGATACGTTTAGACACTGAATAAAAATAATTACTGCAGAGCCTCATGTAACACAACAGAAACCCTACTTGGTTCAAGAGGTTGAAAGCATCCGAATTCAGAAGTCCCATTTCCCTCCTCCCCCACTCCAAAACAACGTTACATGCAGTCCATTAAAATCCAAATGTGCAAAAAGTTACAACCCACCTTTAGGAGTGCATCAAAAATAGACTATTCAAAATATTATTTTAGTGGAAATTTTTCAGCACCATAATTAGAATTCCAAGGGAGCCCAGAATTCCTATTCTGATAACAATTCAGTTGACACTGTTGATCCTAAAGAACAGAAGAAACATGTTGTGCATTTCCTGGTATCTGAAAGCTATGAAACAATTCTCATATATGCATAAAATCTCACTGTAGTTCAGAATGAAGTTAAGTAATCACATCTTTTGGCAACAAGGTTCCCACAACATAGCATTAACTGTAAAATTTAGTTTGCCAGATCAGGAATGAAAGGTTGCTGGTACCTTGCTAACTTGCAAGCTAACTTTTGGTTTTGTCTTTTGTTTACTTCGCTGTGAATTGTGCAGTTTGGCCCCTCCCTGGTGATTTACTATCAGGCTTTGAGAAAATACACGAGGTCCATTTTTGACCCCCAGCTGAAAGGCAATGTACAAACATATATATACACACATATGTGTACATAAGCACACATACATATACATATATATGTATATATATAAAAATCAGTGTTTGTTTTTATTTTTGTTCTTATTTCCTGTAATTTTCTTTGGTTAAAAGTCTGAGCAAGGAAATTAGAGGACCGAACAAATGGATCATTCTCCAAACACTTCCATCATTACACATCACTAACTGGAAGGCTTGCATCATCCAGATCCACAAGGCCAGGATCCTGTTCCTGAGTGCCATTTTTGCTTTGGGGCTCCGAGTGGCCCTGTTCAGTCACTTTGGCAGCTGATTCTCTTGGAGTGACAGCCTGGATCTTGTAGCTCCCTGGCTTGGCCTTGGCAAAAGACTCGTGAAATCCTCGCTTCTCCAAGGCAGGGTGTTTGGCGTGAGGGTTTGGGACCAGAGGGCTGCTGTGAGTGGCTGTGGAATGTGAGGTGGCTGGGGCTGGGAAGGCAGAACGGAGAGCATGGTTGTGTTCGGGAGAAGACTCGGTATGCTCCTGGAAAAGAAGAGCACGTGTCAAATCAGATCACTGACATCACACCAAAAAGATGCTGCTTCAGATTGCACACTCAGAAAAATCAGGACAGGAAACGCAAAGCAAAGCATCAGCCACAGCAGGAGGAGGCAAGTGCTTTCCCAAGGCAGTGTATTAAGTGTGAGCCTACAGCAGTACGTGACAGCAACACCCATGTCTTCATTCGAAGAAACAATCTCTCCAATCAAGCTCAGCAGCTTCTTGAACTGTATAATGTAGCCCAGCAAACTGAAGCTTCTCATTTTATTAAGACTTAGACAACCTTTTGAAGATGTGCCATTGAAAATGACATCTTTCAGAAACAAATTTATAATCAACAGGCACTTGCACCCTAAATCTGAAGTAGCACACATTTTCTTCCTCCCTCTTCTTGCAAGTACAGGTCCTCCTTTGTTTATTTTGGGGACCAAAGAGAAAGGGCAACTATTCTATGCTATCAAGTCTACGTAAAAGCTCCAAAGGTAATGGCCCCAGAAAAAAATAATCTTATTCCAACTGTCAACTTACAGTCTTGTGATAACTGTTACAATTCTGTTGGCCTTAACACACCACTTTATCAGATTAATGTTGTGGAAAGTCATTTAACATCTACTTAAGGAAGGAAACAAGTTACCAGACCACCTAGGTACCACTCAGAAATCTAAGGCACAGGATCAGACTGCACTTTTAGGCACTTTTAGACATCCTAGGTGGTGGGAGCAGTAACAGAGGTAACTTGACTACAGCAAGAAAATGCTGACAAAAATGGCTGCTTAATACTGTCAGGAGAAAAGCTCTGCAGGCCTGCATAGTCAGTCTCTGGCTTGGGATCCAGGGGCATCTTTGAGCACTGCAGCTGGCATCCTGAGAAGCAGGCACTCTGAATGTACCTCTGACAAAGGCAGAACAAAAGAACCAAGGAACAACTTATCTGAGAAAAGCTGGAATCGTTTGGGATTGGCTATACTTCTACTACTTACTAAGCATATATTCGTACCCAGGCAATACCTACAACAGCTTTTATAGCTATATCTATCCAAATCTGCCTTCTTAATCATAGTATACTTCCTAGTGGTGATCTACAATGAACAGGGGTGCTATTTTCTAAAGATCTCTGTGCCTGTGAGTGTTGTGGAGTCCTGCAAGCCATCATCACAGCAACCTCTATGTACCAGATTCTGCATCCTATCCGTCAGTTCTGCAAGGATGCCTCAAAGATCTAGAGATAGCTAAAACAGCACAGGAGGTTAAATGATGCCATCAGAACAATGTGCAATGATCCACTGAATACTTCACCACATGTATTAGGAGCTGTCGCTGCTGCCACTTCTGCAATGTAATTTTCTGTGTGTTTGCACAGAAAATTTTCTGTGTTAGTGCAGGAACTACAGAAATTGGTAAACCCACGTGTGTACACAAACCAAGGCATTTCTCAAGCACTCCATTAGCAAAAACCCATCACAGATGTGTCCAAGATGCAAATAAACATCCCAAATGAAATACTTTTTTTCATATATTTTTTTCATAGCAGTTATTTTTAGAATGCTATGACAGTGATTCACAAATGTAATAATGGATTCTGCCAAATAATATTTATTTTTTAATATAAATTAATGCTACAGGATGAAGGAGCTGTTCATCTTCTCTGGACTTCAATTTTGTGCTCAAATTCAGCCAATTATTTCAAATTAATTACACTGCTGTATTTCATACCTGACTTGACAGCTCACTTTAAGAAAAACCATTTGCTTCAGGAGATTTTGTGATTCAGTATATTACTCCTGCTCTTCTTTTTAACAATAAACACAGATGAACAAACAGGACAACAATTAGGGAACTTAGGACAAGACCTCTACACAAAACTTTCTGATTAGATCAGCCAAAGGATACTTGGATTTTACTACCCACATTGACTAATTTCACATTTAAAAGACTTTGCTGCTATATTACTCTTAAGGTGTACTGCTCTGAACAGCAATCATATGTTATAACGCTTCTAGGTTTGAACTAAATTTCATGCAGACCCTTACAAGCCATGCAGATCAGGCTACAGTATTATCCTTCCAATAGCTAGAGTTAAGACGTGCATTTTTAATGTGCACGCATCTGTATTAGTTTGTGGGTAGCTGAAGTTTAATTTTGCTTTTGCACAGTTTCAAATAAATGTAAAGTAAAATGGAAATATGAACTCTCATGCAAACTAGTTTTAATACTTTCATTTCTGAAATCCCATTACATAATTTAGTGTGTTTTAATACACATTATAGTTTGAAGTACAAATAAATGTTTTTGTCACTTTTCAATTCCAGTTATTTCAAAAGCAAGAAAGAACAGTGCAAACCTGTAAGGGAATGATAGAATTTGAGTTAGTTTTCAGTAATGGTAACAGGTAGCATTATTTTTAGTTTCTTAATAGTGCAAATCAGCCTCTAGCTCCAGCCCTCTGTTAAGAAGGCAAGTTTCCATGAGAGCCCACATACATGCTGCATTCACCAGTTCTTGATGTATACCTCTGTATACAAGGATTCGACAGCCTTCTGGCCTGCCGCATCTGGAACACAGTGCAAAGCTAAGATTAGAGTAACCTATACTTGGGGAAAGAAAGAGAGGGAAAAAGAAAAGTGCTGCAGACAGTAACAGCGAGGTTGCTCAGTCAGCCCCACAAAAGGAAAAAAAAAAAGCATACACAAAGAAGTTATCTGCATATTTTCATACCCCCCAAAAGAAAAATGATTTACGATAGGAAGTGTTTAATTTAAAACCAGCTCTCAGCTGCACATTGAGAGCTTAGGCTTGAATGACAGAAACATCAATGCAAATGTGTATTCAGGTACCAGATTTAAGCTACTGGATTTCAGATTATGGGGGTGATGACATATTCAGCTTATTACAAAACATCCCATAGCCAGAAAGTGAAAAAGCATATCCTGCAGCATCTGAACTGTCCAGTATTCCATTTGTTATATCTGGACATACTTGGGGACACTGTGACACTGCAGCAACCTCGAGCACAAAGCATGGTACCTTGTGAATGCCTAATGCAGTTTCATCCATGCTTGCATTTATATCTGGCATCCACATGGCCTCACAAACACGAAGGTTTATCACAGTGCCTCAGGTCAGTAATGCTAGATGGTGTTCATACTAAGTTTCCAACAGCAAAATCTAATTCATGCGAGCAGACATTTCTTCAGAAAGTATTTTAAATGTGGATCTGTATCTGCACGTACAGTGAACTACCAACAATGGGGAATGATAATCCAGTAGCAAGAGTTGTTGCAAGCACATCAGGATTTTCTCATTTGAATGCAAAATTAAATGATTAAAAATGCCTCGCAGGAATTAGAAATATTTGAGTTTACTCATAGCAGCATAGCAACAAAAGATCCAACTGAACTCAGAAGAATTGTTCCAGGTTAGCACTTGCATTACCTACGTGTTCAAGACAGTACAGTGCACGTAAAGCAACATATAGATAAGACTATGGTAAGTGTCCATTAAAAACACAGAATAGTTTATGCCAGTCTGTAGGAAATTTCATGCAAGGATGCCACGTTACTATAGGACAGAATAGAAGACAGACAAAAGTAAAAACCCAGGACTTCATGTGCAGAAGTAAACACCAACTAGTTGCATTTCTCTAAGTTTCAGAGTGACATACGGAAGCTGCTGATCTTCCAGGTCCCCGTTGTGCTACAATGGCCCCAGAAATTGCTTTTATCCAACTGTGCATGTCTTCTGGACTGTCCGCCTGGATCAAACGACACGAGCCATGTTTATCAATCAGCTCTTTTTGCAGTGTGCTGACCACCTGCATTAAAACCAGAGCCTTATCCTACTTGAGTGGTCTCTTATTTAAAGCCATACAGACTTGTATTTCTTAAAGCTGCCATTTCTTAAAATTTTGCCTCGAATTTACTATTATATACATATACTTCTATACAATAATAAGCAGTAAGTGTGTAAATATATACACACACAATTTACATAATCTAGATTCAATTCTTGCTCAGTTTAAACAAACAAATTAAACTACCCACATTAACTCTTACAGGAGATCTGCTGACCTCCCTGAGGGGACTTTGTACAAGGACAACTTCTGCACTTTTCAGTCACTTCTTTGCACTTTTATGAGGTAATTACTGAGGAGCTACAGCAAAATAAGAAGCAGTCTATATTCAGGGTCTGCTGTACATTTACATAGAAGAAGTCTGGGACATATCTGGGATAAAGAAAAAGCTAAAGCTCTCTCAATTAGGTTGCATTTGATTAAACCTAGCATATGCACCATGTCAATTAATTATGCTCAGCTGTGAGGCAGCTCATAACTCAGCATTTGGCTCCAAAACTAGTATCAGATGATACAGACCATACTGATCCTACAAGAGAAAGATGGAAATGATCTCCTCCTCCAGAGACAGGAGAAATAGCAGTATAAGCATCACATGCCCACACAGCTAGACAACACAAGTCTTTGTGGTTTTCACTAAATAAAACATTAAAAAATAACATGGTAAAGATGCAGTGAATAATGTGCATGCAGATACATACTGCCAAAAGCATTTCCAGATACAAAAACTAGATGTTCCTGTGCTCTTGTGAGTAACTTTTATCTGAGAACGTGATTACTATAAATAAAAACACAGTACTTCAAATTATGAGATTTAGTATATTGAATAGATAGTTTGGAATTTGAAGACCCAAATACCAACCAAATCACATAAGGATTTATTCCTTATTCAGTGCTTTTAAACACTGTCAACACCAGCTGTTATTTAGAGCATCTCTTATACACATCTTCTGAAATATAATGTGTATTCCCTCTGAAAACCATGGAACATTTAAATACAGCTTTGTAAGCCAAAGTGAAGCAGCAGTGTCTTTTGACTATCCCAGTCTCTTGGTTTCACCCAAAGTTTAAAGAAATTACCTGTACATAAAAGGTTCGAGAAGTAGTTACAATTTCAAAGAGATTGTCTCTCATCATTATATCGCTGTAAATGAAAGAAAAGAGTTCAACAGCAAGTTCAACTTATCCAGTTCATTCTCTTAATACTCTGTAATGTAGAAAGAACCAAAGCACATGCTGTCTGAAGACCTCTGCAGTCTTCAACACCCTACTTTTTTTTTTTTCCTTTTTTCAAAAAAAAAAGAGTAGAAACAAGAACAGCAACTCTCATTCAACTTACTCTTAAGACTCTTTAGCTAATAAGTGACGTGCATGCTTGCTTGGTATTTTTAATCTGAATGTTCTAAATCATATTATACTAAGTTTAAATAAATACTGTTTTAGTCAGATTTTTAAAAGACTTCATGCTTATATTTTTGTTTTGACTTGGCAAAACATTATTCCTAAACAGCAGCCTGCTTAAAAGGAAAACACCACGCTATCTATCTCAACAGTGGCTCGAGTGCTTGAATAAGGCAAAAGTCTAAAGACTGTAAAAGCAGAAAAGGGACTCTTGGAATTGTTGCCCCAAATCAGAGAGCACTTATGCTTCTCTGACTCATGACTGTACGATATGCCTTTAGTCCACCCTTGTCCAGTATATTTGCATTCTACAATAGCTGCTGAACACTGGACGTTTGGAACACAACCCAGCACTCATGAACTACATGCCAGATATACAAGCTGCTAACGAAGAGTATCATACATGCATAAGTGAGCTGAAGCTACTGAAAGTTTCTCAGTGCTTCCAACAAGCACTCTAGTAAGGACAATGCAGCATACTACATCCCAGGCACCACCTCTTCTCTCCTCACCTTTGTTTGCATTCCTGAACTTTATGGACCTCTTTAAGTGGTATAACTCTGAGAGGTTCCTTCTCCTGAAAAAAGGTAAAAACACCATTTTTACTAAACAAACAGCACAACTTGTGAACGTAACTCTTTGCCTGCCTTTGCTGCCATGGGGAAAGATCCCACCATTTGTATGATAAACATCCCATAATCCTAACTTCAGATCAAGAACTGCAAGATTACAGTCACGTCCCTCCACATAATGGCCTGTTGTTTCAAGAATGAATTATATGTGAGAACAAAGTTAACAAAAGATATTAAAACAAAATAGAGGTGATTACAGAATATACCCCATTGCTGTTCTTCAGTGCCATACTGACAGAATCCTAAAAAGAAGACTGAAGTCTGGGTTCATAGTAACTCTAATCATTTTTTTTCTTCTTCCCAATCGTGAAAAGTTATTATAAGAAAGCGCCAAAAGTTTCAAGAGTAGAATGCCACATTTCTCAAATACAAGTGCATTTGGGACATTGGTAAGAAACAATCAGAATCTTACCAGTTCAGACTTAAAATATCCTATTGTGTTTTCGTCCAACTGAAAGTATCTTCTTTTCCAGTTCTTCATCTGCAAAAAGAAAATAACTTCACATTTATAATACGTACACAATTATATATATAATCTGCAAGAGCACCTGTTAGCAGGGGAGAGTTATTGGTAAAATTTTATTATAGAAAATACAAGCTTCTAGATATATTTTTTTTTGAGCAACAACCTCCACTTAAAATTGTAACAGACCTGTAAGAAATGTTAGAAGACATGAAGTTAAATGCTTCTAGTTAATTTTCAGTGGAAAATGAAATATTACAAGAAGCTTCACAATCCAAGACAAAGTGAGTCTGAGGACTCACAGTATGTATCTTGCCTAATCTGAACAGTTTATTTACTGTCAGTCAACTTAGCAAGGCTTCACACAAATAGTTCCACTTGTATTAATCAGTCTGACAAGTGGTACAATTCTTCCTCTGAACTACACTAAAGTTAGAGTTTTCTAAACACCTCAGTGATTTAAAAAACAGATTTCTAATTCAGATGCTTCTAGAAAACAAAATAAGGATCCTAACATAATTGCAGGAGAGGAATTTTCAGTTGAATGCACTACCCATAATGTGAAAATCTATACACAAACAAATTTTCCTCCACAAAACATCAACATTCAAGACCATGAACACAACAGACAAATTATACTCCACAGGAAGATATTTTTAGCTTTAATCATCCTTAATACTGGCAGTAATGCTACAATTGCTGATAATTAGTCTTTTTTTTTCCTTTCCATCTGTCTACTTAGGAAGTAGAACTACCACATAGGGACCTCTGTTCTTGACTAAGGAAATAAACTTATTTCAAATGCTCACCACTGCTCCTTGCTTTACACAGTAGCCAGCTTTGATAATAGCATTATCTGGGGGATGTTTAGCAGTAAAATAAGGAAGGTGACTTTGCGATCGTTTCAGGTAACTCCTATCACCCCCTTCACTGCACTCGTTGACTTCTTCTTTCTAGAAAAGAAAAAAAAGAGAAAAGCTTCAGAATATTTTCATTCTTTTTTCTAATGGTCAACCTATACTGTCACACTATAAGCAGGTTCTGGGCAAAGACAAGAGAAAACACCTTTGCTGTTTAAATATTTTTATTGTTGCCCTACTAACTCCTAATGATCCTGTGTAGATTCCCTCCCTCACCACCCCCACCCCCCTCCCCCTGTGTTATTGAACATCAAGGTGATGTTTTCATGTAAGACTAACTCTTATGTCTCAGTCAAGAGGAAATGGTTATTTCAGAACCTAGTATTTCCTAGGAAAAATGAGGACTATTTCTCTAGGAATCCCTTACCTCCTAATTTTACTGAACTTCACTTGCTGTCTCACATGTTAATTTCCTAAGGCACTTCTGCAATAGGCCAATCTGCTGCCATCCTTACTACCTCTAACAGCACAGAATAATCAGCTGACAATCAACTCCTTTCAATCCACTTTTCCTGCCCTTTAAGATGACAGAACTTTGGCATTATTAACCCCAAAAACTCATTTCAGACACATAAAAAAAATAACACTCCACATTTTTTAGGGGTCTTACCTGGGTAGGTGTAATGATAGGAACACCACCAACAATTTCTGTCCTGTAAGACACTTGCTTCTTTCCACCTGGGCTTTCAGCTTGACGGTTTGCATTATCCATTTGACACAGAGGATCAGACTGCTTTGGTACCTTCAAATTGAAACATATTCATATGAAGATATATAGAAAAAAAAAAAACAAACAGCCCTAAGAATTACTTTCAGTTTGCCACCAGCAGGAGTTAAGAAATGCTTCCTAACTGTACAACACTACAAATAGTTTGTGAAAATAAGTTGCAATGGCTATGCTTTAGTCCTCAGAAGAAGACTAATGCCAATTAAGATGGCACCACATGGACTGAAACCCAAAAATCAATTCCAAGCTTTGCCATAATTGCTAGACTATCTTCTAGAAGGATGTCTAGTTTGTAGAACTGGCTCTTTATTTCCCACTACCTTTCAGATTTCCTAAAATCAGTAATGAGTGCTGAATGGAGACTCCTCACTGACCACAGAGCTTACACTCAACTATACTAACTAGCAACCAGACAGGTACTTATATAGCTCAGCCAAACTCCTTCAGGAAGAAGGGACACCTACATTCTCTTCTTACACTGAGTTTCCATGCAAGTCTCTGGTACATTCAAAACTTTAAATTGAATGGATCTAGACAAGAACACCAGCTACTTTATAATCTGCTGTGATTCTAGTCTATCATACCCAGGATTGCAAATCTTACAAATAAAAGAATCATACAATGGTTTAGGTTGGAGGGGATTGTAGAGATCACCTAGTTTCAACCTGTACAGAAACATGAGCAGTCCTGAGAGCACAAGTGTCAGCCTAGGATAGCTTCCCCCTGATTCTCTTCATGGAAAACAGAAAACCAAAAAACCTTCTGACTCTGGCTTTATTTATTATTAGAAGTGAAGTTTCCATCATTCCAAAGAAACATCTGCATTAGAACCATTCAAACTCATAGAAATATCAAATCCCTAGATAATCCCCCAAAATAAGAAAGCTACTGACAAAGAAAGCTCCTCATTATAGCCTTTCTTGTAAGGGTATGCTCTTAAAACAGTTCATATCATCACTTCCCTAAAAATGGACAGAAACAAAACCATAACTTCTGTTTCTCAATAGACTGAGGTAATCCACAGATGTTTTCCATGACGTGATAACCAGCTGCCCTCCTACAAACCAGGAGAGTAATTTATCAGTTTTAAGAACAAAGTGAATGGCTCCAATGCTTCTTTGAAGAAATATTACTTGAAATCAGGTAAGAGCCTCTGTAACACGGCATCATGTTCGTTATTTCAATAACAATTTAAGAATTATAAAACTTTTGACATCAGGATGGATGCGTACATTTCATTGCCTGCAAGTATCTTCAGGATATTTCAATTAATGACATGCATATGTTAATTTAAAACCATTATTAGAGACTATTACGTGTTTTATTAAACTCACATATCTTTTGCTTTGGGAATTGGACAAAATGTAAGTAAAATGAATTGAAGTTTAGGAGGGAGCTCTGTTTGGTTCCTTCAAGTCTTGGAGATCAGCCAACACTTGTTTATAGAGATAAAATGAATACTCCAGTGTAAGAGCCAGAGACATAAAACACGCTGACAAAGTTGACATTTGAAAACAGTGCTACACAGCAATGAAACCACTTACTGTGATTTTGGTAGCTTTGTTCAGAACGTTTACCCATTCTACTAGGTCTTGCTGATCATTGGCTTGTAGAAAATATTTTCTCATCCCTGCATTCATAACTGTTAAAAAGCATTATGAAAAGTTAACAATACTGAAATAATCCTTGGCAATCAATTCATTAATGTGATATAATCACAGATTTTTAATTACTTCTGGAAAAAATCAATATTTATCTAAGTACACGATGGCCAGGAACAAACATCTCTAAGAGTCAGAATAGAAAACTTCTATTTTATTTTAGTAACTTGACAAAAAACAAAACGAAACAGAACTTCAGTAATTCTGTATTTCGTCCCATGAACACCTAACAGACTTTTATCCAAAAGGGACAAACATCCTTCTTTCCAAGTCGAAGTGAAAAGCCATTACTAAGGGACCACACAAATTAAGAATTTATACTGAAAGAGTGTTAAGATAACCTCCAACTAAAGCATTCCCAAAACTGGGAGGCATTTGCTGCTTTACCTCTAACACCACAGTTCATCACTAACACACATGCTAGGAACAGATACTTTTACATAATCTCCACCACCTCCCCACCATGTGGATGGTTTAAAGCAAATAACAATGGATGCAAATATTAACTCAAAATGCAGAACTGTGGAATGAATCGACAGGTACAATTAACTCCCCATTTAAAAGAAAGACAATAACAACTTCTTTTCCCTCTCCTAAAAGTTTCAAAGATGCCTTAATAAGCCAAGAATATTACAAGCCATAAGTCAGCATCTTGGACAGTTAAGGCTTCTTAGAGCTGGCCCACCACTAAATGCAACTTTACTGGTGATGAGGATAAACATCTCTGCGTGTCGATATGGAGAGGTAGCTGTAGATGGCACTGAACTGACATATGAGGTACAGAATCCCTGCAGCTTTACATGCAGGGTGATTACCGAGTGTTTCATTAACACAGACACCTCAGAGAAACCCAGTGCAAAGTACGCAACTTCCTCTAGGGAGGAAATGATAGGCTGCGTGGTTCACACTGTGTTAGCCTTGTGTGGATCTGCACAAAGCCCAGCAAAGCTGCCTCCTCTGGGCCTGTGTGACACTACCCATGGCAAAGGTGCCACCTAACTGCCAAAAGCCCTGCAGGCACTATCAGCACCTTCAACTGAGATAAAGTTCTTATGAGCATGCAGCCATAAAGAAAGGTTACTTATGGGCAGACTGGTGGCCAACAACCATCTTTATGTATCCTGTATCTTTTTGTGAGTGTTAACTGCTCGCTATGAAATTCTGGAATCGTATTAAGTCTGGACAAGTGATTTACTGGTAAGAAAAAGTTAAAGAATAAAAAAAGTAAGATTTCTTGAGCCACCAAAGCTCTACCCAAGTTTAAACAATCTTAGGCATCAAGAAACCTAGAAGGTACCCCCAAGCAAATTATTTCCTTCACTGAAGCACCACAGGCAGAAACTAAACCTAAGAGCATTGGCAAGAACTACGGTGTTTTAATATCAATTAAATGAACTCCTTTATGAGCAATATAGATTAAAATACCTAAATGACTTGCCTACATAGCTGACAGGCATGTTGGATCTCTGAAAACAGCCATCATTTTTAATTATCTCATTACTGTCTCAAGAACTTCAAATATCTGAAGAAATACCTCTTACCTACTCCTCATTTAGCTGAAATACAAGAAAGCCATAAAAACACAGTATGAAGAAAGCAGCATCACACCCGTATTAAAGAGGAAATGGTGAGCACAAGCTATTTCTAAAACAAAAAAAAAAAAAAAAAAAAAACACCAAAAAAAAAAAAGCACACTGCCAGCTGTATCTAGTAATAGAATTGCAGAACATATCTTTGTTTCAAGTTTCTGAAGAACTTAACTTGGCATGCATGCTGCACACAAGAACTTACCAAAACAGAACTCTGCCTTTGGCCTTAGCTTTGTTGCATCGCTAACCTAGTAGGAAAATTAACATTTTAAGTATCATTGAGTAGACAAAATGCACATCAAACATCACCACATTCCCTTGTAAATGGCTGAATTTGAAGATCAGCAACATAGCATATGCTGCAAACAGCCACGATGATACACAGACAAAAGGAAAAACATGCAAAATTCAGTTTAAGGTGTACATCCCACACTACGAAGACAGCTTATGCCATATGCTCCTATTCCTTAAGTTTCAGGATTCATTACCTTTCTAAAGAAACAGACAGAACACTGAAGTTGCCAAATGGAACGCTTCTATTTGCACTTTTAACTTCAGCATCTCAAGGGAACTCAAAATTTAAGAGCATTTCCCACTGCCAAGGGCTTCAGTTACTTTGGTTCAAAACAGTAAGAAGGATAGCTACTTTTCTGGAGAGTGCTTCAGGGATTTACATTGTGACAGAGACCTCCATGGAGGGTGCAGGAAAATGCTAAACAGTCTCTCACTTCAAAACCTTTCTTTGGCCAGAAGCCAACGATACATACTACATAATTACAAAAGTTATCCAAAGTTATACAAGGTAAATGTGAGAGAGAACAAAAGCTACTCATGAGTCCTACCACTAGATGTGGCACAGGGCTGGGCACAAATACACTGCCAGTGAGGCCAGCTCCAGCAGTCCTGCCACAACTGAAGATTTGTTTTATTCAATAGCCTAATTACCAGCACAACACTACTGTCACTGCAAAGGCACTGGTGAGCACCACTGCACCCACTACAAGTGAGATAGAAGACTGCAGCTTTTTGTGAGGTTTCACTCAAAGAAGTAGGAAAGTGAAAAATAGGAAGGAGACAGGCACACCTCTACAGACATTTCTGTACTCATGATACAACTAGCCACATCTCTTACAAGAATAAAAAAAGTGATAAGATGAAGTAAGAGAACAAAATGAAAAAGTTATATGCAAAGAAAGGTTGAGAAAAGAGTAGAAAGACAAAAGGGCAAGTATTTTTTTCCACTTATTTGTTAATGCAATATCCACTATGAATTTAAGCATAGAGACTCTTTGTTTTCCTGTGCAAGTAAATGACTGTAAAGAATTAAGTATTTTCTAGAAATGCCACTGTTCTGTCCACTGACGATTGTTACTGCAAACTATCACACCCAGTGACTTATCTCCCACCTCATACATTACCTAAGAGGCATTTAAAATTGCCCGGAGTTGAGGTGCTTTTGTCATTTGGCAGTTACCACCAATATTTAGCAGCAAGTGTCTAATAGCATATCATCTTACCTTTGAAATATAGGTAAGTTTAATGACTCCAACAGGCGGAGACCCGGAGGGAAGGTTCTGAAACGAATCAGTGTGACACAGTGAAACTAAATTATTCTCACTTCACGTTCGTTGTTCATGGATAAAAAGTGAATAATTCAATTCCACAAAGAGAAAATCGTACAAGTTTTTATAGACAATACACAATGTACACTTCCAACAGGATCTAAACTACTTGCTTATTACACACACATTTGGTAATAAACTAAAAACAGAAAGACTGCTAGAAACAATACAAGCAGTAATTGTTTCAGAGGTTTATGTATTTCACTAGAGGAAGACGGATTCTTGCAGGTCTGCATCCAGGAAATATGGAAAGAATACTTTTTCCTTAACAGATGTTGGCATCTTGTGTATTTTGATCAGGGCAGGAGGAAGGGACAAGAAGTGACATTCAGCTATTATTCCAGATGCATCAAAGGCTGCCTCGTGTGTTTTCTAAAAATTACTGAAAATCTGTAGTTTTATCTTCTTTTTTCTTCTTTTTAAAGTTCCCAGGTGGATAAAACTAATAATAAAGCGCTTTTTCCTAAAATAAACTTGTTAAAAAGTTGAAATAAGTCAAAATAGATAGATACCAAAGAGCATCTCACCTGGGGGTTATCCATGTACCAGACCAGACTGTCTTCTCTCGTGTCCAGAATGAAGTACCGCCGCAGAAACTTCCCGCTATTCTCATTTTCCTCAATGTCTAGGAAACCACAAATGCGATTCTGACGATCCACATAAGGCATTTCTGACCCAGAACATCACACTGCAAAACAAGAGTTAGAGAAGTAAAGCAAAGCTCCTCGTAACTGACTTTAAGAACATTCTGTGCCCACTCAGTGTTGTTAGAGAAGTTTCAGCCCCGTACCCAAAAGATTTCTACAGAAGAATAAGTGATGTGCAGCAGTTTCCTCCCACTGCCACTGAATTTTCAGATGGCTCATTCTTACTTCCTTGAAGCACATACTCAGGATGCCTAAGCAGTAAGCAGAAGTGCTTGTTTTTACATCATCACTAAAGAATACACAAAATTGAGATAACGTTCAGTTCATGCTTCTGCCTTAAACACTGTCCTTCATGATCAAGAAAGGATCTTTGTCAGCAGCATCACCACCCAACATGGGTTTTCTTCTCATATTTTGGTCAAGCAAGATCAACAAAAAGGCTTTTGGAAACACTGACCACATGTTTTCTTCATTCCTAAAGTAAGACCTTCAAGGCTGATGATGGTACGAACAGACAACTCTTCATCCTCATACACCAAACAGTAAAAGCAGAAATCTGAACGCATTTCCTAATCTCTAAGCATAAGCCCCAACTCCCCACACCCAGGGTTTTGGTGTGCTGATTTAATCAATCTGTACTGCCGACCACCCATTCCTACTGTGCTTGCTTTAGCTTTTAGGACTCCACTTTTTCTGTTTTTGCCTTCACTTAAAGGACAGTCATACAAGCCAGCCTCTAAGACCAGAAGGAAATTCCCATATTTAAAAAAAAAGCCAACTTAGATAATGAAATTGGGTCGGATCTGCACCCGATCAGGACCAAAACAATTCAGTCTTCTTTCCATTCTGCTAAAACCAAAACACAACACGCATCAAAAACATTTAGTTGAGGCATAAAAGGTTTAAGCACCTCAGGCTTTCTAAAACCTCTCAGCTTTCACTGTGTAATTTGAAAGTTTAATATTTATTAAAATTGTACTCCATTTCCTTGCTTAAAATTACTTGATTTAAATAGATATATCTGCACACAACGAGGCAGACACCCGATAACTATCTGTGTCTGGATACTCACACACCACAGTAGAACACAAGACACCGGTACATACATTTTGAAGTGCTCATGTTTGGCAATCAGATGTAGACATAAGCACGTACTTCTTTCTGGGTATCAGATGCACAAACACGCAGACATAAGCCTGTATTTACAACTGTCCCTTTATACCACTAGTTAGGATTTGAATAGCATTCAAATTTTGCACCAACCACCGAGAAATAATTACTTTTTGTTGTATACTGTATAAGAAGAGTTTCAGTTAACCAGTTCTAAGGCAATTTACTCCACCTGTCAGGTAACCAACACCACACGAACCTCCTGGTGCCCATTCAACTCTGAAACGCTGCCACTGGGACCAGAGCACAATTCCATTCAGCAGCAGTTGCAAAAAGCTGAAAAGACTGTAATATCAGAGATAACAGGCTATTAAAAAAAATCTAGTTGTTCTCGTTACTTTTTTAAACTGTTTAGTAATAAAGTTCACACTCCTGCTGGAGATGCAAGATATACTCTCTACATAGTGGCAAGAACATGACTTGGGTATAAGCCTGCACTGAGTACCTGACCAATACATTCTTTTCACCTTTAAAAGGTAAAGGAGTGCCCACATTTAAGATATGCAGTGGTGGTTTAAACTTCAGACACGTGGGTATGATCTCCAATAAAGTAACAAGATATCCTAAAGGTGAATAAATTCTCTTACCATGTCCCTGCAATGTAAGTAGCACAGATCTCAGACAAACTCTCTAACACAGTTCTGCCTGTAACCAAGCATGAAAGCAGACACTTGGGCACTCCCAAAACTGTCCTAACAGTAACCCCTCTGGCTGCAGGGATCTCTTTACACTGGAGTAACATCTTCTCACTGTGAACCTTACACGAACAGCTGTAGCTGGGGCAAGCCTCATGGTGGCTGATCTCTAAATTACATTTCTGCACTGGCAGAACTTGGCATTACAGAGTTTTAATTTAATTAGATTTAAAACTTGTCATTTACCACTATTCTCCCAAATAGTGCCAGGCACCTCAACAAAACACACAGCACTTCTGGGACACAAGTCCAGCTTAACATCAAGTGCTGAAACCCAGAAAAGCAGATGAAAAGTAAATATTAGTGGGCAGTTTCCTGCTGGAGTAGGCAGAAGCTGCACTCTCCAGATGTGAAGAAATGAAACAAGGAAAACATGGTTTTGAAATAAACAAACTGATTGAGAACTATGGAATAAAACCAATGAAGACTCAAAGCATCTCTCCCCTGTAGGGATATCTAAGCTTTAAAAAAAAAAAAAGACAAAAAGCAAAAGTGAGAGGAAGGTGTTAAAAATGCTCTACTGTGTGCATACAACTAGCTGGGGTTGAACTGCAATACTTTCTTCCAGGACAACAGACAAAATTCTGCAGCTCTCCCACATTTATCTGCGATACAGATTTTCTATTTTAAAGTGCAACCAGCTAATGTCTAGCCTACACGATATTATTTGCACTCCTGATGACAACAGAAGATAACTGTTATAACTAACTCCTAGTATTCAGTCATTTAATCAATGTTTGCTTCAGATTAGCTCAAAATTCTTTGTAGGATTACTGACACCCACCATGTGCTAAAAACAACCTTAAGCTTCGTTATAAAATTGAAATCCAAAGTAAAATCACACTCTCATCCTCCAGCTGCAGAGCTCCACTTCCATCCTATTACATCCTGGCAAGAATCCACCGTCAATTAATACCAATTCTATTCAGCTTTCATTAACAAACCATAATTTGATAATACACGTAACAATCAATTTAGGCCTTTCTTTCAGTTACAGAGCAGCTGAACACATGATAAAACTCCACTGCAGCACCCTGCCTGGCAGCTCCAGGCAAGCAGTGAAGCACCAAAGGCAGAAGAACCGCGTTAGTAATATCGCTGCTGTCCGTACCTCAGTGTGGAAATGGAGCTGGAGGACCAACCCAGCAACTCTCCAGAACTTCAGCTTAAAACTGCTCTTCATAATAGGATGAACGTATGTAACAGATACCATTTACTGTTTGTGAAATTATTGCAGGGGAGCCTTCCATTCTGCAGTCTAGGATTATGAATGCTTCACAGCTCTCGATTCCGTGCACACAATTATCTTCTGCAGCTTTATCGAAGCACAGAGCAGAGGAAGGCAACACAGCAAGTCTTCAAAGCTAATACTGTAACAGGAGTACAAATGCTTGGAGAGCACAACCTGAAGGTGTCAACCCTGTAGCAGATTACATACTACTTCTTTTGCCACTCCTCCCTCCCTGGAGCGGGGACATGGGTCAGTACACAGTGGTGGCCCATTTCCTCCTGGTTCCTTCACCATAACTGACCAGAAGCTAAAAGTGTTGCCAGTACCTATTTTGTGGTGCACTTTGACACTCATAAGGAAAAACTCAGAAAAGGCAGCTCTTTCAGCCTCTCACTGGGAGGGCCATGCTATAACCCAAACAGGACGTCTTGCTTATTTCTGTAGCCTTACATCCCTTTTTTCAGCAGCAGAGCACTAATTTAAGAAGGTACGTACCTCAGCCCAACTTCTCTCGGATTTCCCCTCTCACCACTCTCTTCCTCTGTGTACCAACACTCCTCAATATTTTTATCTCAGCCAAAGGCTGCCTGGCCTCCAGGGCAGCTCAAACTAAAAGTTACAGAGCTCCTTGTCCCAGCCTGCAGCCGTGCTGCTCGGTTACATGACCACAACCCCAAGCACTCCAGCACTTCACCCCCACCAGCTGCAACAGCCTTTTCAAACTCTCCTACAGTGTCTGCTGGTTTTAGTTTCACACCAGCACCTGCTGAGTTCACCTCCTTTACAGTTCGATGACTTCCTCCACCTTTTCAAGTCCAAATTCACTGTAAGACAAAGAAAGCAGCATGCAAAGTAAGATTTCAATTATTTCAATTCCAATGAGGATGAGGAAGGGGATGGGGGTTAAAGCAGTTGTCTGTTTTTCCTGCAACTCCAGGAACAGCTCAATCACTGACAGCTCTTCGCTTTTGCCTCAGCAATTACTACCAGCTTACTGCTGTAAATCAGCAGCTCACCAGTTGGTCATCACTTTTACTGACCATTTATTGACTCCCAAGGATAAGGGATGAGTTCAGATTGTCACAAGTATATCCTGCAAAACACAGCAATGGAAGTTTTCCTTCTTACACGCACAGAGGATGATAAAGAGGAGAAAATCCCGTGACAACCAGCTATGAAGAGCTTCTGAAAACAAGGCATGTAATCTTCCAGTACAGTTGTTCAAACTTTTGATTTTCCACCCCTTGAAATGTTTTCCAGCAGGAAAGCAGAATGCTGTATTTATTACATAAGCCCAGCAACAGCTTCTCTCTCACCTCTCACACAGCTCTTACATTTTTCTTAGAAGTACCCAAAACACAACAGAAAAACAAAACAAAACCCCTAGGAGCTAGAGAGACAGATGAGCTGGGGACTATTTCAGTGATAATTTAAGACTGACTGTTCCAAAATGAGATGCTAAGCTTCCTTATTTCCCAAAGATCCATCACTGTTTCTGTTCCATTTCTGTCCCAGACAGCACAGCAAACTGAGTGCTTCTGTTAAACCAATGACATGATTGATTTGCTGGAAGCTTAAGAAGCTATTAGCAGTGTTCTGCAGATGAGAACTGGAAGCTCCAGGATATGCTGATCCCTGCATTTAGATTCCTTCTCTAAAGTGGTCAAAAAAGAAGGAAAAAGCAGCTGCACCAGGCTGGTATTCATCTGCAGAATTCTTTAAGACATGAAGCAATGCAAAAGAGTTAAAAATTAAAAAAAAACCAAAAAAATCAGAAGCATCAGAAGCCTCTTATCTCTGATTAAGCTGAGGCATGTATAACAATACAGCCCTCCCCTAGCATCTAACCCAACTTCCAACCAAGCCACAATATAGAAGCAGCATTACTTGCACTGATGAATCACCTCTGAAAAACAGCAATCTTATCTCACACTTAAGCTTTAGTCAGTCAACACCATCTTCAGAACACATCAGATCTGTTGTCTTCCAGGACCTGTTAAATCGCAGTAAACCAACCATTCTCTCCTCTCCTTACCTCAATAAGACAAATGCCTGTTGTTGTATTCCATATTATCTACAACTTCAATGCTACAACACTAATCCTACGTACCTTAACGCCCACATACAGCAGATGTTCATTTCAGTAGAAATACATCAAAGAGTACAGTGTGATAGATCTCTTTCAGTACAGACTGAATCCTATAGAGTCCCCAGCACCCCTGACACCCCTGGTATTACAATAAGCCAGTGTGACACATGGCAGTAATGTCACCTGCCTCCAGGTGAAACCTCCTGTATGCTTTAAGGAAAGATTAGAGTTGAAGGAAAAGGTTCTGATGTTTCTTGAGTCTCTCAGCTATTATTTATAACACTGACAACTAGCTAACCATTCATTTTGTAAGGCTTTGTGTAGGTCAGAAGGTTGAAGGTCTCCTCCAGAGCCAAGCTTACTTACCACATCCCATTAGCACCACTTGAGGATTCACAGTGGTGAGGAGCTCTACGCTAAGAGCAAATTTAATGAGAGCTCTTCAGTGAGAGCAAGGCTTTGTCTGCCTCATACAAGCTAAGCCAATATTCCTTTACAGAATGTGTGCCAGATCTCCAACTGTCAAATGGCAAGGTTTTCAGGTCACTGCCTTCCTTTTCCTCTCTTTTTCCCTTATCAAATTAAAAAAGTGCCATTCTCAGTAAGACAGAAGCAAGCTGTGAACCTACCAAACATCTCTGTGTCAGGCACAGCCCTCAGCTGGCTGCTGACTTTCCTCCTCACCCACTGTATGTGCCATGTCACAAATGCCAGCTTATGGTGCGGCTGCTGGCCCGCGTTGGCACCGGTGTTTCTCACAGCATGAATTACAAAGCGTGCAAAGAATAACTACACTCCACCTACAGAGTAATCCTAATAGTACCAGGAAGCCATTGGGCTCCTGGCATTTTGCAGGATTGCCCCATGACCTACGCACAGCAAGACGGAAATACTCTGGGAGAATCATAAATCCTGTGTATGTGCAACAACATGCCTGGAAATGCTGAACTTACCACGAACAGGCAACAGGCTGCTTTACAACCTGCTGCACCGCAGCCTTCCCCCCCAAGGAGGGAGTAGATGGACCTCTCACAAAGCAACGCTGCTCCTTCACACTTCCCTCCACAATAGAAGAAAAAAAATCAGAGCAACAGGACAAATAGAAAGATAGTATAAATGAAGAAGTGAACTTCATTTAAGGAGTGGGGAAGGTTAACGAACTAAAAACATAAACCTAAAGTTGTGAATAAGCAAGAGTCTTCCAGCTACAGATATTAATTTGCCAGAGGAACTATCAGCATAGCATCATCCACCCATCACAAGCTTCCCTAAAGAGTTAACCAATAACTGAACACCATCCTTTGAAGTGCAGTGCTAAGAGGACTGCTCCCTCTCACACCAAACCTGGCGCGTAACTGTTCTAGCACTTAACGGAAGAATGCTTAATTAAATCTCCAGTCTGAACAAGTTCAAATATTTTATTGAACAAGGGATGTAAATGTGATGGGGACCAAAGCACTCAAGAAGAACATACACATCAAAATAACTGCATATTAAACTGATGAATTTATCACATCTCTGTCAGTGCAGACTGCTCCTGGGGGCGTAGGCTCTCCGTAATAAGAACTCATGTTTGCACAGCTTGATAACTGCTGTCTAGTCTGCACTTTCAGTTTACAACAGGGACAATTCCATCTTAAACTTCCAGCAGAAGAACTTTAAACCCGAAACACTTTTAGCTCAGAACAGTGGTGTGGTGGAAAAGCTGATCGGTTCCATCTTCACCTGAAAAGCCATAAAATCAAAAGGAATTTAGGACATCCTACCGTGCCAGCAATAACTAATAAAACTGATAGCTAAACCATTCAGATGTAACGCTTACCTAGAATTAATGGCATTTTCTAAATGCAAGAAGAGTTGACAGTGGAACAGAGCTTTGCTATCGCTCCTTGTGCAGCAGGACCACAACAGAAAGGTCTGGCTCATTCTGGTTTTTAAGCACCGCTTTATACTTTTGTTTTTAATTGAAAAGCAATGCAGCTCTCCTCCAGCTTTAAGCAATCTGCTTTCTACCTTCAACTGACCCCAAAGGTAGGAAACTGACTGAACTCCGTTTTTCCCTCTTGACTGTCAGCAGGGAGCTCGCCCACCCTCCGACTCCCAGCATAAGGAAACCATGCACACTGTGCCTGAGCACCTCAAAGCCTACCTGCTGTACCTTGTAACACGTGGTGATGCACAGAGCTCCGCAGCTCAAGCTGAATGCAGAGGGACAGAGCAGCAGCTTGTCCCAGGCCACACAGAGAGCTTCTGGCAATGCACAGAGCTCAACCTGTTTCCCAAGTCTCGGCGCAGCAGACTCACCATTGAACCACCTTTCTTCTACATAAAACACCTGAAACTATTCAGATTTTCAAGGCAAAGGCATATGTTCAAACCTGAAAACTGTTTCAACTGTTAAATGCCACAAATGTCGACCAGTCCTGCAACTCCCTACTCATGCAGATAACATCTGTTAAAAGTAAGTGGCTCATACAGTTCTGCACCAGAAAGCTTAATAAGTTCCTTCTCCAAGATTAAAGAAACACCTACACATTCTAGATGTTTCTGCAAGTCCTGGGAGGGAGAAAATGCTGCTCAGTGCTCAGACAATGAGCCAAGCTTCCTTCCTCAGCAGCAACAAAACCCTGCTACTTTACCTAGCACTAACAGGAAGGTGTTATTTATAAAACTGAGCCATACACAAATACATATCTAAGTGTTTCAAAATTAGACTAGTGCATATAAGGCAATGACCTTTGACTTACAGATGTACAAAGCCCTAATAACAGAGAGCAGTAGAAGAGTAGAATCCTTCTTCTAAGTAGTTCAGACATCTCTCTAATTTCAGTTGTTTTGTGCATTAACATATGTAACTTCAAAACCTGAACTGGAACAACACTTGTTTCTCCAACCTCTTCAGCATGCTTTTTTTTTTTCTTTTTAAAGAGAATATACATTATTTTTGGCAGGTAAACTCATCGGGATTTTGATGTTTCTGTTTCTTAAGCAGTTCTATAAAGCACTGAGAGCAGTATGTCCCATCACGTCTCGCTGCATTTAGACTCAACCAAGCCAGAGAACAGACATAGATTTATCTCTTGTTCTGATCTACTTCACATTTTAAAAATGCCATACGCTAAATCCACTTTCCCAAATTCACCCATCTTGGCACTGAAGCAAATCACTACCCTCTATTTTCACACCGCTGTACAACTGCACAAAGGTTTACTTGGCTCCAAACCCCATGAGCATTTTCAGTTTTTATTGCTCCTGACTATCAGGAGAAAACAACTTTAGCAAGAAGCATGCATTCTCTTGTACCACGAGCCAATGTTCAGACCAGCACTGACACAGCTGGCTACAATGGAGCACACAGCACCACACACTAGGGAACTTCACACTTCTAACATGTTCTCACTTACCCGTGCTTCAAGGCTTGCTGCATTTTGAAGTGACTTCATTTACTGTGATGGGTGTCAGCTCAAATAACCAGGGCCATTTAGTAATAAAGACACTGATGGAATTCTAAATCTACTAAAATAGATTCAGAATTTTGCAGGCCTGGCATTTTGGACTCTGTCCAACCGTGCACTGTATTGCAGGCAGAGATCAGGTCATATTTTAGTAACGTCCTGAAGTTTTTTTTCTAATCTGCTACAGTCAATAAAAATGGACTTTTGTACTTCCTCTCTTCTACATTAACACTCTGACATGCAGTCAGCCTTTACTATTCCTGCTGATATAACTTCCTTGTCTTCTGAACCAAGCTACTTGAAAAAATCAACGCCTTTTCTTGCATTCAGCTTCTTCTCCTGCATATCTGTACCCACGATGCACACCTTACCTCCATCATTCAGTCACTGCTCCTAAAGGATAAATACAGGGGAGGGGATGGAAAGGGAAAAAACCCACTAAGGTGCTTCTTATTTTCTGTACACACTACTTCTTTTGTCCTCTCTCAAGTTTATATGTAAGCATCTCTTCTTCCATAATACTCAAATGCTGCAGTATACCTCATTAGTCACCTACTGCACATCTTTCCCTTGATTTCCATCTTCGAAATGCACACAATGAAGCTGAAGCCAGCTGCAGTTATGTAACACAGAAACAGCTTAACAGATTTCATCTGTACATTTTAATACCTCAGAACTGACTTTTCCTACAGTAACAAAACTGCAGCACTGAGTGACTGCAGACAACACATTCACAACAAGTTTTACTTTTTTGATCCAAAGCTGCCTCTGGCAGCCCACTACTCAGTGATATCATGTCAAGTATTAGCTGTTCGAATGCACAGAACCCACTGTAATCCCTTGCATTATTGCTTTCTGCAGCATCAGGGCTTATTTACCCCTGAATTACACAGCTCTCTTTCAAATACTGACAAGGCTAACAATCCCCCCACTAAGAGAGGCTCCAGCCCACCCCCTAATGCTTAAGGATGTGACAAACAGGAAAACAGAACTTCCACACTTCTCTGCTTTAGGAACCTGACAGTGTCATGCACATTATTACTTGTGTGAATCCATCAACATGTAAAAATAATAACCAGGAGACAAAACTGCAGGAACCCAAAAGGCAATCCACTGTTCCAAACCCACTGTTAATGCAGTGATTTCCTCTCAATTTATCCAACGTAGTACTTCACTAGAAGTTATGACTAAGCTCAGAGAAAGAACTCTTCTCGTAGATGAACAGATTCCTGCATTTACCTGAAAGGTTCACTGTAACTCACTTGTGAAACGAACTGACACAAGCCCTCATTATATTTCGTAACTAGTTTTACAACAAAAGTATTAAAGAAAATCCTGAAAAATGCAGTCTATTAAGTTTGTTAAGATAGCCAGGAGTATCTTGTTATGCAGCATCCAGTCAGAAATGCCCCCACACAGCTCTATCTCAGTAAAGAACAGGTTCATGCTGTATCATAATGAATGCAGTCAAAAGTAGAAAAAGGAAGTGGATAAAGGAAAAAAAAGACAAAAACCCATTTGGGATTCAACAATGCAAAGCTATTCTGACACCTCACAGAGGCAAACTGTGTGATCAAATGTGGTTCTGTCTTCCAGCATCATGTATGGGATGGGGTAAAGGAGAAGAGAACACCACATGCACCTCTGCAGACACAATGGCCCTTTCTTGGTACAGTAACAGTATGTCAGAAGGCAACAAAAAGCTTATGGCATCCAGCAATCTGGACTCCACGTGCGTCTTTGCATATGTGGCTGGTAACCTGTGTGAAAGCACAATGCCTTCGTAAAGTGAACCATGAAGAAATCTAGGTCGTAACATCCTGAACAAAAAATGTTATCCTCGCTCTCAGCTTTACTCAGACAAACGAGAGCACTTTCTACCTAACGATCAGCCTAATAAGTTGTATAACTGAACTTTTCCCTATTTGAGAATAAAGTATTTCTGTTAGCACATTGTTAATCCCCCCTCCCCAATGAACCACGAGGGTTAAGACAGAAGACTTCTTAAAAACAGGCCTCAAAATAACAGCCTGCTCCCCAAAGACAAAACGCCGTTCTCTTGAAGTCACTTGGCAAGCATGTTATGCAGCAGCACAACACCTTTGGTGAACGTTATGCATTAATTACTCCCAAGGCAACTGCAGAACTTAAGTCTTAAGTTAATAACACACATTTAGAGTGGTTCCTGAGCTGTACAGTGCAAATGTGATGAAGGCAGAGCTTAACGCTCATTCACAGGCAAGTTATCCGTTCAGAGACGTTCTTGTTCGAGGAAGAAGGGGCTCAGGTGGCTGAGTAGCTCATTGCTAACCTGCAGCTCCCTCCAACAGCCCGTGTGCAGCCCTCAGCATGAGGGCTGGGGGCTGCCACAGCCACCGCAGCTCCGCACCCCACGGCAGCCCACGCCCAGCACCAGCACTGCGGGCTGTGCACTGATAATATCGTGCTCAACGCTGCAAAGAGGGAGGGGAGAGGTAAAAAGAAAAAGAAAACTGCGGGTCATGAGCTCACCCTCTTACCTCCGGGGATGGGACCGAGCCCCAAACGCGATCGCGCCATCGCCTCCTGTACGCTCCACTCGAGGTGAAGCGCTCGGAGATCCCCCCACCGAAGCCAAAATTTCAGGAGGAAGTTACAAAAATAAAACGATATTTGAAACCAAACAACAACAACAAAAAAAGAAAATAAACACGAAACAACAATAAAAGAGGGAGAAGCCTGAAGGGATCAAACGAAGCGCTGCGCGAAGGCGGACAACGCCCGCCCGGCACGGCAGGAGCAACGCCGACCGCTCCCCGGCCCGGGCCCACCTCGGCCCTCAGCCCGGAGCCGAGCACTTACTGGAGGCCGGCGCAGTCGAGGAGCCGGGCCGCGCGGGGGTCCCGTTCCCCTCGTCCCGCCGCGCTCCCGGCCCGTCACGTCGGCGGCGGCTCGGGCTCGCTCTGCTTCTGTCTTCCCTTCCCCTCCCCGCCGCTTCCCGCCCAGCTCAGGAAACTCAGCCGCCCGACAGCGGCGACGCCGCCGAGGTCTCCGCCCCGCCGTGCGCATGCGCCGCAATTCGGCCTCCGCAGGCGGAGCATCCTGGGATATGTAGTGCGCGTGGCCGCCGCGCACTGCATGGCGGGAGTTGTAGTCCTCCGCCGCGCCTCTCCTGAGGGAGGGGCGGGCTGTGTCGTGAGGGGAGACGAGCCAGATGACCTGCAAAGCTCCCTTTTCCAACTCAAACCGTGCTGTGATCGCTGCTGTGTGACACGGTCTTCGGCAGCGGTTATGAAACGTGATCAACGGCACCGCGGCCATGTTGTCCCTGGGGAATCGAGGCAGGGAATGTGCAAGTCATCGCCAGGTTGGGCACAGTGCTGGTGGCACAACCTCTCCGACCCACACAGAGCTCTGCATTCGGAACAATTAATTGTTTGGCACATAGTTTCCTCTGCTACACCTTTCCCCTTGGTTCCGGTGCTGCCTTTTGAAGCCAGGAGGGACTATGGTCCGAGTGGCACATAACGATTTCCAGTAGTGATACTTAACCAATTAGAATCTATTTCTGTTTTATGAACGCACTGAACTTGTTCTAAATGTTTTGGTTGCTTTCCAAAATAGTAATACAGAATTTTATTTTATTTTTTCCTGGCTCAAAGCAGTGATATCTCCAAAAATAGAATTCATTTGAACTCCGTTCCTGCATGTAAATGCGTCTTTGTTTCAAGCTGGCATTTAACAACTGTACTTTACGGTCAAAGAAAAGCTGTAATCAGAGTACAACAATAAAAGTTGAAGTCAGCTACAAACAATGCTTTACAATTCCCATGGCAACTTTCTCCTATCAAATCCTTGATAGGTCACATAACTCTGCAGCTGCACAAGCCAAAAGCTTTTCAATCTGTACTCCATTCACAATTATTCGTACATTTTTTGATGATTTTCACTTAACAGTGTTTTATTGGAGCTAATGTAAGACAATCGACAGTAGCCAGCGCAATGCTGTCCCTCTCCTGCTTGGTCCTGGTTTGGCATTTCTGGGGCTAAAGGAATGATTTACAAGCATGGCAGTTCCCTGCAGGACTCCAGGTTGCAGCTTGACATTGCACCATGCATGGAAGAGCCCTTTGCCAATATGATATGTTATTTCTATCACCAGAATCCGTGCAGTCAAAAGCTGTTTCATAACACACGTGCAGAAGGTGAGGAGAAAGTAGTAAGGTGAGGAGAAAATCGTGTACATAAAGAAGTATCTTCCCTTAAGTTGAGGTACAAACCTTTAGAAATAGCCATACGCCCTCTGTTAGTGACACAGGTTACAGAAATTTTGGAATATGCATGTGGGGAAGGAAGAGATGAAAAGCACTGTCAGTGTGAGATGGGAAAGACAGTTGCTACTTACACCCATCCCTCTTTAGCCAGTGTCCTCACCTTGTGTTAAAACCTCTAATTCCCCTCTTATAAGGAAAACCTCCTTTTGGTAGAAGGTTGCTTTGGTGTTATAATATTATATGGGATGTTGCTGGTACATAGGCAACTTAAAGCTCTGCTGCACTTACAAACATGGAGGCAATTCAGTATTCTCATTTTCTATTAAGTGTGCCAACATAACAACTGAGAGAAATTGTAGTGACAAAAAGTTTAACTTCAGATATGGCGTGATTAGGTTCCTCAGATAGTTTCCTATTCTTCTGCAATACAAAGTGCATGTGCAAAGATTACAGAAGACAGAATCTATTTTTACCTACCCTGCAATTTCTAGAAATTTTCAAGAATGAAGTTGGCACCCACTTACATCCTATGCAGTGCCATTGACTTTCATTTAAAAGTTGGCTCCAAGCCCGGCATAGTCCAGCAGAATTGTAAGGCAGGCACTTATTCCCTCTCCAGTTGTCTCTGTTCATACTTTTCAAAAGCTGGCAGGTATTCTTGTAACAGTCTTCAGACCTGTGAAAAAAAATGGACCTTTTTGAACTAATCCCTTACTCAGAAGCTGCTTGTGATTCTCATCATTGTAATGTAAGACAGTTTGGACATAAATCCCCATTGGAATTCCAGCTACTCAAAATACAGTGCCTAATAAATAGTGTTTGTTTGGTGATATATGGAATTACACACCTGTAAGAGTAAGCACAAGGAGTGATAGAAAGAGAGCTAAATGTCCTTCTGTTTCCTAACCTCACCATTTTTACTCATTTGAAGTTCCTTTATTCCAAATGTGGCATTGCCATGAGCTGTCCCTGTCTTTCTGAATGGAGTATTATTTTCTCAATCTTAATTCTTTCTCTTGGAAGGAGAGTTACCAGGAAACAGCAGGTAAAAGGCTGCTGCTTCTGGATTGGTTTCTTCTTCCTTGTAAATAATGACATTTCCTTATAGCAGCCCACCATTATTATGTGACTACACCTGAACTGTGGGCTTTTATTCTTGATTCACAAGGCGTGTTATCTCCATCACCTCTGCTCTTTGGCATAGGTTTGCTTTGAAGAGCGTTAAACCAAGAGCCCTTCTCAAGTGCGTAGCAGATAGATTCAAGCACTGCACTTGGGTGAAGAAATCTCATTCAATTCATGCATACGTGTTCTCATAGTCATCAAAATAGCAAGGCTGAGCTAAGTACTCCTTTCCACTTTTACTCAAGGGCGGTTTTTACAAGACGAAAGGAATTACAGCTTTCACTGAAGGTTTGCTGGAACATCTCATTCTGATCCTGCAGTGCTGTGCAGTTCAGTTCAAGTCAGGTTGATCATGACTTATAAATGAGATCAGAGGCGGAGAGAATGAGAGAGTCCTCACGCATGTTCCTTCCTGCTGGTACTAGCCAGGACCATTAAAACCCCATATTCACACAAGTGAGCCCCAACCCATGTCACTGCTGTTGAAGAACTCTATAAATTAAATAAAAACCAATCTGCTCTCAGAATGGTAAAATAATGTTCAGTGAGCCCACTGTTCTTTATGGTGATTGTGTTTAAAAAATGAAGGAACTATTTTATTTAATTAATTTTGTATTTTTTTTTATTTAGTTTACACAGGTTCCCCATATAATAATTGTATTATAATTTTATTATATTGCCATTCATGTCTTCAATTATAATGCAGGGTGCTATTCTTTGAAGTGTTTGTTTCATAAGGTAGGAAACTCCCAGTAGAAGATGGATCTGTAACAGTAAAAATAAAAGGAATAATGGGCATATGCACGTACATAGATGCATACATACAAATACAAATACCTTATCACATGTATATCCTCTATGTAGAAGTGGACACGGTGTTCCAGTGAAGAAATATTAAACGATTCCAAAACAGCACAGTTCTAATTGTATTTTCATGATGGATAATTTTATCCAGCAGAGGAAGTTCAGCAACTTTATATACGCACAGAAATAAAGAGCTGCGAACAGAACCTCGCTTCATTGCTATGAAGAAATTATTCTCCCTTGGACAAAACGTTTTTGTTAAAACTAACAGTTATGTTACAGTGGAAAACAGGAAAAAGCCTGGCCAGCGAATTGCTAAGTGTCCAGCAAAATGCTCTCACTATATTCCTTTTCTGTGGGTTCAATGCTGCAAATTCCATCCGCAGGCAGTGGGTCTCCTGTGTGCTATTTTAGAAGGGGTGTTACTGGGATCAATGGGATGCCTCTTCCTAGAGGTGATGACCAGGAAGCTGTGATGCCGCTGACACCACCTTCCCCATGACCACCTGCATCTTGGTAATGAAGGGAAGCTTTCCAGTTGTTAAATGTTACCCTAAGGGTGGAATTTATGAGTTTTCTGCGGTGGCACGGGATTGATTTGGTAATTAAGTTATTTGCTGGGATGTAGAGAGTCTTGTAGAGTTCACTGAGGTTCTTGTCAATGTGACCTGGGCAAAATCCACCCTTTGTGCTTGGGGTTTACTGTGACTTCAGGCACGCGAGCGAGGCCATCCAACAAACAGGTACTTCTCCACCTCAGAGCACATGGCTGCTCATCCTCAGTCAGGGCAGTTTCTGAAGCTGGAGAACGTAACAGCCAAGATCCCCAGTCTCTTGCTAGCTAACAGATGGGGAAAGGAAAATGCCCTCCTGATTAGCTAAAGCTGTGAAGCAGAGGTTTGCCCATAATCCTTGCCTTGCAGCAAGACTGTGTGATTAGCGCCTTGAGGGGAGTGCAGACTCTTCCCTCCTGAAGCTAGAAAAGGAGCAGGAACCATTAAAATCCCTGCACGTATAAGCAGAGGCTTTAATTCAGAAGCTCCTTTACAGCATGGATAATATGCATTCTAAAGCCTCCGTGTGACAGCTAAAATTTCACCTCTTCTGATAAAATGGCATTGACAGAGCTTGGAAATTAAATCTCTCGTGTAGGTTGGATTCACTCAGCTTCGGCTGCCAGTCACTGGATGTTGCTGGAACTTAGTGCTGCTCTAAGTGCAGGATGGGAGCTGGCACACAGTGATGAAGCGAGTTCTCAGCCTCCTGAGCAAGAACTCCATTCCCCAAAAGTCATGTCCAAAGGTCTTTGGGTTGGTTAGCACTGGATGCTTCGTATGCTTATTTTGCAGTAACTTCACTCGTTTGTATGTACACTAAAATTTACATGACGATGCTTCAGTTTCTATGAGATTATGCTTTTCTAATTTTCTACCTTTTATACATACATATAATCCTTATTATTGAAAACCAAAAAGCTCTTATTCTTCTTCAGTTCAGAGTCATTTTGATTAAAAAAAAAAAGTGAATTTTCTTTAAAATAAGCGTCTACAGTAAATTTTGAAGTGTTTCATACAGTTGCAGACTATCTCTTTTTTTTTTTTTTTCCCCAAAGATTAAAAGATGAAAGCTTAATCTTCAGAAAAGGGCGTATTCCACATGAAATCTGTGCAAACCGCCAGGAGGGCTCTCAGCTTGCCTTGCTGTTGCTGGCACTTACTCAGCTCAGAACTGTGCAGTGCCTCCCTTTGTTCCTGTGCCCAGAGATAGGGACAGTCACAGCCCTCTGGGTGGAAGTATGAAAGCTTTCAGTTTGTTACAGCAAAACCGTGAAGGCATTTGCCATGTCCTGCCCTTAGCACACCCCTCTTGCTTAGCTGTGGTTGCAATCTCCCATGCTGGGAAATCCCTAGATGATGGCACTCTGGGTGTTTCCATCCTTGTGTGCCAGGCAGCAGAGGAAGGCAGCTACAGTCCCATTGATGGTACCTAATACCTTAGTGTGGTTTCTCTGCAGGTCCTATAATGCAAGGTCTCCTGGCACAAGTACCCAGAGAGGCTGTGGGATCTCCTCCTTGGAAATCTCCAAACCCACCTGGGTACAGCTGTGGGCATCTGAGTGGAGCTGGAAGGGGGGAGGACCAGCTCACCTCAACCGGTCTGTGGTTCTGTGAGGTTCATTAGCACCTCATCTCCATGATGCTTTCTTGCTTTCTGCATAGACAGCTCAAAAGTTAGGAAAAAATTACTCTTTTCTGAAAGAGTGGTGAGGTGTTGGCACAGGCTGTCCAGGGAGGTGCTTGGGTCATCATCCCTGGAGATGCTTGAGAGCCGTGGGAATATGGCACTGACGGACAATCCTTTTGTAATGTCTCGTGTTGGTTTCTGAGCAGAGAAGCCCTGAGCATGTAACTGCTGCCCAGGATCAGGCTGGGATCCCAGAGGTGACAGATGTTGGCAGCTGTTTGCATTCTGAAGGCCACCTTTGCCATTGGGCTACCATGCTCATCTCCAGCAAGAAGTTTTCAGCCAGGTCGCTTTGCATTTTGGAGGTACAGCTTCCATTTCCATGCCAACTGGGCTGGATCTTTGTTTCCCCTGATATCTGGAATGACAACATTTCTAAAAGATACATTGGGCTGTTCTGTGATGCTCTGGGATTTCATTATTACTATTATTACGTAGGTATTTGGGCTATGAAATGCTTCAATCTCTTTTGCTCTCCAACTGTGTGCAATTCTGATATTAATAATGAAAATGTGGCTGGTTCTGTCAGTCCTGCTCTGTCCCGGGGACAAAATAACAGGAGTGCTTTATTCTTTGAATTATTTGGTAGGCTTATCACACTCTTAGAAACATCTAAAAGCAACTGTAATGGCATGGGCCATGTGCATGGTCTCAGTACCATGAAAATACATCCACAGATGTTAAATAATGCGTTAGGAACAACCGCACGCAGGGATGAATTAAGGTTAGAAGGGAGCAAGATAGGATGATGCTGGGAAAAAAATGGTAAATATTTGATGGCAATGAAGATGCACAGCTCTCATTTTAATAGAGGTTAGTTAAGGTTTCATTAAAAGCATCTCTCAGCTTTGTTTAAAGAAACTCAGTGTGCTGCTGGTAGTTTCTGGGGAACCTCAGCGTGGCAGCTCCTGCCTGGGGAAAGCTGGGCTCCAGCCACCCCCGAGCTGCTGGAATGGAGAACTTCAGCACTGTAGTGCTGCCCACTTACTGAGAAATCAAGGCTGTGAGAGGAAGCCAGTTTATTCCACAAAATGAAAGAGCTGAGATAAGGAAGAACAAAGAACAAAAGGAAAGAAAGGCAGGAAAAAAAAAAAGATGATGGCTAACGATTATATGACTAACCAACACCCCCGCAATGATTAAACATTAAACTCCCACAAGCTAAGTAAACACAAAAATACCCTCCAAATTCCCCAAAGGCTTTGTCTTAGTGGCAAGGGCGGAACTTGAGGGAAGAGCACAGCACGCAGTGCCTATGGCTCCCATACAGTCCCTATAAGTGGCCAGTAGAGTCCCCTTTCCATGGCTGGTTTCTTGCCCAAAGAGGCAACATGGTGGTATTTTTCACCCTGAAGGAGTAATTTGGGGTTATGCATCCTTAGCGTTGGAGGCTTCAAGGCAGCAGCTTCCCATGCAGCCCTGGTACCGCAGCACGCACGGGCACGCTGGGGCAGGCAGTGCTCGAGCACGACTTCCTTGCCAGGCTCCTTGCTCACAGAAAACTTCACCTTCCCACCTCCTCTTCAGTGTGCAGCCATGTTTGTGTTTCAGGCTGGAAGCGGGGGCAGCAGGAGGGGCTGAGTGGTGATTCAGTGCTGCTCCGAGGTTTTTCCTGTGGATGGCATTGAGTCACCACAAGGAAGATGGGATGAGTTGTTGGCAGGGAGGGCTGGGGCCATGGGAAGTGTGCAGCACCATTCCCAGTCACCTTCAGGCAAGTGGAGGAAGTACACAGGGATGCCTTGGCTGCAGATGTGTTGGAAACACACCAACCTGCTTAAAGCTTTACCAAAAATCCAGGTGGGCAGAAGGTCAGATGTGCCAAAGGGATTTCTGTTTGCAAAGTCTGAAAATATTCCACTCCTAAAGTTCCCCTCCGTCACTTAGAACAAAACAAGGCATCCGGAGCCAAACTGTTAAATGTGGTGTAATAAATGTTCATTTCTTCAACGCTTCAAAAGAAGAGTGCAAGCCCATGTGGCACTGAAAGTTTGCCTCACGCAGAAGGAGAGCTGCAGCACAGCATGACTGTTTCTCAGCAGAGCAGAAGTCGTGCCTAGGCAGATGCAAGCAATTGAGTTATTGTGGCTAATAAATTAATTCAGCCGCAAGGAAGTCGAGTTTTATATATAGATATGTTTATATATACAGGTGTATATATGTGTGTGTAGATATTTATGTATGTGTATGAATGTGTGTAGATATATTTTGTTATGTTTGCAGAAGGCTATGGCCTGCTTGCTGCCAGGAAATATGGCTCAGTGAGTGAGGAGTGGTGTAGAAAGCTCAACTGGCTGGACAAATATCCGTGCAAATGACAACAGTGAGTTAAAAACTCCATTTTAAGGAACGTGGAGCGCCAAGGAAGTTGGCTACGGGAGAAACAGAAATGGGAATAAGAGGACAGAGGAGCAAAGGAAGATCACTTCAGCTGGGCTCTGCTCACAGCCTGGCAAACCCAGCCTGGCACAGCCAAGGGCAGAGAGCCGAGTGCTGCTGCCCTGCTGTTTTGCTTCCTTGGACGGGGGCCGTGACACTGCTGTTTTCCACTAGGCTGGCCCAGTTTGGGTGCTCAGCTGTTTGTTTACAAACAGAGCAGTGTCTCCCACATCTGTCTCCTTTCTCCTCGCAGCTACACTATGTTCTCTGCGAGTTCCCACACTGCTCACTGCCCTTTGCAGGACAGCTACTGAGGTGGTGCTCATCATGCACCCTCCAGCTTAGCTCACCTAACAAAACTGGGCAAAAAGGGCAAACTCGCACCTGATGAAAGCTGTCTTAGCCGTGATGTAATGTTTTGCTAGTTTGAACAGACAGTTTGAGAAGGTTGAAGAGCAACGAAGAGATGACACAGTGGGATATTTCTGGAAATGTCTAGATTTCTACAAATACAGATGAAATCATAACCAGAACGGAGTGCAGCTGTGCAGGAAAGAGGCACCTCTTATTTCACCTCTGTCCTCAGGCCAAAATGAGCCCAGCCTGGCTGGAGAAGGGCCGTGGCTGCTCAGCATCACAGTGCCCGAAGCAGCCTTAGTTCTTCTTTATCCTTGGGTTGTGAGCGTGAAAAATCATAGTGTAGAACGGCTTAAGTTGGGAAGAACCTAAGAGGTCATCCAGTTCCAGCCCCCTGAAGTGGATCCCCCCAGCAGGCTGCCCAGGGCCCAGCCGTGGCCTTGGGCACCTCCAGGCACAGAGCATCCACACTTCCCTGGGCAATCCTCTAGAGCCTTCTGCCTACAGGAGGTATCTGCTAAAGGATATCCCCAAATGTTTTATATTTCCTAAACGATGCCAGTTATAATTACACAAATAACCAAACAGAGGTTTTATTAGGAACAGTTTGGACTTACATACTCAGCCACCTGTTAACTGCTAAAACATTGGCAGAAGCGATGGCCTTAATTCCCTTTCAGGACTGTGATTTAGTGCAAGCACGCCGCCTTTGTGTTCATAAGCAAAAAATAAATCTTATGCTGAAATGGGAATGTGGTGCTTGGCACAGTGTTTTCTTGACCCCAGAACTACCACGCATTTTAACGTTGAGAGTAAATGTATTTACAAGAACGAAAGTGCAACTGCATTGATAGGTGAACTGGGTTTAATCAGAAAAAAAAAAAAGCGGTGTCCTATTCATAGCTTCAAAGCAGCAATAATTTTGCAGAGGTCATTATGTCAGGTTATATAAAAAGATTGTTTATAACGAGCAGAATGCGTGTGCTGATGTCAAGGCAAGCCCTCTCGGACACATGTTTTTCCCATAGCTACGTGACTCTATTCCCAGATGGCCTGGAGACAAGCTCTTTTCCATCTGTTACCATTGCCCTACCCCCTTTGGGTGAGAGAGGGCTGGGGAGCACAGTGGGAGCTTGGAGGGACACGAGAAGCTGCAGCTGGGACTAAGTTCTCTTCTTAGCATGTCTGAGCCACGACATTCACACAAACTTTGCCCCATCCAGAGCAAAACCCACTCTGGTTCTAGGCAGGGCCCAGTGTAGCTCTGGCACATCCACACGTGCCTCCCATATGCTGGGAAGTGCTTGTGCAGAGGATTTGCTCTTCTAGAAAGTACATTTGATGAAATAAATAATCTCCATCCTTTATAGCAGCGTAAAACATCCCAAATCACACCTCTGTTGTATTAAAGCAGATTGCTGAAGAAGAAGAGTGGGAGCCTGATGGCCATGGTTGACCAGTGTAGGCCCAGAGCTCATCCTGCAGTGCCAGGGGTGGTCAAAAGCTGTGGACTAAAATTCATAGTGCAAAAGCATGGGAGGAGGAGGGGACGTGGGATGGAGGTCAGTGAGGGCACACAGCAGCATGTAAACCTGCAGCAATTTGCAGAACCAGTTCCACAAGTTATCTAGATGAGGCTCACTCATGGCTTTTATAAAGCCATCTCACTTGGAAAATATTATTCAATTAAAAAGAAATTAGATAATATGTGTGGAACTGTGGGAAAGCTGAGATGTGAACACCTCCAAACTTTCTCTTCCCGTAACCAAGAGCCAGTTTTTGTCATCCGAGCCCATGCCTAATGCAGAGGAAACTGCCAAATTTCAGTGAGAACCTGTGGGTAATGGAAACAGGCTGCTGGTCAAGTTTAACCTTCAGATGAGCGTGACGTGAGGACAGGCTGCTGTTGTTTGTTTTCACTGTGACAAAATGATTATGGGGCTTCGCCGGTCCTATCAGGTGCTAAAATCAGTTCTCAAGTGAGGAAACAGAAGTCCTTATTTACTTGAGAAGGTGGTAGATGATGAGCATCTGTCATACAGACTAGGAGAGATGGTGTCTGTGCTGCAGCTCCTGCAGCCCAAACCAAATGAGAATCCATATTGCAGGAACTGTTTTAATTTGTTACTAATTTAAAATTCTAATGGGACTTCTGGCAAGGTACTTGGGTCGGCAGAACAGCTGCAATCTCACTTTGAACTTTTCCAATGACAGAGAGGTAAGCCCGGGCCCTTTGCTTTCCTGCCGCGAAGCAGACAGTGCGTAATCTGTACCTGAAATCTGAGTTTTGCAGACAAGGTAAGAAGAAACAGTCTGACTTCTGAGTAACTCTTCAAAAGTTCTGAGATGTGCACAGAGGAACCACAGACAATGTCTGTGGTTCCTCTAAATAATAAAAAATAATCTTTTGCAGCAGCCACGCAACCTATTCAAAGGCTTTCACGAGAAGCTGGCATTTTGCTGGGGAGCACGGCCTCTTCTGAACACTAAGTACTATATTTTAATGAGCTCTTTCTTGTCTGGTGGTTAAACCACAGCTCTACAAGTCCAAGAACAGGGGTCCCATTCCTGCCCTTCATTAGCTTCCTCTCCAACCTCAAACAAGACCTCTGCACCATCAGCACGAACATTTTAAGTACTCATCCATCTCTGCTGCTCAGCTCAAGTCCCTTTGCAGAGCACTTTGGCTTTGTCAGATGAGAGACATTATTCTTAGTGTAATTTCTGATTTCAGTTCCACCCACACAATCTGCTTCTTCATGCGTAGCAGCATCCTTTCTCTGACTTCCTTTCTGCACAAAGGTTTGCTGCTATCTGCATCAGGAAGTATGATTAGGGAAAGAAGTATGCTTCTTTATAAGAGGTTTTGCTTTAATGCTGAAACATCTGAAAACTTGCTTCAGCGAGCTGCTTTGCTGGGATAACCCACTGGTGCTTCCCATGGAAGTTTGATTCCATGTGCCGCCAACATTTTCCTCAGGGCACTAAGCAGCCACTTTTATCATCAGTTTCCATTCCCACTCGTTGAGAGGAATGGGTCCAGTAGAGGTTGTACATGCTCAGGCAGGGATTGCACAGAGCACCCGTGCTCGGAGAGTTATATTTACAGATCTATGCTTATCAGCCATCTGGCTCACTGTCACACTTGAAACACTGCGCTGCTCCTACGAGTCAAGTTGTGTGTAGATGGAGGGATAAGTGAGCAAAAAACCCATCAGCAGCTGTTTGAATCAGCTCTTTGAGCAAACTGCTACAAGCTGATGTAGACAGTTCAAGTGCTCTGTGCTGACAGGCCCTCGTGTCTGCCTGTAATTGCATTTGTCATCGACACTGCACAGCAGTAATCGAAGCCAGCTCTTTGCCATTGACTCAGTCGGTGTTGCAACATGCTGGGCATTTATCCGGGAATCTTGGTTTGCAACCACATTTGAAAATTCATGGACTATGCCTTTTAAAAATTATTTTTAATATCTTGGATTCCAAGATCTTCTCTTACAGTAAACGTTTCCTTGCCACAGATACCACACCAGTGCCCAGACATAGCAAGAATAACTGAGGTAGAGTTCATGCTTTTCCAAGGGGATTGCATGGATGCAGTTTTGCGTGAGCTATTCAGTCCTGGATCTGTGGGTCTGATTTTCTGAAGAGCTACTGCATAAATTCAGTCAAAACTCTGTAATGTGTATGGGAAAGCCAACTGCCACAATGCTTTTAGTTTTGTGCCAAAAATGGCCTGCAGTTCTGTTAGAGGAGAAAGTGTCCTGTGGGCACCGTGTAAGTGGTGGGTGACGTGGCTGATGAAGTTCTCCATGGCAGCAAAGAGAACACTGAATTTCATGCCGAAGCACCCAAGAACACACCTGATTTTCTTACTTCTTTTGCTTGCTTTTCCAAGTCAATGGGATTTCACTAGCCCACAGCCATGGGATCTTGCAAGATATGCAGCGAGCAAATTGCAGCGCAGGCAGATCGCTTACACACTTCTGGTTCAAAATGTGCCTCCTCTGTGCTGGAGCTCTGCTCTGAAGGCCCCTTCCAGGCTGTGTGGGCACACTGCACCTCGGTGAACATTTTGATTATGAGAAGTAGGTGTGCTGGAAAGCCCCAGCATCGGGCTGGAGGCAGAACCTGCACGGTGCAGGAAACCCATGTTACCACCATCCCCAATATTATTAATCGGCCCACGGTTTGTTCAGGCAGGAAATTGTTGCTGACCACTTTAATTTAACTAAACAAATGAAACCACCCCATTAGTCATTCAAATCTAATAAACCACAGAACACAGAGGAGGAAGTGAGCGCTTTAAGATGGCTTGCAGAGAAGTCCACACGTTATTTTGCCATTTAATTAGAGCCAGACTCTTTACAGGAAAGGGAGTAATTAAATGGCAGCAACGTGTGCATGATGATAACCTTCTCAGTTGGCATCTCAATGTGCAACTTTCTGCTGGAGGTAAAGGGACTTTAAATGCTCTCTACACATTCCCAGAGCATTTTGTGTGCTTCGGAAGACAAGAATTAGAAAACACACCAAGTACCAGGATGCACCCATTCTGTAAGACACTGTTGGGTGATACAGAGCTTCCCTAGAAAGTGATCCTGACTCTTCAGCCACCTGAAGACTGGCCCTACAAAACATCTGAGATCCATGTTTTCTGACTGTCTTGGTGTTTGCTGATGATATTGTGGCTGTCCCATTCCTGGAGGTGCATAAAGTCATGCTGGATGGGGTCCTGGGCAGCCTCAGCTGGTGGGGCAGCCAGCCCATGGCAGAGGGGTTGGAGCTTGGTGATCCCTTCCAACATAAGGTCCCTTCCAACATAAGCCATTCTGCGATTCTGTGATTCCATGAGTCTACAATCAAGGTTTTCAAGTATCGACCAACTATTATTGCACTTACAATTGTTGCAGTCTTAGTGTTAGTTAAATAAGTGATACGATTTGTATGCGTATGTAAATATTGTCTTCGCAGTCAGGAGGCAGAAAAAGCACGAAAATACTTGCACTGCAGGATGAGGTTACAGTAATTGTTTGCTTTCCTTCTCAACATCAAATTACTCCTCCAAATGAAGTTTTTCACAGACAGCAAAACGTACCTTTATTTTTTTTTTTTGCTGTAGGAATTCTTTCTTCAGCATCAAAGTACTGTAATGAAGCTTTGAGTACAATTTCTTTCACCTGAAAGAAGAGTTTGTAAGTGGAAAATACTTCCTTATGGTATTTTAGATGCCAAGTACGAGCACAGAGAGACACAAAGATAGTAGCAAGCAGATATTTTGTAAAATGCCCTTTCAGTCGCCGTTAGAATGAACGTGTCCCCTGCGTGGGCTGCCTTACCTGCATGGCACTTGCCTGTCTTCCCCCTGCCACAGGTAAGCTACCAAATGGAATGCAATCTGCTGTACTTCCCATCCGTCAAAATACTCTCCCCACCAGCCTGGCTAGTCACACATAATTTGTTTTGCTGTTTGGAAGGGGTTCTGGATTTGACATCCTAGAAAACAGCTGTAACACTGACGGGAAAAAGAATGTGATTCATGAGTTTCCAGAAATACGCATTTGTAACGTATTGGCATTCCCAAGGCAACACAAGTTAACTCCTAAAACTCCTAAACGTTGCTGCTGTGTGCACCTGTTCCAACAGCACAGTGAGTGCCCCAGCCCTGGGCTGAAGCATGGCTGGTGGAAGCAGCCCATCACGGCAAGGTGTGGGGCAGCAGTGTGATGGGCAGCTCTGCTGGGCAGGACAGCTCCAGCTTCCCCCTCGCTGCTGTGAGAGGTGCAGCTGCACACAGAGAGGAACAAGCTCGAAGGGACTTGAAAAAATATCAGTAATTAAATACAGTGACTGCCTGAGTGTGACTCAGTCCCAGAAGGAATAGTTGGATGTTTTGAATAATGCACTCTTTGGAAACTTCCAGAAAGTGAAACGAAAACGATCTATAAAATGCACGCAAGGATAAGAGCAGTCAATCCACTAGGCTGAAAACGTATTTCCTTCTGTCCTCATCTACACCACTGACAGGGTACCTGACATCCCGAGGCGTGTCAGCAGAGCTATTTCACACCTGCAGCAGGGAAGGACAAGCTCTTCAGTTCAGAGGTTGCTCCTGACACCCCTCTGTACAACTTCTGGCAGATCACAACCCAAACTCATCCAGCCCTACGAGCTGCCTCCTAAGGCCTCTGCACAAAAAGCACTAACTCCATTTCCGAGTATAGAGTTGGATGTTTTCTGTGTCTGTGTCCATTGAATAGTGCTGAGGGAGCTGGGGAGGAGCTGCCCCCATCAGCCCACGTGTGCACGTCACAAGAAGTGATGGCAGAGCCTGGTTAAACAGAACAATCCAAGACCCCAACGTTCAGAGCATGCTTCGAATCCTTGCTGCTGTACCTCATGCTTCGTGTTTACTTAAACAACTGGTTAAACAGTTTGGGTTTGCTTAAGCAGATAGATTTATGTCCTGGATTAGTAAATAAACGTGTAGCGGTATGTTTTGCTGCCGTCACTTCTAACTCTGCCTATTGCAAAATAAAACAGAACTAGTAGAAAAGATGATGTGCGTACACAGAGCCACAGTACCTAAATCGACATCTTTAGTGAAAAATATCAGAAATGTTAGGTCTGGTTTGGATGTAAACAGCCTGCCATTAGCAAGCTCTTAGCTCCAGGATCTGGGGTCGGCAGCATGACTCCAAGTGAAAGCAAAACAGTGCCAAAGTGAAAATCTTAGGGCAGATGCTCAAATGTGAATCCAGAAGCTCTGTGGCTTAGGGTTGACTCTGTTTTTGTTGGTGCTGCTGGATTCTGAGCAACTCTAGCTTAGGTGCTTCGTAGCAGAGCTCATCATTTTGCATCCATTCTGCAGCATCATTCCGTGATAAATCTAAAGACTGGATGAGAATAATTCCTTTTTTTTTTGGTAATAGACATTTACATTGTCCACACCTGTGAGCATTCAGAAGAAAACCCCCCCATGGGAGCTGTGCTGCACACAGACCTGGTACTGGCACACCAAACCCTTCTGCTGAAAGGAGCTGGTAAGGTTTAATTACAAACACACAGTAACACACACTTGAAATAGTGCCTTGTAAACGAAGGGATTGAAAAACAGCTCTGTATCTCTGTCCTATTTCCCTTTCCAGGAAGGAACATCTCTTGGGTAATCTAAAAACAAAACAAAGTAGCAGAAAACTTTACTTAACCTCAAGCTAATTTCCTATCCGGACTAAATTTAGCTGCTCAGATTCTGCTTGGTGTGTGTGCCTCCCAACGCACTGACTTTATGGGGTTGTTTGCCTGCTGCAGCTCGGGGCCCTGTGGTACAACGGGTTGGCTGCATGCTGTGCCTCTGTGCTGGCTTTACCAGCAGACTTCCCAATGTGGGGCAAGCAGCAGTGGGGCATGGCTGGTGGAGCTTGGACTTCTCTCTGGCAAAGCCCGAGCTCTGTGTAGTAAACAGCTGCTGAGAACACACTTGAGATGGCTTCTCCTTCTCAAGGAGCAGGCAAGAGGATGAAAACATTATCATAAAAGCTTCTCCACGCTTCTTTTGAAACAGCTGTTAATTTAAGGAAGATCGAGTCTGCGGCCAGCCCAAAACACTTAGATTATTTTTCCGTGAGTCAAGAGTTGTACTCAAAACAAAAATCAGCCTATCGACACCAGGGCCGTGCTGATGCACTGAGCGTTTCCCAGCACAGGCTCCTGCTGCAGGAAAAAAGCCATCTGACAAATGGTCTGGAAAATGTGCAAAAATTTATTCATTCTGCCCGTCTCTGTCTTTCCTAAACCTTTAAGGCCAGAAATTATTGTACCGTTGTCAGCTCAAAACGTGTACAGTCTGGAAGGACCACCAAAGAGTGAAAGGTGCATTTATAAGGACTGTGTAAACCTGAGAGCACGTCGCTGTTCTGGATGCAAGGGTTTGGGGAAGCTGAAGACCACAGGCAAGCCCTTCTCTTATACCTGAGAAATGCATCTTCTTCAGGGTGGCAATCTGGCCCGGGTAAGGATGTGTCAGGTCACCAACACGTCACTGAAAACAGCACTGAGTGGAATCTGCTGCACTTTTGGTTGTGCTGGGAGCAGGAGTGGCTGACAGGTATTCCAGCATGGTGTGCCCTTGGCAGTAGCAAACGAACACAGTCACAGGCAGGGCAAGCAGAAGCAGGTGGTTATTTTAGGCCATGAAGTGGGAAATGCTTCAAACAATTAGCTTTAGGAAGGAAAGTATTAGAAACTGTTTTACTGTAACAGTCCCATTTTACACCCAGTAACACCCTAATCTGGCTGAGGGCTGTGAACACTGATTCAGAGCTGGTGATGTGCAGGTGATGTCAAGGACTTGAAAAAAGAGAGCTGTGCCTGATACATAACTAACCACTTCTGTTGAGTAATTAGTAATAGGAAATAAGTGATTCAAGATAAGTCAGTCATAGGTGGCAAAATGTGGTCGTGTGCTGCCAGTGGTGGAGAACACAGTCCTGCTGAGGTTACTGATCCAGGGCTGAGGTGGTGCACTGCTAAAAAGGAAATCTATTTTCCCCGTTGTTTCCCCCAGACAGTTGTTAGTGAAGCAAATCGTCATCCACAGAGGAGGAGAAGTCTGTTTCTGGTGTAAAATCCCATACGTTTCCAATCAGAAATTTCCATACGCTGCCTTTTGCTGATGCATTTTCAAGCCATCTAAATGGACTGGTTGCAAAGGGCATGCACACTGAACACTGCCCTACAGATTCTAAAGGAAATGAAAGAGAAGTGTGAGTCCTTTGACTCTCCGTGCCTGTGAGCCCTGTCTGTACTGAGGCGCAGGGACAGCCTTGCAAAGGGATCACTTCAAATTGCAAAGAGCTGCAATTCCTTCACTGTCATCCTACGGGCAGCACCAGGTCCATGTCATAGAATCGTAGAATTGTTTTCAGTTGAAGGGATCCTTAAAGGTTATCCAGTCCAACTCCCCCACAATAAACAGGGAAATGTCATTGCATCTCACCTCAGAAAGTGCTAAAGGGTCTGAAATGCTGTTTTTCCAGCCAAGAAAAAAGTAATACAAAAGAACAATTGTATGCTCCTTCCATTTTCTGAAGAGGATGTGGCCATTTGTCTCAGCCATGCTACTCCTGGGAATCTGGCAGCCTTTGGTGGGAAGGAGTTAAACAGCGAGTTCGTGCTCACTGGGAAAAAAAACATGTTGTTGGAGCTGCTCCTTTCCAGGGTAAATAAGCAGTGGTGCTCTGTAGCAGCTCTTCTCTTTGAGCTGCTGTGCCCATGGCTTGGCTGGTTTTCATTGAGTCCCAGCTCAGGTCTGACACAAATAATGCACCACATCTGGAAGATGTGGAAAATACCAGCCTGAAAGAAACAAGAAATTTGGGGCACTTGTTCTGTGTTAAATTAAACTCAAGTTAAGCCAGCACCACGAACCTGCAATTCCATGATACCACTTTTTCCTATGGGACACCCACCTGTTCCACCACGATGTCTGGACCTGTTCTGGGCATGAACCAGACTTGTTTAGGAATAGAGTGGGTTGCCTATAACACCTGGCCCCCTAGGTGAGATGGACTAGATGTTTATCTCAATTCCCCACTGCTGCTTTGGCAGGAGCTTGGACTTGATTATCTCTGGAGGTCCCTTCCAAGCCCTACAATTCTGTGATATCCAGTGTCCACTTGGCAAGACTGAGGGGAGAGTTGCAGTAAACCTGATGGAGACGTTAACTATCATGAGTTCAAAGAAATGGTTAAACAGCATATTTCAAGATGCAGCTGGCAACAAGAAGCAAAAGGGACATGCAGAGACCTCGTATTTTGGATGCTTTTCTACTCCGAGGTCTGATGACAAAAATGGTTCTTTATATGTTTAGTACAAGGCTTCAGTATGAGCTCTACACAAAAGAGTCCGGGATTAAGATTGCATAGGAAGTTTTAATCATGTCATCTCATTGTTTCTGTGGACCTACTCTGCAATAAGTAATAGTCTTATCACTAATAAGTAATAGCATTCTTAACCATACTGTGCATCCTGTGCTGACAGAGCACTTGCTGGCAGTCAGCTGGTGGCTTTACAGAGGAAGCTGTGGGAAACACTGTATTTTCAACTGCCTTAACAATGAACAAAACCATAACTTACAGTACTAATGTATGTACAGCTCTGCACATTGTTCCTGCTCTGAAAAGGAAGAGGAACGTGGTCGGCTTGTTCAGAAATGAGGCAGAAATGCCATAGAGATTTCATTTCCTGTAAAGTAGCTCGCAGAAGCTGCAGTCACTGCAGTCCTACCAGGGGTTTGAGTAGTGCCCTGTTTTGTAATGTCTGCCACGTCTTTCTGAGATCTCTCATCCAAGGTTAAAAAGGCTTAAAAAGGGTCTGCTTTTAATTAGTGAACTAACCCAACAGCTCCAGCAGATCAGTGAACTGGTTGGGCTGAGGTCAACACCTTTGGGTGAGGAACAGTGATCATTTCCCCTGATCTGTCCTGGTGAGGGGTGGGAGGGAAGTCTCAGGGCTTCTCTGCAGCCACCACAGCCTCGAGATGTCTGGTAATTAAGAGAGTCATTAAATAATCATCCCTGGTGCGTCCAGTGATGGTCAACAGGCCGCTGTTCTTGCCACAAGCAGCAGCACACGAACCCAGTTGGATGTTAAATCCTTCTGAAGTAATTGTTTAAAGTACACACAGCCAAGCGAAAATAGGAAAATGTTACACGTTGTTTCTGTGCTAGCTGTACACACCACCGTTCAGGCTCATTAATCAGACTCCAGAAATCATGGGATGGCTCAAAATCTTGTTGTTTGGAAATCATCCTTGAGGGGCTCCGCTTGTTTAACTTGGGCTTTCTGTGATTCTAGATGCTTTCAGGGTGCTGCACGCCAAGTTAGCTGCTTCCAGCTAAAGCATTCTTCTTCCTACCTACACATCATGGGACTTGTGAGAAAACACAAGAGTTTGGTTGGCTTTTGTGGGAAGAGAGGTCACCAGCAGCTTCTACTTCCCTCCATCCCTTGCAGGGAGCACAGAAAGGCAAGGCTGCAAAAATACTGGCAAATCAGAAATTGTCATCGTATCATAGAACATTGTGGGTTGGAAGGGGCCCATCATTGAGTCCAACTGTTGGCTCCACACGGGACCACCCAAAGTGTGGGTAGAAACGTCAGCTCTGCTTTAAAAAGGACCCCTTTTGGCTCCAAAAGCCATCCTGGGGGAACTGAGCAGAGAATGGTGCTACAGTGGCCACTTGAACCAAGAAAAAGCAGTCTGATAAGTATTTTAGTTCCACGTTTAAACATATTGTGGCCTTTTCCTGGGAAGTCCATTTCCTCCTCTCCTCTTCCTTCCCCTCCTTTCCCACCTGAAGCAATGGCTACCATAAAAGAGAGGCCGTGCTCCCAGATGTATTGCATTTCCTGCAGTAAAAATTAAAATCAGCGTGCTACTTAAGGACTTTCTGTGACTGCTGCAGTTCCAAGTGAATAAATCAGGAGGACTGGGCGAGCTTTCCAGCGTTTTCTAGTTTGTTTCTACTGGCAGAAGCGCTGCAGTGAGTTTCATCCCAACAGATTTGGTGGCAGCATCTGCTCTGTAATGACCTACATGTCTAACTCTAATTTTAGAAAGCCACTTGTAAAGGGTTCAAGAGAGGCTTTCACAGCTCGGTCCTGATTTTATTTTCACTCCTTTCAGTGAAGAGCTGATTCACTGCCCTTACGTGAGTGGCAGTGGCTCACAGGCCCATGGTAGGCCCCACTCGGGGCCCGCTGCGTATAACCCACTGGGAGCTGATATCCTCAGCAGAGGACCTCTGTGTTCCTGCAGTTCTTCACTGCTGTGTGCTTTTTTCCCACATTCCTTTCAGCCATCCCTGATGGAAGCTGCTCCTGGGGCTCTCTCAGACTTTGGTTGCCAGATTTTGCTCTGATCTGCTCTTTTATCACTGGAATTCTGTCGTATTCCAACATCTGGGTTTCTGAGCTTGGATGGGCCTTAGTGCCCAGGATTGCTCCACGGGTATTTATGTGATTTTTACATCCATACTGTGCAGAGGGTTAAAAATAAATCTCAGCTAAAACAATGTAAGCACGTAAGCAAGGCCGCGTTTCTGAGTCGTACAAGAAAATCACAGAACCATAAAACCTCCTGAGTTGGAAGGATCATCGAGCCCAGCTCCTGGCTGCACACGGGGTCACCCAAAAATCAGACCCTATGTCTGAGAGCTGTGTCCAAATGCCCCTTGAGCCCCATCAGGCTCGTGTTCTTGAAGGGTGTTTTACAAAACTAAGGTATCGTTCTGAAATTAAATTCATTGCATTGATGATGCTAATAAAATGTACATTCAATATCACCAGATATAAGGGACTATTGCTATATACAACGTAAAGAAACCATTAAAGAGCATGTTCAGTCCCATGAGACACATATAGGTTTGGTCTTGTATTTCAAGACTCTCATATGATTTTCTTTTTTTTCTTAAAGCTAGTGGTAAAAACACATTTCAGGTCAAAATAGTAAATAATGAATCACCCAGAAATTCATCTCATTTCCTATCTCTCACTGAAAAAACGTCAATCCCAGGCATGGGAGTGCAACTTTGAGCCAAACAATAATTTCTTTATGGTGTGTGTGACTCATAGGAAAGAATGCCTCATGGGGATGGCAGCAGAAAAAAACTAAATAAGAAACCCCGTAAGTAAACTCACTTTAAAGGAACAGGCGGTCAAGTAAAGGGCAAAAGGTCAGCAGCTGTGTGCTCTTCCCCATGTCCTCCAGCTCCTTGGCCTTGCTGTGTCCTCCCCTGGAGCTGAGATGGGGCAGTGTCCAGGAGGCACTATGGTAAGGTTTCTATGCACAAATGTAGATTCTGAACTCCTGGAGATGTATTGGCCTTCCAAGCACATTAAATGGTGACTTCCTTCAACATAAAGAATCATTTCTATTTAATCATTGCACAACGAGCTCCAATGGTGCTGTGCTTGCAGGGACTCCCATCTCACATCCTTTAATTTCGGGTTAATTTAACATTTTTGAAGACTGTGAAGTTTACATGGGTTAGGGGATGGCACTTGGGTTGGGTGTCCCATTGGGTTGGCCGCCACCATCCATCTGCCATGTATATATTTCACTGACTTTCAGACCAGATTTTAAAGGCAGGACCCTATCAGGCTTTCTCCTAAGTCAGTGTTCGGGGTGAGCAACGGCACTCCAATTATTTCTAATCATTTTTCTCTCTTATTGAAACAGCATCAGCCAGATGTGGATAGAGAGAAACTACGCTGAGCCCCAGCAAGGTGTGAGCCTTCCTGCAGCCCGCAGACAGCTTCGCCTGGAAGGGCAGTGGTGAGAAACGGCACAGAGAGCTTTGCCTTGGTGTTTTTGTACCCATCGTCATGGTGTTTGTTTGTTTTACAAAGCCGTGCTCCACTGGTAGACGTGGTGTGCTGCACAGCGTTTCCAGACGTGGAAGAATGTTTATAAATCCGTGGGGAAAGATTTAGCTATCTTTTAAAAACAGGCTATTTATGTATCTGGGTGTCAGAGTGACGTTCCCTCCTGAGCCCTCTCCCATCAGCTCCTTGCTGCTCTGGGTCACCACAGGCACTGCTGCGGGACCTCCCTTGGGGGAGAGACATCTGAGATCCCTAAGCCCACCCAAACCATGCCCACTGCCCACGTCCCTCAGTGCCACATCCACCTCCAGGCACAGGGGCCTCCCCACCGTGCTGGGCATCCTGCGTCGGTGCATTACCACTTTGTTTAGAGAAGAATTGTTTCTTAGCACCCAACCTGAGCCTCCCCTGGATCCACTCCGTGATGCAGCACACCGCTGAAGCAGCTCTGGTGTGGCCTCCCCGTGTTGGACAGGATGCACTACTTCTGAGGATGGGAAAGCAATGCTGCACCAAACGGACTGCTGGTTTTTGGGCTGTTTCGGGTTAAGTTCAGTAGCAGAGGGCACAAAAGAGCACGGACATTTGTGAGCCCCGGGTACCCCCTGCTGGTGGAAGTAGTTAACGTCAAATCAATTCCGTCGTACTGTTTGTAAATCTCAAACTGCGGGAAAGACATCTCGAGTCCGAAACCCTCACATTCCAGGTGGACGTAAACGGACGGGCGACTCGCTCAGCATCCATCGCTATTCCGGATGCGCAAAAATGAGGTTTCCGAAGCACGCATCCGAATCAATCTGACATTACACACAAAGCGGGGCACTATTCACTGCCTGCGAGCACAAAGCACCTGCCTGCTGCTTGCCCTGAGCTGCCTGCGCTCCAGTAACTGGGGACAAACACCGCAGTGCTCGGGGTGGGAAACGGGCGATGGTGAGTGGGAAGCTGGCACCTTTGCCATCAGTGAGGTCACGGGGGCTGGGACACAGCTTTCATAGGCTGCTGCTTTTAAAAGCAGTTACAATTCTGCACGCTCTCGCACAGCACGCTCTCAGGAGTCCCTGCTGATCGAGGTGGTGATGCTTGTGATCCCACAGAGAAATGCAACTGAAGGCGCAGAGCGACGTCAGATCACCCACCTCAGTGCGGCGCTGGGAGCTGTTCTCATTGCAACACAAAAGCAAACGTTTCTGCGACTGCTGAGCAAAAAGAAAGGAGAGGGAGAACTATTTGAAGAGTTGGGTTTTGCTCCTGGAGAGCGCTCAGCAGCAGCCTGGCCTGGAGCAGTGGGCATTTGCTGGCCCAGGGCGGTAATCTGCCACTCATCCCGAGCAGAGCAATGCAAGAGCTGTCCGGGATTTGCCCCAAATAGCTCCGGGTGTCTGCGGAGCCAAAGTTTGGATAAGCATAAATCGCTTTGTGTAAGCCAGGGGGAGGGGGAGGGGCGGGGAGACCACAGGCTGTCTGCTCACGTAGGAGCGATGTTTTATTTCCCGTTTCCAAGGAGATCCTGAGCTTTGAGCAGGCAGAAGATGGCTTTTTAAGGGCTTAAGTACCACCGACAGGAAAGTCAATCACAGTTTTCTTTTTCTTTTTTCCCATATCCATGTGTATTCTCAGGAACGTCCCACCATGGCTGGCTCTGAAGGGCGTGCACAGCCCCTGCAGTGTCAGCAATCACAGCAACCAGCCAGGCTGCACAGCCACCCACTGAGCACTCCCCTGGGCTCCAGAAGCTGCAAAAAGAGCCAAGGATGATCTGGTGGCAGGAGGCAAGGAGGCCCCTGCAGCTATCAGTGCTCACGGGAGGAATGGGGGAAGAGCACAGGAACAGACTCTCACAGGTTAGTGGTCAGTGGGAGCCACCTCTCAGACATTACCTTTTGCTGATGAGTCCTTCCATTCGGATGATTTTCTACTGAGAACCTTTCCTGGCACTCTTTTGCTCTTGCACTCTCATTGTGACTGAAATTTTATCTGAAACATGCTGCATTTACCCACAGCAGCAAAAATCCATCACCTCCAGTGAGATGCTTACGCCCAGATGTACTTCCCACCAAGCCAGGCTGACAAACACATCGTTGTCCCTGAGCTCAGTTCCACTCAGCTCCTCCCTTATCACAGAACCACGAAGGGTGGGAAGGACCTCTCAGAGGTCCACGAGGTTGGCTGTCACAATGCTCTCCTTTACCCAGAGACACTGTCAGACACTGCATATGTTTTAATCTGTCATCAAGGAAGTGCACAGAGCATTACAGAGGTTGCATTAAGTAGAGTTTTATCATTACAGAGCAATGAGAAAATAAAGGTACTGTCAGTGCGTGTTTCATGTAGCAGAACAGCTGGACGGGGATGATTTGAGTTGAGAATGAGATGAAATCTTATCAGCTCAAGTGATTTGTTGCACATATGAGATATTTAAGCCTCAATTCATATTCTCAGCCAAGGCATTGCAGTGCAGCAATCCTGTCTCAGCCTTGTGCCTAAGAGCTACCCACAGAGCAGAACCCCCCGGTGTGACAGCCCCTTCCAGCAAAACCCTGCAGGAACAGCCTCAACCTGACAGCACAACCTACATGAGACAACGGAAGGATCCAACTGGAGGGAGTGCAACAGGACGAGCACGCTGCCTAGTACTGTTCTTGCAAAGCACTCTACTTAAAAACAAAGCCACAGCACAGAAAATCTGCTTTGCCACATAGTTGGTGAGTTCCATCAAACTGCTTGAATTCCAAATGGGCAAAAAAAATCAGGACTCCTCACTGGAAGACCACCTCTGCTGCGATGACACCACTGGAAGCTGCTGTGTGCTGGAGGTTAAACCTGGGTACAGCTGGCTGCTGACAGCTACACAGAGAATGAATCACCCCTGCCCTGCCAGCTCCTTCCTGGCATCCCCGACCCAACAGCAGCTCAGTGCAGTCACGTTGTGTTACACCACTGCCACGGCCCAGGTTGGGCATCACCACTGTGAGCAGCAGCCTGCAGGCTATGGCTGTGCAGTGACGTGGCCCACTCCGGGTCATTTACTCAGTAAAACTGCAATGAAGGGATTGTTAATTATGTTAATTTAGTTCCTCAGCTCTCTGGACATCCCCACGTGATTTCGCTTTGCAATATTAAGATGTTATATAACCCACCACACAACACTCTCTAATGACATCAAAGCAAGGAGGGTCGTGCACCCTTTTCACTCTTGAGGACACTGAAGGACACAGAAGAAACCACATTAGGGATCTGGGTATTCTGAAACGTTGTGACCCGAGTTATTAGCTGCCTACAGCACGGGGACTGACCAACGAGCTCCAAAGGCAGCAGTAGAAACAGCCAGACAGAGGGAGCCTACCTCAGAACACTCCCAGGCTGCATTTTAGCTGCTGCTCCCACTGTTGTGATACGATCTCAAAGTATCAGAGGAGAGGAGACAGGAAAAGCTCTTTTAGCCCTATAAATATATGTAATACAGTGTGCTTCCAGTTTTTTCTCTTAATAGCTTTCTCTTAGTGCTTTGTATCAATACTAAACCAGTCATACATCGGGTTGTCTGCCTTTGTCCGGATTGGAGATATTCTCTGAACAACTCAAGAGCAAGTTAGAATTCTCGGTCACTTTGAGCCTGAAAATTGTAGCTTGCTTTTGAGTGTGTGCTGCCAGCAAACAGCAGCTGGAGCACGTCGCTCCCTACCTTAACTACAAGGCTGCTACCCGCACCTAAGTGCCTACGGCTTCTTCCTACCGAGAAACGCAGAACAACGCGGTACAGGAAGTGTAATTACAGCCATCCCTTTCTATAAAGGCAGAGTCGTTGCTTCAGAATCCCATTCCCCCTCACGTCAGCTTCAACAGCGGGTGCCAACACAGGGACAAGAGGAGGAGGGTGAAGCATCCACCAGAGGGGCCGAGCCTCGCGCCCCGGCTCTTGGCGTTGCAGTGGCTGGAGTAGCAGCAGTGGACGCTCACTCCGGGTGCTCGGGCTCCATCCCTCATTGCCCTCTCACAGAAGGAGCGGAACGAGCAGGACTTCATCACACCGCCTGGAACAGAGCACAGGGAGCACTCGACACCACACGACACGACAACACAACACGACACGACACAACACGACACGACACAACACAACATGACACCACACAACACAACATGACACCACACAACACAACATGACACCACACGACACGACAGGACACCACACCACACGACAACATGACACGACACGACACAGACACCATTTTGATGGTGGCTAATGGCTGCTGTCAGCAGCCCTGAGCCTGAGCTGCTGGTGTTACTGACTTGCTTGTCCTCGCATGACCGCGCACGCATCGGAATGCCCCGGGCACTGCTGCGTCCCTTGTCTGTTGCAGTCATCATCACTGGAACCTACGCAGGTGTAACACTGCAGTGCTTCACCTGTCATTAGGAGAGAAAAGAGCTCTTGTAATAGTAGCAGTTAGAGTTTGCAAACCAACAAAGAAAACCAACAAAAAAACAACCCTTTCAAAATCCCATCTGTGCAGTCTCTGTGGTTCTGCTTGAAGCACGTGCAGAAATTGCTGAAAGATTATACGTATCTAAAGATTTTGTGTATCCTATCCATTTTTCCATCACCAGGGTTGGAAAAGACCTCCAAGATCACTCAGTCCAACCATCCGCCTCCCACCAATATTGCCCACTAAAGCCACGTCCCTCAGCACAGCACCCAAACGTTCCTCAGACACCTCCAGGAATGGTGAATATCTGATGCACTGCAATTGCACCCACACCTCCTGGTAACAGTTTTAGAACAAGCTGGAGTGTGATGGATTTCCCTCTCCATCGTGGTCCATCCACAGCACCATGAGGAGGTAACACTGTGAATGCCTAAAATCGTATTCTTCATGATGTCTCTGGTGAGATGTGTGGAGCAGGAGGAAGGAAAGCATGCTTGCCTCCACATTTACATTAGTTTGCATTCACCTCCATGTTTCCATTACATAGCAGAAGTGAAATGCTGCCAACCGCACACACACCAACGCTCTGAAAACCAACCCAAGCTGGGAGGAAAGCCCAGAGCAGCAGAGCAGCTCAGCCACGCCTGAAACTGGACATAAGGGATAAAGAAAGAAGAGAGCTGACTTACTTTTGATGACAAAAAGGGAGCTGACGAGAACCAGGCTGAAGACCGTCCGCATCATGGAGGTACAGGAGATGCACCATTAGACAAAGAAAGCAGTTTGTTTGCTACGAAAGCTCTAATGCTTGTCTTACATACTTAATCCTCTGCAGAGGATGACTTGGAGGATAAGGAGGTGTGCGAGAATGCTACTTATCTAGCTTATTCTGGTCGTGCTTCTAATCACACGCATCTCACAAACGTGGCAGCAAATTCTTCCAGTGGCAGAAGCACAGAACACATTCACCCACCAACGAATCGCTTCAAAACCACCATCCCACCCCCCCACGTCACAGCACCCATCTGTCCTTCCCTACGTGCTTTCCTGGCAGCACGACCTCGTGTCCAGGCCCACCGTGGTGCAGGGGCACCGTGGAGGAGCTCCTTAACCAACCTGCACGGCAGAGGCAGCGAGCACGGCACACGAAATACAGCCACTCATCTTCAACTTCCAACGAGAAAAAATTTATTTACAATAGAGAATCTCATTTAAGTGACATGCATCTTCTTTTTTTTTATTATTATTATTTTTTTTCCCATTTTTTGTTTTTATTTTACAAATCAGCAAATGCAGATAAAGTTTACACTCCTTAAGGCAAGAGTCCCCATGCAAGTAATACATGTTTATATTAAATCCAAAAGACATCCAACATGGGAACTCATGTACAAAGGGAAGGCTAGGATCAGCAATTTGTAATTCCTTAGAGAACTTGACAATCTCCCTGATACAGGAACTCTGAGATCAACTTGCTATGAATTAGACTATGAAAATGCAAACGATAGCAAGAAATTCTGATAGTCATCTTAGTACTGCGTACAATTAAATCAACTTTTTGTTTAGAAAGAAAATACAGTAGTGCATACGAAAAAAGTGAAAATATAACCTGTCCACGTCAACGTCGGGACGTCAGCGTGCCAGAGGTCATATTGCACTCAGTGCTGAAGTCTGGTGATTTGGTTCCAAGTTAGCTTTTCCCCATTTTGGCAATCAGCTCGTCGCAGATCTTTGTTAGCTCTTCTATCTCTTTGTTCTGGGAAACAAGAGGTGGGGTTAAGTACCACGACAAACACTGCTGCATCGAGATGAGTGTATTTAGGGACCATGTCTGCTTTCCTGTAAGCATCTTCTCCAGGACTGAGAAAAGAATATATGTATGTATAATAGGTATGCACACGAAGTGCAGCTGTGCTCCAACAGTTCACTTCTTTCCACGCAGAGCCCCTCTGCCTGCAGTAAATGCAATCACATGGAGATTGAGGACAGGAGCACAGCAGTCACTCCTGGCACATGGTAATAACATGCAGTGTGCATTTGTTTCTAGGCTGTTCCCTAGGGCATCATTTCCATTCTGTTTTCATGGGGCTCTGAGCAAAGACCTGATGTGTTAAACTGGAAGCAAGCTCCTTTGCTAATCTAGAGAACATATAAAGAGTGATTTTCTGCATCACTGTACAGGTCTGCATGTGATGACTTTGTCTATATAATGGTGACTAACATTTAATACTATACTGCAATTACAGCTAAAATAATGAAGCAAAGAACTGTAGAACTAAAATTGAGAGAGAACTCACATACAAAAAAAACAAAGCACACGTGCACGCTGAGCTTGGCCTGAGACTGAAGCAGCCTTTGACAATGGCCAGTGCCTGAGATCAAGGCCTGGCAGTGCATCCATGTGCCTGAGCTGCCTGGTGCACAGCAGGATGGTTCTGTTCCAAGCACTGGGCTTTGCTGCTCTTTGGTCTAAGCTCCAAAGGATGCAGCCACACCGAGGGAAAAGTTTTGCTTTGCTTTGGTCATGTCATTGCCTTAGAACCACAGAGTCCTTAAGGTTGGAAAAGACCACTGACATCATCAACTCCAGCTTCCAACCCATCCTCACTGACCGTGACCCCGCACCACCTCCCTGGCTCCTGCACATCTACACAGACAGTGGCCCCACTGGGCAGGCAGTGCGTGTGCATCACTGCTCTTTCTGAGAAGACACCCTTCCTGATATCCAACCTGAGCAGAGCTGCTTCTCACCTTTTGTTCCAGTGTTCTTTCCAATGCGTCCACCTTCAGCTGCTCTTTACGAAGGCTGGCCTGGTATGCTGCTTGCTCTTGCTGAGCCTTGCCTCTCACCTGTGCAATTTCAGCATTGGCTCTAGAAAAACACAGATTCTTGTCACATCAAGCGCTCTACAGGAGAGGATGAAGAGTATCCAAGGAAGGACTGCGTGTTAAGAGATGGGCAGGGCTGCTTTCTGCCTATCTCTGACAGCAGCCTGAGCCTCACCGCTACAGACTTTTAGTGAGCCTTTCTCTTGCTCAGCAGTCTGTAAAGCCTTTTCTCTATGTCTCTAAGAGAAGGGGCCAAAGATACCACCCAGCACGAGGTGTTCTGTGCAAGTTTACCAATCCGACCTCCAGTTCTCACAGACAAGGCTCACAGCTGGGAAGCAAATCCAAGTCTCACTTTGCTTTAGGCTCTGATCAACACAGGCAATGTCTTGGAGACATCTCCTGGGCCTAGAGGACTGCATGCAGACTCTAGAAATGCTTACTTGGTCCTTACATGGAAGCATTAAAGATGTCAGTAACAACCACCAAGTGGACCTACATGTCCTAAGGCACAGTCAGGTGTTCACACCTTGATGGTGGCTTATGGATTTACTGCTGACGTGGTGTGACCTTTTGTGCAAGTGCTCATCACCATCAACACAAGTGGGCAGACAGCTCAAACCAAGGGTCCAGAATTAACAGACAGAGCCTGCTCTGAATTACACACTCGGTTCTGCTGACTGATGTCAGGGCAGTAACACAGCACAGGGCAATAGCAAAGCACTGGGGCACGAACAATAGCTGCAAATATCTGAGCACAGCCCTTTGCAGCTGCAGAAAGCTGGCTAACAGCTTCCTCCTCCATCTTCTTAGGCAGGCCTAATGCATGAAGATACTCGATGAGGAGGATTTTAAGGTGCTCAGTATGGACCCCTCCCAGAGGATGTTTTCAACGTGCAAATAATTCTTTCTTTAGCTATGGACAGGAGCTGGACCATGGCAGGTGGAAGGAGCAGCTTGGGAGTGCAAGGCTCAGCCACAGGGACCTTCCTACAGTGCAGGTCCTCAATGGGGAGGTGTGTAGGCAATTACCTGTCCAGTTTTTCCTCAGCGTGGATTTTGAGTGCTTGATACCTCTGTTCTTCTTTCTTTACTCGTGACAAATACTCTTGTGCACATTTCTTTAATACTTCTTCATTCTTAAACGAAAACACGACACTGCATTTAATCCAAATCGCATTCAGATGCTTTGAGGGAGCACAACTGACACACCCCCACAGATTTCAGCCAATGCAGTTCTGCACAGTGCAAAAAGCTCTGCAGTGCTTCTGTCTGTGTCTGGTAGCGGGCTGGAATCCTCTGTTTGAGGGTTCCACCACACCATGCACTTCAGACATAATCTCTGAGTGGAGATACACATTTCTCCAACCACTCAGCCTGCAACCCAGCCCTGACATGTGCTCAAATCACACAAGTGCACGGCATCTATTGAAACAGCACCACTGTATATGGCTACTCTTGCTCAAGGAGAAAGAAAGCACAATGAGCATCCCCATCATCCCTGCCTGCAGCGTGCTGCAGTGCCACACAGGGAATCAGACTCATCCCTGGAAACCGAGAGGTGCCCCCTGTGAAGCAGCACAGGCTCAGCACCACACGAGAACCCACTCAGCTTTCCCCGTAACAGGAAAGGACATTCCTAGCACTCACCTTTCGAAACCCCTCCAATACTTCTTTCATTTTTTCATATCTCCTGAAAAGATCTGCCAGGGATTTCTCCACCGAGTTCAGATCCGCCAGCGCTTGCTCCTTCTCCACGATCAGCTGCTGAACAGTGTGATGGGAGACAGACTTCTCTCTCTGCTCGTCCTCTGGTAGAAAGAAGATGGGGGAGGGAAAAGAAATCAATACAGACACTGATTTCACTGTCATCTATAGTTCCTACTACACTGTGCTCCATGCTGTCTGCTTGTAAGTCCACAGAAGATCCAGAAGCCATTGTCACTCAAAAAATGCAACCAAAGGTTGCTAAAGGCAGTGATAGTTAATTACTGTAACACTGGGGAAAAAAGGTGAAAACCTCTTCCTACAGATGGTTTATTTCACTTGGAGCTCACACGGAGGAGGCACTGCATTCCCCATTTGGCAGAAGAGGCAGCAGCTGAAGGAGATGACATGCAGCGGTATTATGAGCACTGGCAATACATTATTTGCCACTTCTGATCCGTGTTGTGATCTCCCACCATCTTTTCTAATCCCATACAAACGTGCCACTTCATTTCATTTAATCCAGCTCAATTTCTCCCCCTGGAAAAACAATGTTTTGCAAACTTCCCTTCCCAGGAGCTCTGCAGATAAGTGCCAGGGAGGAAATCTGACTTTGAGCAGAACTTCTAAGCAGAGAGGGTGGGAAGAGTAAAACAGGATTCCAAATCTGTACAGAAGACAATCTTTATCAAAGTAATAAATTGGAATAATTTTATAACAGCAGAAAAGAAACATCTGCCACTGCCTCCAGGAATGGTGCAGTGTTGGCTGCAGATCCCCAAAGAAGATTTTTATGCCTCTGTTTCAGGGGCTGCTTTGAAATATAACACTGTGAGATAAACTCAGAGAAATGAGCAGTTTTATACTACTGTTTTCTTCGACCTCTGACAGGAATTAAAATACAGGGAAACGTTCTCCCATCTAAACAGCAGTTTCAGAATGCACAGCTTTTCATTTAAGCCCCCTACATTTTGCCATCTTCTGACAGGCAGTTAGTTTTCCACTTGAAGAGAAGCCTGTATCAGGGAGATGTATTTCATGGTCAACCCTGAGACACTGCAGGTCATGCTGTGCATTCCCAAGCTGCAATTAAGCTCTTCCTTTTGCATATTCAATCTCTTTGTAATCCTCTGTGTTTGTGTCAGCCTGGCAGTGACAAACACCTCTGGGATGGCAGAACTGGGGAGCCCAGCACCCTGTAATGCCCCATCACTCTGATAACTCTTCTCCCTTTTGAATTCTTGAAGACAACACAATGGGATTATTTGTAATACTCAAATAAAAGGAGAAACCCATTAACTTCCCTTCCTTTATTTATATCATTTTTGATATAAGATCTGAGTAGCTGCCACCCCGTGCTCCAGCAGAAACCTTCCTTAAGCACACTGGAGATACAATGTGCCCAGCCCTCCCCCCAAGCACTGATCCCTGTACTGGGCAGCACCAGCCACATCTCAGCTAACCAGTTACAGACACTTGTTTCTGCACCGTTTCTAAAGCAGTATGAGGCCTGTGTGATTAAAATACTCTAATTAAATGACTCCCATGTCCATAAATGCACACAGTGTCTGTGGCTCACCACCACCACGAGGATGCTCAGGACTGACAGTGGACAGCAGATCCACCCCCAGGCTCAGCACAGCGTTATTACATTACGGAATGGGAATGCAGCAAAGGGAGAACAAAAGCAAAAGAAAGGAAAAATGCAGAGTGGTGGGGTGAAAGTTGGTGAAAAGCTTTACTTACCAGGCTTGCCTGTTTGTTTTTGCAAGCAAATAGCAAGAAGCAACGAAAACGGAAGCAAAATAGAAAATCAGGAATTGTTAGGAAAGCAGAAAATAAGTAATGCACAAAGCATAACATCTGTTTGTCTTCATAATGAGAACTTCATTATGTCTTTAAGCTTACAAGTACACGGATACACTAAACAAAAATAAAAAGCCCAACATCACAAATCCAACAATACAAATAAATCTACAGCAAGGATTCCGGACGGGGAGCAGGTGACTGATTGCATGAGCTGAGGTGGGTTAACATTGGCTTCCGTATGTGGCAGCAATGGCCTTTGAAATCAGTGCCAAGGACAGCTTGCAGTGCTTGTTTGATTTATAGGCAAACACATCCACAATGTGATTTTGTTAGTACGTAGTATTTTCAGTGTTCCCTCTGCATACACACAGCAGCCTGCAGAAGCTGAGTAGGATCGCTCAGCCACACTGAATGTTCACCAAAGGGATTTGTGAAATCGGTTCACTTGCAATGCCCTCCTAGCAGAGGGCTCTACAAACAGCTCAGAGGGGTTAGATCACAAACAGAAAGAGCACAGGCATTCCTTCTGTTGAAATGCATACTTTGCTCCAGCAGGGAGACAGTCACTGGGATAACAGCTCAGTGAAGTGTATGCAGATAGCACACAGACAGTCCCCTCCCTCACAATGTGGCATTTGGGGGAGAAAATTCCTTCATCAGAAGGGGCAGTAATTTACAGCAAATGTCAGGAGAAAGTGGGTTAATTAGATCGAAACTTTACACTAAATGCAGGGAGAGGCAGCCTCACATTTATCATGCTGTAAAATTTGCATGCTGCTCTAATTAGCACACGCTTTCTGTGTCACTGCTGTTGTTTCAGTTCTTTTGAAAATGAATGGCACAGTACATTATTTGCAGCCAAAGCTCTTAAAAATTTGCTGTACTTCATTTGGAAGACTCTGACTGAATACTCTGAATTAGAAGTTCCAAGTCCTTTCTATGCCCTCAGTGGTCAAAGGCCCAATGCTTTAAATATCCTTGATTTCTTTAAAGAAGATGAACTGTCAGCTGTAGAATCTTCCACGCATGCCATGGCTGTGCTGCTACCTTAGGATCCCTGTTCCACACCTTCTCTTTGCACTGCAGACTCACAGCTTATCTACATACATTTAACCTGTTTCACAAGGAAAGAATTTTGGCCTGCAATCAAAAGAAACTTCTGTTGCTAGCTGCATGCAGATGCATGGGGAGAATAGGGCAAGTCCTGTGTCTGTCCATACAAATGGCCATTTGAAGCTGAAGAACTCCCTGCATAGCAGTAGAATACATATAAAATAGGGAACAAATATCCCCACTATTTTGCAGAAGAAAAAAAAATTACATTTTGGAGAATGGTGACCCTGAGTCCTTTGCCATGCTTGGTAATGTCCATGCTGGTGCATGCAGCAGCACCAGAGTACACCCAGTGTACAATAAAGGGAATCAAGTTCTTGGCATAGTCAGGTCACTCCTTGCATGATGCATGATGAGAGTGACAGACATGATGTCAGAAAGCAGGCAAATTCCTTCAGGTTTACACACAAAAGGCAATGGAGGCAGAGCACTGCGTACAGAGGAGGAAGCAGAGATGAAGACTTATTTCTAGACCCTTTTTTTCCCCTTTTCGTGAAAGGAGGTCAGGGTGTCTCCCATAGGCTGTGACATGCAGGAAGGCAGCAAAGCACCAGGCACTGAACAGCTCAGCTCCCCCACCACTCTTTTTGGGCAAAAATAAGCAAACCTGCTATAAAATTGAGAGAACTCAAGCATCAAATGCTAACAAAACAATGTAGAAGAAATCAAAAATGTGGGGGTTACCCCACCCAGACCACGAGGGGACTACAGATTTTAAAAGGGGTAAAACATATCTATATTAGGAATCAAAAACTGTGAAGAAAGCTCTTCTGTGTTAAAACCCTTTCAGAAAGATGCACAGATGCCTTTTGTGCTGCTGACATGCAGTGCTCTCGATGACAGCTCTCCCAGAGGAGTGAGAAGAAGAATTTCTTGTCTTTTTCAGTAGGTTGTGCAAATAACTTGGAGACCTTTATGGGTGGATGGGGAGGTGGATTGGCCACTCACAATCTCTCAGCTGGGATTGAAGTTAATCTCGGTTTTGGTCCAACCAATGCACTTAGCACAGATAATCCCTGTTGTTGTGAAGAGCTAAGTTTGGTATCTCCTGTTTAACAGCTGTGAGCGGACTAAAGGGTTTTCAGGTCATTTTATGACCAGTGAATGCTGGGCAGAGTGTCTGAACACGTTTCCTATGGGACAGTTTGCTTTGGCTCAGGAGAAAAAGCCCTGACCTTTCTGTATTACCTGGACAGCCTCAGGGTTTACTTTCTGCAAAACGAAGCACGAGCTTCTTGTCCCCACCTGGAAGCACACACTGTGTCCTCAGTGCTGACTCCCAGCAGCACGAGCATCACAGTGAAGCCCACACACTTAAATCCCATTTCAGAAAATCAGAGTGCAGGACAGCATCTTTCATGGCAGAAACACCTACCTATCATCTGAGCAATCGTCTTCTCATATTCTGAAACTATTTTCCTAAAAGAAAAAAGAAAAAGAAAAAAAACTTTTGGCACACATCATAATAGCTAATAGTTATGTAGGAAACTGAATTATGGTATAAAAACAGATACAGATCCCACTCCACACTTTTATATGCTCCTTAGTACCACATAACAAATAAAACTGAGAGCTTAAACGTTGCTCCTCAGCAGGGAGGGAAAAGGAATTACTTCGAAATGTACACAAAGAACATTACTGATCTCAGTTTAAACAGGAACATAATTACATCAGCCTCGTTTAAGACTTGCATCAAGTCTCCTTTTCCTATTGCCTTCTCCCATCCCCTCTATTTTCTGTTTGCTTGTTTTCAATGTAAACATCAATCCAAGTTATCGCTGGTAGGCAAGTAAATCTAACAGGAGTACAGCTGGCCCTCATCCAAAATAGATCTACTCTTCCACTCTCCAAACGTGAAGAAGTGACCCATTAGCATTTAAGACAACACAGCTAAAACATTTAATTACCAAGCACCAAGCCCACCGTGTTCTACTTCACAAATCTTTTGAAAAACAGAGGGGGCAAAATGTTACTTTCAAGACTGTTTTATTTCACACACTCGTAGTAGGCTTTGAGTTTCCTTCTTGAAAAGAGGTTAGCCAAAATAAGCAGATTAAATGTGATTTAGAAAGATGATCCATCCCTTTCCAGAGCCAAATAAAGCTAATGAAATGAGACTAACTTGATCTGTGCTTTGATTTGTGAGCCACGTAGGATTGCCTATGAAAAACAAAATTACTGTACATTTCATCTGAAGTGGATATTCCAAATAGCCCACTGGTATTTGAATACTTTTTTTTTTTCTTGAAGTCTTTGCTTGCTTTGACTTGCTCCATTTTAGCTAAGCCTGCTGCAGTCAGTGAGGTTACAGCAAGGATAAGGGGAAACCCTAGGACAAAAGTCAGTGAGGAAAGGGAAAAGCTGTGGAGATCCCCCAAACCCAGTGCAGTAACTCCAAGCATGTACTGCCTTCTCTGCACCATCCAGCCTTATGAACAACGTGGCAGGTGTTCTCTAAACGCGGATACTACAGTGTCACAGTGATTTTAATACTATTTGATTTGGAAAGTGAGGCTCTCGAGGCTTGTTCCATATTCATCACAAAGCTCTCTCACTCAAGCAGCCTAAAGAAGGGTCATTGCAGGTGGGGAAGCCAAGGATGTTGGCCATCTTGTTCCTCTCTGTGATAGAGCATCTCAACCCTTCACTACCTAGGCCTAACTTCTGCTGTTTTAGACCTTTGGTCTACTTATTGACTGTCCACGATTTTGTAAGTCAAAAAACCACACAAATCCAAGGCTACCTCTCAAAAGGTCTTCTGCTTGACTTCCCACACAGAGGTATGATCAATGAGACCTCCAGTGAACTGTGTTTAAACGTATCTGGCCTGACTCTGGTTCTACCCTTGGGCTATGGCACAGCCCATCACTGTTTATCTGTTAGATAGGTACTACATCATTATCACAGCTTCTCATTTAGCTCTTCTCCAGAGTGGAATTTCCTCCAAACTGACATTTTTCTGAACACTTGTCTAAACTTGGGATATTCCAGGTAGAGCAAGGAGTGCTTGCATGAAGAGGCATTGCTTCTCCTGCAGAAAAAACAGTGATGCTACTATGCTTGCAACTCGATAATCCAGGCCTCTCCTATCTTACAATTGTCACCTCTAATTCCTGCTTCTCTAATTTACCACACATGGACCGTTTCAGCACTTAATCTTCCAAATTAAATCTTTGTGTACACATGCACATTTCATCATCTTGTGACAAAATTAGCCAGACTTTTTCCCCCACGTGCCTCTGGGAAATTTGGCTTACATAAGGCTTTTTTTTTTTTCCCCAAATCAAATTTTATTGAGGACACAGATACAGGAGCAAATCAATGCGAGGTTCAGAAAGGAACAAATCTGCAGTGTCAGATGCTCTATCTCTCTGCTCTCCTTTCATTAAGGGATAAGCAACCTCTGCCAGTGCCTGCTTGCAGCCAGCAGGCATGTGTGCCCTGGCAGCTTCCAGAAAACAGACACAGTGCTGCACTGGAGTGTGCACTGAACTCTGAGTCATTCTTTACATAATTCCTAGGGGCTTTTTTTCATCCCAAGTTTTGTTTTTTGGATTTGACTGCTTGCAGCAGCTCCTTTCCATTTTGCCTCATTATGCACTGAGAGAGCTCTGCCAGGGTTTTGGTTCCTTTCCCAGGCAGACAGCAAGAGAGGTGAGAGAACTCAGCGGGTGCTGGGAGATGGTTCCTCTCAAAGACATAAAGGGGCTGCCCTCGCCTTCTGCAGATGCCTCTCTTAAGATGTGTTGGCTCAGAGCCCTGTGCTCCTCTATTCAAATCTGCCACGTGTGACTCCTGGCATCTCTGCTAGCATTTGATGACTAGTGCAGCACAGTTTTCTTTTAGCCCTATGCCATCAGTACAAGCTTCCTGGATGCCAGCAGAACTGCAGGTGCAGATCACCTCTTGATTCAGCTCACTGGCTTTAGCTTTAAGCTACCTAGATCTTCAATTTTGGAAAGAAGTTGGCACTAGGACAGAAATTTCAGACTCAGAATTTACCATAGAGATTACTATTTGAAAGACAGATGCTAAAATAATCTGCCAGATCTCTTTTATTTTATTTAAGTACAGAGGTAGAGAGAGAGCATGTCTGTTTGAAGGTAGAAAATAATAGGCTTTAAAAATTCCATAGAATATTTATACAGAATCTCTTTTAAAAGTGATGACTTTTGCAGATTCAGGTCAGTGAATGGCTCCAAGTTATCTGTACGTTGTCCTTATGGCATTACCACTGCATAAAAAAAGAATGGCTGAAGCCTTCAGCTGACTAGATGCAAAAGCCATTGTTTGAGCAACTTCATCCACTACAGTGACTTCCTTTCTCATTTTTGCAAATGGCAGGGAGCTGGGCTGGGAAGAAAGGCCAAACCAGTTTTCCTCTAGTATATTGATATTTAATGTCACAGAGACAGGCTTGCAAGGAGAAATGGAACATATCAGAACAACAGAACTAGAAAGAACTGAAAAGCTCAGGGTGCTGAACTCAGTTCAAAGAAGAGGATGTTGAAACTCCTTGAAAGTCAATGCTCAAAGGCGAGAGTGGCTCCAAGACAAAGAAAGGTTTTCCTACTGGCAATTGAGTTTTTGTTCTTTAATGTTAAAGAAACTTTTTATCATTATCTCCTGAAGGGAGCCCCCGCTGCTCATATCTGTATTCAAACCTTCACGTGCTCTTTTCTGTTGGCAAAACTCCTCGTGAAAAAGAACTTCAAATTGTCAGGTAGACACCTCTGCCAGTGCTGGGGGTGCTCTCATTCAGACAGGCTTTTATCTCTTTATCTCTTTATCTCAGTACTTTGAGGATGTAAATGAAATAAGCAACATACAAGTTCTCAATGATTACCTTCAACAGGAGTGCCCATCGTGCACAGCAAAGACAAAATATCAGCTTAGGACCAGTCTGAACCCCGAATTTAAATATAACTAAACAACTTCAGTTAGCCACAACTGTGTACAGTCACTGTACTCTGTGTACTACTCACAGCCTGAAATGAGACTCTGTGATTAGTGACAAGTGAATAACCCACCTCATCTCCATCACTTCCCTTCTGCTTTCTTCATATTTCTCTTTCCATTCAGATACTTCTCTTTCCTTGGCCACAATCTGAAAAAAGGCAAAAGAAAAGAAGTGATCCACTGAAGAGAAAACTGAAAAAGTGTACATACGGACATCAGATTCTATTTGATACAGCTACAGTTTTTCCAAATGCATATGGGCTCCACATACAAGCATCTCTGGTGATTTACAGACTGCGAGGTGCAATTTTAACAAGTTCACATCGTGAGAATTTCAAAACAGTTCATACAATGTCTGATTTGGAGCCAATCCTGAAGTAATGTTGTCTGTGGCTTTGGAACACAGTCCCACATCTTGTCCTCTAAGGGGGCTCTGTTACTTCAGCATGCACACGTCGGGCCGACCATCCATGAGACTTTATACTTGAAGGACTATGTTCCTTTGCCTTCCTTTTATTCACATGATCTGTCATAAAGTTTGGAATGTCTAACCCTAGGCTGTAGCCTTTTTAAAGATCGTTAGACATCAGAATGGGTTTTCTAGAGAGGCTGTTGACATCTTGTGCCTGTCCACTTCTAAGTGAGTTTTGGATAATGCTCTTATTGCTATTTTTTGCTTTGGGTCAGTCCTGAAGTAGTCTGACAGTTGAACTCAGTGATTTTTACAGCCCTCTTCCAGCCAACACTGATCCTCACTGACATCCAAAACAGGCAGCACTTACAGTGTAAGTGCAGCACCTTTTGCTTTGGTAGCCTCCAGTGTGGCCTTAGCATTGCCGAGAACAGACTCAAAAATGGCAAATGTAATCATAACATGAACAGTCTGGGAGAAAATGGGAAAGAATGAAACCACAAATGTCACTATTTCCTTCTCCCAACTTTGAAAGATTACCTCTGCCCTGGCGAGCCGTAACGCGGCGTCTACGTCTTGCTGGGGGTACAGGAGACTCGTGGTGCTCTCTGCATCCGAAGCGCCGATCCGTGAGTACAGCACACTTTTAGAGATGGAAACATCTGCTGGGATAGCAGGTTCTCTCTGTGTGTTTGGGTTTTTTTTTTTAAATACAAAGAAATGAGCCATTAAATGCATGTTGAGCTGATGTTTTCTGGGTGCTAGGCACCAGGGTCCTGAGCTAGGACTGGAAGCCTGTGCACTACTAAACTAAAACAGTGGTAACACTGACAAGAACATTTCAATACACATTTAAAATTCATAGTAAGCATCAGGAGAGCCAAATTAGCCTTACAGAGAGAAAACAGAGACAGTGCTTCATCCACAATATTTTAGGGGCTTACTTTACTACCTCCTGATACAGAAACATCATGAAAACATCCACAAGAAATGCATGTCAGCAGAGGAAATTAGAATGGGAGGCAGAGGGCTCATTAAGGGGAATTCTGCTTCCATAAAAATAGATGAGATCAAAAAGAAACCAGGAGCAAAAGACCAGTGTGGATGAACCGGGATCTTTTGTTGAGACTCCGAGAGAAAAGGAGAGTCTATGTCCTCTGGAAGATGGGTCAGGCTACTTGGGGTGACTACAGAGAACTGGCCAAGATCTGCAGGCAGAAAATTAGAAATGCTAAAGCCCAGCTTGAAATTAGGCTGGCTACTGCTGTAAAGGAGAACAGGAAACCCTTTTACAAATATATTAACAGCAGGAGAAAAACTAAGGAAAATTTCCCTCCTTTACTCAACGAGGCAGGCAATATAACCACAGATGATAAGGAAAAGGCTGAGGTTCTCAATGCCTTCTTCACATCTGTCTTTAATAAACAGGACAGTTATCCAAATGGTACTTGCCCTGACCTGGAAGTCTGGGACGGGGTGCATAATGCACCCCCTGTGATTCAAGCAGAGACAGTCAGAGATCTTCTCCTCCATCTGAACTCCCACAAGTCCATGGGGCCAGATGGGATCCACCCAAGGGTGCTGAGGGAGCTAGCAGAGGTGATTGCCGAGCCACTTTCTGCCATCTATCAGCATTCCTGGTTATCTGGAGAGGTCCCACAAGATTGGAGGCTTGCCGATGTGACTCCCATCTTCAAGAAAGGCCGTAAGGAAGACCCGGGGAACTACAGGCCTGTCAGCCTGACCTCAGTATCAGGGAAAGTTATGGAACAGATGTTATTGAGGGAGATCACACGACACGTGCATGGCAATAAAGGGATCAGACCCAGCCAGCACGGGTTCACCAGGGGCAGGTCGTGCTTGTCCAACCTCATCTCCTTCTATGACTGGGTGACCAGACAGGTAGATGAGGGAAAGGCTGTTGATGTAGTCTACCTGGACTTCAGCAAGGCCTTTGACACGGTCTCCCACAGTATTCTCCTAAGGAAACTGGCAGCCCGTGGTGTGGACAGGTTCACTCTTCTCTGGGTGGAGAACTGGCTGGAGGGCCGTGCCCAGAGGGTAGTGGTTAATGGAGTTAAGTCCAGCTGGCGTCCTGTTACGAGTGGTGTCCCCCAAGGGTCAGTTTTGGGGCCCATCTTGTTTAATATCTTTATTGATGACCTAGACGAGGGAATTGAGTGTACCCTCAGTAAGTTTGCAGATGACACAAAGCTGGGAGGATGTGTCAAACTGCCTGAGGGTAGGGAGGCCCTTCAGAGGGATTTGGATAGGCTGAACAGCTGGGCTGAGCAAAATGGGATGAGGTTCAATAAGACCAAGTGCCGGGTCCTGCACTTTGGCCACAATAACCCCATGCAATGCTATAGGCTTGGGGCAGAATGGCTTGAAGAATGTAGAGAGGAAAAGGACCTGGGGGTGTTGGTTGATGCTCGGCTCAACATGAGCCGGCAGTGTGCCCAGGTGGCTAAGAAGGCCAACAGCATCCTGGCCTGTATTAGAAATAGTGTAGCCAGCAGGAGCAGGGAGGTGATCATCCCCCTGTACTCAGCTCTGGTACGGCCGCACCTTGAGTACTGTGTTCAGTTTTGGGCCCCTCACTACAAGAAGGACATTGAGGCCCTGGAGCGTGTTCAGAGAAGGGCAACAAAACTGGTGAGGGGCCTGGAGCACAAGTCTTATGAGGAGCGGCTGAGGGAGCTGGGATTGTTTAGTCTGGGGAAGAGGAGGCTCAGAGGAGACCTTATTGCACTCTACCACTTCCTGAAGGGGGGTTGTGGTGAGGAGGGGGTAGGCCTCTTCTCCCTGATAAGTAATGACAGGACGAGAGGGAATGGCCACAAGTTGCGCCAGGGAAGATTTAGATTAGACCTCAGGAAGCATTTCTTTTCTGAAAGAGTGGTCAGGCACTGGAATGGCCTGCCTAGGGAGGTGGTTGAGGCACCATCCCTAGCGCTGTTCAAGAAGCGTTTAGATGAGGTGCTAAAGGACTTAATTTAGTAGTTGGGTAGAGATAGTGATAGGAGGATGGTTGGACTAGATGATCTTATAGGTCCTTTCCAACCTTATGAACTTATGAACTTATGAACTTATGAACTTATGAGCAAGGGGATGACTATCTTCCTAGTTTCTCACATGCTGATGTATTTTGTCATAAACAATATTTTGTAAGAAGTATGGATACGCAGCTGCCATCGCTGCCCTGCTGGTATTTAGCATGCTATTAATATGTTAAATGAGGTTTTGTTAGCAGCTGCCAATCTTGCTCACGCTGGTGAGGAATGAGGATATCAGAAGGATATGAAATAAGGAAGAGAGCCAAAAGAGCCAAGTGAAACTGAGATGCCTGATCCTGTGAATGTTTCAGCTATCAACAACCCACATTACAGTGCATTAATGCCAATGAGTTTATAAAAACCCACACCTCGAGACACCGTGTCCAGCACACCGATGGCCTGGATATCAATGCTTTTGTGCTGCAGCTACAGCATGCTCTTCCCCTAACAAAATGCTGTGCAACAGTGCCTTTCTTCTGCACCTCCTCCCCTACAGCACTGCCCTCAGTGCAAACTCTCAGATTTATTACAGGAACGGTTCACTCCTTCACAGCCCTTCTTCTCATGCATCCCAGAACAACAGAAAGGATCCAAAGCCACGGTTACTTCTTTGCAGCCCTTTCTGAGCTCCCACAGCACACCTTGCTGAAGAAGCTGTCTCAGTGACACGCAATGCTCGTGCTAGGAGAACACAGGAATTGATGTGATGAATTCTACATCTGTGGGCAACATGCTGGAACTGCACCAGCAACATTAAACAACGAGACAAGAAAATTTAATTAGAGCGATAGCGAGCTCAACAGCTTCAAAGCACCATGCTGAATGCCTGCTTATACAGGGGACTCATTAATTTGCTCTGTCTGTTGTTCATTTTTAAACACAGGAGTCATCTGACTCTGTGCTTTTAGCTGCAGGCTGTTCCTCTCTTTGTTACGTTCAACCACAAACACACCAACTAACCATCAGCTCCAACAGCAAGGAGGCACAACCTCCAATCTGGTGGCTCTGCACACCACAGCAAAAAGCAGCACAGGATTTACCAAAATTACACAGCTTGTATCATAGAATCACAAGGTGGGAAAGGACCTACAAGATCATTCAGTCCAACTGTCCACCCATTCCCATTGCTGCCACAAGCTGCTAAACCACATCTTGTAGCTCCTCACCCAGACTCCTCCTGAACACTGCCAGGGATGGCAGCTCCACCACCTCCCTTTGCAGGCCAGCCCAGAGCCTGACCACTCTCTGAGAGAAAAAGTTTTTCCTTAAGTCCCATGTAAACCTCCTCTGGTACAACTTGTGGCCGTTTCCTTGGGTCCTGTTTGTTGCCTGAGAAAAGGCCAAACCCCTCCTCCTCATCACAACCTCCCTTCAGGAAGTTGTAGAGTGCAATAAGATCTCCCCTGAGCCTCCTCTTCTCCAGACTGAACAATCCCAGCTCTTCAGATTTCTCCTGATGTACAGTGATGATGCAGGAAAAAGCACATCTTGGGCACAAGCTCAGTCATCTCAGTGTATACACATACATAAAGACACACGGGGCTGCCCACAGATCTCAGTGATGGTAAAACAGGCACGAAATCAGACTGCTGCTGTTGAAATTCAGTATTCCAGCTTCAAGAAATTGCACTGTATTTCCTACTCACACCCAAAAAGAAAAAAAAGAGATGAGAGATGAGATGACAAAGAGCTATTAGAGCATCAAAGCTGCCCTCAGAGGAAAGGCCATCCTGCAGCTCAGTCTGTTGAGCCATACATATCTTATTTCAAAAGCCTCCTGCCGCATGAATTGCTGGGTCTCACGAGGGGATTGCTGGGAAATATTAATTGTGGCAATGGAAACACACATTTCCTTAAGCTCTTGTAAAAAATTTGTGCAAGTAACTGCAAATATGGTGAAGACTTTGAAGGGAAAAAAAAGGCACACTTCAAGAATTTAATACATGGTTAGGGATTTTTGTATGCAGCGCTCAACACCTTACTGACATGCTTTTTCTGATTCTCTCCTGCGTTTGAGTGAATTTTACGAAAGAATAGTATTAGTGACATGCAAGAAAATCTTAACATCTCCCCACAAAACTATTGTAGGAGCTCTTGGGACTCAACCAGTTTGTGGAAATGCTGGTGGCTACTAGCCCAGCCAGCACTGACCTGAATCTGGAAGCAGTGCACGCAAACCCCAGCTGGGCTGCTGGCTTCTTTCCTTGGCAGGAGCACAACTACCATAACTACCTCTGTCACAGTATCCAGTACTGGTCTTATTGGTTCTGATCTAAGAGCCAGTTTTACAAATCGATGGCCAAGAAGCCCAACAGGATGACAATATTACCACAAGTAACTTTGTCTACCTTTTAAATTCAACACCAAACTGCCAAGAAAGCAAGCGGTTAATTGGGGTAATAATGAGCACAGGGATTTATAAGTCACTGAACCTCACACAGAAAGATTAGAGTCTGCAGGGGAATTACTACGAAATGTAGGTCACTGTGATCCTAGTGTAAATATTTGAGAGCTTCCCCTGCTCTTCCCAGCACCTTGCACAGAAACCAGATATCTGACCAGACAGGGAGTAAATGTGTATTGATTAACCAGCCACAGTTATGCAGCTTCAAGAAGGCCAGAGTGAAAGAAAACTGAGGCCCCACAATAAAAATGATACATCACTTTTATCATACTGTTTAGGGGAATATGTATTTGGCCTTGCTGAAAATGAGTATGAGTGCTTGCAAAGGATAAGCTAAGTGCATATCAAATGATGTTATCTTGTGACTAATTGATGTGTGCACACAGGTCGATGGAGGCATAACCAGGCTAATTTATGTCTGCAATTTTATTGAAAGTAAAATCTGGGTGCTTCCATTTCTGCGAGAGGGTGGAGTTTTGCTTACTTTTCTGTCCTTATCGTTTTTGCTATTTTTGTTATACAGACTAACAGCATTTGGAGTTCATAAATTTCACCAAGAAACTCCACCTCATAATGCTGTTATGATGCAATGTACTCCAACATTAAGATGATACAGGACCAAGCCCAAAGCTTCCTGACTTATTAATGGCCATTGTAACATGAGAAAGGTCACTGGAGAAGGATGTGCAGCACATGTCCCTCATTTGGAATAAAATGACTGGTTGCAGCAGGATGCTGCCATCCCTTCAGCATCCTCCTCAGCTGACAGCACCTCCCAAGAAAGCCATTAATGTTTTTGGCTTGACTTTTCTGTTTAAAAGCACCACAAAGTACAACACAAGCTATCTGCAAAATTGGCTAATCACCAAACACAGTGCATCACAGCAAGTTTTGTGTCCTTTAGTAAAGCCAGTAAGCACATCTCCAGAGCCATCCAAAGCATCACTGTGAGGAAGCACTGATCAGCACGCCGCAGAGAAAGACAACTAACAATAAACTTCAGATCTCCATGAGTGAAACTGCATTGTGTTAGTGAGCCCTCTCCCCTTGGGAACTCCACGGCCCTTGCAGATCTGCTGCCATCTCTTTCTTCTGAATCCTGATGGTAGGGTTGGCTGAACTTCTCACCTCTGTACTAGGGTGCATGTTTCAAGCTGTAGAGACTGAAAGCCAAAATCTACAGTATTCGTATAAGAAATAGGTGTGGTATTGTTTTGCTACCAAATATTTTAGGACAAACCTTGGGGTAACCATTACAAAAAGCCATCTAGCTGCAGAATCTCCTGTGGTAAGTGTGTGCCTGTTTCTTGTCTGCAAATTTGCCTTTGTTAATGTTTCCATGGATGGAGCAGGTGACAGCATTTCTGTGTGCAGTACTGCTTTCAGCATGCTCTTCTGTGCCACACTTGGATGCTAGTTTTAGTTTTCCACTCCACTCTGAGCACCTTAGTCACCTTGTTAAAGAAGAAGCAGCACTCTGTTTCTTAGTCTGTGCACACTCACACACATGGCAGGCACAAAACAGATACCTTGGCATCTAAGGAGCGGAAAGAAGACAGGGTAATCTGCCTGGCTAACTTCAGTGCTTCTATCCTCATTGCAGCAAACTCTAACTCCTCCTGTCAAGTGTTTGGGCATCAATAATCCACAGGAAAAAAAAATGTATGAAGAACACAGTGAAAATGTTTAACAAATTAAAGTACTGAATGCTATATCTTGACGTGTAGTTCTGACAATTCCTGGATGACAAACACCCCACTTTATGTCTTGAACTTTGGTGTGAAATGCCATTTTGTGGGTAGTTTTGAGATAGCTATATATGTAATTTTTACTAGGAATTAAGTGTGGATAACATGTTTGGTTACAAAAGAAAAAAACACAAGTTTCCTGCAGTCAGAGCTGCTTTTCCCAGACTTCTCTGCCTCCATTCTCATTTTATGTCAGTCTATGCCAGCTGCCACTCCCAAAGTTTTGAAATTTTGCTGTGAATATTCTGGAAAATATGTCCTGACACACAGAACTGCTCTGCAGATGGATTTGCTTTTCCTAGAAGAAGCCATGCCAAACTGTGCATCAGATGGATCATTAGAATAAATCCCAATTTCCATTTCAGCAGAATTATGATATTCATCTCTGACAACAGACCTATGGATACAGGCCCACTAAGGTCCAGTGTCATGATAACACTCCACACTTTGAGTGCTGTGTTCAAGCTTCATAGGACTAGGGTTTTATAGGACTAGAGTTGTCCTTATGAAGACTTCTTCAAAATGTATATATTCATGCTACTGGATAGTTGAAACTGCTAAGGAAATTTAGGTTCAATTCTATGTATTGTATGCATTAAAATATTTATCTTTCTTAGTTTCCTGAAAGGCCAAAGTCACTTTGGAAATAATCAAATCATTAGTTTCTTTCTTCCCCACTTCCAATCTAAGCCACCCCCCACTCCTTTCACACATGGGAAAGCATTCTCAACGGAGCACAGACAAAAGAAAAATGACATTTATATTTCTGCTACAAACCTGAAGTTTCTGAGCAAATACTGGAGGGTTCTTTTCTGCTAAGTCAGGATCCAGATATTCAGGTTGATCACATATTGACGTTTTCTTAGATATCCTGTTGAGAAGAGCATCAGCAGAGACAAAGGAGTCTTCAGGAGATGCCTGAAGGATAAGGAGAGTGTAGGATAAGCAACAGAGATTGCCCAAGTAATTCAAGCTAAAAGCAGCTTGTCTGCAAATGTCTGATTTCTCAAAATTTCATTCTCCACGGAAAATTCCTTCGGAATATACATCTCATAGGTGTAACAGACAAACATCAAGAATCATTATTCCTAATTTAAAAGCTGAGTAAATTTTTTAGACTAATATGAAATTAGTGGTATTAATACCATTAAGTCATGGCTCCTGAACCATGGACCACAGCATACTCTCTGTACATCCATTATCACATGTTTTGTTCAAATAATAGCTTTTGTTCGGTTCTGATATCTCTACATGAGCCCAAAAGCTTTAGAGATGACCAAAACTGAGTTTTGGGCTCAGTGTGGGCTCAGTTCTAATGATCAAAAAAGTGTTTTTTACACCATCAGCACTAGATGACAACAACAGAGTCGAGAGTTTTTCAGAAAATCTGAAAGCGCACCTCTTTTTACCAAGAGAAATGTAAAACCTTGTACAGCAGAGCAAACCATTTTCCTATGTTTTTATAAAACACCCAGTTTATGTCTAAAATAGCTCTACAAATACTGAGCTGAAGTGTAAACACCTGTGCATAAGGAAAAAGCACTTCAAAATGTTGGCTTGGAATAAGCAGTCACATGAACGTTTTAAAGTACAGTAAAGTTCTGAATTCCACCAAAACTGATTCATTTGGGTCCTACCACATATTGCTACTAAGATCTTTAAGCATGAGGCTGAGTTCCCTCTCTGCTTGTGAGATCCACCTGATCTGAGTTTCATATGATGTGAATTTTCTGCAAGAAAACAGTTCCCAAACTCTTAACATAAATTACTTACTATTTCAATGGCCTCTGGTGTTGTTCCTAGTGTCATAGGCTCCAAGTCCTTCTGTTTTGACTTGTCTGGTGACTGTAAGAGTGCCTCTTGGCTGTCAGCGAGGACTCGGGAAGCTGGATGTTGTATTTTCATTCCAGAGGATTGCTGGGCTTCAGGGTCTTCAAAACTTGACCTGGGAAAGGATTGCAGGCATGCTTTCAGGGTGGAGCACAAGTCCTTCTGGTAACAGTGTATGTGCTCTTCATTATTTCCAGGTGTATAAATATAAATACTGTTTCAGCTCATCTTTCTATCATTCTGTCTCATAATGCTTTGCAATACCCTTTCAAAGCCACACACTGGAGTCATCTAAATAAACCCAGTTCCATCAGAAAGGTTTTGCACATTCCTCGAATATTTCTCACTCGCCTTTTTAGCCCTTTCTCACTGTGACCTACAGCTCTCCCAGGAAACAAATGTTCCTAAGAAGAACAGATGTCCTTAAAGAGCAAAATTTGTTGAAAGTAAACACAACCCACACACACTGTTCTTAGGAACGAGACTCATTTTTTAGAAAACTTGGCCAGGAAAGGCCAAGAGAAAAGTTGCAATTTGATAGTTTCTAGATTGACATGAAAAACACCTCAGTATCTGAGAATAAATACTTAAGTAGGAAGCCACAGCCTTGTGAAACAGGTGCCACTATGGCTCTGTCTGGTAAGAATATAAAGGAGAAATACATGTCCTTATTCCTTTTCATTGCACAACTTCTGTACCTTTGCCCTCTGCTCTCTATCCTATGCGTACACAGATGGGAATCTATTTATAAACAACTCTGCAACAGAGATGCAGGAAAGAGGAAGAACTGCCCGCCTGTGTGACAGCAACCTATTTTCCTGACATCCTTTTCCACTGCTGCATCTCCTCGCAGTGACATACCCTGAGCACGGCGTGGTGGAATCAGACAGTCTGACAGGAGGTGATTTGACTGGGCTCTCTTGCTGTGCATCAAACATTAGGTACAAAGATTGTTTCTTCGGGGTGCTATCATCCTGCTGGCAACAGGAAGAGAAAGACTTATTAAGCAATTCAACTGTTTTCCATTAAAGCTAATTTACTGCCTTAAGTGACAAACAGCTAACAATAACGGGCTGTAATCCTCTCTATGCTGACACCAAAAAAAGATGATCCTTCTCAGGAAGGAATCGATAACGAACGCAACCTGAGCAGTTCACTCTTTGTAATGGTTCTCTCCCTCCCACTTTGGGGTTAATCTGATTCCTGGTCCTGTCAGGCTGGAGGCATCCCTTGACTGAAAGCTACCAAAACATTCATTGAATACAACGTTACTCTCTTTAGTTCATGTACCTGACATACACCCTTGGCTTTTCTAAGTCCCCACTGGACCAAATCCATGAGTTGAATGGAAGGCAAAACAACTGATAACATATAGTGCTGCATTCCTCAATTGACATTCATTCTGTATTCTCTCAGGATTCCCTCCATCATCCTAAAAGTTTTACTTTCTGATTCTTAAAATAGTTCAGTAGCAGGCGTGGGCAGCTCTGTGTTTTCCACTGCTGGAACTTCTGAGCTCCTTTTAATCTCCAGAAAGAACTGCTATGATCCCAGCTTAAAAATACAATAAAATGGAACAAGCTCTACAGGATATAGGACAACACAGCACATACAATTTACCCCAGTTATGCCAATTTAAAAGGAACTGGGTTTGTGAATCTGCTGCAGGCACTCCATAATTAATTTAAGGGGTAGTGAGGTTGATGGCATCATCAGGATAGTGCATTATGACAAGGGAATGCAAACGCATGGGAATGGGGTGAGAACTTACAGGCACAGAGGAGCCTATTTTCTCCATATATTCTATTTCATATGAGTTGCCATATTCCAATTCTGCAACAGAAACAAAAAAGAGCCATTAGATACACGCCGTGAAATGACTTCTGCATAAGTAAATGAGGTGTGCTCTCATTTACAAGGGCTGCTTCCACTCTCAATACTTTTCTATGAGGTATTAAAAATAGAATATACAGAGAGAAAGGAGAAGATGTACTTTCATCGATTTTCAGCAGTGAACTTATGACACACTTCAAGCAAATGTATTTGCCTGAACAATTTCTGCTTTATCAGCTTACCCAGCCTCAGCACCCAGAACATTAACACAATTCCAGAGCACTTTCACAGCAGATAACTTTCCTCTATCTTATCACAGAAAACACGCTTCTCAATTACTGGTAATGCTGATACTGGGTTCCTTTAATGTATGCAAAAAGGTGTAACGAGCTGTTATGAAATGAAATAATCGTTCTTAATTAAGAAGGACAGTTGTGATGTCACTTGAGATAAAAAAATATGCATCAAATACCTGCACGCTCACTGAACAGGGTGAGAACACAGCCCAGCTTGCTTGGCTGCTGTCACATTTTAGTCACGGAGGAAAAGCCTAAGGTGGGAAGGTTTACAAGGAGCCCTAAATCTAGACCCTAATAAAAATGCAAATCTTTGCTGCTGCTCTACTTCTGATCTCCTAATTACACTGGAGGGAATAACCATATTTCTTTCCAATCCACTGTCATCCAGTGGCAAGCTGAGAGAGAGGAGGACTGATAAAACACAGCCAAGTGGAAAGGAGAGCATATCTTCCTGGACCCAAATAAATACAAAGACTTTGTTCAGTTACACCTTAACTTAAAAATGTAATTAATTTGCCCAAATTCCATATTTTACCCTGTTGTCTAGCCCAAGTTAACTCTGAGTCTAACCCAAGAAACCACTTACCACATTTCCATTACACAGAAGTCCTAACAAATGACACACTAGCATTTACACTGAGGCAAAAGCACGTGCAAAAGCTCCTTTAGATTTGGGCGGCTTTTGAAAAGCAGGGCTTGTGTATCAGAAAGATGAAAACCATCATTAGAACATCTATCCTTTACAAGCAAAACCAACACTAAAAAATAGAAATAATCTAAGAAGGTGAGAGATTGTTGTAAGTATAAAGCATCAGAGAGTACAAGAAATGTGATTCAACAATCGGTGTGTTTTGTAACGTAACTACAAACTCACAGAAAATGACATTGGGGAAATAGTAATGCTAAAATGTCTAAGTGAAGAGAATGCTATGCTTTGATCCTGGCTGCTTTAAATTCCTGGCACCGTGTGTTTTAATGGTAATAAGAAGCCAGGTGATGCAGACAACCTCCAGGTATCAGACACAAACATCTTCCTAGTGAAAGCAAAACCAAAGCTGAAACAATGAGATGATAACTGCCTGCTGGACGTCGTGTCACAGGAGAAATGGAGAAACATTTCAGTGACTTCCTACAGCCCAGCGAGGAGCACCACAGTATTTGTGGGGCAGCTTCACAGCCCCAACAGTCCCAAGGGAGCCCACGAGCAGCCTGCACTGCATAGCCATGCCTCTGCCATCCTCTGCTCCCACCCTGCAGCTGCCCATGGCCCCAGCCAGCTTTTGGGATAGCATGTGTTTAATTTTCCTGATTAAGAAAGCAGAACGCAGATGGAAATACTTCAACAAGGAACAAAAGGAACAACACGGCTTGCTACACGCGGCTTAGCGTCGTCTCATTGGCCTCATGATTAGATAGCACCTCCTCTCCCAGGTATCATCTCTATGATACCATCTCCCCTCCAGAACCTTATGTTCCAGTTACCTCCACGCATTCAGAATCTACAAATGCCCAGGATATCCTGTAAGGTAAGATAATTATATCTTTTATAAATGCATATGGCAGACTTACTAAGTGATGTTCTCCAGCTCCTCCCACAAATAGCTGCATGGTTACGTCAGAACTTTCTGCTAATAATTACTGCTTATTTCTGGTCTGTGAAATGGCCAAAATAAAAACGGCAGCAGCTATGAGCAGAGTGCAACAGATGAGTGCTGGATGTGTGAGCTGACTGTGGTTGGGCTGCACCAGTATGAAAGCAGTGTTGGGTTACAGGGTAACAGTCACACCGCTGTCTGGGAGTGGTACAAGATCCGAGCTGAGAAACAGTGCTGGAATTGCTCAAACATTCCTCAAAGCAGCAGTACTAAGACTGCCGAGGGAAGAAAATGATTATTTTTAAGAGATCTGAAAAGCGGAAGTGCTGTTGATTATAATTAGCATGCAATGTGAAACTCCAACTATACCGTGCAGCACGCGAGATGAGACAATTAGCATTTAATTAGGAGCTTTGCACACTTTCTTCTACCACTTTGATAGCTCAAGTGATTGCTTTAGAATCTCTCACTATTCCTTTGTTCCATTTCCTTACACACAACTTCCATTTTCTGGCATTTTGGAGGTTATTTTCTGAAGAAAAACATTTCTTGGCTTTAAAAAAAATCTTAACAGAATTTCTCACTTGACCATAAAATCAAATGGATTAATCCAGACTGAAATACTTATCTGAACAGAAGACTCAACAGATTTCCAAGAAGTCCAGGCTGTGCAAATGCATAAGCACATGTGTATCAACATGTGCAGTCCCATTAAAAGCAGCTTTATCATTCATGTCTTTTAATATCAAACACATTTGACCTAAAAGCTCGGCAGTTCTTAAGCAGAAACTCCTCAAACAGTATGGAAGAGCTTTAGTGTTAGACTGCAACTCGGGGCAAAAGGTTAGGAAAAATAAGGAAATCTGATCAAGAGGAAAAAGTTAAAGCCAGGGTAAACTCATGCATTCCTCCCACCCTCAAAGCTGAAAATTTGCCCTCTGAGCAGATGTTGCAGAGCAGGGCTTCCTCTGCTAACCCCAGTGAATGCCACACACAGATTTCCAAGTGGCTGAATTCTCTCTTCCACATTTCACAGACCTGGAGTGATAATTCTCTTCCCAGAAACCTCCAGCTTTGTCTTGCAATGGCTTAATACAAAGGTACCAGAAGAAAGATGTTAGGCTGACACCTAAGGTGATTTTACTTGGCACCCAAATAACTGTCTTCCCAAAAGCACATCCTGGATGATGTCCTGACCACCCTGAAGGGGAGGTGGTAGGTTAAGGGTCTTAAAGCACAAACTTTGAGCAGAATTGTAACCATACTTTCTCCCACTCACATTTTAGACTCAAGCAAAATCCTTTGTGCAGTGAGCTCAGATCTAAGAGCACTGACAGAGAGCAGTGTGAAGACACAGGCAGCACCCAAGAACATAGCAAGTCTATAATTAATCATAAAAAGAAAGAAAAAGTCAATATTCTTTGAAGGGCTCTTCCATTTTCATTTAAGCTGCCTCTCTACCCTCTCTTGAAATCTCAAGGTGTCACTGGGGTCACTTATTCAGCTTCCCATAACTGCCAAGATCCTCAACCTGATCCAAAGAGTGCCATTTTTAGGGCTCCCCAGAATAACATCAGCTGGGTGCAGATAGCCCTGGATAAGGCATACCCTCTGTAGGAGAGCTGAACTTGGTCTCATTGACAAATGTGGACAGATCAGAGGGCTGGGGGTAGTCCTGCTTGTCCGTGCTCAGGTCCACAGTCATGCAGGTCCATTTCTGGCTGGTCACTGCCAGTTTCTCCTCATCTGTCGCATGAACCACTGCAGATATGATGGGAGGTGTCTCTGGGGTAGGCAGCGGGGTGGGATCCTGTAGAAAACAAAGGCTGATTAATTCTGTTATCTTTCACCAAGAGGTTGTATGATCAACTCTGAATTCCTCTGCCTGACTGCAGTCGTCCTTTTAATTCCACACTCTTCACTGCAGCTCTGTCTAAAACGCTTACTGAAAAATACCAATTTAGAACTGCCCCAGTGACAAGCCTTCCTCCTACGACTGAATTATTTGATGATAAACACTCACATTGCAAAGCTGCCTTGATAACAAGGCAGAAAGAAAATCTGGGGCCGTTTAAATCCGTTAAGCACTTGACAGAAATTGCACCCACCACCCAGGACTGAAGTCTTCGAGTAGCAAAGCTGACTTTTTAGGCTCCCCTTGCAGAAACCAGTCTGTGTTGGGCTGCGAGGTCACAAACCCTTTCTGCATTTCTGTACCATCAACCCGCATCAGTGAGAGGGTAGGATGGGGTAAAAGAAGGCAGGCAGCAGCGTGGAAGGAGCTGTGCTGCATCAAAGCAGTCAGGCCTTTACACATGGAGAGCTTTTGGTAACTCCTTCCAAGGGAACCACCTGCTGGCTGTTTATAGCAAGCAACAGAGCCGTCCGAGCTCGTGCTCCTGCTAGACCAGCCCCCTTGTTTTATTTCTGCTCTCCTAACAGCCCACAAGTGTCACACATATAGCTTCTTACTTGTGGATACTTCTGGATACAAGGTGGCTACTTGGCTTAATTTTTCAGATTTTTCTTTGTAACGTAGGGCACTCCAAATCATACCCAATCACAGTCTCACTGGGATCCCCAGAGCAATATATATTGCATGGATGCCAAAAGCTTAATACCTCATGATTACAGCCCCACACATTCTACCTGGATGCTTATATTCTTTACAAAAACTCTTCTATTATTTTATTATTCTATTCAACTTAAGGCCATTTCCCCTCATCCTGGTGACAGGACGAGGGGAAATGACCTGAAGTTGCACCAGGGTAAGTTTAGGTTGGATATCAGGAAACACTTCTTTACAGAAAGGGTCGTTAAGCACTGGGATGGGCTCCGCAGGGGGGTGGTGCAGTCACCATCCCTGGATGTGCTTAAATACCATTTGGATGTGGTGCTCAGGGGCATGGTTTAGCAGAGGGCTGTTAGAATTAGGGCAGTATGGTTAGGTCATGGTTGGACTCGATGATCTTTAAGGTCTTTCCCAACCTGAGTGATTCTATTATTAAATGTACAATTCTACAATTGTAAATCAAACGCCCCTTCTTCACCCCTGCAAGAACACGGTTAGGCGTATCACAACCATGCAGTATTTACCTGAGAGGGAGGATCAGACAGTGGTGATCTTTTTGGTGATTTTTTCACCCTAAATGTATCACTAAAAACAAAGTTACAACAGTTAGCATGGTAACAGCAGAAAGAAATGGGTCGTTTCACACTTAGCAAGAGACAGCTACAGAAAGTGCAATCTCTGAAAGCCCTTCTGTTGAAAATCCCATCCATGAGGCAGCAGCACCACAGAGAACCATGCCGGAGGTACAGACTCTTGTCATGCATTTGGAACAGGCCTCGATTCCCAAAAAGCTGAGAAAAGCAGGATTGCCATATTTCTAAATTCACAGAAAAAATGGTGGGTTTTTTGTGCTTTTTTTTTCCCCTGCTAACTACGGACAAAATGTTATTTACAGGAGAGAGCTGCTGCTTCATTGCAATTCAAATCTCTGCTCCGCCACAGACATCCTCAACGGCCTGAAGCAAACTATTTAACTTCTGTCTGCTTCAGTTTCCCGTCCAAAAAATAAAGCCCCAAACATATCCCAACAGGAACGACCTGGGAATTAAACCTGACAGTCTTGGTCAGTAAGCTTCAATCACCCCACAGGTCATTAAGATGGGAAAGAAATGGGGATGCTTTGGGTGAAGGGCATGGAACAAAGCTGAGGCGGATGCTGTTGATGAGATTCCAGCACAAAGTTCCATCCTTAGCAACAGACACAAGAGATATCCCCCCCTGAAACAAACAGCATCAAATATGGCAATGCTGCTTCCAGTGCCCGGCGGCTCACAATGCAAACCAGCCCTCCTAAAATCCCACAAGTTTAAATCAGGCAAAGAAAATGAAGAATTCACATTATATGGAGGTGTATAATTATAAACGTTGGCTTTATCTTTCTTCACAATTGGTTTAAAGTATTTTTGAACAAGGAAATCAACCAATTATCTACCACCTTCATGCATATTGCCACAGCTATTCCAGCACATTTTTGCTGCTGACTAGAAGAGGCAGAAAACATCACACCCAACTCACTGATAGAGATTTAATGCAAAAACTTGAGGGGCAGTGGCAAAAATTACTGCTCATCAGCTCATCCCTGATCAATGAGTGGCAAGGTCAACACTGCAAATTGTAACTGTGGGTTTCAATTGGAAGAGGGCAAATCAATACCACTTCCATAGGGGAAAATGAATCGGACAGATGAATATTAGGGTGTTCAATGCTACTAATTATCCAGTTGGGATGCTAGAAATAATTAGGACAAGTTATTCCCTTTAAGAGAAATACTTCATGCAGTGTTTAAGAAAGACTGATTGTACAATGTTTTGGAACTAGGGTAGAAATAAAAGTCTGCCGTGCTGTCTCTAGGATGGGAATTCTGATGTTTGAAAAGACCTTTGACAGGCAAACAGATAATGAGGCACCAGACTCCTCTAACTCATTCACAGATGGGCACTTTCCTTAGACAAGCTTTCATACGTGCCAGTGAAGTGACACAGTTAACATAAGAGCTTCATGCTGAATAGTAACTGATCATGCTGCAAAATAAACAAGTAAAATTAAAAAGCCCACAAATCAAAGAAGAAAATGGAATTGTTAGCTTAGAATTACTTACAACAGAGAACATACAGACATCACATCTTCTACCATCCTAAGACAAATAAGACAAAGAAAAGAGAGACAGACAGAAGGAACTGACAAAAAAGATAAACCTACAAATACGCTGTTAATGTGTTACAGCAATCTGATCATGCGTATCTTCTACCTGCATAACGTTAACCTCTACCTTTTATTGTGCAATAGCTTCAGAAGAAAAAGCATTAACACTTAAGTTTCTTTATTCTTTCTAAATTCTACATTATAATTCAGACATGCATTCATCTTACAAAGCACATTTTTCAAAGCTAAAGCCACGAAGCTAAATTCTTACTGACAAATGAACCGTCCCTGATGGTAGCCACCTGCTTTCTCCTCAAAGCATGCTGCTGCTTGTTATAGGGGATGACAGACTGCCTTGAATGGCAGTTAAGCTTAAGGAAAGCACTACTGCTCAGCTTGGCAGCTCTGTTCCTCACGTGTGTGAGGCTCCTGAAGCTGGAATGTTAAGACAGCCTCCAACCATCCAGCACCTTTGGGAGGGATGTCAACACAAACCATCTATTTGAATACATCACTGAGCAGGCACTCAGGAGGCATCAGCTGCTCTTGGTTCACTTTCACCTGAGCAAGATGATCCATCACAAAACAGCTCAGCACTTCAGCACGTGAACAGAGAGCGATGTGCATCAAGCTGACATCCATTCCAAAAACCTCAAGTTTCCACATGGAGGTCAGTCTTTCCACTGCTCCAGGTCTCATTCAACAGTTGATTACTTTTATTAATTTGGACACACGTAAGAGAGTGTACAGCACGTAGTAGTGCACATCTAGTAATGGCTTACACTCATGCCTGGCTTCCCCACCTCCCATGAGTCTTATCTAACAACAGCAGTCTTTCTGCATGATAAACATGTTCTCAATCTAGCCCATGGAATTTTATTTCTGCAACTCTCAACAGAAAACAAACAAGCAAACTAACAAAACCCCTGGCTTGGCAACATTCTTTAATTTGGACATATTACAGCATCATTTCTAATTCCAACACCTGTCAACTGCCCGGAGCAGTGTTTCACACTGGCTTCTACCCCCTTCCCTATCGAGGAGGCACCCCCAAGGAGGGTCCAGCAGCTGGTATCTTTGCCCAGGCTGGGTTCTCCTGCCCTGGATCCCACAGTGGAGTCACATTGAGGGGCCTTTTTATTGAGAGAGCAGTGACAGGCAGAGACAAATATAGCCACTGCCTCCCACGGCATCCTCCAGCAAGCTCTAGGCCAATTTTCTTCTAGAAAGTGTTAGAGCTGCAGGCAGCACTGTGCATTAACATGCAGATCCTCTTCTTTGTTAGAAACCACTTGGAAAAGTAGGTTATAGAGCTGCAGCAAGCAGATATCTATTATAATGCTGTGACAGAAGTCCCGGAGAAGGGCAGAAAATTCTTATAAACCTCGTGAAAAAAAAATTACAAAAACCTACCAACTCTTTTTAAATTCACATCGCCTCAAAATTAACAACTTCAGAATCAATTCTGATATTCAGAGCAGATGGGTGGATCCAAGAAGCTTATACCAGGAGTCCAGCTGCTGGACAACACAATAAGGCTCTGGCTGACTGTAAATATTGAACTTTATGGTCTGGTGACATAAAAATTCCCCTCTCTTCCCAAGACTCAAACTGTACTCTTGCAGTCAAACTTTTATGTCTTGGTTTGGACAAAACCAGTATGAACTATAGACTCAAATGCTTAGAGCACATCTCAATTCCCACCTAAACTTCCCTTAAATTTGAGGCATATCTCAAGAAAAAGCAATAACAAAGAAAACAGGCTTCCCCTCAATGAACAACTATATTCATCAGTCTGTAACTTCCAAAAACCAGAAAGGCTCCTAAAAAAAAAAAAAAAAAAAAAAGGCTCATGTCTCCTCAAATCTGGTAAATGAGATGAATTAGATGTCTGGAGGGCTGCAGGTGGCTTAGGAAAACTGAGCAAGCTCCTCCCTACTCCCTAACCGAAGAAATTTTTTGCAGGCTTTACCAAATTTTACCAAAATACTGTAAGTCACTGGATAAAACTTGCTGTTTACAGTAGAGGACTTATTCTTGCCTTACTGTTTCATTCCCCACTCAAAAGCTATCATTTGTAAAATAATCTTTACCGGTTGAATCAGCTTAAACAGTTTCCAATCCCAAAATGAGGTCACCAAAAAAGTTAGCACAAAATGGATAAAATCGGGACTTAATCAGATTCCAAGCTACACTGGGCCCCAAAACTTCAAAAAGCCAATTTCCAGACCAGTGATTTAATCAGGATTGATTCACACTTGGTTCTCCGTTTTGATGTGGAAATATCAAGCTACTGAGGGAACAGGTTGAGGTTGAAAGCACGTACAGACATGAGTCCAGTTGTGCAGTAAACAGCACTCAATAGCATCTCCCTCTCTCTAGTCAAAGACAAAACTACTCTAACTACATGCTACGGGGTAGGAGCACGCTGCTTCAAATCCAGAAGCATCTGAGCCCTTTAACTTACGTCTTTAGTGGAGTCTTCTTCTTTTTTGCAGGTTTGTTCAAGTTGTCTCCATCAGTTCCGTTCGTTTCATTGGCACTGGCTGGTATCTCAAAGGAGGCTGGAGATTTAGTGGGTGAGTTGGCAATCTTAGAAGAAGACTTGAAAGGGTCAACAGAATCCTCGCACATGTCTGGCTCAAAACTGTATGTTTGTTGAGGCAGTTTGGGAGATTCTTGCATTTTTGTGTTAGAGGAGAATGGGTTAAAATTGGGATCATCCCACTTGTCAATATCAAAAGTGTACGATCCTTTTGTGATAGGGATTTCGTTTGGATCAGTGGGTGTCTTTGTCGGTGTGGGCGGAGCATTGTCAAGCTTTTCCACTGACTTTTTAGTCTTTGGCCTCCGTAGTGGCATTTTAGCACCAGGTTTTTTACCTGTTTTTTTAGGAGGAGGAGCGCTCTCCTGCTGGTCTTCACCAATCCCTTTTTCTTCAGAATAATCAAATTCCAGCCTCACTGCAACACCTTTGGCCGGAGGGTCCTCCTGTCCACCAGTGTCCGACGGAGTCACCTCCCCAGCCTCTGGTGCAGGTATAAGAGGTAGTGTTTTCTTGTTGGCAGGGGGCGAGTTTTGCACTTTGTTGCCTCCAGTGCTAAAAGCACTAATCCCTTCCAAACCGTCTGGATCCAAAGGGTAGGATCCCTCAGGCACAGCTGGAGCCTCCTGTTTCTCAGCAGAGGTTTGTGAAGGGTCAGTATATTCGGGTTTTACTGAGTCAGCCTTTGCTTCGGGTGCTGGTTTCTCCTCACCTGCAGAAGCTGCTTGGCTAAGGTCAGGAGGCTCTTGTGGCGTCTCCTTCACCGGTGGAGCATCCAGAGATTTTTTTGCTGACTGCTTCTTTTTTAAGGAAGCAGGCCTGGATTTCTTTGTTCTCTTAAGGGTACTGGAAGCACTGCTTGAACCAGTACCATAAGCATCTGCTGCCGGTGCTAACGTCTCGCTGTTGCCAAGACAGGATGCTCCATCAAAATCACTAGCTTGCAAACTAAGAGACCGAGATAATGTAGATTTGGAAACTGGCACTGAATCGGTAGATTTTCTTCGAACATTCGCTTTGGGGTCACGATTCTTCAGTTCTGGAGAGCTCGGTCCTAAGGCATGGAGAGAATCAACCAACTCAATGTTATCAAAGTCCAAGTTGTAAGTTCCACTGCTGGCTATTGGCTTGTCCTCATCGAAGACGGTGGAAAAAGAATGGCAAGGGGGACGGAAAGGGCTTTCTTCAACCGACTCACTGTGTGACACATCAGTTACGGGGACAGTTTCAGGAGGTAATCCTGTGGGAACAAACAGAAGACAGTGAATTTTCAACATTCTTTTGAGTAAATTTCCTTATAATTTGGCCAGTGCTTCAGCAATTACATGTTCATATTAAGTTTTGTTTTCCATGTGCTATTTTTACTAATTTCCCAGAGGAAAAAACAATGGAACATGTCTTCCTCTCCACGAGACATCAAGGCTGCTCCTGTCTGCCCCAAGCAGTCAACACACTCTACTTTGACCTCATAATTCCAAGTTTATGAAGAGACATGAATCACTGAGAATTCTGTATGAATAATGAAAACGATTTGAAATAAAAATCAATTAGACAACTCTACAAATATTCTCAGTTGCATAGCTTCCCTAAGAAAGACCATTACATGCTCCCTACTGATTATTCAAAACATTTCTCAAAGGGTAGATATAATTCAGTGATGAAGGGAAAAGTTTTTTAGAGAGAATTATATGCTAAAACTGTTCAACAGAGCATCTTTTCTTTGTAGATGACAGCTTGTTTATTGGATAAAATCCTAAAAAGTTCTGTAGAACTCTCTTGACTTCACAATTATGTTGGATGAAATAGAAAAGTACACAGTGTACAATGAAAAGAAAGAAAATAGAAAAGTAAGAAAGGATTAAGATAATGGGTCTTTCTGCTTATCTCATGAAAATTCATTACTAAAATGCTTTACTGATCCTGAATATGGTTTGCTCTCGATGCCACTGCACTGCTCCATGTCTGAACCTCACTGCAATCTCCACCAACGCACAAGTCAGGAACAGTTTTTCTTTACTTCAGAGGAAACGTTAAGTCTGTACAGAAATTATTGTTTAAAGATGCTGAGAAGAGAAGAAATGTTTGGGAGTCAGATATGTTTCCTTAGCACAGCACCAAATGCATTCAGAGATTTTCAAAGGAATGACAGCTAGATGGCTTGTCTTTGAGGACTAGAATTTTACTGTTACATGAATTAAAACCACTGTTTTACTGTGGTTGTTTTGTTTTTCCAAAATGAATGCTAATAACTTGGCAGTACTTCAGGACAGTTTATTATTTCCCTCCTCTTCTCTGGGGTGTTCTTGTTTTCAGAATGGTCACTAATTTAAATTTAAAGCGATTTGCTGAGCTTCACGCACGCATTACTCACTACTGATACTGGTCAGACCCAAATAGTGTCATAAAAGCCCACACTATACTAATCTGTGCACTTTGCATCAAAATGGAATAGGAGACACTTAGCAGGAATACACAGCAATAAACACCCGCATAGCTCTAACAAGTCAGCAGAGCCCAAATCTAGGTCAGTGTGAAATAAAAGGGAGATCTGAACACAGACTTCTGAAATTATGTGTTATTTTCATTCCTGCACCCGCCAAAGGCCCCACTAAGGTTGAGACCTCATGTTTAAAGTCCGTACAAACATTTATTTTATATATATTAAAAAAATCAATGCCCTCCAGGACATGGAATGTAGAAGACAGGCAGAGCACAGCTGAGGTTGGGAACAGATCACAGCAGCAAACGAACATACAACACCTTCTGCGCTCACAGCAGAACAGCATTCAGATTCGGCGTGCTCCACGTAAAGCAGAGTTTTAATCCCTTTAATTGCTATCTCACAGCTTCCTCTGAACCAAACTCGCAGTACAGATTTCTGCAGAGCACAGCTCGACCCATGGCTGAGACATTTCCACTGTTTCTGTATGGAACAATATATGAAATAGAGAAAACAGAGCTTCTGGCAGAAATGCAGAGCTGCTGCTCGGTTCCCCCCGCACTCCACCCTGATTCCACTCCACCCTGGTAGCAGCAAGAATGTGGGAGGGGAAGAGGTGAACAGTATACTGCAATGGCAGTATACCATTACCAATGCCATTGCAGAGCAACACGTCTCTGTACTGCCACAAATACGTACTGAGATTGTTCTTTCCTGACGTTAAAATCCTATCTGGAGCACGATGCCGTTTGCTTTCTTACATCACAAGACTAAGCAAAACAGTCTTTCTAATTACAGTGTTTCATTAAAATACAGCTTGATGGCAGAGCAATGCACTATGCAAAATAAGGCAGGACTTGCCTTAGAACAGCATAACATCTTGAACAAGGACTTATAGGGGCCCAATGCAAGATACTGACACAGATACACAAATTATACCCATAAGAGATGCCCACAGGTAGACAGGAATAATTGTAAGGAGCACAGGTGATAGCAGGGAAACCTCTGCAGTCCTAAAAAACAGGTGAGCACCAAAAGAAAGCTCCCACATCATTCATTCCACAGAAGGCCCAAGCACAGCTCCTTCCACATGGACAGCTTTCTGACTGCAGAGGAACTCTGCCTGGATTAGGTAAGAAAAACCCCAAAGCAACAAAAGCCCAGGCTTCATGAAGCCAGGCAGCATGCCCTCTGGGTGGGAGCTGCACCCGGGGAATCCACACCAACCACAGGCAGAGCAACCTCAGGGGAAGAAACGCTTCCAAAAACCACGGAGGCAACATCCAGGGTGTTTTAAAGATATTTAAGAAGGAAAAAAAAATGACATACCTTCACCAGCTACTATCTTATTGAACCTACATCTTAACTGCTTCTTTATGAATGATGAAAATCTATTGAAAAATTAGAATAAAGAAATTCCAGCTACTTTTAAATCTTCTTCCTGTTAAATTACGTTCAATTCCAGTGCTGGAGCTGTGCTGCGTGCTAGGACAGAAGAGTGTTTTGTTCTTTGTTGACATGTCTCTAAAATAAGAGTGAAATCCAATAGGCTTGGACTGGAAAATAAAAGGCCTTAATGTTGCTGACTTGGAAGCAAAGCAAAACACTATTTTGAAAGATGTAGAAACAAAACTTGACCAGATCTAGTAAAGCAAGAAGTTCAATTCTATTTCTGCTTCCTCAAGAGGCAAAGGGAAACCTTTGGAAAATGCACACAGCACACATCCACACTCTCTGTTATAAGGAAACAACTCAGCACACAAGTACACTTTGCCTACAGCATATAGAAATTGGAATTATTTCATATTACACATTGTTCAACACTGCTTATTTCAAGTTCCTGCTTGCTACGAGAAGTCTTTGAAGCTACAAAATCAGTTGGTAGCACTATTTTTAAGATTACTGTAAAAGTACTCCTGCCATTTCATCTGGGAGAAAATTTGGATACAAAGATTATTTTCAATCTTCCTGTGCCGGGTTTGGAGAGGGAAAAAAAAGATAAGTCTTCCATACCAAAAATTCAGCTTGTTTTTGCCTGGCTCATCGTCTCTCTACTGGAAATGCTGACTTCCATTCCTCTGGCACAGGGAGGAACTGGAGACAGGTATTCCACTGGAGATGAGTGGGTTGTAAAGCAGAGAGGGCTTCAGGACCTGCAGCTCCTGCCACGTGCTGCTCCCTGTGCCCATCCATGCCCACCGCCCCTCTCCTGGTGCCCTCAGCCCTCTGGCTCGGCCACGTGGAAGGTTTTACACTGCCAGGAGCTGGCCTGAAGCCAGGTGAGCCTAGCTGCATTTTGCTCTCATCATATTTATTAAGCTTTGAAGTCATCCTAATTAAAAACTCTCCTCTTGGCTTTCCAGCAGTGGGGTCCAGCTGTTGCGCTAATGATAGCAGGCGGGATAACTGCAACCGTCTGCATCAATAATTACTGTCAGATACAGATGAAATAATCCTTTAAGCACTGACTATGCTCCCTCCTTTCACCCCTCCTATGGAAGACAAAAGCACAAGGCTGGCCATCGCTGCCTTGCACCACATGCCAGGCTCCCTGCCCACCCATATTCCTTATTGCTATTGAGTGAGCTGAGTAGTGTAATGAGAAATGCTTCTTCAGCTGCTCCAAAACCCCAGAAAGGGGCTCACTCTGTTCTGTGCAGCCACGTGCACAGCCCATGAGGTAAATGAACTGCAGGATAACTGTACCTAGCAGCTTATGGAGTACAAACCGACTGCAATGTCACATTTCCAAAGAAGCATGCAAACACCTAGATTACATTTTTAATTTCTGCTACGGATTTCAGAAACATACGCTTTGTGTGGCCCTCCTGCATTTGATTTTCTTCTGCATTACACATCTTTTCTCTCTCCCATAGATCACCCTGCTGTATAACTAACTGCACGTTGCATAACTTAGGAGCTCTGTCATTTTGGAGTAATTTGCCACCCATGGACAAAATCTGATTTGCAAATGAAATGCCATCCAGTGGCTTTTAATATAGTTCACATTGGCGATGAATAAATACATTCGGTCTCCCATCTTTCTTCAGGAATATCTGACAGAAAGGAGGGGGAGATGTGGGATACAGAGAGAAAAGAATTGCATGTGACAGGGAAGCACATGCGTAATCAAGGGCTTGAAGATAATCTACTGCAGTAATTAAAAACACGCTCCAATATGGCTTAGCATATGCATTCTTTTGTTCTCCCAGCAATTAACTTATTTTGTAATCATGGAAACTGAGATTAGAAAAAGGAAAAGAGAAGGAGAAACATTGCTTGATATAGTGAGAGCTGTAATGTAAAGGAAAGACTGCCAGGAGATCTTGGCATTTAATTTCTATTTCATGGAATCGGTTTGTTTTCTATCTTCTTATAAACTCATAGCCTAATAACAACCTTCAACAGCACTCCTTGATGAATAAACCCCAGAAACATTTCAGGTGGCTCAAGATACTTCCAAGACTTTTTGTCGCATCCCTTAAGCAAAGCTCAAAAGCCTCCACCCTGCATATGAAACACAAGTGAGCTTTTGTCTGCTTAGAGTAAAATTACCACTGCACAGTTCAGCCAGGTAATGAAGGTGACTCGGCTTTGGGATAAGGAAAATAGCACAATGGAGAAGTCAATCTTAAATTGCTGAGCTGTCACCTGACAACCCAAACAAAGCTAATTCGGGCTGATACCGTGCTTTCTACTCCCTCATACTCTATTACTCAATTTGGAGAACAAAGAACACTCTTTTAGGGGCAAAAGTTTCTTTGTTTTTGTTTTGTTTGTTTTTTAATGCAGTATCTTCTTGGAAATTCTTTTGTCAATCTATACCATTTACATGTATCTGTTTTGCACATACATTCACACACAGTGCTATTACTCCTATACTGTACCAAAGTGCTTATTACTATTGTTCAGTGTTCTATGCTTCTTTCTGTTCACCTTCAGCTTCAGGTGACAGTTGAAAGTGACATTCTGTTAGCTGTCACTGTTAACAGCACCTGTATCTTGCTCTGTAAGATACTGGGAGGAGGAAATGAGGAAAAAAAGAAGTCTAGAAAGTTCCTTTTTTTCTTTATTATTTGTCAAATGTTATGGCAGATTCTGTAATGCTTTGTTCCAGCAAGCAACTGGGTTTTTCCTCTCATAGGGAACAACGATCAGTACAAACTCATTAATCTTCCAGGAAACACTTTATTAGCATCCATCCCTTGCCTCTGCTAAGACCAACACCTCCCTGCAGCAACCTGCCCCATACTGCATGCTCGTTACCTGTGTCTTCTGGGGGAAGCTGGGGTTTTATTTCTTGCTCTGCTATGTCCACTACAACGGCTGCTGCTGTGTCAGGCGGTGGCTGTGGAGGTGATGGGGGGGCTTTGACTGGTGTAGTGGACTCCGGGGTCTCAAATGCTTCTTCTGAGTCAGAGCTCCTGGGGAAAACAAAAGAGAGAGTTTCCTTAACAAGCTGGACTAACGAGCAGAGTGAAGAGGGGACAAGCTGTATTTAGAAATGCAGAATTTTCTCGTAGCCCTTTTCAAAAAGAAAACACACGTTTGTTACATGTGGAGAGACAAGCCATAAAATGTGCTGACTCCTGGCATTGCCAGCAATCCTCTTCCAGGCCCGTGGGCTCACATGGGCACAACCAACCAAAGGATTTCAGTGGGTGGGTGCTAGCCCAGCAAGGAAAGAGCTGTACCCAAATGGAGCCCATCTAGGGAAATATAAGCCTGAAAGGGAACAAGTGCATGAAACAACACATAACCACTGAGAGAAAACTGAAATCATGCAAGTTCCTTAAACCAAACCAAGAGTAAATTCTAACTTTTTACAAATGTTCTTAAGAAGCCACTTTTAGGACCAAGGATTGCAGTAATCATGGTATATTCAGTATATATCATATGTATGTACCATACAGCTTCAAGTAGCCACTTCTGTTGGTCAGACACAGATTTTCCTGCTGGTCTGTCATAACATGAATTGAAACTGACAGTTTCCTAAAGGAAAAGAGATTTGCCCATTTCTAGCTATTCTTTGCAAGGTTGGACTGCAGTCTCCATGGCTGCCCACACTCAGCGTGACAGTGCAATGGGGACCAAACCTGCCATGAAACGAAACCAGAAGCACTCCATGAGCCATCCTGCTGCAACAAGGACTCCTCCCACTTTGCTGAAGTCAAACGATACCTCGGGGCTGCCAGATTCTGCTTGCTTTATTAAAGCTCATGATTATTTTAAGCAGATCGATGTCAGCAGAAGTACAAGTACAGGATTTGCATCCTATTACACTTGCTGAAATCGGTCACAGCAGGAAGCCTCCTGCAAGCTGGGTAAGAAAAGACCCTGCTGCCACCCCCATCAGCCTGAGCAACAGAGGGGACCCTGCAGAACACCAGGAGCCCTCTCCCTGGTGACACCAGATGCTTTGGATGGGTTTCTCACCTTCTGGGGAATTTCTGTCTGCCCAAAGCTTACACTGCTTCCTGGAGAACTGCTTAAGAAAACAGTCTGGGTATCAATTCTGCCTAGGCTGCAAGTCCTCTCTGTGACATTGCTTAAACCATGCACAGTCACCAGGCCACAGAACAGGCGAATGGGACGAGGCAGGCTGCTGCAGTGTGAATTATATCCCTTCAGAGATACACCATGCCTTAAGTTTAACATATTTTAAGAGCGGAGAACAAAGAACTTCCACGAGGCTACACAATAGTTATAGAGCAGAACAATGTTTCCTCCTCCTTCCACTGAGACAGTTCAGGAATGTGGTTAAGTTGAAGCACCAAACAGAAAGACAATTTGATATTTATCTTCTAGAGAAGTATTCCCTGTCATAAAAAGAAACTCATGATGTTATCATCCAAACCAGCAGAATTAAGGGCAATTCCTACCTCTCAGGTTTGTCTGCATCACCTGAGCTTCAGCTCACATCTTTGTTTTGTCAACAATCTTGGAAATATTCCAATCCAATACATTTAATGTTCACATGCACCCCATCATAAGCAGCTATGTAATCTGTAAGAATGAACCATAATTCAAATGCAGCCGAGTTTCATACGAGGAGCAATCGTGACAGCAAAATATAGCACTTAACAAAGAAATCTGAAAGGAAGCTCAGTATCAGAAAAATGTTCTTTGTCATTGCCTGGAATATGGCAGAGAACACATACCAGGACATTACTTCAAGGTCTACATTACATATCCTGGGAAAATGAGATCCTGTGTGGAGTCAGTTCAGTTTTCCTTAGTGAAAATACTAGATGGTCTCTCTTGCATAGGATATTTTTAAGACTATAGCTGCACTTACAAAGTGTACCGAAAGATTTTCCCAGAACAACAGGATTTCCTGTGAGAAGGAAATTACATACTTCAGCCTGCTCTATTCAGAATGCCATTCCTCTAAGAAATAAAGGGTATACAGAAGAAAAAAAATAACACTATTGTAAAGTTCAGTGTAGAACAGATTGCCAGTGGTGGGCAGGTTCTGCCGAAGAGAACTGCCCCTTGCATCCTCTACACCACGATTCTGGAGGTCCAACCAAGGAGAAGGCAGGGTGAGAAGGGACACGTGGGTTTCAGAGAAGCAGAACTGTTGGTCCCAGCTGATCATGTCGGTGTTGGGCATGAAAGTGCAGAATCCCAGCCTAAAGGATTGGTTTCTGAGAAAACAAGGAATTAAAAGCTATAGGATGGAACATACATTCACACTTCCTAAAAGGCAACTGCCAGCTTAGGTAATCAATAGGAGCTTGCTTTGAGAACACATTTTGTACCATCCTATCCTCATCTTTTGTTGGTTTTTTTTTGCATGCAACAGGCAAAAAAAGATACAGATTGTAGAAGACACCAAATGATGATAGTATTAGAGTAGAGTACAAAATACCTAGAAACATTCTTGCAGTCCATCTCTTTCACCTCTTGGAAGACAGCCAGCAAGCAATAAATAGGAAGGCAGTCAGTAGAAAGATGGTGAACAATCAATACAGCAGATACAGATGGGGAGAGGTGGGAGAGCCAAGGAGTGGCCTGGGGTGCAGGAGCTCTCCCACTCTCACCTGGAGGCTCGGAGGTCTTGCCCAGCCTGCTGCACTAACCTCAGCAGGGAACAAGGGAAGCAAGCTGCACTGACTTCTTAGTCACCTTTGGCTTCACGGAAATCCAGCCTCAGAACTGACCTTGCCATCTTTTTTGTGAAGCACAGATGGTATAATTTAAAGTCCTCCCTTATTTTAGGATGAAAAATAGTCCTTCAGTCGCTGGGGCTGACAAGCATCCAGTAAGCAAGAATGGGATTCCTCCCTCCCATTGCCTCCATTTACTCGCGGCCCTCTTCAAGTATGGCAGCCACCAAATCACAGTCACCCACAGTTGTCCAGAGCCCAGACTCAATATAAAACAGCTTACAGCAGAACAGTGTCAATGTCTTCTGCACCACTGGGAATCCTGCAGTGTCTCAGGTTCTCCTAATATTTACATTACAGCAGTAGAAACAGTGCAAGTGCATGCTCAGGTCAAAAAAAAAAAGTCAGATAATCTTCTGACTTGCACACAACAACAAAAGCAAACTGTGCTCTGTTACCGTACAGGAGTGTTTGGAAGGTAATGAGCCAAAATGAAGGACTGCAAAGTTTTACTGCAGAGCTCTCGTTTAAATATTGCCCTCTTAATTGCAATGGGCAGGATCACAGAATCATAGGATCACCAAGGTTGGAAAAGACTTACAAGATCATCCAGTCCAACCATGAATGTTGGATGTTTGGAGACACATGGAGAAACTGAGAGAGCTATCCCAGATGATAAGCAGCCTCTCATATCCTCTTGTCTGCCCTTCATGATGTTAACCTGGCTGATCCATTTGAAGCAGTGAAAACTTCCAAAGATTTGTCTGGAATACAGCTGCAGTCCTAAATACTTGAGAAGGAGACAGAAATTGCTGTTTTGCCTTATTTTTCTACCTCACATTTACATCTGCATGTTGTTTGCCACTGGCTAGAGCTGCATTCCTAAAGGCAATGCACAGGTTCCAGTAGATCTAACCTTCTAAGGCACCTAAAATATCATGAAATTAAGGTATACATTCCACATCACTATTTGCTGAACAATTTATCACATTCCATAAGAAGAATCCAAATGAGCAAGAAAAAAAAAAAAAAGCAATTTCTTAAAATGCTCAATTTAGTGCTGAAGATGAATTCTGGTTTTCATTCCTGTAATCCCACTGGGAGATGATCTGGAAATAAAAAGGAGGAATGAGTTCTGTAGTCTCACCTCCATCGATCACTTTCAGAGATGATCCTCATAAAACCTGCATGAATTATTCAGATCTGCTTTACTGATGAGATCAGAGCTGAGGGTGTAGGACTGGCTGTACACTTCTGAGGTCAATCTCTTTTGTATGTTACTTAAATGGGCACTTACTCTACAGCAGCAAGAGCCACACTGACTGACAGATCTGAAAAGACACATATTTCAAACACAACAAAAGAGCCCCGACAGAAATTCCTTTCCTGGAGACCGAGTTACCAATGGAGGCCACGGACCTGACCCCAGGTCCTGCTCAATTCAACCAGCCCTACTGGATGCTTACAGCAAAAGGCCTTCTTTTCATGCCAGCATGAGGTTAAGGTAAATATCACAAACATCTCTGCTTTACATGCTACCTGTTCTGTATGGTAATTGCCTTCTCAGCAACTTAAGGCTAACAATGCACTCCAAATTAAATAGCATCTCTGAAGATGGTGATTGTTAGCTGTGGGATTTTACATCTACACGCATTACAGCGTTTAAATGCTAATAGCACATTTGTATGGGAGCATACAGAAGATGAGAAAGATGCAAGAGTAGATTTGTTTGGTTATTTTATGTATTAGATGATAATGTTTGGTACCTGAATTACTGAAATATTCTACCTATCGTCCAAGGATCTGCTGAACACATGGTATTAAAAGTGGCACAAATGCAGTGTCAAGCATAAACCTCACAACAATATTTCCTTTCTCTCTAGTAAAATATGCCACCAAACGACTCAAAACAAATTCAGAAGTACCAATAGCACCGAAAACATTTTGCAAAGAGAAAAGCAAAACCATTAACCTCAGCCAAGCCTATCAAAACTCACAGGTCAGTGACTTAACAAGGATCATTTAAAGCCATCTGCCTCTGTCACCCCTCCCCCTTGGGAATGCTGGCAGAGTGGGATGTGACTGTCACATCAAGTCAGGGACCGTGGGAGGCACAAACGTGTCACTTTCATGTCACCAGACTCCATCTGCAAGACGCTTTCTTTAGGGAAACGTCTGACCATTAACTATTAATGGACTGTTGTAAGGATGTTCAGTGACACAACCATCTAACCTACAATTAAATAAATTCCCAACAAGCCCATAGCGTGAGAAGGTGAGCTGCAAAACTTGTGTCAAGAAGGGGATGCTGGAAGGCTGCAGTCAGATCACCCTTGCCCCCATGCTGCTCACCCCGACGTGATGCCACTGTCCCACATGGAGCATCTCTGCTGGCTTGCACCCACTGGATGAGCACATATGCAGACATACCAGATCATGCTTTGAACTTCTCACCTGCCTTGTAGCAACGATGGAATGTTTTATGGGCTTCTCACTTGCAAAGTCTGATCACCAAAGCACTGATTTCATCACAGGATCATTTGACCTGAGACTACGTAGCTGGAAAATAATTTCATCCATGGCTGCCTTGTAGATCATATTTGTTTTTACACTGAAATTGGGTGTGATTCAGTGAAAATAGGAAGAACAGCTTCTTGAATCACAACTATTTAAAATAAATTTTTAAAAATAACCCTCATTTAATGAAGCTCATTTCCTCAGTATCTTCCTTTTTTTTTTATCCAGCCATCTTACAGATACATTAAAACCCCTACGAAAACTAAATTGCAGGACAACTAAAAAAGATGGTAGTTTTGGGTGGTTTCTTTTTTCCACCCAAGAATGGTTTTTGAGAAAGCACCTACTGCAATCAAAGTTGGGAGGTTTAGACAGGAATGACGCTGTATATTCACAGCTTTCTGCAGCAAACTAATATTACTCAAAACCATCTGCAGTTTCTTTCTCAACAGAGAAACATAAGCACAGGATAATGTCACGTGATCATTTTACAGCTTGAGCTACAACACAGCACAGAAGCATTCTTTGCAGTTCCTGCTTGAAAGATAGAGGTTTTATCAAATAAATCCTGGTCCACTGAAATGACAAAGACCCACTTTAATGCAATGCAATTACACAAGAACTGATATTGACACAGACGTGTGCAGAAGGCAGGGCAGGCACCCCTCTCCAGAGAAGGATTTAAAGATGGTTTCAGCACAAACATCCCTCCAAGCCCCAGGGCAAACATGGCTACCCAGGAAAATAAGGGATCTCACACTGAAGGTGAGACCTCCCAGCCCATATGCAATGCACATAGGCTTCACTGAGGGATGCAGGGGAGCTCAGCACCAGCCAGAGTTGCACCCCTCCCCTCTGTGCAGCGTTCACTTCTCCCTCATGCTGTTAGCCCGTGGGATGCTTGCTGCTGTCTGGGCACAGCTCAGAGCTGTAATGATGTGCCACACCTGCAAAAATCTGTGCAAGCAGCAAGCGCTGCTGGGTGATACACAGCTGCTGGTGTCCCTCTTCTGAGCCACTTCATGTCAACCTGAAGCTCAACATCCTCAGACTGCAGAGCTGGGACACACTAACCTGCCTGTTTTGGTGTGGTGTTTCTTTTACATAGGTGAGAAAACAGAAATAAAAGCCACAGCTTACATTTCTGAATGATTACATGGGACTTCAGCCATGGAAAATAACACCCTGTGTGTTATCCAAACCACACAGGTCAATTTGGAGATGTGTTTTCTGAAGAAGGAAACATATGACTCCCATAAGCATTAATCACTTCCTATTAGAAGGCCAATTTCTCTTCATAGCGTGATTATATTTAGAGAACAGGATTAGAACTGCAGTGGAGGAGAATTAAAAGGGCACGATCAACTGAACAGAAAGCAGCATTATTTTTTTTTAACCTACTGCATTACAAGTAATCCCCTTTCCACAACTGGTAAGGGGAGAAGGAATCATTTTTCCTGCTTTTACTGTTTGTTTATTCAGCAATTTTGAGAGCGTTTTGTGCAGAAGCCAAATTCACACTCCCCCAGCAAAAGCCATTTCCTGCTTCATGCAGCAACAAGAAAGAAACGTCTCAAGCTGTGGGAAGCCACATCTGAAAAAGAAGATTGAGGGATATAAGACTGCACGCTTACAGCAGCACTTCAAACTACTTAACTCATTTGTCTAACTGATTAGCGAGAAGTTCTCTGTATTGCCTTAAATGACATTAAAATTCCCTTTTTATGGCTTTTGCTGAGATGTAATAGTGTGTTTCAATGCTACTGAAAGAAATGAATACCAAATCCCCACTCTTTCTGGCCAGCCTCTCCTTTTCACTGACTTCAGACTGAAGAATGAAAACACTTTACAGAACCAGGGCTGTACATTTTGTAATCTCCACAGTCCTTGCAGGCAGATGCTTTAATTCTCACAGGAACAAGAGGAAAATACCATTTAATTAAAGACAGTCATCCTCAGACATCACACCAGCAAATATACTAACCTATCCCCAAATAACCAGAGTCTGCTACACATCCAAATACCTGAAATCTCAAAAGGGACGAGAACAGTAAAGACACAAAGATACTCCAATAGCCAGGTAGAGAAATGCTGCCCACAAATACACTTACAATCAGTTAATGCATAGTGATTCCAATCAGTGCTGCACTGTGACTCACCCTCTTAGGCTAGGGATTTGATGTTTAAGTATTTAACACCCATTACAAATACCTTTCCTCTGTCTTCAGTACCGAGCTCTAAGGTTTTAATCCAGGAAACAACATCTTGTTAACTACATCCCTAGAAAGCAAACCAGGTGCTGTGCAGCACCACGCAAAGGCACCTAGGGGAAACAATCAATAATTCATGGGGTGCCAGAGCCATACCTTTGAAATGGCTTTGTTTGCTGGAACTACCTTGCAAATCCATCCAGGCCTTCCCCAGCCATCTCTCCGCTCACACGCACACCAGCTGCAGGCGCACAACAGGTCCCTTGCCATAGGGCTGCACCGAGCTGGGCTGTGAGGAGCAGCACCAGGAAGGTGACATCTGTGGCTGACAGTGGCACCTGGGTGACAAACCATGGTACTGAAGCTCCAGCTGGGCTCCTGGATCCAAGGGAACGGCCTCGGACTCCAGGAATAAACAAAGGAATTCAGATCCCTCGCTCATCCTCCCTCTCCTGGAGCAATGAAACTCAGCACAGCGCTGGGCTCATTTTTAATGAGAGCAGTGAACCATTAACAAGAGCAATAAATCCACGTTTCTGTGCTGAAAGTAAATCAAAATGCAAAAGCAGGAGCTTGACTGTAACTACTGCTAGGCTGCAGATCTGAGCTACGTTTAGCCCCAGAAACAAGTTTCTTTGGTTTAAAAAAGACCTTATTTCCTACATTTGAGCATAACTTAATCTAAACCAAAGAAATGCTAAGCCCCTGATTTTTCCAAAGTTTGCTTTTCATCTCAACAGAACAAATGACACCAGTTCCTTCTCTGGGAGGCAAGAAGCTCCCAAACACTCATTCATCTCCTTAGTCAGGTCTCTGAGGCTGAGAGAGGAACAGCACTGCGGGGAAAGTCCAAAATAATAAATGAGTCTCCTACAATGACCCTGAGGTCAGTTTCAGAGAGATCGATGCTTACTCAAACCAAAATTTGCCCACTTCCCATACTAAGATTTTAGATGGTCTACACTGCAACCCTCATTTCGCTTTCCAGAGCTACGGAGCGATCTTCCTATCTTGCATAGTGTCACTACTGATAAAGGTTTTCATGCCAAAAAGTGCCTTAAAAGAAACCTCTGAGACCCCAAAACTGTGGTGGAAAACTGAAGCTAATTCACTTTTTTCCCCCTGAGCTGACTCTCTGGTGCTACTGCAGGTATAAAACATGACATACATCACCTGCTACTCAACTCAGATGGCTGCTTCAAAGCATTTGAGAATCTGATGGGAAATGAGACACTGGTTTTTGTTCTAAAAAGTTTTGCTATAGCAAAAATAGTGTTTTTTTCTTTTGCTTCTTGCAGCATGCAGGAACCCCAATTTTTTACCTAAGTTATTTTTCCAAGACTTTCCCAAAGAAAATGCAAACTGCATCAAAATTCTAACTATGGTTAAAGCTGCCACTGAAAAGCCTCTTGCCTGGTTGGCACGTGAAGTTTGTTAGAACACCAAATCCTCACAAAGCATCAGAGACAGACAAGGAAATGGTATCTATTGGCAACGGATGGTATCCAAGACATGAGCAAATACAAGAACTCTACCCGTGTAAGGTCTTAAAACAAAGGAACTGAACTAATTTTTGTGTACTATAAGGATGTAAGAAAAGCCTTAAAAGCACAGAGGCTATTTCAAAGGGCACCTTGGAATTAAATTCAACAAACTGTTACTTTGACTGCTGGGTCAAGCCAAGCAAAAGGCGAAAGCAGATAGATAAGCAGTGCTGAGTGTCAGTGACAGCCACAGTGCACGTGCAGGAATGCTTCTTCATTCATATTTTTTACTACCTCCCATTTATTTTTATTTTCCAATTTGCCTGCATGTCATAATACATAATAGATGACAGCAGCTCCATTATGCATGGCATAGGGCACACCATTCAATATAGAGAGCTTTCTAATACATGCATATTTGCCAGATGTGTGGCATGCCTTGCTAATAGAAGGGTGAGTGATTCTGGGGTCTTTTTGCTTTGTTTTCAAGTGTAGTGACCTGCCTCCTCCTCGTGACAGATGTAGTGGTTGATGTAGTACCCTTCCATATCAAAGGAAGCGCTGTCAGTGACTTCAGAGATGAGATCCTCTGGGCTCAAATGAGGGAGGTTGGAATAAAAGGCAGGAAATCTTGACAGAAGAATTTCCCTGTTATTTCTGGTCCATTTTCTCTCAAGTAAAACACCCTCATGTCTTCCAGCAATTCACCTTACTCAGCAGACAAAACTAGGAGGTGGAGAGTGCTCTCTGTGCTGCCGGGGATACTGATTGGTGACTGTCAAACAGAAGGAAAAGATACACACAGAACGCTGACAATAGGCAGGGCTATCTGTTAAAAAGGGCTTAACTCGGTGCCATTTTGATAACAGAAGCCACCCTTCCTACCAAAACTCTCTGATTCTTCTCAACACTTTCAGCGTGTATTTCTCCATTTCCCTTATATTTATTCATTAAGGTGATTTCCCAACACATAAGCATATAAAGCCATGCAAATATTTAACCGGATTCTTTGTTTTCCAACTCTTAAGAACCACTCAGTGGATTGCTTTAGGTTTGGGAGACAGAAAAATGCTCCACTTGGTAGCCAACAAAGGCTGCACTTTTGTACATAAACATAGATAACTTATCCATATTTGCACATACATACATAACCCCACACCAAACAGCTGCTCACATCTCTTATGCACGAGGCTGACTCAGCACAGCTTAAATTCTTCTCAGTCCTTGCAACAGCCAACGAAGAAGACCACACCTCAGAATTATAACAGCGCACGAGGACAGTGTCTTGGCTGGCTACCAGCCATCAGTGACATTCAATTTCTTTCTTGGAGTCCGGTCCAGCTCCCACTGAAGTCAGTGGGCATTTCAACATTGACTTCAGTAGGAGTTGGCTCAGCCTCCAGACATTTTCCCCTTGGATTGGCAGGGGATGGAAATGTTACAGAGGCAGCACGTAGAGCTCCCGAGGGGAGGAAATAGCACACCACAGCCCTCCAGCCAACCAAGAAATGGGCACTGAACATCAGACCTGTCCAGCAGCTGCAAGGACAGCAGCTACAGTATTCCACCAAAGCAACGTGTGTTTGGAGCTCAGAAGAAAGGAGCCAGAGGACAACTAAAGCAACCCAGGACAACCAGAGCACCTCACAGGCAGCGTACAAGCACACAGCCACACGTGTGCCAGCTGCAGGTGCGTGTGCACCTGAGCAGAGCTGGTCCTGCTGAGCAGCATCATGCTGTCATTCCCTTTATTCCAGCTATTACGTGATTGAAACATGCCCTCGGTTTAGCTCCATCTATGGCCACCAGGGTGCCTGCCACAATTTGCAAAGCACACGGACAGTGCTCATCATGTCAATAGCTGGGTCTGAGCCACACCACTTTTATCTGCAGACAACTTCCCCTCAGCCTTCCCTTCTTTATAGTTCAAAATTGACTTCTTTTTTTTCTTTTCTATTTTTTCTTATGTAAAAGGAGAACTATCTACTACCAGTGACTGGGTTGCCAACAACCCATGACAGAACACCCAGGGTTGTCAGTGGCAGAAGTGTTTCTACTACAAATACTTCTTCATTCTGGCATAATTAATCATAGCCACACCTGAAAATTGTAACCTAGATCCCCCCTCAGCATAAACTCTTCCTTCAAAAGCATCCTGCAATAGACTTCTTCACTCAGTTATTAGTGAATTTGTAGAAACAGAGGTACTCTGAAACCTGCGTCTCTTTAAAGGGAATTGTTTCTCTCTCCTTTTTGATGCTAAATGAATTTCAGCAACGACTGCCGATTTATACCCCTTCAACCCAATGAATGTGTGGAGGGCAGCCAAGCCCATCCCTTTGTTAGGAAGCCATCTCCTGCCATTGCCATGCTGTTCCCACAGGGCCCACCACTCCAGGGAAGCAGCAGGGCAGCCAGTCACCACCTGCCTGGGATTCAGCTGGGTAGTTTTGCCTCTGAACTTGCACAGCCATTAAGGAATTTGCCTCGTGTATGCAAAACAGATTGAATGCAACCTCATTACAAAAGTGTTACTGAAAGCCAGAGTTATTAAAGTCAAGATCTCAAAGCAGGATGGATTACATGACATCCAACAAAGAGGGCCTTGGTCTGGGAAAATAGGCCTGTACTTTCTCAAGGATAAAGAAACATCTCCAGGCTGGTCTTAAAGAGCATGCAGTTGGAATGAAGAAAATTGCACAGGCACTTAGTATTTAGGATGAGTAATATCTTTCACTAACCCTACCCAAGAATATCAACAGTTACTGAATGATGTCTGTGCTGAAAGCACTTCTGTTGATTATGTTGGACCTTAAAAGACCATATTTTGCAACAGCAAAACATACAAAGTCATCAAAAGAGATGACAATGCCATGTCTACAATAGCATATTATTCATGTACTGTGATAAAAAATACATACACCTTGATATGTTCTTCAACAGAATGAATTCTCCACAGGTTGTGAAAATTGGAGTTAAAACACAATGAATGTTGCTTTATCTACGTCATTTTTATTGCCCAGTCCTCAGATCACTGTTAAAAATATATCCCACTTTGAGGAGACAAAAATGTAATGAATACTACAACAACAGTATCAGTTCATTCCCCTGTACCAGTAAAATAGATGCTGTATGTAGCAGTGTTAGTACTGCCTATGATGGAACTGTATAAGAACATGTTACTGGGTGAAGCTGTGCACCAAAGGAACAAAGGATGCAGAAATGCTGCTAGGCCTGTGCCTTACAAATCTAACAAGACAGGATCAAGCAAAGCTATCTACTGATGTACTGGAATATGACAATAGGGAGCATGAACCTACTTGTAAGGCCTATTACAGAGGCAAAACTATCAGTTACTGCCCTCTCATTCCCCTTCACTCAGAAGCACTTATCTCAAACAGCCAAATGATGCCTCAAATCTAATCACATCTACCTTAATAAACAGATATTACATTACAGTTTCTTTTTCTAAGGAGTTAAGCGAGGCTGGTTTATAGATCAGCCCTGGTGGATATACCTAAAACTAACGGAAATGCATCATCAGAAATAAATTCAGTGATCAGACATCTTAGATAAATAGGATCTCTGACTGAAAGGCCAATGAGAGACAAAGCAAATCCTATAAACATGCTCTGAGGGGAAGCCCATGCTCCAGCAGCTGAGTTTGGGGTGGAGGACAGGGCGAAGAGGCTGCTCACCTCTAAAATCTCAACCAATAAACAACAAAACCCTATTTTCAAATGGGAAATGACTCTGCTATTTCTGCATGCACACGGGTATTTGTGCACTATCACACACGATGTAGCAGTGTGAAAAAGTGCTCACTTTTTCTGAACGACATATGATATTTGCTTTTTCCTTTCCTCCCCCCTCCAGTGAACGCATCTTTCAGAGCTGCCTTCAGCAAGAGCTGCAGACACCTCGCTCTCACAGTTCATCACAGGGTGCAAAACCAAGGACTGATGCTGACAGGGGTGATGTGACCTGAAAAACAGCATCTGTATAGAGACCGGCAGAGACGAGCTCTGAGAAAAGCAGCTCCATGCTGCGCATTTTAAACAGAAAACCCAACGATGGTGGGTTTGGGAGGGGGAAGGGGATGGTTTTTGTTCATTGTAAATGGTCATTGTGCTCGATTTGCTATGCATCCAAAACACACAGATGAACGTACGGTACCCAGGCATGGCTCGACACGACCGAGACGAGGCAGGCAGTCCAGGAGAGGTGGGAGCACTCAAAAACACCGCTCGCGATATTCAGCAACACCACGGCCGTGCCCCCCAGCTGAACGCAGCCAGCATTAAACAAAGGCCTCGCACACAGAAGTCAGCCCCCCAGCACACCGGAGGTGCGGGAAGGCTGCGGGCCCAGCAGCGCAGAAGGAAAGAGGAAAGTGAAGGGAAGGCAGACTTACATGGCCTCTGACGGCTCCCGGGCCAGGCTCCCCACCTGTGCCTGCTGCAGGGACTGCGAGCCTCCCATCCTCAGCGTGCCCTGGGCTGGCAGCTAGGTGTGCAGGCAGCTCCCTCGGCGAGCCCTCCCGGCAGCAGCACCGGGAGCCGTACCGTGCAGAGCCTGCGGTGCTGCACTGCAGATGGGAACAGCTGCTTGCATCAGTGGCAGCACAGGCAGGAGCACTTCAGCAGCAGCCTCCCTCCTCTGAACTGTTGCCAGTTATTTTTTTTTTTTTCCTTTCCTTCCCGTCCAGATGAACGCTGTTTAGAAAATAAAATGAAATCCCGGCCACTGCGACGGGCTAATCATCTGCTGAACATCAGAGGTCTGAGCAGCCACGGTGCGAGCGCCTCGAACGTGGCACTGCTGCCTATGGAAACTGCCTTCAGAAAAGGGAAAAAAAATCCAAAAAAAAGGAAGAAGAAAAGCAGACCCTCCCTTTAAGCACACATTGTCAGCTACTGTGGCTCCCTAAGGACCTACAGGCAGGACCATTGCATTGTGTTGACTCAGCTGATTTGAAATGCAAATGCTGGCGGGCACGGGATGCTGTGCATACATTTCCTTTCCATAAGAGGCAAGTTGGACACATCGGGATGACTGCAGAGAAGATTAATAAGCAGAGCGGCTGCTTGTTTCATTTAAACAAATGAGCTCATCCCTCTTGCAGAAATGGAATCGTCCATGAGGGACAGAGGGAGAATATCATGAGCAGCCAAGGTAAACATGGCAATGCGGGAGCTTTCCCCACCCGCAGCACTCCGTCCAGAGGGAATGGGGCTTCACCGCTCCGCTGCCACACACACGGCCCCCTGCTAGGGCCAGAGGTTCAGAACCATGGGGATGCTCACAACCCAACACACGTGAGTGCAGTGGTAGGGATCCTTCAGTCTGAGAAGCACAAGCAAAAGCGAGCCACAATCCCATCCCTCTGGACTGGCTCATCCCTCTGTGAGGGTACAAGGGCAACAGAATTCATAGAATTCTTTGAGTTGGAGGAGACCTTCAAGGCCGTCTGGTGCTCAGAGCCCATCCCCTGATCTTGGGTTTCTGCAGAGATGGGGCACCACCACCTCTCCAGGCAGCCTCACCAACCTTCTTGTAAAGACCTTTCTCCTTAAATCCAGTGTAAAAGTCCCCTCTTTCAGCTTGAAACCATTTCCCCCTGTCCTATTACAACAGACCCTACTAAAGAGTCTGTCCCCTTCTTTCCTGTGGTCCCCTTCTATGGGGGAAACAAGCTGAAAGGGCTGGGCACCAGCACTCCTCTGCATCACCACATTCAGCACAGAGGCACTGCATGCTGTGTTCCAGAGCATCCTAAGAACAAAAAGGGAATCAGCTGCATCACTACCTATACTTGGAATTAAACATTTGAGAAGCTTGAGACCGCGTGACACTTCTGGATGCACGTTGGGGCAGAGGGGTCAGAAGGCTCAGATATATTTAACAGGGATATTAGAGCTCACTGACTTCAAAGCATCTCCCCCAGCATTTCAGAAGAAACCTCAGCAGACTCGCACCTCCAGCTTCTGGTTTTTATTTTTTCTGCTTGCAAGAGGAAAATCCAGTAGTGTTTGCTCACTTTACAAGGACACAGGTTGCTGTGTAAATGCAAGGCTCTCTCTCAGGGTACAACCACCATGAACTGCTATTGTAAGAAACAAAGATGCTTAGCAAACACTAAGTACATTCCATTGCTAGAAACCACCTAAACTCAAAAAGTCTCTAACAGCATCAGAACAAATTCAACTTTTTTTTTCCCTTTTTTTTTTTCCCTCCATTATTATTTAGTGTCACTGCCCCACTGTTTGTAGTTTCCAGTTCCTGAGCCATTGGGGTCACCTAGAAAATCAGCCGAGTGCCCAGGTACTCCCAGGTGTATCACAACCCTGCAGCTCTCGGGGCAGGAACTGTGGGGGCACAAGAGCAGCACCTTACCCACGTGTATGTGTATGCACTAGAGCACACAGGCTGCTTTTAAGCCCTTACACAGCAGAAAGCACTTCTGCAGATATTCACCAGGAGAAGCACAAAATATGTTCTGAGCTGGACAACATTGCAGATCTGTACAGCCACATAAAAAAAATACAATTCAGAGTGCTCGTTTTTAACAGAACCTCAGGTAATACACCGGTCAGGAGCACATCCAGGCAAGTGAAACACAGGACTTGAAGAATGAGCCTTCAAAGAAAGTCCACATTTTGTGTTAGTAGCTTTGCAATGGTTAATAAGTCCAGGATACCAACCTAATGCAGGAAGTGGCACCAGCCCACAGCCTGCAATTACAGGGCTGCATTTAGGGAACCTATTAGGTTGAGGCTATTGCTCAGTTTTATGTGTGGTAGCTGTGTTGAGCTACAGATGATTGGTCTTCTGATTGCCATAAGAGCTCCCTATTGGGTTTTATTTATTGCAGAATAAAGGAAGACAATAATTCTAAGAAAGGCAAACACCACAGCGAGAAAATGAAGCCCTTGCAGATTTCTGGGAGCCAAAAGTGAGAGAGCAGAGGCACCATTTGCCCCCGCTGTGGGGAAAATGGGAATACTGTGGTACCTTCCTAATAACTGTAAAGGGTACGTTTAAAATTCCTGTCATTTCGCTCCTCGCTACGTTCACCTAAAGCCTCACTTTTCTTTCAGTTACTCTGGAAGCAAATTTGGAAAGCTGGCTGTGTCCTTTTATTCCTCCATGGGCAGAAAAGCACCAACTCCAACCTCAGGAGTGAACACAGAGGTGGAGCAGCCCGCAGCATGGGCTCTCCCTGCAGCTCCGTGCAAGGGGAGCTCTCCCTCTCCTATCTGGCTCCAGTCCATCCACTGGGCCTGCCAACAGAAGTGCTAATTTAGAACTAAATTTAGTGCTGGCTTTTAAAAATATAAGAACCGTGTTGAGACCATAAAAGTACATCTGGTAAGATCTAGCCCAGGACCTGAAAAACACACAGCTGTGGCTCAAAAATCAAAATATCACTGTAACTTCAAAGGAGTCAAAGCATCTCAGCTCAGAGCTGTTCCAGACACCATCCACAAGACAACTTACTGTGATTCCAAGGCTGGAAAAAGGTATTTAAATATTCAGTGCCATCCTTTAAAATATATCATTTCCTTCTGTTTATTTCATTCATTTTGGCCTATACTAAATATTTGCTATAGCCCCTAAATATTTGGTCTTACTCCACTTCGTGTTTATATATAAATTCAGACTTGGGTCACCAGCACCCAATTTGAAATTTTTGGCTTCCATCAAAAAGCAGTGCTGGGTGGGACTGTGATAAGATTTATGATTAAGTAAAACTTACGTTCTGTTCTTGGCTTCACCACAGACCTCAGTAGGCTCTGAGAGCAGTTATAAACACAGCCACACACGCACACTCACAAACACTGCAAGAAAGCACTGCCTCTCATATCTCCCCCCCTCTTGGGATGGGGTGCATGAATCTCACATCATGCACCCTACTTGAGATCCAGGATTGGGGCACTGTGCAGAAGCTAAAACTGTGTGAAGCTGACAGCACAAACAAACCAAAAGCAAACAACCTGGTAACAAAAGTGGGTCTCTCGGATATGCTGAAGGCTGCTGTCAAAGCTCTGAGAAAAAGTAATGCCTCTTTTAAAATGATTAGAAAAGGGGGAGACATTAACAAAGGACAGATGACTTTTTTAAATGGGATCCTAAAAATAAACACTGAGATTCAGACAATATTACCTTTGGATCCCAAAGCTTTGAAAGCAGCCTGGGAAGAAGTTTGCATCCCAAGCACTCTCATTTGTAGGCTGCCTGGTTTCAATGCCCTCATGAATACGGTACCCACGACATAAGAAATAACAGTAAGAAGCACCAGCACCTTCACTAGCAGACTAGAGAGACCAAACTGCACAGAAAATCAATGCTGCTCTGTATAGACACAGTTGCAAGGCCAAGCAGTGCCTAGGGGAGGCTGCCTGCACACAGCAGAGCACATCACCACATAAAAGCACTGGCAGCTTTTGAAGCACAGCCCTGTTAGGGCACCCCAAGGTTGAGGGCTCCTGCACTCCAAAACCTCCTGGCTGCTTCAGAATTCAAGCACTGGTCATTATAGGATGCATAATGTGTGGCTATAAACATGTTATACATTTTCCAGCACTTCTTTACCCACCACCACTCATTACTTCAGCCCTGTGACAGCTATGATTTCCTTTTCTTGGCTTATTCTTCTCACTCCTGTAGCCAGATTTTTGTTCCGTACTCCTCTCTCCCTCTCTAGTGGCTATCAACCTTAGAACTGAGTCACTCAAAGGCATCCTCAAGCAGTGAGCTGCTGAGGCTGCAGGCTGGCATGCCACAAACCATCTGCTCCCCTTCACTTCAGCTCTTTGCTTTACCTGGTTATTCCTACAATGATGTTAAACACAGAGCTTTGCCAGCAGGAATCAATGCAGCACCACATTGACCCTGCATGTATTTCTCCAGCCATGTTGTTCCATGGTCACTGCCTGCACTGCAATATCACAGGGACAGGGGCAGTACATAAGGTACCACATCATCACCAAATATTGAAGAAAACCTTTCTCTCTTCCCCTAAGTTTTACGGGGCAACTCCATGCTACAACTGGAAGAACAAAGGAAATACTATATGAACCATACAACAAACGTACCACATTTTGGCTTACTGGGATTAAATAAAAAGAGAAAGCAAACAAATTGTAACACCTGTGTTTCAGTACAGCCTAACAAATAGGCTTTTAGTACTGCTCATGTCTTAAGCATTATTGAGATGATACAGTCTATAGTCAGCAAGGTAAGGACATATCCATCACCATCCTGCAGGGATCCAGCTGTCCCTAATTTGACCTCCTCATCAGAAATTCCACCCTGCAGTAAGAATGGAAGACCTTCAGACTGCAACCATCGTGGAGATCTTTTGTTTGGTGGTTGTTCTTTTGGTCATTTTTATTTGGTTGTTCATTTTGTAGCTGTTCCTTTTATTTACATGGGCTTAGAGAAGGGCACCCAGGAAAGCGTGAATGAAAGCCAAGCAGTAAAATCAAGGACTCTGTTAAATGAGTTGTTTTTTTTTTTCTCAATATACTCTTCAAGAACAGCAATTCTTCCTATTGCCTCTTGACAAGGTTGGGCATAACACAGCCCTCCCTGCATTACCAAGGAATAAAAGGGTATGCCACAAAATAACACAAGGTGATACTAGGTGTAAATCTTCAGAGGTTTAACTAATTCTACCATTAAATGCTTCCATGAATGCTTTACTCTGCCACTTATCTAGATTAATGTGAGTGCTTTATCTACACTGCTACATTATTACACCCTGAAAAAAAAAATCCACAGTATTTCAGAATTTTAACCTGAGCACATTTAACAGAATGCTTCTAGCTGACAAGTCAAGGAAAAATTAAGTGACCTGTGATGATGCTCTCAAAACAGACAATGCAGCTCACAGGAAACAAACACTAGCGTATGTTCCCAAACAAAGAAAACAAATAAATACCTCCCAGATGTGCACACACACAATTGATCAGTGTTCAGTTGCTAAGGTCACTGCTTAATCTAAATTGCAAGTGAGATCTCTGGCATTAAGAGTTATGAATAACCAAGATGAATAACCAAGATGCTTAGTTATTGAAATTTCCTGCATTGGAAACCCACGCAAAGACAACAAAAGAGGCCTCTAAATGCTTCTATTCAGGAAGCCAGTGGCTCTGCAGTCTTTCAGGGCCCAGTGGTGAATTAGGAAGGTAATGTGAGAACCAAACACAACAGATGATTCCACACACAGAAGAGTTTTATGAAATTAAGATGCTGTACAAACAGGGAGATCTGGTTCTGGAGAGCAGGGAAGCCTCTGTGGCAGAAATGCAGATATGTCACCCAAGGAACAAGGAGGGCTTTTCATCTCACAGATCTACAGAGACCTACATTAATGCTCAAGGGCAGCTTTGACTTAGAACCTTTTTAAATTCACCTACAGCTCCCTTTTGAATCTGAAAGACTTAACAGAAAATTGGCTCGAGTCTTTTTTGTATTTTTCAGGTTTTTCTTTTTAAAGGATGGGCCAAAATCCATCAGTCGGGGTAGCTGTCCCAAAAGCATAGGCCCTATTGAGCCATGTGAGAAATACAAACCCGATCTCAATCTAACCCTGTATTGCCTGCTCTAGCACAGGAGGTGTTGACATCCCCCAAATCCTCCTCCCTGCTGGCAGCACCAGGCCAGATGCACGATGCCTGTCCTGCACTTGTACTGCCACAGTCACAGCAAGATGATTAACATCACTCTAAAATTCCTTGTGGATGGATCAGTGTAACGACATATTCATTTTCACGCTGTTGAACCTGATTTAGCAGCAAGGAAATTATCATAAATCGCCTGAGGGAACCTGAAAAATACACAGCAAGAGCAAGCAAGCAGAGGGCTACCATCACCCTCTTGTCCACAGCCACGTGCAGGCAGTAGCTTTACAGCACACAAATAATTGCTCTTTGAGCATAAGCATGCAAGGGTGCACCCCAGGGAGTACAAATTCTAAGCAAAGATACAGTTAGAAAATTGGTACAATTTCACATTTCTGTCAGGTGCCCATTAACATACCACCATTTGGCTTTTAAAACTCAAATTCATGGAAACTGTTTGTTGAATTGTTGCTGTTTTATAGAAGCTGTCCTCCGCCAGACCTTGGGGTCTCAAGGCACCCTCATCACACACAGCCATGGGGTCACCCGGAGAAGCCTGCAGGATGCTGTCCCTTGCCTGGGGACCCCACCATAAAAGCCTGTAATCAATGACAAGAAAACCCACTTAGTCCACAACACTTTGGGCTTGAAACAGAGCTGACATCTTAGTACTTGATGGAACAGTCTGGCAAGACTGAGAAAGAGCAGCACAAATATCAGAGCACAAATATCAGAGCACAAATATCAGAGCAGCACGCTCCTGCCTGGGGCTGTGCAGTGCTGAGCACAGCCCTCAGGCCAAAGGCTAGGAGACACAATCCCATTAAAAAGGCTGGAATAGAGGAAATGAATGAATGAGCAGAGTGGCTCATTTTTTGCCTATTTCTTGCAGACAGCTTGATAACACAAAAGATATCTATTTATGTTGTGCTTCAGGAGGTGGTTTTTGTTTTGATTTGTTTTTTTTTTTTTTTTGTAGGTTATCAACCATCAAACTTCAAGAAAAATCCTTGGGTTTTAGTTTCCAAGAGCTAAGCAACTACATTTCAACATCTTCACACTTGTTTCTACTACAAAAATCACTTCATTTGTGCACCAGGCAGTCTACATAACCTATGAAGTTTGCTACAATACAGTTCACGTGGTACACTTAAAAATAAAATCAAAAGCCAGATGCAGAACGCATCACATCCATCTCTCTCCCTGACAACACAATTGGGAACGGATTGGCTCTCCAGACTCTTGCTGGCTCCATGCAAAGTGGTTCCTTAAATGACAAGTTACACTCACTAGCAATATTTCAGCACTTCTTATTAAGTGCCTGTGATGCAGTTCATAAGCAGATCATCATAACCACAGAGGAGACCAAAATGCCTCAAGAATCTATTCTGCAGAAAATTGTGCAGAGCACTTGCAGAAGTTTAGCACCTCCCTGTGCAGGCAGCTGCCATAAATGTGATGAAATGAGAAACAATCCAGCTTGCATGCTATTATTTCCATGTCCTATTTGAGTTGACTTGATAAACAAAAATGACAGAAAAGTGCACGATGGTCCAAGAGGCATTTACATAAGGGGCTGATTAAGACAGCAAAGAACTGTTTGGACAGTAATACGAGGAGAAGGGAAGAGCTATCTTTATTCTGCAGATCTCTCCAATTCCTATCTCTATATGCATTCTGATCTCTTAATATTGTGTTCGTAGTGCAAAATAAGCAAACACGGTGGAGAAGTTCAGCTTTGGAGAAGGCTGCAGGTGATCAGACTGATGATCTCCAAGCATGAAGAAGATGGACGTTTTGGTTAGTGACATCCCAGACTGGGTTTTGACGTTGCATGAAGCAGTTCTGCTAATATCAGTTAATTGTTTACTCCATTACTTTGTTGTTTATCTCACCAAATAGACTCTTACACACATATATTTCTAGCAGACAGCTCTGCCTGGCTGCACATTTCTCAAATGATTTCTCATCTCTCCACACAGCTTTTAGAGAACGACCAGGGTATCCTTTGTTCAGAAGATCCTCCCCAGACTACAGAACTTCCAGGCTGCTGTCAGACAGACCTTTAGACACCTCCTTTCCTTACCAGCTGTACACCCAGGGTACAGTACAGGACCATAAGGGAGCAAAGACTTGAAGTAACCTATCTCACAGCAAGTGAGCAACTTAAAGTAGAGGTTAGGACACCATTTTCTGATCAAAATTATCAGAAATACATACATTCACCAACACGTTTCCTAGGTATTAAACTGTGGATGATTTTTGAGCAGCATTTGCTGACAGCTATTCATTCTCTGTTCCACAGCAGCATGCACCTGCTGTGTACATTCCCAGCCATGAATCAGACTAATTGACACAGGCACCTTTTGACATTTCTGAACAGATTAAGTAGAATAGCTGTATTTCCCGTGGTGTCTCCCATCTTGGAGCATGCTTGTCACAAGCTGCAGACCTGTATCTGTGGGGTGGAGAAAGATACTCTCCAGAGAGTTCCCATTTAATACTCTCAACTGTGCTGTGACCTTTTCCATTAATAGATGTCACAATAAGGGCATGCTGTTATTGCCAAGCCACAGCAGCACAGTGGTTAATCAGCCACAAGACAGGTGTCACCGAAAGCCCTGACATGAATATCCAAGGACACATCTTCTCCTGCCTACATCTGAGATGGGAGGATGCAGCCTGGGGGTTTTCCTAGCAAAAATCCCTGAGGCCATTTAACAGTCAGTGAAAAGCTGATGGAGAGAAAGATCAGCTTTGAAATGAAGATAACTGAACGTTTCTTCAGCAAAAAGGAAACCAAGCTGAACTTCTCCCTTCACTACTGACAACTACAATGCAGATCACTACTGTGAGGAAAGAAGACACCGGGAGCATCTGAAGGGGAATGAGCAGAGGTCCTCCTGAGGAGAGAAAAATATCTGGGGAAAAAAAAAAAACTTTAAACGTTTAATAATTTACAAACAGAAAAGATCAGTGCAGTAATAACCAGTGTAGTGCAAGCTCCCTCTTCTGGTCTCTCAGAGGAAATGTAGTGGAGCAAGGAGGTCTTTATCATCTTGCAATTGGATTCAAAATCTAGCAACAAAACGTTAAGGCAACTTAGGCAAAACACCCAATATTTTCTTAAGTCAAAACCATATGGATGTAGAAATTTATTTTAAATGTATGAAATAGTTCTGAACACTACCTCTTTATTTCCTCTGTGACACTTTCAGCTTCTTGAGGAGGCAGCTCTAGTCCACCAGCAGGGGCTGCAGCCACAGGCTCATCGTCTCCAGAAACAAGCTCAGCAGCTTCTTCACAGCAATCAGACTTGGAAGTGCTGGAAATTAATTATGAAAAATCATAATCAGTTGATAAATTTAGGAAGGCCCACAGACCTGCAGTGAAATCTCTTGAAAAGATGAGTTTGTCTAGATCTGAACTTCTGTCAGAAGCACACTGTCCCACTGCCAGTACTCTCCCCCTGCCTCCCATAAATCACTGCTTCCTACAAAGCCTACTTAAATGCTCAGATGACCACATGAACAGCAGAACTATTGCAAAGCTTTGACAGCTCTTACAGACCAAAGCCGTATCTTTGGTCTGCCAGAGGAATTCAAGTTTGTTCTGCTTGCTGCATGCATAGGAGATGAATGACAGAAATCCCTAATAACCCCCGTGCAGTTCCCACAGAGACCTTTCTCCTCAGGGTAGATTACAAACATTCAGTTTAAGTGACTTCAAAAGGACCCAAGGGAGCATTGCAGCCACCAAACACCTCCCTAGGGTGGCTCTGACACACCAGGGGGACAGAGTGCCCTGAGGCAGCAGCTTCCCAGCTTGTTTCTGCAGTTCCAGACCCAAGGAAACATTGGTGGAACCAGGCCTGGGGTGAGAAGCTGCTTTTAGGCTGCCCAAGCTAAATGTTAATGGCTATTTCAGCCATTCCATCCTTTAAATTTAATTTCCTCTTCCCGTTCCCAATAGTTACACTTAAATAATCGCATTACTGGATGAGAGTTGGTAAGGTTCAGGGACAAATTGTTCCTTTCTTTAGAAACATGTATTCAAGGCAAGGACAGCCATAAATCACATCTCTCTAACTTTAGTCACAGTACCTATCAGCTTGAAGACAGTGATTCCCCAAAGTGTTTATCCCCACAGATCATGAGCACTTAAAAGTGGTCCACGTAATTAGCTCACATCCACGAAGCTGCTCTGTGCCATATGGGCTAGCTATTAAGTTATTTCTTCCAAGAAATTAGCCAATTATCTCTGCTCTGAGCACTTCTCTCTCCCTTCCTTCCTTTCCCACCCTGTCCTGACGCTGACACAAACTTCCCGACCCTTCAGACCCATCAAGCTCTTTATTTAAAAGCAAGCTGTTTCCTTTTTCACAGGGAGGACTTTTCCCTTTGCTAAAAATGTCTTTGTCCTAATATAGTAATGGCACCAACTATATACAAAGGCAATGTGACTATATAGGGTCACACTGGAGATGGGAGAAAGTGAAGATTTTAAGCAAAAAGTGAACTGCTAAAAATAAGTGAATGCTGAACATCCGTTTGGAGAGCAAGAAGAGAATCACAGAGCACAAACACTTCCAAGAGGGCCCAGCCAAGCAAGAATCCTGAAAGTACACACAATTACAGACACTGTGTTGTGCACACAAGAAAGCATCCCAGCTTACTGCCTGCAGTAGCACTCTCATCTCACTGTTCCTTGCAGTCCCTCAGCTCTCCCCTTGACACCTTTCCTCACCAAAACATCTTCAGCAACATCCTTTGACTAATGCCACTGCTAGCACTCTGCAAAGCAAAACGAGCTATCAGAATAGGCATTTTAGAAGAGCTGTGCTTGCTGGAATTTGGGAAGCACAGGACTTGCTTTTACGAGCTGTAACATCAGTATGTGTTAAAGCCCATAACGAACCACACATTGGCTACTCTTGATCCTGCTGACTTGAGCTGACCTGAAAACAGACACTCTTCAAGCTTTGCCTCAGTGTATTTTTCATCAATTCTCAAAAGCCACCTCCTGATGCTCCGTGCGCCCTTCCAGTCCACAACACTTCTCCCACAAAACAGGATTGCTGCACCTGCAGCGTAAGCAAGAATGCATCTAGCCAGAATTTCTCCTGTGACACATACTGGCAAATCAGAGTGAACTCAGCCTTTTGGTATCAGTGCTAAGACTAAAATGCGTGGCCAAGCAGCCAGTGAACTCCTGACCTAATTCTTTTCAGGGTACTACTCTGTATGTACAGTAAATACAATACAACATCAAGCAGATGATGCCATGATGCCCCTGATCAATTACCAGCAGGGGAGGAGAGGCAATCCCCAAGAAACAAAACAAAGATACAGTTTCTTGACTGACAGATGGAGGGACAACCTGATCTCTTATTATGCACTGCCATCTGGAAGACATTTGGCACAAACTGACCCTTGCTTTACATGCACCATTATTTTTCCCTGACAAAGTGCCCACCATCTGCACTGTATGATGCTCCTGATGGGGAAACAAAAGGAACTTATTAGTAAATAACTAAGTTTGTCGCAAGAAAACCCACTTTGTAATCACATTTTATTGCAGATAGACTGGAAAGGATTATGCCACCTAATAACCCTGCTAAGTACAATGCCAAGGTGTAAGCAGGGAGCATCAACACAGTGACATCACACGTGTGTGCACTGGAGAATTTCTCTGCAGTCTCAGTGAAAGCAGTGGTACAGAATTTCTACACAAAAGAGTAAAAAAGTAAAGGCTATTAATGGGTCATCTTACCTAGATAACTATCTGCTCCCTGCCACAGCTGAAGAGATGAGGAATAAGGCAATGACATGAAGCAACAAACATCACTCACACTCACCTTGGACAAAAAAAAAAAAAAAAAAAGCCCTGCCCTGCTGAGGGGGTACTGCTCTCACTGCCTTTCAGCATTATGTTGTCACCCATCCAGGTCTGAACAAACCAGCATCAGTCACTGCTGGGGCTGTGAATCTGCTTCAGGCAGGAGTGGAAGTGATGCAGCTGCACAAGACGAACCCAGCCTGCCTACCAGCTGCACCTGCAGGTGGGCTCACCTGGGAGCTGCTGCATTTTAGCACCAGACACACAAACAACACTTCTGCCAGGTGCACACCACCTGCACTAACAGGAGCTAGCAAAGCTGGCAGCCTGGACAGGAAAGGCAGGTGAAAGAACAGGCAGGCTTTTAAGTCAAAGCAGATATAAAATAGTTTGTCAATTGTAGGCAAAAAGGCATGTCACCTTAGGAAATGTTTTTGAAGAGCAATCTTCACAATATCTTAATTTACTGCTTCCTGTAAACCTTATGAATTCACACTGGCAAACTATCTCCTTGGGGGCAACAGAGCCTTGTAATTCAGACTGTATTCAAGAGACCTTATGTAAATCTTCCTGGCACTTTTGGTGGCAGGTTTGTTTGTTCATTTTTTTGTTCTGTTTCACTCATCTGCAGTCAGTATCTCATAGCTCCATAGCAGTTACTGCTCACTCTTTTTCTACCCAGTTTGCAATTATGACAAATGATGCATTAATAAGAGAAAAACAGAATCCCTGGAACAAAATACACATAAATTTATTAAATACAAAAAGGCACAACTATGCAAGTAAAACATTACAAGAACTGGAAGAAATCTACAGCGTGAGCTTCCCATGCAAGCTTCTCTAAATCCCCCTTGCTCTAACTTGGTTGTAGGAAGAAGTCTGTTTCTCAGATTCACTCAGCATTAACAGTCTAACTAGCTTAGGGACAGGTGGAAGACGAGCAACAGCTTCACGACAAGGTTACCCAGCTTTTAAGGTGGATTGTGCAAACCCCACAAGGCTCTTTCTGCCTTTGATAGTGCATTACTACTACTTTAACTAACCAGTCTAATGCTAGCTTAAATACACTGCACGTGTTTACACTCCTCTCTGAATTCACCGTGACTGAAGGTTAAACACACCCTACGAGGCTGTTGGCAGGTAAGGCAAATTCATATGCCCAAAGATCTTGACAACCCAACTGCCACCAGCACAACAAAGCGACAGACTTTCTGCTCAAATAAAAGCAGGCAAAAAGCTCTGTGTCCAACAGAAAAGAGATAACTGAATGTTTGATCATCAGCATCTGGCTGTTAAGGAACTTCTCAAAGTCAGAAACCTCTGCAGGATCAGTTACCCTGTATACTAATTGCCTCCAAAAAAAAAAAAAAAAAAAAACCAACCTAAGAAAAAACAGCACAAGCATCTAAAAATGATAAAGGCACACACTGAACCTTCACACAGCCCAACCCTCCGCTCCAAAGTGATTCACTCTTGGAGAAAGGTAAACATCATCTTCTTTTGAAGGTTTTGTTGCAGACAAAAAAATATAAATCTCATTAAGATGATACCACCAGCTACAGATTCAGCAAACCCCTCAGCAAGTGGCCGTAGCAGCCATATATCCATCCAACAAGAGAGATGGCAATTTCTCAGCTATTGCTGAGCTCTGTGGCCCTCCTCCCTCCCTCCCACCCCACCGTAATGCTCTCACAATACCTTGCTGCAGTCAGCTCAGCAGCATCCACGGGCTCAACATTTCCGTAAGCTGAAGAAACAGCCTGGGGTTGCTCAGGAGGACCAAGGGCAGAAGCCAACTGTATATCATCACCTGGCCCAGGAGGGCTGTGGAGAGAAAAAGACATGGAAAAAGGCAGCCTTAGAGGTCTGAATTATGGCAGCATTGTTGTCACTCAGCTGGCTGAAGCCCTTGCTGTTTGGCATGCCTGTGCTGACTTGTATGTTGGGGAATGCAGGGAAAGTTGGTATTTTTAATATAAGTTGCTGTTGTGTACAGCTTTATTGTTCCCACAAGACTGAAGTCACTGGAATTTTGACTGTGTTACAACTGCAGGAGCAATGAGATAATACAATCCAGCAGCAAATTAAGCCAACTGTGATTCTGATTTCTAAAAGCAAGTGAGAAAACAAGCTACTGCTTGAACAAGGGAAATGGCAAGGCTGCCTTGACACAGACACCTAACACCAGGGAGCTGGAGCCCGGCTTCCACCCACCCCAGAGCTTGCTGTGTGCTTCAGGGCATGTGCACAGGGAGCACCAGCCTCGTCCCAAAGCTTGGCACACAGGCAACCCCCAGCTGAAAGGGAGCAATCTAGAAACCCACACTGAGGAAAGGTTCCTTGCTGAAGAAGGCCTTTTCGCTGGTTTGTTTTGAATAAAGGCACCAAAACTCAGGAACCTCCTGAAGGCAGTGTTTTTCTTACCTACTTCAACCTGACTTTCTTCTGTGGCCACCCAGAGATCAAAGCCCTGGAAGTATCGCATTTCCCTGCAGCTCACAACAGTCCTTACTTTTCTGTAAAGCACAAAACGTGACCTCCAGTCGGGATTGCAATTTCACACCATGCTGCTTCTCCCAAGTGGCTCTCGGGTGCCACTTTTCTCAGCTCAATCCTCTCCATACTGTTCCCAGTCCCACCAAGTGAATACATGCCTGCATGTACACAGCCAGGACTGCCCATGGATGGATTTCTGCAGAGGTGTATAAGCCTGTATCAAGCTGTTCCCTAGCACTCGGATCTCTAAGTCACAGAACAGCTTTAGCACGGGATGGTAACTTCCTTGTCTAACTGCAAATCCAGCAGTTCTCTATGATTCTGTACTGTAGGTCAAAGAGCATAGGAAGGAGTTGAAGTGCACTATAATAACGTCAACATTATCCTGGAGTTAAAATGCACCATGATAACGTCAGCGTTCTCCTGGTAATGACTGCAGACTGCCATCTGAGCACACTCACATCTCACGTACTTTATCTAAAGATCCCGTGAAGGAGCATACCCATCTGGGAAAAGCGATTTGTCAAGCCGGCCAGCTTTCTGCTTTGCTTTGAAACTAATGACATTTATGACCCTTTGTAACCACAGATGACCGTGCCCCAGCACCAGCTGGGTGCAGGCCGGGCTGCTCAGGGCTGACACATCACCAAGACAGCCCAAAGCTGCTCCGACGGGTTCCACCACCGGCATTCCTGGGCCTGGCAGCCTCCCTCCCTCGCGGGCGCCCGCCTGTCCCCATGCCAAGGCCTCACGGCCCACAGGCCGAGTCCAGCTCCGCCAAAACACCGCCAGCTTTCTCCATTCCGATGCCTCGGCTTCTGGAGGAGGATCTACCGAACGTGATTTCCAAATCTGACTTGTGACAAGCGTGACTGAAATAGTTTTTAAAGGAAAATACTTCACAGTTTAACAAGCAGTTGCTTACTAACAGCTGCGGCTAGCGCACTGAATTCAGCCCTGAGAGCACGGGGCTCAGCCTGCTCCGAGCTGCACACAAGAATGATGCCAACCCTTGAGTGTCCACAGGAGTTTCAGCTCTAAAGCACTTACTGTCAAACAGAGGGTTTTTTTCTTTTTAAAATCGCTGTTAAGACACAAACAGCAAGCTTTGGTTAAAGCTTGACCCATACCACTCACACGCATTAAATGCCAATGAATGAGAAATAACCACATAAGCCTATATAATTTCTTTCGCTTAAACATACGAGGTCTGGGCTCTGTTTATGTAAGAAGCTTTGGGAACAAGGCGGGCAGTGTACTTTAAATATGTAAAAAATCACAGCTTTAAACACACATGGAGCCAAGGCAACAGGTTCCGCTCCAGGTCGCAGACACAGGCAGGACAGTGAGCCCTGACAGCTCACCTACTGACAGCAGGGAGAGGCAAACCTTTAAGCCCCAGCTTCAGCTGGAGCTTTAAAACTTTTTGACAGTGGTGCTAAAGACAGAAGGCAGTTGCAGGTCTTGGCATTCTCTCCCTATCCATGTTTTTCCAATCAGGAGAGCTGGATGTGACTCCCTTTGAACAGTCAACAACGACAGCTCCAAGTTTACTGCAAGGGAAACCAATAAGCATTTCAAGCCCCAGTATCTCCCAGCCCCAGATATTTAGTTGCTTTTAATGAGATAACAGGAAGATTTATGGGTCCTGCTTTTACTCCAGAAATCTCTGGAAAAGTGCATGAAGCACCCAAAGGAAGGGCTGCACTCAGCATCCTCGTGGCCCACTATATAGCTTTCCTCAAGAAACAACAAATTACTCACTGGGTAGAGCAAGGCCAACAGACAAAACCCTCTAGGTTTTATATTTGGCTTTACAGTCACTCAGGCTCAGTTTTTTTGGAGTGAAGCTCCATGCGTACACATGCGTAAGAAAAAATTCTTACTTGATTGCAGAAAAAAATATTGAGAAGGTTTATTAATTCTGAGATGTTCTTACACTGCAACTTCTTAAATTAAACATCAACATCACTGATATAAAACAGAAACTAATCTTACACGGGAAGCAGCTCAGGAGTACTGCACAGACCAAACAACCCACTGTCCTTTCCACCCCAGCAGTACTTCTGAGGTAACAGAAGCTCTGACGTTATCAGGATTTTAGGAAAAGTATACGATGTGAAAACTGAAATGTAACGCCCAGTTGTGTACCCTAGTGACCTCAGTGGACCATACAAAAACACAACGGCCCCACAGGGTAAAAACCACCACACACAACAGCAGCAGTAACTGTGGGGTCACTGGATGTTTGCAGGATGCCACACACGGGTGTGAGCAGATGAACAAGGGGCCCAGCCACGAGCTCCAGCATAGGGCAATACACAGCCTTCTGTAAACCCAAGAAAGACTCACTTATACTTTCCAATATGTGATTTTGGAAAAATATCTCCAATTTCTTACACATTCTGAAGGAGCAACTATGCCATCGGTGCTTCAAAAGAGCATCCTCTGCTTAGACTGAAGGATTTCAAGTTGAGTGCCCCTCTTCCAGGTGCTGTGCAGTGAGATAACCAGGCCATGAGCCGCCATGTGGCAATTACACAAGCAATTTTGATGTACATCACTTCTACGCTCATGGAATAAAGCCATTACTATCACAGAGATCTGAGAACTGGCTCTTGGGGAATTAATGCAGTGTCTCCCACCTGCATGCTGTTCTGGACCGGGCAAGGAGCAGAGCGGCTCTGGATGCTGCAGTGCAGCTCAGCTGCTCCTGTCCCCATCCGGGGGCTGGCATCACTGCAGCTGAGCAGCAGGAACAAGCTGTACATCTCAGAAGGGCTCCCCAAGGCAGTACCCCACCTTGTTACTAGCAAGCTAAGCCCTGGCTGCGGCAGTCCCTGCAGGTAGGTCCTGTACCTGCCGGGCAGGTGGCAGGCAGTGCTGCCAGGCTGCTGGGACAGGAGGGGAGCGCTTCGGGGAAGCGATGCTGTTCTGGCAGTGCTGGTGGAAATGCTGACGGGATGTGGAGTTATCTTGGCAGGGTGACATTATCTTGGCAGGGTGACGTTATGTCACACATCACCTGAGGGCCTGGACTTCCTCACCCAGCCCTCCTTGCTCAGAAGTTTTGTGTAACCTAGGCAGCTGTCTTCCTCATTGCTGCAATTAGTCATAACCATTACATGGAAAAAGAGGGCTTTTTTTCCTTTTTTTTTTTTTTTTTTTTTTGCCTAGGCGCTCTATTAGACTCCAATCACGTTAAACCCAGTTCAGTTACGCCACGTTACTACACCAAACCCACAAATACTTTAGGTTCAAAGACTCGAGAAGCCCAAAACGCATCACGCCACTTCCCTCATCAGCTCAGGTACAAAACCTTACAGCTCTCAGCAGCACAACCCTGGCTCGCACGGGTCGGGTACGCGCATTCCCATGACAGCTGACAACCGCACCTCCGGGACTCGAACCCGCGGCCCCCGCATCCCGCAGGAGCCGCCCCGGGAGCAGCGGGGCGCGGCGGGCGCTCGCACATGGGCGCGGGGCTTTGAGGCTGAGAAGCGCTCTCTCCGCTTCTCAAAAAGTTGTCGAGAGGACGACGGAAGAGAGAGAGAAAAAAAAACCACGCAAGCCAAGGAAACGCGAATCCTTCAGAAATACAACCTTTTCAAGATTTAAAGCCACGCCAAACTCTCCCACAAACTCCCCCTTCCACGCCTACGAAGCGACTGCTTACCGCGGCCGGGACTCGCTCACCGGCTCCGCCGTCCTCCGTCACCCTCGGCTGCGGGAACGGCCCGGCCCCGCTCCGCCCGGCTCCCCGCCGGCTCCCCCGGCGCCGCCCCGCGCTCACTGCCGGCCCCGGGCAGCCGCAGAGCGAACCCAGCGCCGGGAGGCGGCCCCGCATCGCCCCCGCGGCCCCTCCGCCCGGGGCTGCGGGAGCACAAAGGGCCAAAAGCGCGGCGGCAGCGGGGCTGCCCGGCATGGCTCCTCCCAGGAGGATCCCGCAGCGGGCTCGGCTCGGGGGAGAGCTGCGGGCAGGTTGGGTTGCGACGCGTCTAGCGCAACAAAGGCTCCGAGGCTGGGTGTCTCCTTTAAAGCAGAAAAAAAAAAGAGAAGGACCGAGCAGCCTTCACGGATGGAGCTCAGAGCAACTCGACGGGCGGCTTGCACAAACTTCTCCCAGCCCGCTGCTCAAAGGCAACTTTTTCAAACTTTTTTTTTTACCTGAAACTTTTAACAGCTTCTAACAGCATCTTGAGCTGTAAGTTGGAACCTGAGCGGAACCTCTTTATTCCTCCCACCGTCCTTGCAGGGGATTGGAACTTCAGGTCCCCTTCAACCTGAAGCATTCTGTGATCCCACAAAATCCTACCTCGGAAATTTGCACCGTTTCACCTACACGAAAATGGAGCAGATTTAATTAGCTGCATGGCCTTATGAATGTCTCCTCTGGGTTTATGGCAACACAAAAGACCAGCTTCATCAGTAATTAAGGGTTTGCATTGAGATGCACTCTGGAACCTTCTCTGGAGACGTTCAAGACCCACCTGGACACTGAGCTGTGCAACGTGGGCTGGGAGCTGCTTTGGCAGGGGGGTTGGACTTGATGATCTCTGGAGGTCCCTTCCAACCCCTACAGTTCTGTGAGTCTGTGAACCCCAGTGCATGCACAAGGCATCTGCACCCAGGGAATTCACTTTGTGTCTACCCAGGAAGATGATTATCATGTTTATGACCCGTCATACAATAACTACAGGCTGCACGTCTATGCTATCTATCATCTCACAGGGAGCCAGCTGATAGGTTCTTTGCTTACCAACCTAGATCAAATGCTGGAGCCACAGAGGCTGAATTCCAGGGGTGACAAACCTAACATCTCTTCCTCTGCACAGCTCAGGGCAGCTCTCAGAAGGCTGTGCTGCTCCTGGAGCCACGAGCATCCACTGCAACAGCAAGGATTAGGATCAAGCTGAGTTAAGTTGTGGGGCGAGCAGCTCTCTGCCTCCCAGGCTGCAGGAAACCAGCAATGGAAAAAAGTTGCTGTGATTTCTGATACAGGTACAGGCATCCAGCTGCCCTCACGTTTGAGGGGGAGCTCAACTCTGTTGTCATCTGGAAACCATTCTGCAAATGGCTTCTGCAGGTACAGCAGCCTTCAGGGGAAGGAGACCCTGGAGAGAAGGAGGGTTGTTAAAATAAACCTTCATTTTCTTTGCAAGCAGCACTTGAATCTGGCACAGAGCTGTGGATGCAGAGTAGCTAGGTTCCTGCTAATGCAACCAAACTGAACATTTTTTGGAGTGGGATAGTCCTTTCACTCAAATAATGTGCTGTCCCTGCTCACTCATCAGCCTCTGGCTGTACCCAAACCCTTTCCCCTTGGCCTTTAGGAAACCGGCACCTGGTGGAGCACTGGGGGGGACACGACTGGAGGCCGTGCCCCGTTCTGCCCCACCCCTGTGAATTCAACCTGAGGGTTTTTCCCATAAACCATCATTTTTTGCCAAACCAAGGCACTATGCGGTGGGGGAAATGAGCAAGCACTCAAAAGCAAAACAAAACCAAACCCCAAGCAAACAAAAAATCCCACAACCTCCATAAATTCCCATGAAATTGGCTTGAAAAAGAGCACTACATTAAGTAAGTTTTAAAACTGCATATTTTTCTTCTGAACTTGCCTTCTAATTTTGAGAATGCAGACAGGACGAACTAACATTGGATTGACAAGTCCTTCCCGGTAAGCACGGGGACAAGATGCTTTGTTCTCCACACTCCAGCCCCCTTTAAACTGAAGTTAAGGTTACCACCAGCCTACAAGAAAAACCAAGCACTGCAGTATTTGAGATAAACCTTTAAGTGCTGCAAAGCCTCGATGCATTTGTTCTGAGCAATAAAGTCTGTGAAAGCGCTGAGAAGAATTCTCAATTGCTCTTTGAGAAAACTTAGCGCCCAATTTCAAGGCCATTGGCATGAAAGGAAACCGTATAAATGCACTTAAATTTGTTTAAAATTAAAAAGGAGTTTATCTTCTGTGTTTCCCGGTCAGGAGTTCATAGCCGTGCACTCTGCAAAACCACAGCATCAATTAGTTGCAGCCCAGCTTGGCTTAGATATCCAAGCCACTTCTGTAACAAACACCTGATATTTACATTTCCACTGCTTTCTACATACAAATTGCCCACACCGTCATTTGTGGCGGTTGAAAATGAGGTTGTGCAACTGCCAGCAGTTATTTTTGGCAAGGCTTTGAGTTGGCCGTCCCTGTAGAGCCCCAGACATTCACCTTAAGCCTCTGCTTCGAAAAAAAAATGAAAAGTCAAATATTAAATCATTACGTTTTGGAAGACTGCAGTGACAGGAAACTGACATTTGGAAATTTTCAAATTCAGCTGATTTCTTCAAAAATCCTCAGAGCTGTAGGACATATCCCGCTGCATCCCATCACAGCAGTAAAAAAAAAAAGAAGTGCAAGATCTCAGAGACTTTCAAATACTGAGCAGAAGCTGACTGTATTTTGACTCCTTCGTGGCCAGCAGGTCGAGGGAGGTGATCCTCCCCCTCTGCTCTGCCCTGGTGAGGCCTCACCTGGAGCACTGTGTCCAGTTCTGGGCTCCTGGTACAAAACAGACAGGGATCTGCTGGAAAGAGTCCATTGGAGGGCTACAAAGATGATAAAGGGCAGAGAACAGCTCCCTTATGAGGGAAGGCTGAGAGAGCTGGGGCTGTTCAGCCTTGAGAAAAGAAGACTCAGAGGGGCTCTGATCCACATGTATAAATATCTGAGGAGCAGGAGGCAAAGGGATGAGGCCGGACTTCTCAACAGTGTGTGGTGATAGGATGAGGGGAAATGGCCACAAACTGAAGCATAGGAAGTTCTGCACCAATGTGTGTGGGAACTTCTTCCCAGTGCAGTGATGGAGCACTGGAGCTGCACACAGAGGTGGTGGATCTCCTCTGGAGACATTCAAGGCCCACCTGGACACTGAGCTGTGCAACCTGGGCTGGGAGCTGCTTTGGCAGGGGGGTTGGACTCCATGATCTCTGGAGGTCCCTTCCAACCCCTACCACTGTCAAGGAGGGGGGTTTAAGGTTTTCACTTATTATTTGCCTTAGTCATTAGAAGCAGAAAACTGATCCAGTCGTCTCTGCTTGCTGCAGCTATTCTTAGCTGGCTTTGATATTTCTATCAGCTAGGAGAGCGTAACAATGTTATCGTGCTAACAAATTTCAAACATTTTACATAAGCTCTTGAGTGCCTTTAAAAAATGCTGTATTGATTACACTGCTCGTGTTTCACCAGCCAGAGGAGCTATGAAAAAACAACATGCTTAAAGAATAATAATAATTAAAAAAAAAAAAAAAACAGCCTGATGGGTTTCAGTCTCATGAAGCAAGTGCTCTGTTTGTTGGAGCATCGTTTACACAGAGAGGCCAAGAGGCCAGCTTTGAGGTTGGAAAACGGCAGTGAGTTTGGGCCAGCAGATTGCTCAAATCCTGCTTGAATGCATCCCACCTACTTCCCTCATTTCTGTTTTATAAACTGAAACAACTGATGTCCCCGTTACTCCAGCAAAGTAGGATTGCTGCTTGTAGGGGGTCTGGGCGAGAAAGGACTGCACAGCAGCTGAGTTGGAGGCTCAGAGACAACAAATTCTTTGCACGGGAGCAGAGATGTTGCCCTAAATTTAGTGGCTTTAAGGGCAAGCTGCAGCTTTCGCCTCTTTGCACACAGCTGTCTGGAAGGATACACCGAGAGGGGAAGGAAACAAACAGCCAAGGTTGAAATGGAAGCATGGCTGCCAAGTCACAAAGAACAGATCCAAACAGCACACCGGGGCTGGCCCAGGACAACACACCCAACGTGCCATCCACCAAGGACACCGTGCCCTCTGTGCCTGTGTGCTATCCAGCATTTCAGGAGACCACACTCAATGTCCCACTCTCATCAAGTACAACGCACCCAACGTGCCACCCAACATCTCAGTTCAACACACCCAATTGCCACCCAGCATCTCAGGGCCTGAGAATGTGGGGCAATGAATCCTTTGATTGGAGCAGTTCCTGCCATTCAGGGAGAGTTTCCTAAAGGCCAAGGGGACTCTAAGAATCAAAAAGTCAAGATATGTGCACATGAGCAGAGTGCAAACAGATGCACAAGAGATGTCAGGTTTTCCATGCACCCCACTCACCAATCCTCACAGTTAAAAACTGTCGTGTTACTCCTGAGTCTGCATGCAGGCATGGTGATGTTAAAGCAAGCATCACCTAAAGCCAACTTTGATATCCTTGCTACTCAACAGACAACGGACTGTCGGGGCCATTCAGATTTGGAAACAAAGCCTGCACAAGGCTGCTTTCCTCGTTCATTCTGGAAATGTAAGTCTCAAGACTTTATATACTTGACCTTCTGCTGTTCAAAAAGCTTTTTACCTACAGGGAGCCCTCAAGATGAGCAGAGTTCAAGTAAGGAGAAAAAAACCAACTAAAACAAATAGATGGAGGAAAAACATACAGCAAAGGATGAGGGAAGTGCTGGGGGATCTGTCTCTTCAGGCACAGCTCCAGAGGAGCCTTTGCTGAGAAGCACTAGTGCTGTGCAAGCATGCCAAGATGCAGAAAACCTGGAAGAAAGCCACATCCAAGTCATTGAGAATATGCCTGTGTCTGTAATTGCTGTTTTCAGAGCTGCCCTCCGCAGGGTTCAAAGCCAGAATTAATCCTACTTTGCATATTCTATTAGAAACAGGGACAGTAGGACTCGCTCCATGGCACCCAATTTTGCGAGAAGCCAGAAGATAAGAGTTGGAATACAGAAAATGGGGGAGTACGTAGGAGATATAAAAACCATTTTGGGAAAATAGACAGCTTACTTGGAAGAAGCAGGGTCGAAAAATACATTTGGGGAAAGATTAATCAGAAAAGAAAGAAAAAAGGGTAATCCAAAAGTGATTTTTAATGAGAAAAGAAGACCAAAACGGACACCAAGCTGCCTGCCCAGATGCTGGGTAGAATATCACCATGTCCTTGCTGGGTTTGTTTAGTGAATGGCTGTGTTTGACTGCCACAGACTCACATTAAACCCCAAAGCAACAGCAGGGCATCGCAGTCCTCCTTTTTCCACTGAAAGGTGCTCTGAGTACAACTGGGCACACTGTCAAAGCACCGCTGTATAAAGACTTTGCCTTTTCCGTTGCCTAAAGCGGCACTCCATGAGGTCAGCAGCATCTGCTAAGAGTAGGTGGCAAAACTCCCTTCAATTCCTTAGAAAGCACGTTGGGCAAGAGTGAAGACACCGTGATGTTATTCTTCCTTTAGCAGAAAATTCCCCAGATGAACCATCACAGGCTCCAACCTGCGGCCTGCGTGCAGCCAGAACTCCCACAGGACTCACCAGCCAACCAAGGGCTGCAGTCAGAGCTGTGTGTGCACCACCAGTGGCTCCTGAGGATAGCAGTGAGGTGGGAGGAAAACACAAATCTCAGATGCAAATACGCCAGGGAGAAGGGCAGGAGAGAGAGGCACAGCCCTATTCACTTTGTGCCTTTTATTCACGTGTAGATTGCCTGCAGCCATTTTCCTCTTTGTTTCATGATATGAGATGCAGGTAAGCTCATTATGAAGGTGAAAAAAATAAGGGAAAAAGGGAACGAAAGAAGGGAAAGAAAGGGAATTGAGGAAGGACACATCATCACTGTTTTGAGAACAGTTTTAACTCCAAAATCTCGTGTTCAGATGCTAACGACACAAAGAATTAGGGCTAAGAACTCACTTGATTGATCTGAAAAGCAGTTCTGCATTTCTCCTCCCTCATCCAGTGAGACTGTTAAAATATTTAACGCTATATTTGTCATACAGACAAAAACAACCGAGTCAGTGTTTAAAACTAAGGAGTGCACATTCCTTTTGTACCTATGGAACTTGCCAATTTTCAATGGCAAGAACAAAGCACACAGACAATCCAAAAGTATGTCTGGACTAACTTTAGAGATCTTATCTGATGCATGCATAGGACACAGGACGTTTTTCCAGTCGCTCTGCCGATGCCAATTGCTGTAATGCACTTTCCATATGAGAATACTGCTTAGAGAAGTCAGCCAATGCAGCAGAACCCTCAGTGTGCTGCTGCAAGAAGGTGTGCTATGAAGAGCTCCCTTGGCACTGCTTCCAAGAGAGGCACTTTGCACATACCAGCAGGGAGAATTACAGAAAGTCAGCAGGAAACACCACACCACCTCTACACATCTCCAAGACTTGGCCATCGTTTGCTGGTTGCATCCATGCTCTGTCCAGCATCTGCCGTGCCCACAATGCAAGCAGACTCATTTCATGCAGACCTCTTTCCTCTCCCCATAAAGGAATGGAGTATATGGAGCAGATATTACTGAAAGAGGCAAAGAAACAAGTTTTGTTCTTTCCTGAGTATAACTTTGACAAGGAATTGGAGCAGCCAGGGGACAGCAGTAAGGGACCTTCCACAGGGATGTGTGCCCAGTGCTCCTGTCCCAGCCTCCTTCCAAATATTGCTTTCCTTTTTGCTGAAGATTTGAAGGGAATGGTGTCATATTATTGCCTCTTCTTATTTGCTCACTCTTGCCCCACTGCTTCAGCATGTGGGGCAGGAAAACTTTGGGCTGATCCTGCATCTGTTGCTCCAGAGCAAAGGCCAGCAGAAGTAATTCCTCCTTTTGCTACAGAAAGAAATCCTAATGAGGATTGAAGAGTCAGAGCACAACTCTGCAGCTCAGCATGGTTTCAACATGCAGGGCCTTGTAAGGGTGCACCCCTGCAGCTCCACGCTGCACAGAAGCAGTAGAGGTGGGAGAAATAGGGCTAAAATAATTCAGAACATAATGTTTCCTTCTCCTCAGTGTAATGTGCTTCTTACTATTCTATTCCTTTAAGTGTCATAGAATCACTAAGGTTGGAAAAGTCCTCTAAGATCCCCAAGTCCAACCCCCACCCACCCCCACTATGCACATGTCCCTCAGTGCCACATCTCCATGGCCCTGGAACACCTCCAGGGATGGGGACTCCCACTCCCTGTGCAGCTGTACCAATGTATCACCACTCTTTCCAAGAAGACATTTTTCCAGATATCCAACCTGAATTTATTTTTGAGGGGGATGGAAACGTTCCTTCTCAGTGGACTTCTTCCACCAGGCCCAAATCCCTGCACTCAGCTCTTAGAAACACACTCCTTGTCTGCGTGGCTAGAGTAGTGTATCTCCTTCAACAATTAGAGGGCAATAAACCACTGGAAACACTGAGACTAGAAGCACCGTGCCTGGAGTGCATGATTTAAATTCAGCCCTGCAAAACCAGCTTTGAGCTCACAGGGAGAGCAGAGCAGTCAGCGTGCCGAGCTCAGCTGAACCAATGCATTCTGCTTCTCACCTGTATTACTGTAGACACACGTTCCTGTAAGAGCCAAGCCTGTCCAGGAGCAGAGCTTCCCCTGTACCTGTGAGTCCCCAGTGCCTGAGCCCCAGGAGCTGCAGCATGTCCTGTGTCCCACGTACCCCCACTCACAGCCGCAGTCCCAGAGCAGCAGCTGCTGCTGGCACCCACCCTCCCTCTGCAGGAACAGGTGATGATGCATTCCTGGAGCTTACACAAGTATGAAGCAACCACTCCATGAATTGCCAGCAGCTGTTTCCAGAGCCCCACCCTGCCTGCCACAGGTATTTGTTTAAAGTATGGCACCCGCCCTGACGGAAGGCACATGCTTAGGCACATGGAAGTATCAGCCCTGTAAGGCTCCTGAGCCTGGCTGTGCCAGCAAGCAGTTGGGTAACATCAACACTACAGGGCTGGGACACCTTCCATCACGTAAAGGGAAATGCAAAGAGAGGAAAGGAACCAGAGAGAAATACCAGCTCTAATTTCATGGTCACTTTACAGGCAGAGCCTAAAGAGGAAGTCACACAGCTCAGGCTTCCAGCACCAGTGACGTTCTTTTAACACATTTTGCTTGTAAACCCAGATCCTATTGAGTCTGCATTGCTGGCTCACAGGAGGAGCTCCTTTCTGTTTTCATAGAGCTGTTTGAGTTGGAAAGGCCCTTTAAGGGCACCTTGGGCGTCTGCAGGGATGGGCACCACCACCTCTCTGGGCAAAAGGTGGATAATATTTAATATTTTCACTGGTGATACCCAAAAAGATCCCATTCAGGCAGAGCACTCACTGACATCACCCGCTGTGGTACAGAGAAAGCAGCAGCATGCCCAGCTGACAGCAGAGCACTGCTTCTAAACTGTGTTTCTCCTGAATTAACTGAGTGTTGAGCTGGGAATTCAGATAGCAAAGTAGAAACTCACCGAAAAAATAGTCTTGGTTTCTGCTAGGCTTTGAAATATAATAAGGAAAAGCAACAGTTCCTGCACTCCACAAGTCCCAGCTACGAATTCGTGTCTGAAACAACTCCATGTCATTAGAAACACTGAATAATGCAGTGATCAAAGGCACTGTCAGTACAATTCCAGCATGCAGCAGGATGAGAGGGCGGCCTGACAGCTAACTGAGAGTAATTGGGCTGTACTCAGGCTTGTTTTTAAGTGCTGCAGGTCTCAAGTAACTGGGTCACCAAAACTCAGGCAAAAACCTGCTCACTTCGGGCTGGGGAGTGCTGTTTGCTGCCTCGCTTCAGGCTATGAGATGTGAGAGAGTGCTGGGAAACACAAACACATCCATGCAGATGAGGGCAGGGAACTGGGGCAGCAGTGGGACAATGAGAAGGGCCCTCCTTGGGTGCTGAGACACCTCTCACACCCAGACCCTATGCATGACTGCTCTTTTCTTCCTCTGAGTCCACGTTTAGAGGGATTCAGATTGAATCTCAGAGTGGAGCGAGTGCCCTGCCCACCCGGACAGCACAAGTCCGCCTCCAACATTTGTCCCCATGGAGCCCCAGGGACCTGGCGACCGTGTCATGCAGCAATTTAAAGACAATACCTGTCGGTGGGCAGTCCTGCCACAGCCGTGTCTTGAAACGAGCCGAGGTCGAGTGTCTCAGGCTCCAGGAATGCGAATGGGGACGGTGTCCTTTGGATGTCCTGCAGCGAGAATTCATGCCCAAAGTCCACCTCACTCATATGAATGTCAGCACCAGCAAAGCCTGCACGTGGGGAGCACTCCCCCTGCTCCATCCCGGCGGTGGAGGGGGAGCAGTCACCACGCAGCTCTCCCTCCTGCTCCCTGGTACTGCTGCTTAACACTGAGCCACCTCCAGCAGTGTCCAGCATCCTTGCTGTGCCTGACTCAGGGCTGTCCCCAGGTTTTTCAGCGCCCATCTCAGGGATGGCTCCAGGTTTTCCTGCACCTGTCTCTGCCGAGCTCAGCACTGTGTCACTGTTCTCCTGCACATCTCCTTCCATCACATCGCTGGATCCCAGCTGGGAGTCAGTGTGCATGCAGCCATCCTGGCTGGCTTCTTTTTTTATGTAATCCATTACCTCACACGTGGCTCCTCTCTCCTCTCGCCGTGGACTTTCTGATGTTCTCATGCATTCCCTGTTTCGTGGATCATCCGGCATCACCTGTGTGTCACTCTGTGCCTCAGTGTCACGCATAAAATTGTTGCCCAGCTCCTGAATTCCCCCTGGTGACGTGCTAACGTTGTCCAGCAGTTTTTCACAGCTGTAAGACCCTCCCAGGAGGAGACCTGAAGCTGCCACATCAGAGGTGCTCGTAGTGGTGTCCAGACTTCTGCACCCATTTTCCTCTTCTCCTGGCTCACTGTGACAGCTCACACCCTCCTCAGGTGGCTCTGCACTGCGCTCCGTCATTGACCTCTCTGTGGGAGCAGCATCCTCCAAGTCCTCTGCTGCTGGGAAGCTGGCTGTGCTGGGCTGTTGCTTCTCTTCCAAAGAGAAGTTCTCATCTGCTGCCCCATCAGATGCAGTCGGTCCATGCTCCTTCCCCTCTAAGCCCATTAGTGACGCAGGCTCCGCACTGCCAGCACACAGCCCTGCCTCTCCTTCCATCCCACTGCTCTCTGGACACTCAGCATTCGCCTTTTGCAGGTTCTCCAGCACAGATGCAACATATGCAGAGCCCTCCGAGCAGGGAACCCTGCTCAGACCAGGCTGCCTGCTTCCCTCTGCTCCCTCTGCCACTGCGTCCTCCTGCTGCAGAGAGCCAGGAGCCGTGCGCAGAGCTAAAGGCAGCTCCGGTCCCTCTGCCTGCAAGTGGCTCTTGGGTACCGTGCCCACCTCGACTGACCCCAAGAGGTTCCCAGCACCGCACGGTTGTGCCGTGCCCTCAGCTGCTGGGCTCTGAGTGCAGCCTGCATGGCTTTCAGCTGGCAGCTGGGCTAACTCTGCGCTCAGCGTGCTGCGGACTGTCTGCCTGAATATCTGGCTGATGTGCTCCCTGAAGGCCGGCAGGCTGGAGCCCAGCGAGAGGCACGGCACAGCCTCATGCTCCTTTGCAGGGCTCTCCGCAGCACTCTCTGTCCTCTTTCTGTTCTTATTCTCCTTTAAAACCCCTTTCCCTAGCTCTGCACTCCCAGCTCTCTCTAAGATCTCCCCGTACTTGTCATCTGCACAGATACGGGTTGCGATTTCCTCATTACAACCTCCCTGTTTACCAGCAGATGAAAGGCTCAGCAGCTTTCCTTCCAGAGCAGGGGCTGCGAGCAGAAGCTCTGCCGAGCTGTCACTCTGCTGCTCTTTGAAGTTTACATCACCTTTTGTTTCTTTGGATTTAATTGCAGATAGTTCTTTCTTCAGCTTCTCGGAATTAAACTGTGATAAGTTTCCAGAGCTCTGCCCCACATTTAAAGTCTGTGTGTCTCTGTCACGCTGAACTCCCTGCCCAGGAACATCTCTTCCATCCTCACGCATGCCACCCACAGAGCTGTTTTCTGCCTCTACTGCTTTCCCTGTGCCCACTCCAGATGAGTGCATGGACACCTGAGAACCTGCAGCCATCTGCTCAGGAGGATTACTTTGGCTGTTTTGGCACTCTGCTGCTTCTAGCTTGTTGTTTAGCAATTCCTCCTTGGTACCACTGTCTGCATTGCTCCCAGCTTGCTGGCTGGGATGATGGAATGCAGAGGTCAGCACAGAGGGGGCTGTAAAGTTGGCTTGACAGAAACCAGGCTCCTCCGATGCCTGTTGCATGCAGCTGGATTTATGGGGCTTATCAGCAGGAATCACTTCCCCTTGCACCTGGGGCAGTGAAGGACACCATTCTGCCCCTGGACCTTTGGCACTTTCCATACTCCTGGTTTCTTTGACAGCAGCATTGTCCTCTCCGCTCATCCCTATGCTCCCACCCCTCCGGGTCAGGCCCCAGGCAGCACTCAATCCTTCCATCTCTTCTGAGCTTTTCACCAGCACTGCTTCCCTTTGAGTTCCTGCACTGGCCATTTGAGGATCGCTTCTCCCAGCACTATCAGAAGTAGATGCTATTTCAGGGTCGCTGGGCAAAGCCTGCTGTATGTTAGTGGCACTTGCTGGGTTCTGTGTCCCTGGAAGAGCATCTCCAGCAGCAGCATGGCTCTCCCCAGCACTGCCTTTCATCCTGCAGATGCTGACTGGCCCTTCGTTCGTGTCATATTCTTTAGAAATCGTATCACTCTGACATGCTTCCTCACGCTGACTAGCTGAGATCAAAGGATTATCGCCCTGCTTGGGCTTGTTTGAGTTCTGCTTACTGCAGCAGCTTTCTTCTGCCCCAAGATCACTTTTGTTCTGCTCAGTGCAATTTTGCAAATGAAGCACGGTCGCACCAGGAATGTTTTGCAGGTGTTCACTGCTGCATGCACCCCCCAGGATCTCAGCGCTGCTCTCATCCTCCTCCTCTCCTTCTGCTCTGCTGGAGCCACACTGGGATGCTGCAGGACCCAGCAGAGCTCTTTTATTCACGTTTGGAGGCATTTCTGGTGGATTGCTGGGATCTGTTAGTTCTGCAAGCTGCTCAAGGTTGTGGGGCCCATCTTTGTGTCCCTGGTCATCCTCTCTCGTGGCAGTCATCAGCACACTTCGGTGTGCCTGGCGTTCGAGTCCTGCAACTGAAGCCACCAATTTCTCAATCTGCTCCTCATTGGGAAGAGCAGCCAGAACATCTGCATTTGCTTGCAGGTCTCCAGGACAGCCCCCCACCTCTGCCATCTCATTTGAGCCCTGAAATTCAGGTTTTGATGCAGAAGTTTTGATGCTTCCTCCGGCCTTGCTGCTGCTCTCAGGCTCTCCTTGACCGCCCGTTTGGCAGTCAGTCCCTAACACAGCTTCTCCAGCACCAGCTTTTTCCCAGGCTTCACCCTGCCCACTCAGCATAATGCCATTGTTCTCAGGGTGGAGGAGCGGTGAACTGTGTGCACCAGCTGAACAAACCTCCTCAGCCCCATGACGGCCTGGCTGCCCCCGAGCTGTGTCCCGTGCATGGCAGCAAGCAGAGCCCAGCGGGCACTGTGCCCTTGTGCATGGCACAGAGCTGCCCCTGCTCTCCAGGGCGGCTGCATTCCCTCCATCCAGCTGCTGCTCAGCTCTACCAACAAGAGACTGTGAGTGGTCTTCAAGGGAGTCCAAGTCACCCTCTTCATGCAGGAGCTTTCCTGCAGCTCCTTCCTTCACATCGCCTGCTGCAGCCTCGGCACGAGGACTGAACACTTCGGGGCTGTGTCCCACGTGGGTTTCTTTTGCATCTTCAGTGTGGATGCCAAGGGAGCTCAGCAGTTGTGTTCCTGCCCCACCTGACCCCGCGCTGGCTGCTCGTGCCTCCTCTCCTCGTGTTTTGTTTTGCTCTCCTGTTACACTCGCAGATTCAGTCCCCTTTAGATTCAGCTCCATAGATGTGCTCAGAGAACCACCTAACACATATTCTTCCAGCAGTAATCTTTTATCTACCAGGGAATTGTCCTTGGTGGGACTGGCAATGCTCTCCATTTCAGAAAGCGTGGAGCTCTCTCCAGACACATCAGCTTTTATGATTTCATTGCTACTGGCTTCATCTTTTTGGCTTTCGGTTGTGACAGCTGATTTTTGTTCTTCTCTTTCCTGAAACGATGAAGGCTCAGCACTAACAAGCTCATCCTCCTTTTGAAGCTGCCTTTGAGAAATGGGTTCATCTTTCTCAGAGGCTGTTCCCACTGCTTCGCTTCTCATTGGATCATGGTAGTCATTTCCAGGCAAGCATTCCCTCAAAGGTTCTTCCAGCTTTGGCACTGGGAGATCTGGGGGGTCAAAAGGCAGCTCTGGCACTGAAGGGCAGGCTGCTGGTGGTGCTCCTTGCCTTTGGGCTGTGGTCACCTCGTTCCCTGTTGTTACAGCCCCCACCTGCAGGCCACAGACCTCCAAGGTCTCAGGCCTCGCTCTGGAACTCTCAGCACTTACAACTGCTCCTGTTGCTGGGTAATTTGGGATTAAGGTTTCCTTTCTCATTAGCAGACCCTCTCCACCATCTGTGTTCCGTCTACCTTGCTGCTCTACAGCTTGTGCCTGACCTACTTCCCAAAATCCCAGCTCTTGCTCAGCCTTCTGGGCATGAAAATAATCCCCTGCTCCTGCACTCCAGGGAGCCGTGCTGACCCACGGTTCCCCCGTGTCCCCCAGCTGCTCACTGTGCCACAGGGACCCCAACTCCCTCAAATGCATCTCTGGAAGTGCTGCAGGATGGCTGGGATCTCCAGGATCATTCCCACCAGTTCTCAGAGCAGCAGGTGTAACAGGGCCACGCCTGGGGCCTCCTTCCTCAGAAGTACCACACGCTGTTCCCTCCTCTTTGTCATTCAGTGCTTCATTGCAGTTTGAGGTTGGTGACACGTCATTGCATCTCATAGGATCTGCTACGACATCCTCCAGACAGCCCTCTGCAGGCACAGAGACAGGCAGACATCTCTCCCTTGCTTCTGCAGCTTGCTGTAAGGCACAAGAGCCCGTGTCTCCTCCATCTTCTTGCATGATAACACACTGTCCTGTCCCCTTGGAAGGCAACATGCTTGAATTTGGGCTGGGCACGTCTTCAGCGCTGGAGCTATTGAAGCCTTCATCACTGATGCTGCCAACAGTGGAAATATTTGTTTCGTGTCAATAAAAAGAAGCAAAGAATAAAAACAGTTCATGCCATTGACGTTTCAAAGCCATGCAGGACATGCATTGAGGAGCTGGCAGTCTGTTCACGGGGGCACACCACCAGGCACGCGTGGCAGCACCTCATTACACCAGTACACGAGCTCAGTCCTTTCCTACCAGCTATTGTGCCTGTGGCATGCATTTTAAGTATTCCCAAATCCCACATTCCAGCCAGATGTTCCCCTGCTGAGGGAGCAACCCAAGGAAACAACAGCACCTTTGAGAAGCAGAAAGGAAAAAGCACCTTTCTAGAGGGCTACTTTGCACAAAGCTAAGGGCTGTGCAGTCCGCGGGGACTGCTGGAATTGCACTAACAGAAGACGAAGGCCCATCTGTCCTATTTCCTCCTGCTGGCCAGCAGAGCTGCTTGCCACCAGCAGCACCAAGCTCCCAGCCTGCAGAGCCACACGGCCCTTGTGGTCACCTCACAGCAGTGGTTGTGTTCCATATACCCAAGCTGTAGCTGTTCAACTACAGATTAGAGTGAAAACGGGAATAGAAATGACGTGGGTGTCAAACGGATTTATGGAGTCGGGTACAGGATGAAGAAAGTGGCAGACAGTTGCCATTTCAGTTCCTTGCTCATTCTGCTGCTTTATCTTCTTAGTGATTAACTTGCCAGGACCCTCCGAGCTGGAAGCCAGCTCTGTTCCCAGGGCTCTGAGCTCCAGGAGGCTGAGTGCTGGAAAAGGGAGGAACCACCACCCACAGCAACAGCTCCTCCTTACGGCTTGTCTGTGGATCTTTAGCTATTGGCAAGCCCATCTTCCAGCTGAGTTAGGAAAGCAAGGTAACAAATCTGGGATCGAAACGCCGTTGATGTCCATTCTGCATGACACTTCTGTGCTTTGCACACCTCTAAATGACCAAAGTTTCTCAAAGACCTCTCCTCTTTGTCATACTGCATTTGTATTTACAGCTATGCAATATGAAATACTTCCAAATGAGTCTGAAGCAGTTACATAACACGGATGCATCCACAGATTTCCTACTGTAGGACGCAGTAGGATAGCAGCAATAGTAAAGTAGCAACTGAATAGTAGCAAACTTACCACTTCCAGATTCAAGGGGAGAAAACAATCCTATGAACTGTGCTGTTCATCAGCTCTGATTTTATAACACTTGATAATGCTGAAATCCTGTTTGCTTTACTTGTGAGTGGATGAAGAAAGATTTTGGACAACTCTGTAAGCGATGTGTACTGAATGAGTTAAAATTAAAGCCCTGGCATGTCCTTTGATGGTGACTCACATCAGTGCCTTTTAAACGAGGTAGCACAGGTAGCACACATTCCTCTTCCGTGCTACTTCTGTCCTCATTCAGGGCCCTAACACAGAATACAAAGCTTTTAGTTCCCAACCATGATAAAGTGCACCTGGACTGGCCTGTTTGAATGTCTCCGTTGATGTTTCTCCTCCTGCTGTAGGTAGCATAGAGAACCATAAAGGGAAGACATGCTGCTACTTCTCACTTCTTTCCTAATCTTGCTTTGCTAGTTGCAGGAACTCTAGCGATCAGCCAAACATCTGCTGGGAATGACTTAAGCACAGCTGATCCTATGTGGGGGCAGAAGGACAGAATAAATGACCTCAAAGGTCACACCTCACCCCATTATCTTCCACTCTTTTTAAAGGGAATAACACTACAGGGGGAAGACTTCAAGGGCTGAAGATAATTCTCCCCTTAGGGAAATGCAATCTACATGAAAATGTATTAACAATCGATAATCACCTGCACAGAGCCTGTATTTTCAGACTACTCTGTCTGAGCAACGTCAAGCTATGACTAAACTTGTTATTTTCTTTTTAAATACAGGAAAAATGTGTTTTCTCTTGTGGTTTCCCGAGATCTCTTCTATTGGCAATCTGAATGGAAAAATTGCATTAAAAACTGCTTAAAACATTCCAACAAGAAAGCATCAAAGACTGTTGGAGCTCTTCGTAGTTTGGTCAGAGCTGAAGGCAGAAAGAGCCTTTTTGCAAGGAATAATTAATGCTTGTAATAATTGCTGCATGTAATTGATACATTAAAAAATGAAAATGCAGCTTAATTAAGGATAGCTGTATGGCCTTGTTAAAACTAGGCCCCCTAGCTTGCTCAAAGGAGCACAGGGACCATAGACACGCGTGGCCCATTGAAGATAAACGAAGACAAGCAGAGCTGCTGTTTGCAGCTCAATGCGAGGGTGATCCTGTGAAGGGAAGGACAACACAGCGGTGTGTAGGGTGGTTGTTTACAACACAATGGAGAGTCCAGTGAGAATAAGTGGAGTCACTGTTTGCAACTCAATGGGAGGGCCCTGGAGATAAGGAGGCAGAGTTGCTGTTGGGACACAATACAACCCCCTAATAAAGGTTTCACAACGATACCACCAGGTGTGCCCAGAGACCCTCCCCACGTTCTAGGATGTAACCCATTTCTTGGAAATGCGATGAATATGTATACAGTATGCCTATAAACGTGCAGTCACTGCTCTCCCTGGTGTGCACATTTGGTGAGCAATTCCCAGGCACCCAGTGTTGTAATAAAGAGAATACCTGCCTGACATAAATCACTGGCCTGTCAAGTTGCTATATTGGATTTCTCAGCTTCCCAGCCATACTAGGTGCATACTGAACGTGGAACATTCAGTTGTCTCACTGAATTCAAGATACACCCAACAGAACCTTTCCCACATCTTAGAAGTTAGGCACACACTGATGGATTTACAAGTCTGGGGTCTTAATGTACTGACTGCATGAATGCTATCCTTCCAGTTACAACAAGAGGAGATTAAAGCTTTGTACATCCAAGGTGTTTGATTTATGTAAATTACTGAGAAGCTGCACGCTTGGAAACAAGCAGCAAATTTAGCACTTGATATCTGTAGTTTAATTTCTTCCACTTTTGTTTTGCCTGGTTAGAGCTGTCCTGGGCCAACACAAGAGCACTGCCAGTTACTGAGATGTTTCTTAGGACAGTGCTGGCTGGATTCTGCTTAGGGTGTTGTATGCAGTTGCTATCTGTAATTGATGTGACTTGGGGCCGGAGTGGCCGCATTTCCACAACAGCCTGAAACCTGAGCACTTAGGGCGCACAGCACCCCGAGGCCATGGCACAAATCTGGCTGCTTCTCAAGTGTTCCTGTTCTATTTTCCCTGAGACACCAGAGATGAGAGCTGGCATCTGGAGTTCACACACACGGACACGCTGTGCTGGGGACCTCACTTAGACAATCTTGAGCAATAGAAAATGGGTGAAGAAAACAGAAACCATTCCCACACTCCCTTAGAAAAAAAATCATAAAATAAAAAAATTAGATCAGTGCTTTTAAGGCAGAGCAAGACACGATGTGAACTTTTTGCTGTAAACAAGCACATGAGAAATCCATCATCCCCAAAGAGCTGCACACGTCAGCCAGATTCCCCCGCCCTCTCTGCATATCTAAGACTTCAGGAAAAAGTAAAGCAGGAAAACGATCTATAATCCCCCTGGGAACCATCCCCTCTCCTCTCCCAGTCACTTTTCACCTCCCTGTCATTCTCCTGGGCTGTCCAGTTTGGGATTCTCTGGACACATCACTACACCTCGCTGCTGGTGCACATCTCCAGCACACAGCCTGGGGATAACAGTGCTAGAGAACTTCTGTGAAATAATTCCCCCACTGACAGATCCACTGCTGATGATGTTATTATTCAATCCACAGCACTAGCAATTAAAGAAATGACCAAAACAAAGTGTTTTGTCACACACCTCAATGTTTTGGCCCTGAGGGATGTGGGCAGTGGGCATGGTGGGTGCAGGTGGGCTGGGCTTGGACTTAGGTTGCTGAGAGGGCTTTTCCAGCCTGAATGTGTGATTTTCAACTCCAAAACACGAGGATTTAAGGCCTGCTGGAAACATTTGTGGAGGATGGAAGGAAGACACCCAGAAGTCTGGAAAAAAAGAGCACACAGCGGTTTCCTACAAGCAGATCTTCCATCAGAGCACAATAGGTCAGAGGCTTCTATTGGGTCAACTCAGGGTGGAAAAGATGTGTTTGAAGGAGCACAGGGGAGTGAAAGCTGAAACACAAAGACTGGAATCTGAAACTTCAAAGCTGCTTCCGCTCATTGTCTTTGTTTCTGCTGCAGCAGCCCAGATCTCAGCAGCCACCCCGAGCCAGGAGCGTGCCAGCAGCTTCAGGAGTACAGCACAATAAAAAGTGGCTGCCTGAGCCCCTGCCCACTGAACGCTTCCTGAAGCAGAAGTCCCATGAATCCCTTTGGAACAGCTCCGTGACTCACCCACGTAACACTCATCCCACAGGAATGATGATTTTGGATGTTGATGGGTAAAGCTGATCCGGCCAGCTACAAGTCTACATATTCTTAGTACTCAGAGTCTGAAAGGGCCCCTTAAAGAACTGCAGCTACACCTTTCTCTGAGCAATATGCTTCAAGAGTGCAAATTCATCACAATAGTATAAAAATAGATATTCTGATTTATCTTTACAGGAACACGCAGATCCCACAGCCTCCATTACCACCACCCATCCATCCCAACACCAATTCTGATCGTGCTGGGGGGTAACAGCACAGCCTTGTGCTAACACGCTGCACTCACACACTGCACTCAGCCCATTGCTTTCAAACAACAGCACTGTGTAAGCACTCTCCTCCAGTCGACACAGTCCTTCAGAGTTGCTGACACTGATGTAAACCCATCCCAGTTCCCATCCCTGTGTTTGTTATTTGCCTGTTCATGCTCACTACTCCCAAACCTCACGGCTGGAGCCTGAGCTTATGCCTCCAGTGAAACCCACAGGGAAGGTTCTGCCCCATTTCCCAGCAGGACAACTTTGGGCTTTCATCCAGCCTAACAACCTGTTATGTCTGCCACCACCAGAGGAGGAGGAAGAGATCTCTTCTAAAAAAAGAATGGCACTTCATCTGAGTTAATTCTGCTCTCTCCCAGAGCCATCAAAGCAAGGCCAAGGTCAGCGAAACAAACCAAAGAACACAACACGCTGCTCAGTTTTGCAACATGTTCATGGCTATCTGCATTCTCAGAGGAGAAATCCCAGCAGGACAGGCCACTCTCTGTTGTATTAAAAGCTGCAGAGAGCTCCTACCTTACGCTCTCACTTGATGTGACTGCATTCCTGATATCTCAACAACCAAATAGACGAGCAGGAATGCCAAGAAACATAAAGCCCTTCTTGATGTATTCTGGTGAAAGAGATGCAGCCAGTCTTCCTGCAGTAAAATCTCCAATCCAAATTAAAGTTTGGGAAAGCCCTGTAAGTGGTGCCCACAACCTAACAGCCCTACCCATCTACCAGCAGATTACAGTTATCCATTCTAAAATGCATTTATATCCTATCCAGAGTGGTTCTGATGATCTGGAAAGCATTCAGCCTCACATTAAGCTCAAGCCAGCAGATGAGAAGCTTAGTAGCATCAGAAAACCCAAGTGCTCAAGCATTAACGCTTCAGAGAAAGTTTGCCCCTTTGGGTTATTTAATAGGTGCCAAATCATGTTGTCTTCTGCCATCCCTAATTATACTGAAGAATATGTTAGCTCTGAAAGTGGATCTATTGCCTTCATCAGGTGAAGAAAGACATTTAGAAAAATAAGATACTGACAAATATCAGCTGGGTTAATGCTTTGGAGTTATACAGAGCTGTGCGTGGCATTTTGCAGTTGTTTACAGTTATGCCTTACTTCACAGCAATACAGCTGTGCAAGAGTCTTGGCAACATTCCTCTGTCTTGGGTAAGAGAAAGTAGAAAGTTTAGGCCAAGGGTTATTCCAACAGCCAGAGCCTTGTTTATAGCTGTGCAGCAAGGTGAGAAAGTCACTGTGGTAAGCAGCAGATAGCCTTGCTCTGGTCAGGTTGTTCTGATCACCATCCATCAGGATGACAGATTTCAAACAGCAGAAAAAGAGCAAACAAGCTCCAGCTTTCAGCAGGGTTTGGGTCATGTTATCAGGAAGAAACTTTATTTCTTACCTTGCAGGCTCTGCAGTTAGAGATTTGCTCCCAGCTGATTGCACAGCAGCAGGAGGACCATCTGAGATGTGCTGACCTCCACCTCTTGCCACGCTGTTTTCCTGGGAGCTCCTCTGTGTGCTGTGCCCATCACCTGGTGGCTGGCCTAATTCTGAGTCCTGGAGAGCACTCTGGAATGAAACAGGACAAATCAGATAGATGCTGCTCTTCCAGAGTGCAGGAAATTCTGGAGAATCTGATGGAGATTTGCTGTGCCTTCTGACAGACAGCTCCTGTGGCAAATGCAATGCAAAAAATGAAGAAGTGCCCATTTCAAATCCCAGAGCATATCAAGGGGATACTGAGAGAGAAGCTAAACTGCTTGCTGAGGTCACCCTCAACGCTCAGCCATTGTTTTAAGAACTCTGAATTTAATTGTAGCTGCAGAAAGCCTACAGCACACCTAAGGTAAGGACACCTCTGTGCATGCACTGACCACTTGAGAAACAGCACAGTGTGTGACTCCATTTAATCTCTCATTCCCCTAATTTTACACTCAAGCCTTAGGTTTATTTTGTTCTAGATACAGGCAGTAGATTTCCCATGGTGGAAAGTAATTGTTTCCAAAAATACATTTATTTCTGTGAAGCTGGCATGCCCTTGCACCACCAAAGGCTTCCCTTGATGAGAGCCAGGAATGGCAGACAAGGAAAGCCCACGTAATAAGCAACTGAAAAGGTCAGGGCACTCAGAGTATGAGAAGACTTGCTTTAGATTTAAGGCAAATTTGATTAACTCTCATATCCTCTGCCTTTCCCCAGAGGAACCGCCCCTCACTACTGCTCTGTTTGCACAAGTCCCCTTTATCACACTGCTTTCCTCTGGGACAGGCCAAGGGCTCTGGGCTTCATGATGCTTACCCAGCACATGCTGACATCTGGCATTTGGAGTATTTATTTAAGTACATACATTGGCCCCAAAAGCACAGAACATGCAAAAAACTACTTGGGTATGCTCAAGTAAATTTGTTTTTTTTCCAACCAGAAGAAAAAAAAAAAGAAAAGAGTTTAGTTAGCTCATGGGGCTTTGTTTTGCTCTTGCTACTTTGTTTTGGGAAGATCTGCTATTGTTTCCATGAGAAAGTTTGTGGAGAATTCATTTCAGCAAGCATAGATGTGTGCAAAGAGAACAAAGTCTGACAAAAAATGCATTATTAATTACCAAGACAAAAAACGAATGGTGGCAATGTTGACTTCTGGGGCCATACTGCTGGGGCATGGCCATTGCCAGCTACCAACCACCACCAGTGTCCCCCAGCTCAGAGCCCTCCGCTCCCTGCACACAGCACAGTAATGGAGGCAGCAGCTGGTGGAGGCACTTCTATCATGCTGGGGTTGAAACCCCTCAACCAGATGGGCCCAGCACCAATGCAGGGAGCAGCAGGGCACATGCAGGGCTGGCAAACACACTGAGCCAGGCCACGCACTGGGGGTCAGCACCTGGACATGGCTCGCAAATAAACAACCCACAGCAGCAGCACCATGAAAGATCATTTCCAGGCCAGCTGCAGAGAAAAATCATGCTCATTTCCTTCCCCAGCATGGCAGGGAAGGAACCACATAAAGAGCCCCAAGAAATTAGGCCCGTTAACGAGTTTGTCCAGGTGCCTCCAGGACTTGGAAGAGAAGTACCAGTTCTTCATTTCTCTGCCCTTCTACCACCAACACCTCAGATTTCCTTCGGCTGGTTTGAGCATTAGGCTCTCAGTACCACACAGTGTTTCCCATTGACCTCTCTGACATGAGATCAGCCACCTCCTCTCATCACAAGTAAGCTGCCTCCCTGTCAGACTGGGAGCAGCACCTACATGCCATGGCTTTCATCTGTTGTACTGCCAAGTCTTAATGTTAAAAGAAAAACAAAACGGGAGAGGCACATTGAGAAGGATGAGAATGACTGCAACAAAACTCAGCTCAAGAGATAACTAGGTATGCTACTTCGAAGACTACATCTAACACTTTCCAGGGACTGCCAGGGCAGCAGCCTTACTTTTTAAAATCATTTCATTTCTATAACCTTAACAGTTTTGTGCTTCCAGGGGTCTCACAGATTGACAAACTTGTAGGGGTTGGAAGGGACCTCCAGAGAGCATCCAGTCCAACCCCCCTGCTAAAGCAGCTCCCAGCCCAGGTTGCATAGGTAGGCTTTGAACATCTCCAGAGGAGACTCCACCACCTCTTTGGGCAGCCTATGCCAGTGCTCTGTCACCCTCCTGCTTAATTACTTATCATCCACCTCCCATCCATCCCTAAACAACTGTGATCGGTCACAGAAAGACCCAAGCCTTGTTCAAGTTCCCAACACAACCAAATTTAACAGATAACCAAAGCAATCTCTGCAACTTGGCTCCTGGTGGAGCAGCAATGGGTCCAACCTCTGACAGCCACTTGCTTTCTGTCCAAGGGCTCAGGTGCTGGAATGACCAAAAAGCAAAGCTGTCCTCTTGTCTTGTCACCCAGCAACACATGCAGCCAGGAAATGATGTTCTCAAGAGATGATTTTAACAATAATACATAACAAAACTTACTGGCCTTCTACATTTAACTTAGCAATTCAATAATCACAAAAGCATATGCTCTGTGAATCTGTGCCAGCCAATGGGAAAACATAACCCCATTTCTCTATTGAGTTTTTTTTTGTAATTTAAGAGAGTTAGGCAAATCAGGAGCCAAACTCACTTTACAGAGCATATTATGTTCTCCTTCTCAAAAGGATTCTCATTAAAGAAAAAAATAATAATTGAAAGATTTAATGAAATAATCATATTAAAAAATCAGAATACATGAGCTCTCAGAAGTTTTGCATCTAGCACCATTAAGAAAAGAAAAAACAGAGTTTGTTACAGAAAGTATACAAACCACAAAAGGAATGCTAGACAGCCTATACCTGGAGCCACAAGCCAAGCAAGTGATTTTTTCCCCCCCCCTTGTCTCCCTTTCTCTTCCAGTTCCCAGCACAGCATCCCTCCCTGCATGCTGCCCTTATAGCAGGCATGAGCGTGCCCAGCTCTGGCTGCACCTGAAAGCAATCATGGAAGAATGACATGAAGTTTCCACTCCCGGCAGCTCCCTGTGTTTATGGGAGGAGGAGGAGAAGCTGGAATAAGCCATAATGAGTCTCAATTGATAAAGCAGAGCCTGCCTTAATCCACGTCTCCCACTACAAGCTTTTGAAAGTTGATTTTAGAAGGTGGGGCTGTGGCAAGCACTGGTTCACTAGCTCCAAGCACCCAGGTCCCCATTGGGGCAGGATGCTGCAATTTTAAGGCAGTCTTTAGGAGCTCCCTTTTGGCTCCTTTAGCTCTTTTTCTGGTTGTTCTGCCAGTACAGTTACCAAATACTGAATTAAGATTTTTCTGTGTTTAATGGTCTGGAAAATGGTACCAATGGTAGCAATTAGATAATGAACACGCATTGCACCAGAGCTTCAGTCAAATCAGCAAAAATACTACTCATAGGACGGGAGGTAACTGGTGTATCAGGGCAAACTGGAACTCCATTTGAGTTTTGAAGAATTACACTAAAACTTGGTTTTGCCACAACGTGGTGGAGCCAAGTGCTGATTTCAATGAGCACAGCTCAGCACCTGCCCACTGCTGAGAGCTAAGTTAGTGACCATTTCTTGGTTTCTGGCCTTAAACTGACGGCGTGTGAAGCACTGTGGCTATTTAGTTAGCTGGATGTACATATGTCACCACCCTATCCTTGGTTTAGCTTACTTTACTGAACACACAGCTTTCTCTGGGCCAAGCAAGAGCAATTCAGACCTTCAGGCTTCACAGCTCACGTTATGACCTTTCCAACACACTGAGGGCACTAACTGTTCATCTTCAGGTCCTTGTAATGTCCACGTTAGTGTCTCCTCAACAATTTGCTCTTGTGTTAAGTCACGTACGTAGCCCTGGCTCACACTGGGCACAATGAAGCATAGCTACACAGCTGGCTTCATAGTTCTTGTTAATATCATCTTTCCACTTGTTTATGACATCAAAGCTAATAGGCAAAGGAAACTTTGTAGCTCTCCTCATAAGTCCATTTGCTTTCCTGCTGCTTTTTAATTTTCCTTTGCCCCTTTGCTGACACTTGAATGAATACCTAGATTATTTTCTTGTGGATGACAGATGTATGAGATGTGCCAAGAAAGAGAGGGGATCAAGTCGATGGTCTTAGGCAAAAAATTTCATCTCAACATTTGTAAAATGGGTACAATTTTAGCTAAAATGGCTTCTTGGGTAGTTCTTAACAGCTTATGAATTGTTTTGAGTGGATGCAGTTAGGTCTATATGAGGCACTGTAGGAAAATCCTCTCCACACTGAGATCCGCCCTCTGCTGTGCTCAGCAGCTGATAGTGTTTGCTTGCTTAGTAACTTCTAACTACCCGTAGCAGTGGAAAATGTAGATCTGCCATTCTCTCACTAATTTAAATAGAGAAATATACGGAATAATTATAGAGGTTCTTTACAGCGCACATAAATATACATCTCCCTTAGAAATGGCTTTACAGATAGCTTTAATGATTAGCTCAGAAGTGAAGGAATAGATTCCCAACTTCCTTTCCACGATGCCTTCACATTAAGAACCCTTCTGCAACTCTGAATCTTCGTTCTCCTTTCATCTCCCCTCATTCATTTAAACAGAAGTTGAGAGCAAGTGCAATCATTATTCATTATAGCGAGAAGTGTCCCAGAATTTGCTGCACTTGTACACATGGATGTATAATTCTCAGAAAACAGGCAGTGTTCCTTTTGTGTGAACTGAAACAAATGCCTGGTGTTACTCACCAAGAACATTGGAGCAGTAGTAGTTATCACTGGAAGTAAGCATTAGTGTCTGACTGCACATAAAGTGGAACTGTGTAAGTATCAGTAGTGGGCACACTGCCATTGCCACTCCGGAGCAGATAAATGCTGAATAAAAAGATGTGGAGCAGGTCTGTTGCTTTGTGCACTCTTGATGTGTAATGGGTGAAATGAAAGGAGTGAAACAAAATGAGAGAAGTGTATCCCATGTAGGGTCATTGTGTACCTCATTAAAATGCTATGGGCACAAAATTATGCAGAAAATTGGGAATGCATGTTTGTTGCCAATTGAAAATAAACAACGGAATGCATACAGATGTTATTGCACTATTCAAGAAGTATGTAAACACACAGTATGAGCTCCTGAGCCCAGAGGAATTTGCCTAGTTATCCATGGATGGAGACTGAAGGCAGGGAAGCTGCTAGTGGGCCTGCTGCATTCTCTGCTAATCCCATGGTACTGGGATCTGCAAGAGGAACCATGCTGATTAACTAGATCCACTGGCTTCAGTAAGTTGAAATATGGGAAAAGTTATAATGCAGAATATTAACTGCAGAACATGAGCAGCAGTCAGATTTGTTTATAACAATTAAATGGAGAGACTCTAGTAGGAACACAGCGTGATGCTTGAGACAAACAAACTCTTCAGAAGTTCTGGCCCCTCCAGCAAGTATGCATGTGTTAGCTGTCTCACACATCTCACAGTAAAAAGCAAACAAGGACACACAAGAAAGATAACCACACATCAGGATTTATGAGTAAAATGAAATGAACAACACCACAGCTGAGTAACAACTAGCTTTGTCTGGCTCCCTACTTATTCAGAAAGCAAGGAGAAGAAAGGATAAAGCAAAACAGATAGAAATGACTTCTGTGGTAACTGACTTTGAAATTCCCTCTCCTGCTGTGGGGCAAAGCACTGGCTGCCAGGAGCTCATTTCAGCAGCACCTTCTGAGGCTTTATGAGTGCTAGGTGACTTGGGTGACTTGGGCTTTTCTGGAGTCATGGGAAGGGCTGTGAAAGATGATGGTTCTCCTCCTCACAACTCTGAGTAGCAAGAGCTAAAACCACCTCTGTGTATTAGAAAATCTGTCCTGTTGCAGCTCTAGAGAGGTTTGTTGTGCCCAGCTGTTGGTTAGTTTTGTTGTAATAAGCAAGTGGTGCTTAGAAGATGGCACCTGAACCCATCCAAATGTCTAGGGCAGCAGCAATGTGTCAATGTCTATGAAACCAGGAGCCTAGTTCTGGTTGTGTAGATGACTTTTGAACACTTGGCTTTCCAAAAAAATTCAGGTAAAAGTCTGATTCTGCCCAGGCCACTCCTCGGTAGCAATGTGTGGCTGAAGAGAGATGTGTCTGATGGGCAGCACAGCTGCTGGGATCGTGAAGAGCTCCAGAAACTGCAGTACTTCTGAGAGCTTCCCACTGAAGGCCACTTCTTTCCTTCCCACGTATATGCTAAAGCAGGGAATCTCTGTTTCTCTGGCTTCCCTCTTTTTCAGTTTAAACATATTTATCTTCACGTGGAGTTTTGTTTCCAAGGAGAACGCATCTTACAAAGAACTTCCATTTAATTCAGCTTAAGCCCAACATGCTTTGCCACCTACAGGTCCTTCAGAAGCAAGATGTGTCATGCTAATGGCACAGAGCACAAGCCTAGAATCTCTCAGCAGTTCGGATTTTGTGCACTGCTGGAGCAAAACAGCATGGTTAGTGCATGTAAAACCACTTTGTTCAATATACTGCTGGCCCCAGCCTCATTTTGTCTGTTTATTATTTTTGTTCATTGCTACTAAATTTAGATTATATTTTCCTTGGAATCTGGTCTTTAAAAGACAGATTGGGTATTTATTTTTCTGTAAGTGCCTACTACGTACTCCATAGTAGCACATTTATCCCGCAGATCTTCCCTCTTATTAACTAAGTTCTAAACTTAGCACAGACTCTCTCATCTTTAATGCAAACCATGTGTATGGCTTCCAAACAGCTCAGCTGAGAGCTAAGGCTGGGGAATGCTGCTCTCTGATAAATACATAAACAGAAACAACAACTCATGTCAAATGGTACTGCCTATAACGACATCCACTGCTCTACTCCAATTGTGAGAGAGTGGAAAGGGAAGCCAGCATGCAAAGAGGGTCAAATGCAGGCTGCTGCTCTTAAGCACAGAAAGAAGTTAAAAGAAACCAGATTATTTTTTTTACAACTTGCTGAAAACCTAAATGTTGCTGCCTAGCAAGTTTGCAGTTAGTGTCAAAAAACAAAAGCCAAAAGCAGACGTATAAGAAGAGCCAAGCCTGATGCTAACATTTGGAAATGCAAACCATGCAAACCAGTTTCATCATACACTACCTGCTGTGTTCCTTGGCTTGGCGGCATAAGGATGACTTGATTTGCATTGGGAACTTCTAACTAAAAATAAATGCATTTTAAAATTCCAGTGACTATACCAATTTTGACTATTTTTAAGGCATACTTTCTCAATGAATGTTCAGCAGACTAGGTGCCTTTTAAGATGTTATTACTACCTTCAGTTGTTTCTCTGTTAATAGTGACTTTTCAAGTAACTTGGTTTTTTAGCATTTGTTTGGCTGAAAACAGCTTCCTTTCCTTACTGGAAAAGATCTTCCAATTACATTTCTTAATAAATAAATGGCATTTAAGTGCAGCATTTTCAGGGTCAGGAGAACTCAAGAAGAAATACATCTGTGTTTCAAAACATCCTAAGTGAAGGAGAAGAAATTCCCATTATTTACTTAGAATCATAGAAATCACAGGATTACCAAGACTGGGAAAAACCTCTAAGATCATCCAGTCCAACTGTCCACCTATCACCAATGCATACAAGTGAAGTGACTTGTATTTACTTAAATGAATATATCTTCCCATCCCTGACCTGAAAAATGTTGGGACCAAAATCTGGGATAACAATGCAACTTGGCCAGAACAACCCACATTTAAAGCAGAAGCCCTTTCAAAAACCTCATAAATGACAAAATGTGGCTAACTTTTAATACAGATTGTCTGGAGGGGGCCCACGTTGCCATGCACAAAGGTACACAGGCTTTGCTCAGATCTGAAGGGGAAACAAAATGAACCTGAATGTATTTTGCCATCTGCTATAAGATATGGACAAAGAGAGGATGAAACGTTCTGGTATTTTATCTGCTGAAATAAAGAAATCACAACTTTTGTTCAAATGTACAGCAACATAATATCTTCTGATACAATTATACGTGACCCAGCCTCAGCACATGGCTTCCCTTCGGTTCAACAGTTCAAGGAGGGATGACCAAACAGCAATGTGCATTAACAAAGCACCCTTCTCATGTAGATATGAACTCCTGAATCAGCACACCAAGGTCTCTTGTCACAACAACTGTGTGGCAGAGCCCTGGGGGCACTCAGAGGCACTGCTGGCCCCCAGGGCCCCTCCCACCCTACCCTTCCCATGGCCCTAGGGCCAACTCAAGGCCAACATGGCGTGCTCCACATCAGCTCTGTGCAGCCAGCACCCATCTTGGCCTATCCCCATCCCCTGGGAAGGGCTCATGCCTGGGGCCATCCCCACTGTGCTGCTCTTGGCTCTGGGGACAGCCTTGAGCACTCCTTGGGATCCCCACAGCTCCTGTCCCGCAGGCAGCAGCACGGTGCTGAGACACCGCGGAGCATTATCATCATCATTGAAAAACAAACAAACAAAAAGTTGCCCTCAGTTATCACTGACTGCAATTAAATATGAGTGTTACTGGGAGCAGGAGATAAACACGAGGCAAATGGTCCGGGAAGCAGATTTCTGCAAGGTTTGCTCTCGGGCAGTAGGGAAGGGAAAGGCAATCATGCTGCCGCACTCACCTGATTTTCTGCACTACTGTTCTCATTGCCCATTCTGATGCTGACGTCCAGTATCACAGAGCAATTAAAAAGATCACTGGAAGAAAAGAAAAAGCTCTAAGAGTTCTGTTAAAGAAAAATGAATCAAAAAAGCAAAACACTACAAATTTTGAAGGAGCATCATCTCAGTCACCTTGTCAGCTGCCTCTCCTGACCTCCAGTTTTACAGTGATTCTGAACCACGTATTAGGGATGAGAGAGCTCTTTTGGAATCTCTCCCTGCTGCCTTTCCCACACTGGCTCTGCTTATGCTGACAGACACTCCCTGAAACTCAGCTTTGTTGCTCTGCTTCTGGATTATCCCATGTCATTTGAGCAGAAAGGCATTTTCCTTGCCAAACCTCCTTTGGATGGACAGCCCGTATGAAAACTTTATTATGTTAACTGTATTCAAACCACTTCTCTTTCCTGGAGACTCTGCTCTGAGCTGCATGCTCACTCTGCCTGGAACCACAACGTTATACCTGGCTGTTCCTGTAGCAGAAACAATTTTACATGTATGCAATCAACTTTAAAAAGTGCATAATTTTTCTATTCTTCTTACTGAAGTCGTACCATGCTTTGCCGAGGTAATATTCCACTCACAATTTTATGATCTAAAGCACATTTAATTTACACTGGACAGGGTCTGCCCGCCTCAGTTACTATTGGTTTTACACTCGTTCAACTCTAATTATTTAATTAGCAGAACTCCTCAGAGCACAGAACAGTCACCAGCAGCTCTGGAGGCAGTGCCTCCCCAGGCACCATGTGCTTTAAAGGCTGCTCAAAAGGAGTGCACACAGCAGAGCTGTAGACATGTACTTCTTGTAGACATTTCACTTTGGAGCTCAGGCATTTAAATTTGCTGTATTTATTGCATTGCTGGCTAGGTGAATATTACAGCCAAGAAAACCATAGAAGCTTTTAAGGAATGTTACTACTTATTACTGCAGCACACTTTTTTAAAACTTGAAAGATTCATTTTCTTCACAGGAGGTTTGGAGAGAGAGGAGTGCAGCGTCGTGCCTATAAGCTACGTTCTGTTTAAACTTGAGTGTCTTCAGGGGATATACCAGTGCTTGAACTTGCTCCTGTTGAAATCCCTAGGACCAGGATTGCACTTTTAGTGATTAATTAGCAGCCCTAGCTTTTACCTGCTAAGACTACTGCCAAATCCTCCTCTCTTTTAAAGCAGTACTGGAATTACATGGAAGACTACAGGTGATGTTTTCAGTCGCTATCCTCCGAGCACGCAGTGCTCAATCACAAAGTGTGCCTGTGCAAAGCTGTTCAGGTGCAGCTCAGTGAAACGCTCCAGGACAACAGGTTAAGATTATAATATTTTAAATACGTGTTGTTATGACAGCATTCTCATCCACTGAGCAGCTAACTAAGGTCACAGTGCACAGGTGGGAAACAGCTACAACTTCTCTACAACAAGCTTCCCCCAGCAGCCACACACTTCCCTAGCAGAGAATATACAAGCAATTCCATGCCACTGAGCCATCAGCTCTTCTTTTCCCAGCTCCTTTTCTGCTCCCACGGACATAAAATGGAAACTGAAAGCTCTCAGAGCATACCCCCTATGAGCACTCTCAGTAAGAACACAAGCTGGGGAACAACACAGCTCTCCAAGTCTAACCAATGTGCAACAGGGTCTTGTACATCAACGATAGAAAATGCAAATTTTACCATTTTTCAAGATTTGTCAGGCTCTTCAGTGGATTACACAGCATATGATACGGTGTTGCTCTATTTTACATTTACTCCAGTGCATAACATAGTTTCAAGGCTTCTGTACCAACACCACTGTCAATATCGCAACGACAAATAGAGGCTGAATTTGTAGTATCCACTTGAAAGCAAAAATACTTTCTGCACTGTTTGTTTTGTTTTTAATTAAAACATACAGGCATCAAGTATAAGATTACAAAAATGTGGCTCAAATATTAATGGTTGGAAATTTCCACCAACGTATCAACGTTGTGTCTACCTCCACTTTTCTTTGCTTAGAGTACAAATTTCACAGCAGTCACATCACTGTCACATGAACATTTTCTTAATAATGGAGATAAAAGCAGTAAGCAGGGAATAAATATACACTCCATTGATCATAGAAGCATTCAGGTTGGAAAAGACCTCCAAGATCATCAAGCCCAACCATCAGCGAGATAAGTAATAATAATAACAATGAGTGAATTACACAAATGAGTAACTGAGATATTTCTTCAAATTACAATCTGATTTCCATCCTTTTTACATACATCACTTTTAAAATATTTTCTCAGTGTGCTTAGGTTGTAAAATTTGTGAGCTTTACCATATGTATGGAATCTCAAATGAACATTATAAACATGCTAAAAATCCATTCATTACACAAGCATGGGTTCACTAACAGATAATCTTTCTCATCTTTCTGCACTATCTTTTACAATTTACATGTCATTATTACAATTCTTTTAGCGCTACGTATCTCAAACACGGCTCACTCGTACCAACTTGGACATCAGCCTACAGAGACTTTTGTACATATACAAGAGAAAAAAATGCTCTCCTGAAACTGAGAGGGAGAACATCTAGCTTTACACTTACGTTCTGGCATAGCCTGGCAGCGCTGGATACGGTGGTGCTTTCAGAGCATGTCTTCAAACCCTTCCTCTCATCTCGTGTGTTTTCACCTTATTTTCCTCCTGCCTCTCCTCGGCCCAAGATGAAGTGTAGGCTTTCTTTCAGGGACCCACCTTCATAACCTGCTCAGCAACCAGCCTGCCTCCACCCCAGGCAAAAAAGCAAACGAGTTATTCCTCCTCCTCCCGACCTCCCCCTGCTCTGGGAGGCCGCTGTGGCTCCGTGTTTCATAAATCCTCTGCTAATGGTTTTCAGAAATATCAGCCTGGAGAAAGCGGCCTTTGGTCAGAGCCTATTTCACTGCTGCTGTTCCTTGGCCTATGGTAGCAGTGGTTTCTTGCACTGCAAGGATTTGGTGAAATGATGAAGTTATGCATTCCCTGCCAAGGGAAAATTAGTATCGAGGGGAATACAAGAAGTCTTTTATGATAAAGGTGGTGAAGCAGTGGCACAGGCTGCTCAGAGAGGCAGTGATGACCTGTCCCTGCAGACCCCCGAGGTCAGGGGATGGGGCTCTGAGCACCTATGGATCTGTGGGTGTCCCTGCTCATTGCAGGGAGATGGATCAGAAAGCCTTTAAAGGCTCCTTCCAACTGAAATGATTCCGTGATGCTGTGAAATATTTGTTAATAACTGATCCTGATCGAGTTATGCTGTTATCACTTCCAGTGTAATTGTCATGAAGGGTGGAGGTGTGACAAAAACCCTTTGAAATGTGATGTTGCAAGAAGTACTGGTTTATGGGCAAGCTAATTGCTGTTACTGATGTGCATTGTCTGTTCAAGCACAGCTTCACAGAGGGCTTCTCAGAAAGACAGCTGATAACAGAAGACACTGCAGCAGTTTATCATTAGTGGTCACTCCAAGGGATTTCTGCCCTCACCAGTGGCATTTGATGGTGCACACAGCAAAGGAATAGCAAACCATTGGGTTATTGTACCTGGAATGGCTGCAAGACAGCATTACTGAGGCCAGCACGTCCAATTCCTATCTGACATGAATAAGAGGCAGGAATTTCAGGTGGCATCAATATGCTGGGCCTGGCATTCCTGTGGTTGTTCTCTGCCCTGGTGTACAAACATCATGTGAAGGGGTGGAATGAACAGCTGCCCAAGAGCTCTCTGCCTTTACAAGCTAAGGTACATGTGAGTAGGTTTGGTGGCATGGGGCTAAGACGAAGAGTCACACAGGATCTGTGCTACATCTCAGAGAGCTCAAAATGAAGAAGTCACAGTTTACAGTGAAGCTCAGGAAGTAAAATACGTGAAAGCAGCCATCACATCCCCTTTTCTCTGTTCTCCCCATCCCTCTTCATGAACCAGAAAATTGCAGATCATCAAATTGAAGTTTTAGTATGTGCTTCCTTACAGCCACAGTAATATTCACTGCCTATAGACAACACATAATGAAATGTTTTTGTTTAGGCTCTCTGCCACGAATTTAACAACAAGGATCCTGTGGGAGCTCAGGGAAACACAAGCCTCACAATATATCCTCACTTCTGCTAGCTGGATTATTCCCTCATAGCAGAAACTGAGCTCATATTTGGTGCTTTTCCATTTCTAAAGCTAAGACAAGAGAATGCCACGAAGTGAGAGCGAGGAAGCTGCACTGCAAAACAACAATCTGGCACGCCTGTTGGGGAAAATGACCTCTTGGTAGTCACTCATGATTTCTGATCGCATATTTGTCTTTTTTATCAACATGTGTGCAAGGTAGAAGCCCTCTCTTTGATGGGTGAACCTTGTGTGAGCTTGCAGAGCCACGCAGACAGCTGCTCTGCTGCCAGCAGTGAGTCACGAGGGAGCAACAGGCATCCTACAAGCAGCAACTGCTCCAAGCTCTGGGCCCAGAACAGCCCTGTCAGACAACACTGACATTACATTTTGGCCTTGGACAGAGACCAGGGCTTTGGCCTCATCCATTTTCTGACCCACTCTGTTGTCTCAGGCTCTGTCCCAACTATGCCAAGCAACATCTACTCACTGCAAGTCATTTCAACCTACACAGATGCTGCTCATCTGCTCTGTACCGGTATGAAGTCCAATCAGTTTGCATAAACCATGACTTGTGAGAGCACTCCTCATCCTCTGATGACTCAATTTATTCTTTTTGATTCCACGTCAGAAAAGGTGAGAGAAGTACTCACACTGGGCTGATTTCCTGTGATCCTTCGTCCACACTTCTTCCTGCAGGGGACTCCAACTCTTTCTTGATCAAAAGAGGATCTAACCCAGGAGGACTGGAGACTCCAAGCAGGGAGAGCACAGCTCAGTCTGAAAGGTAAGCTATGTATCTGATTAATGAATTAAGCATTTCAGTAAATTCAAATAGTTTGGCAGGAATTAATAGATGTAATCCTATTGCATACAATATTTGGTATAATTACTAACCACACACTACTCAGATACCTTAGTTTTATATATGGAATACACGTTACCTGAAGTATTTATATGGGACAATTTAGTCAGAGCTCAATTTGCTTGGTGGTAGAAGTGCTACCAAATAGGTCAGAATATTTTGAATATCTGCTTGGTGTGCAAGTGTCAGAAGGAGGAACAGGGGGATGCTGAACACCTGATAGTTTTATTTTAAAACCTAACTAACAAAGTTAAAAATTATTCTTCCTATTTCTAGCTGACTGCCAGCAGTATAAGAATCTGGCACGGAGAAAGTCTGGTCTATAGCACTCCACCATCACTTCCCATCAGGGTGTCCAGATTAGCAGAATTTCTAATTAGAAGTATTTCTAATTAGAAGTACTTCAGGACATTCTCACGCCACGGGTGGCAATGCAGCAGGGATATGCCCAGGGCACCAGTGGTGGTCAGGCTGCAAAGCCACAAAGCAGGGAGGGAGGGAAAGTCTTGTATTTTGCTATGGTGTGAAAGCTGTAAAAGATACTGTGATCCAAAACATTTTTATTTCGGTGGGATTCAGTGTATCAAAAAGTTTTATTCATGCTCAGGGTCATGAAGCACTTAGTTAAGGGGGCAGTAACAGCTTTATAAAGATGGGAAGGTATCATTTCTTAAGCAACATAGGGGTGACAATTAATTTTATCTACATTCTATTCAGGAATATTTCTTTCATGCTCAAAATAAATCTTTCTTTTCAGCTCGTAACAGAACTTGCATTGTCCTATATAATTTGGTGCCTGAAGTAGATACTTGGCACCATATGGGACACTTCAGGGTGTCCTGCTGTCCCTCAGCTGCCACTCTGGGAGCCACTGGGACTCAGCTGAGCTCTGTGTGCTATCTGCAGTCACACAGGAATGGCATGGCCACTTCAGAGTGCCTAAAATGGTGCTCCCTGCCTAAGTCCACAGGTCTGAATCACCTTTATCTTACACATCCAGCAGCAAATGTTTTAAGCACGCTTATACTCCCTTTTCTTCACACTGATTCCAGATGTCAAAATATTGCAGAGGACCTAATCCACGAAAGTGATGCCAGAAGTAGCCCCGCAGAGCTCACCTGCTGCTCTGTGCCTACCATTGCACACGGCTGCACGTGATCTCCTTGTTATTACTGCCTGCCTTTTGTGAACAGCCAATTATGACTGATGACAAGTATCTCGCCCACAATTAATCATGAGACACACGTGACTATATAGCCCAGGTCCATAGCCAACTTGGCAGAGTGCACGTGTGTTTTCATGCCCTAACGCACCCAGTCATTCACTCAAAGGGAAGCATGCATGTTCCTAAACCTCAAAGGTGAGACACAGGAAGATTCCTCTGGCTTGGGGTGAGTTCTGGGAGGAGTGGTGGCACCTGTGAGGAGAAGGGTGAGGAGAAGCTGCTGACAGGTAGCTGTCCTGCTGCGGGGCCCAGTCACAGTGCTGGGGTGGTGGTACGCAGCTCAGAGACAAAAATCGATGTTATTCTCACTCAAGATGTGCCATGGTTTATCAGTCACGAGAGCAAGCTACGAAAACAAGTCTCTCAGGAGACTGGCATGTCGAGATAATTTGTTAATAGCACATCCTGGGCTTGGTTTCAGACTCTCGTCCAAGCAAGTGCACCAGGTCAGAGCAGGACTAATGCTGGGAACTGAGTCACTGGACTCTGAAACAATCTCGCAGTCCAGACAGTGTTGGGAAAGCCATGTGTCATTGTTTACAAATATGCTGAAGGCGGCTGAAAAAAATATTTACTTTGTAATGAAAGGTGGAGTAGCACCAACCTTCTGTTCCCCGAAAACTGCTACGTTACATAAGCACGATGCTTACGGTTAGGCAGGATTGGTGCTGGAAGTTCTTCACTGATTTACAGAGCAGGAGAACACTACAACACTTTGCAAAGGGGAAACTGAGGCACAGAGTGACCAAGATATCAATACACTGTGTCATCCCAGACTAAGCAGGAAACCAGAGCTAGTGTTCAGCACTCAGAACAACATGCACGGACTGCGTTAGGGACTTTTCTCCATGATGCTACATTGATTTAACCCTGCACAGTAAGACCCCATTGCATTTCAAGGCTACAGTACCTGAACACTTCCTTAGGCTCATCTGTGCCAGCCAAGAATATTCTTCTGCACAGTAATATCACAGAGGTATGATTAAAGGCATCACAGATAAATAAGTAAAGCAGTAAGGCTGAAACCCTTTTGACATGCTAAAGGTAATAACTGCATAATGAGTGCTTCCTTACTGGCGTTACCACTCCTCCATCATCTTTATAGCGTTTTTAAAATGAGTGCAATGAGTGAATGCTTAAGTTGGACATCAATTATACACCCATTTTCCCCCTTGACTCTGTTGACTCAAGTCAGCAGGCATGCAAAACAAGACAATGAGGTCAGCGACAGACTGTCCCTGAAGTTTGTGTGATGATCTGGTGACAGTGATTGCTGCTAAAATGCACTGACTCTAAACTGGAGCTGTTGATGCTTGCTTCTGTGGTTGTGTCTTTTTTAAAAGATGATCTCATGGTGGGAAGCTGTCCTAGCAACCCTCGGGTGTTGGTGGAGATAAAGTTAACTAAGCTGCTCGCTGTTCTTACAGATGGCACAACCCTTCATCCTTTTGACAGACACAAACCTAATCAGCTCCTCCTAACGACAGATTTAAACACATATAACATACTGCCTTGTCCAGCTGGGCCTACACTATTTATATTCATGTTATCATTTTCCAATAATATAAACAATATCCAGTTTCAGAATCTCATTTTTCATTAATGGGTGTATTTTCTCCATTAGTGTTTCCTCATCGTTAGCAAATACTTAGGGCACAGGCTTTGCAGTATGTTAACTGCCTTGGTATTGATTTGGGAAGGCTCCCTGGAGGCCAGGCTCAGAAAATAACTGTTGTCACATAGAACTCGGTGCTGATATTACATTTTACATCTTTTAAGCAAAGATTGTAATACTGAGTGCAAAACTGGGAAGAAAGTCTTCAGAAATCATCTGCAATATTGGGTTCCTGAGTCTGGAAATAGCCTAGTTCACGATGTCAGTTTCCCATTTCATCTCAATAAGATTTTAACACCAAAATCTAATTACGCATTTTGAACATCAGCTGTAGTTATTTTGGTTTTGGTCGTTATGACAGATGGAACTTGACAGATGAACAGATGAAACCTGATTCCGCAGTTGGTTTCCATTTATCTGCTATTTATCTATTTGTCATTGAGCTGTTCTTTCAGCTCTGGGAAAATTAAAAAAAAAAGGTAATAAAGTGAATGGAAATAAGTATCAGTCCAGTTTCCCTTCTGCTTTACCTACCATGTCTATAACCAGCTCCATCACTGTCTGGACTCAGACTTGGATGTGGACCCCAAAGTGAAAATGTTAATTCTCCCAGTTCCAGCCGCTGTTCTTAATGAATCACAAAGCACTTGGAGATACTAAATGAAAAAGTAACAACACTTCTGGCCCTGATCACCTCTAGTATCCAAAAAGTGGATAGAAACCATATTTCAAGTCAATGCAGTGAGCACAAAATAAGGCCCACAGCTGTTTGTCCAGTTTAAAGGTCATATAAGGTTGGAGGATATGCAATACCACCCACTGTAGCTAATGGGATAAACTGAATTGAGATTGTATCTTCTTGTATCCAGATGTGAACATTCTTTTCTTGTGTGAGCAAACTTAAAAGGATCTACATACACTGGAATTCAGTGAGCATGGTGAAGGAACAGCAGTATTTCTCACAAGTGCATGTGTGTGTAGATTGACTCAAACTCTTCAGGCTTCAGATACAAGAACATAACTTGCCATGGATAGATACTATGAGACTGTAGAATACATTAATGCCATTTCCAAAATGCTTGAAATACTGAAATAATGCTGGGCCTAAATATGATGTGCATAACAACAAAGGAATGTTAAGGCTAGTTTATCACAGTGCAAGAACGTAATTAGGTTAGTAAAATATGTCAGTGCTCTGTGATCCTGGTGCACATCGCCTTTGCTAAGAACACTGAATTAAGAGTCCACCAGAGAAACTGAAAAAAGACTTCAGGTAGCTCATGAATTTATTCATCCCCATCCCCCTGCATCATGCAGTGATTTTCATATGGTTTCCATCAAACCGTGCAATGCTCCAAATTTGTGGCTTAAAAGCAGCTTTTTCTCATAAAGAAAGTGATTAAGTGTAATTTTCAGTTTACAGTTGGAAGTGGCATGGAAACTGTGAGTAACAGACAATGCAACAAGTAGGCATGCAACTTATTCCAACAGCTAGTAGCAATTACTGCAGCTTCAATTCAATATGCTGTAGACGTAGTACACACAGACACATGAAGCAATATAAGAAAAAGCTCAAATCTTTATAGGTTGATCAAAAGTTTTTTCAATGAGGATGAAAAATAGGACAACAGCTCACAGTATACTTGGGTAATAATAAGCAAAGTGAAAGGCAGCTATGTATAATACATCACACCCGTAGTGTTAGAGAATTCACAATCTGTGAAGCAAAAACCAAAATGGAGCTCATTAAGACCTAGGCATGCAAGGTCCATAACTGCTGACCTACTAAGCTGTGCTTTCACAATTATGATTTAGACACTCATGAGCTGCTGTTTTGTACTTCTCTTCCTGCAGCAGTCTGTTTCTGGCTGCAGCGAGGAGATGCTCACAGAGCCAGAGTTTGTTAATATCAAAGATTGGTTGTGCTCCAGCAGACCTAGACATATCTCTGCCCCTTTGAGGGGGTGAGTGAAAAGCTGACACTGAACCTAAGGTGCATGGGGTAGTGCTATCTGACTGCACCTCAACAGAATCACAGGAAATAGGGCTACGGGGGACTGCATCTCCCCCCAGTTGTTGGGTTTTCTTTTCCAGGTGTTATAGGGGAAATACATTTTGGGAATGGGAGAAAATGTCCTTCAGCTATCTTTCCAGAAGGACTGCTGAGCAAATCCTTGCCACTTGGTCTAATCTGATCACTTCAGTCAGATCTATTCTGCACACACAGCTATTGCATTGACTCACTCCTAAAGATTCCTGCTTTCCTTTGTTATCACTATCTCACGGTTTTGCTTTCTTAATCACACTTATACTGGTCTTGTTTCCTTCTAAAATATTTCTGTTGCAACTCATTGTGGCTGGGGGACTACAAAAAGTTTTTACACCATACACCCAGCCCACATGAATCAAGGGAATCTTTCCTGATTATTTACATTCAGAAAAGCAGATTTCATATAGATAAATTAAATCACCCTTACCTTTCACGTATGCAGACAGAATTTATTGCTAGGAGTCCTGTGCAATTCCCCACAGCACACTGCTGCTCTGGATATGAAGCAAACAAACACAGCCTGATCCATTTGCAAGGACTCAGAGCTGGCTGAGTCTTGGTTTGCCCAAGCACCATGGGTGCTAGCCAGATCATATGCTTCATGTGAAACTAGAGAACTAAATGAGTCTGTCATGCCCTAACTAGCACTTTATGACAAATTTATTTTGGCAAGAATGTATAGTGCAGTATTGTGTCAGACTTGCTGAGCCTTGTATATTCTGTATCTGTCTTGGTGATGGACGTATTTTCACAGTATCCCATGTACAAGAGTGTCTAATGAAAAACAACATACGAAAATTAACTCAAATTTTGTTTCACCATGTGATCTTTAGAAGCCTGTAGTTAAAAAGGATTATGTCAAGAAAAATAGAAACTATAATCTCTGAGGTCTTTACTCTGAGACTGGCTGTCAGCACTGCAACTTTTCAGTCATTAATTGCAGTGGCTGAATGTAGAATCAATTGGATTTAAGCTCTTTAGTTGGGTTTAAGCTGAGATCAGAGACACGGGACAAAAGTTGACTCTCTCAGACTTGTTCTGGAGTTGAGGGACTGTTGTATGTTTTATTCCACTGGCATCAGAAAACACAAAAGCTGACCCAAACGTTTTCTGTGGTGGCTCCCACCTCCCCCTCTCTCCTGGCACTCTTGTCACAGCCTGCTCTGGGACTGTCAAAACGCTTGATGAAAAATGCTAACTAGCTGACTTGGAGCACGTGCAAACTGGTTACTGTCTGTAGAGCTGAGCACCTGTTATGGTTTTATGATTTTTGTTATATTATTAACAGCACCCAAGCCTGTCATTGTCACAGACCTCTATTTCAAAGATGGAAAAATGCATGGATGTAGGTGTAGGTGTAGGTGTAGGTGCAGATGTGGAGAGCAGGGTAAGGGAAACTAAAGCAATGAGGCTTAGCTCTTCTGTCCCTAGGTCCATTTGAACTCTCTGGCCAACTACCATCCCTTCAACTAAAATCTAATGCAATATAAACCCTGTTTCTTAGAAAAATGCAGAAATAATTGAAGTTGCTCTGGCCTTACATGTTAGTGACATATTTCAATATAATTACATAATGGTACAATTCTTGTTAGTCTCAAACTAATGAAGTACAATTTTAGTCATAATTCTCTTAGCAGGAAAGGCTAGAAGTGTCTTCAGCTACCTGAGGATCTATAAGAAGAAGGTTTGGGTCACCAGAGGTAACCTTCCACCTAGAGGTGTGGATGATGATCAGCTCTCACTTAAGAATGCAGTTAAACATCTGCAGTCTTTCTAGAGAATAGCCAGCTAATTTTATCTCTGAAATTCTGTGTATGAAACACATTCTTGTCGTTACATGGCAACGTAAAGTCAACAAGCAATCCTTTCTAAAACAAATCCTTAGAACTATTTGTGAAAAAAAGAACCATGGAAGAGTGCCATATTAAAAAAACCCAGCATTTGCAAATAGCTATCACAGTCTGTAATGTTGTAGCATGTTTTTCAAATCTATATTTTAGGACATGCATGCTAATATCAGTCTGCTGGTCTTAGAAAGATACTATTAAATAGCCATCATCCTGTCGTCTACATTGTAGGTTATGTGGATTGTAAAACAAGTTATACGAGAGATCATGAAACTATAGAACCTCAAAGGAACCACTGTATTTTTCCTGGTAAGCAGAAAAGTTTCTTTAACTTATAAGACACTCCTTTCGCCCTTCAGTAATGTCTAAAGCATAATTAACGAACTGCTTTGAGTCTAGACATTTCTAACTTTAAAGAACTAATAAAATATTACTTACCAATTTTCCTCTAGACTAAAAATGAAAATACACCATTCAATTTACCACTGATTTTTATAACCTTCTGCACTCCTCCTCTCCTAGCTGGTGTATGGATCCCCTTTCTCCCTGGATCACATGAAAGTGTTCTATTAATGTGAATTGGCTTCTGTTTGAGAACACTATGCTGGACAGCTATGAAGTGTAAGGAATCTGACCCAGGGATCTGCAGGGCTGTGACACATCAGTTCTTTACAGGAGTTCTCAGTTGCTGGTTGAGAATATCACACGATGGGCCCTGTACATGGCGTGCAGTCTGCTGTCCTTGTTGATGTTGGTAAAACTTTTGCCTAAGGCAGCGAGACAAGCTCTGTGATACAGCATTGTAACTGGAATTCTCCCCTCTGGCATCCACTCTGATACTAACTACCAAGTGTCAGGCCGTCCCTCCACCCAACTAACTCAGTAAGTTGGGAAAACTGTTCACCACTAACACATGCAGCCACAGCATGGCTAGAAGTGAGAGCTGCCTCAAGGAAAACATTGCAAGTCAGCCCTGCTCCGTGTATTTCCTGAGGAATGCTTTGCTGGAGTTCAGAACAAACATTCCAAGTCTGGGAATGCTACGAGAGTACCTGGCAGAAGAAATGTCTCCTGCCACTGTTCCATTCTTCATCCCTTTGCCAGTGTTTAGTCTTCTCTCATCCACACACTCGGTAAAGAGGGAAAGCAGCCTGCCTCTTCTCACTGTGGGTAAGATGGATCTCCCAGCCCACTTGTCTGAATGCAGTAGCTGAAGAATGCTGAACAATAGGGTTTTATTTTGCTCCAGAGGAAGCAAGTCTGACCTATTTTACACACAACTAGAAAGAACATTACCTTTGTGATTCTTTTAGGAAAAATATGTGCCACTGCAGTGTAGGTGACTTAACTACAAAATCCCACACCAAGTGCAGGAGAGAAAAGAACAATGAGGAAACCCACAGCAATCACTGAAATTACTTTAAGTAGAACACATCTTCAGTTGCATAGCAGCTCTGAAAAATTGTCCCTTGGAATACATTATTTCAGACAGGAAAAACCTATTCCTTTCTTTGTAGATTAAGTTACGTGCCTTTAACCACATGTAATAAAAACATAATGAATTCAGCACCAAGTGTGAAGAAATGACTGAGTTGTTAGCATAAAGCCAATCACAGAAGCACTTAGATTTAACTCCATTGTTTGCATAGCGTTGGCAATGTCTGAAAAGTGCTAACTGCCAGAGACTGCCATAAGGAAAAGGGAATTCCTGTGGGTTCCCTGGGAATAGAGAAATTACTGCTGTATCAGAAGTCCAGTGTCCAAATAACTGCATGCAGTTATGCACAATGTTGTGGTCACAGATCCACAGAGCACTAACTGGTTTTTCTTTGTTGTTGTTGCATTTGATTTTCATTCCTTTGTTCCCCCATCAGAAATGCACTGGCCAGACCTCCAAGGCAGCAGCAGTCTGGCTAATCTCTACTCTGAAGCACACTGATGTATGTATATATTTCATGATCCTGCTTCCTGAGTTCTTTATTTTTTTAATTTTTGTTTTTAAATAAATTACTCTCTGAGTATAATGAGAAAGTAGAAGGTGTTGGGACATTTTAGTCTGGGCCAAGCATGGCTCTCACGTGCTAATGGAGCAACACTGTCAACCTTTCACATAATGAAACATTCCAAATCAGCAAAGAGTTCCTGATGCCAAAAAGGGTATGAATCATCAGGGTGTTATGCTATTGTACCCAATGAATAAAAGGCCGCGCTCGTCTGAGCACTGAGAAAGGCCAGCTGTGGATTCCAAGACAGCAAGCATCATCTTCTGAAACACAAGAGCGGTGGCTGGACACAACGCATTGCCTCTGCCAGGCGCTGAGCCTTGCACCTGACACTGCTTCACCTCCCACTCTGCTCAGCGCTTTCTTTTGACTCCACCACGCAGTCCTTGGCACGGGGAATGCTTCTTGCTATTTCTGCCTGCGTTCTGTGTCGCACAACGGGCCCGGTCGCCATTTGTTTCCCAGAAGGGTATTACCAACCATCAGTTAGTGGCACGGCTGTACACATCAGGCCGTGTGCGGGTCCCCACACCGCGGCTGCGCCCTCTCCCGGTGCTCCCGCGGGGCCGCGCGCTTCGGGCGGAATTTGTTGGAAATAACCGGATTATTAGGGCAGTGAACGGACCCGGGACGACCGGGAGGGCCGCGAGCCCCGTCCGGCACCACCGACCCCGGGCTTCAGGCCCCGCTATCCCGGCGCTCCGGCCCCGCCCCGGCTGAGGGCGGCCCGGCCCCGCCCGCTTCTACGGCGGCCGCAGCGATGGCGGAGTCGGATGGGAGCGGCGATTTCTTTTCCCCGCGCGGCTCCGGCTCTGCCCGCAGCCGCCTCTCGCTGCCGTCCGCTTCTCGTAACGGCGCCATGTCGCAGCGCAGGCGGCGGCGGCGGCGGCTCTCGGGCGGACTGGGCCGTCCGCCGGCATCCGAGAAGGGAAGCGAGGAGGATGAAGAAGAGGAGGAGGAGGAGGAGGATGGAGAGGAGACGGAGCGCGAGAGGCCGCGACCGCCAGGGAGCTCCGAGGGCGGCGGGGATGAGCGCAGCAGGAGGATGATCCGCAACCAGTACCGGGAGCTCATCTGCAGCGTGCAGCGTGAGCGGGGGCTGCGGGGAGCGGAGCGCGTACCGCTGTCTGCCCGGGCCTTGAGTTAGGCCGGGGAGACGCGGAGGAGCTCCTGCCCCTCTGCTCTGCGCTGGGACGGCTCTCCTGCAGTCCTCAGTGCGCGGAGGAGCGGGCAGAAGTGACCCGAGGGGTGCGACCCATCCCTGCGAGGACAGGCTGAGCTGTGTGGGGAAGAGGAGGCTCTGGGCAGAGCTGAGTGCGGCCTGACTGTGCCCGAAGGGCTGTGAGAAGGGAGGGGGCAGAGGTTTTTAGCAAGATGTGCTGTGACAGGGCAAGGGGAAAAGGCTTTTAACTGAAATATAACGGGATATAATGAAGGAGGTATTTAGGGTAAGGGCGGTGAGGCGGTGCCCGGCCCTGCAGACACGATCAGGGATGGGGCTCTGAGCATCTCTGATCGGGGCTGTGCATTGCAGGGGGTTGGAACAGTTGGCCTTTAAGGGGCCCTTCCGACTGAATGATTCTGTGAACGGCTCTCCAGGTCTGTGCCTGTGTTTCTGCTTCTTCTGCACCGTGTTGCTTTTTCTCATCTAGTAAGCAGTGCCAAACTTAGCAGGATCTTCAGCTGAGTGTTTCCCGCGGGCTGAATGCGTAGAGCTGCTATAAAGGAATACAGCATGGGCCAGACTGTGCTTAGTTAAGAAAAACAACAGTCCTGGCTGTGCCAGTGCATTGAGCTCATTCCTGAAAGAATGTGAGTGATTCAGAACTGCATGTCTGAAAGCCTTGTTAAATCATATGTGTACTTTACTTAAAAGTAACTGTGTTTGACCTGGTGACGTTCAGAAATCACCAGGCATAGATTTTTTTGTTTTGTTTGCTTTTATCCATTTCTTTCCTGAAAGTCCTTAATATAAATGTGTGAGTGGCACAAAACCCCAATGTCATTAAGATGTGGGCTGTGAATAAGACAGTTCTGATTGAGGTGTGTATGTATTGATACTTAAATATTTAAGTAAATTAGGTTTTTATCTGTGTCCTTCCTCCTAGAAAATCGTGAGGATATGCTGAGTTCCAAAAGCAACAGGCTGACAGAAGCTTTGGAGGAAGCCAATCAACTCTTCAGTGGAGGTAACAAATTCTGTAGTCCTTGTCAGAGTTGATTGCTTGATGGCTGGTCAGGTGTGAGGAGATGATGCTCTTGTAAACAAAAATAGGGGCAAGAGAATGAAGCTGATGTCCAAGTAATCTATCAGAAATATGAAAACGTAACGTGAAGTTGAAGAGGAATTATTTAAATAAGGTGTTATGAGAAGAAAATCTAATTACACTGTTTGCTTGCACTTAGAAATGCTTCTTTATCTTGATGCTGTAGGACAAGTGGTACAGAAAAGATGTTATTGTAGATGGATTTGTTTCACTGGGAGGGAAAAAAACCTCAAATGTACCAATGAAAAATGCATTTTGTTCCACAAGGTAATGTGTCAGTTCTCTGTGCTTGCCCTTGTTCAAGTCATCCTCTCCTTTTCCCTTATTTAATGCAAATGTAAGTATTATAGAAGTAATTGCATTAGAGGTCTTTACAATAAAATGGTTTCCAAAGCTCCGTACCAAGGATCTTCTGTATGCTAAATTTTGATTTTGGCAGTTGTGTGTTACTAACATTCAGTCTTTTTCTTCTGTAACAGTTTCCCGTGCACGAGAGGCTGCACTGGATGCCCAGTTTCTTGTCTTGGCATCAAATCTAGGAAAGGAGAAAGCCAACGAGCTGCGCTCAGAGATCACAACATTTGATTCACTAACATTTGCAGAAGATGTGGTAAGTTCCAGGCTTAGGCTTTCCCTACTTTTAGTAGAATCATAAAGGAACAGCCTCAGGTTGTCAGGCAGCACCTTCTGGTTAGTTTTGTTAATTGTTTTGAACCATGTGTTCAGCACTTCCAATTTGTGTAGATGGAAGATCTTAACTTGCAAATGTAGCTATTGCCCCCTCTGCCATTGCTGTATTGCTGCTACTTTATCAGTGCATGTTTTTAAGGTGGTCTTGAATGCTGTTTTTGTCAGACAGTGTTCTCTCATTTGACAGTAAGCAGTTTCTTTAGTCTAGTGCTTTGTGTTTTTGGAGAGTTCTCAAGGTTCAGCGTGTATTCACCTGGCTTTTAGATATGTCAGGTTCCTCTGTTTTTGCTGTGGCTGGATGGAATAGTGGCTTCGTGATTCCATTGAAGCAGACTCTTTCCCACCCAGTTTTCAGTATCTTTTTTAGAGCTACTTCCTGGGGAGGGATTGGTGGATGCAAAGTTGAGCCAAATAAGTTACGTGATATTTGAGAAGCTCCTTCCTGGAGGTACGTGGTGTCCAGAAACTGAGATCTAATGCAAAATGCTTTGCTGCTCCATACGTAATTTAGACACTGTTAAATATTGGTTTTGTTTGCCCACAGCTATCTTTTTCATTGTGTTAAAATGCTGTGTTTACTGGGAACAAAAACAATATGTGTAAATCTACCACATTAGTTCCTTACAGAAATCAGCAAGTCTTTTATCAGTGCAACTATTGAAACAGTGGGGCTCTTAGTCACTATTAGCTGAAAACTTGGCTGTAGCTTATGGGGAATTGTTGCTGTAGTTAGTGGGGTGATGGCTGGTGTCAGCTCTTGTTCTTGATTTCATTGACTGGACAAGCATTACACTCCATCTTCATCCTCTAGTAATTAGAGGACAGAAACTCCAGTGACTTGTCCAGGAGGGAAAGCAATGAAAAACATAAAGGCTGTGTGTATTCTTCATTGTCTGCTGTCATTTGTATTATAAGAAAGAGAAGTTTGTTGAAGGTGGAAAAAGACATTTCTTTGGATTTAGTAAAGTGTTTGGGAATGCCAGATTGGTTCATATTTGAAAGCTTAAGATCCCTTGAAGTGAGGCTCTGTTTTCTTACAGTCCATACCATGGTTTTTCCATGCAGTGGTTTGAAGAACTACAGGTCGTCTCTGTATGAAATCAATTCATTACAAGACATCAATTTTCGATTTTGTCATCTAGTGTAGATGAAAATCTCTGATGTTAAATCCTCTGTTTAGATCTAGCGTGACTCTTGCCTGTGTAAATTACAAGTCTGTGCTTTTTCTGTGATTGTATCTTCAGGAAAGTCAGATTTCTTTCACTATACAGTGATGTGAAGTGCTAATTTAGCAGCAGGCACTGTAATACAGGCTTTCATCACTGATCTGTCTACTAATCTTTCTTGATGGGAATTTTCATTACAGTTTTCTTTTTCCTTTTGTAGCTAACATTCATGGGTATAAATCGCACAGAAATAGATGGAAACAACAGTGATTCTGAAAACATGTCAGGTGGCTATTTACCTAGTAAAGCCTGGTATAAGCTGGGAGAAGAAGCAGAGAAGTACTTCAGGAGAGCACCTTCTTTTCACTACATGTAAGTTTACTGCAACGTAAGCTAACAGCCCTCGGTGGTGTTAGTTCTGATTAATTACCTTTAGTGCCCTGGGCTTGAGTAGAGTTTAATCTCAAGTCAACAAGAGCTTCTCTGTGGCCCGTGTTTGGTTTTTTTTTTTGTGCTACAGTGAACACCTTGTCTCCTAAATATGTCAGTATTTATTTGTTTCACATTTGACTTGGATACGGAAATAATATCATTTGTGTCTAGCAGGGGTAGCATTGTATTCATGATTCACGTTTCAGACCAAAACCAAAAGGTGCAGATGATCTTCTTCCCTCTGAATACTGACTCTTTCTTTACCTTTCCCTCCTTTTACAAGCTGTAGGCAGAAGTGCAAATTGAAGAACGTTTTCTTTTTTTCGCAGACATCTACAGACCCTGATGGACTCTTTCTATATCTTTTACATGATTACAGTATTAGATTGAAGTGACTAACAGCACTTGTCACATCTGTGTTAACGTTGTCTTAGGATCTTGCTTTTTAGCTCTGCATTCAGAAGAAACCACCTGATCACTGGCAAGTGGCCGTGTGTGGGATCAGGATCATCTCTCTTCCTATGCTTCAGCAATTTTAGTAGGACCCTCAGTAGGGTCCTGACACCTAGTTGCCTGGCTTATACAGATAACACTTCCATTTAATTCTCTTGTAAAATCTCCTACAGCAGCTGGATGCAATTCCATTAAATTATCAGTAATGGAGTTGATAGGATGTTATTCAGTTATCTATGCTTTTATGCTTCTTCCACCCCTCCCCTGAAATAAGCATCACTGTATTTGTAAGAAATCTTCTGAGTATGATGATTAGGTCATACAGTATCTGATAGTTGATGTTGGACAGCTAATTGAGATTTCGGGTTTGTGCAAACTTTTAAGCAAGAAGTCAAGAAGTGCCAAGTATACAATTTTCCAGTTGTTTTTATGATGAGACAAAATGACTGTAAGACTTTTTTCCTTTCATTGGTTGCATTTTGATGTCTTAAGTAGCAGTGGGCTTCCTGTGGTGGCAGAATGTGAATGTTATGAAAGTTTTATTTCAAATATTTAAAATGTAGTCCTCATTTTCAGTAAATAACTACTTCTTCCTGAGTCCGTCTGGTTTTTAGCTGAGATCTAAATTATGAATTGTTTTCCCCATGTCATCTTTTTTGTACGTGTTATTTTTATTCTGACTAGGTTGGGATCTTTCAAGTCTGAACCTCCTGTACCCAGGCAGCGGATTGAGAGGCAGAGAAAGGCTCCAGGAGGGGAAGAAAAACGGGCAATGCCTGCTCAGGTCTGTACACTGCTATCTTTATTAATGCTTTATTATAACAGAATAATTTCCAGGGGCATGTGGATCTTTGTTATTGTGTTGTTATTGTATTTTAACTCCAAACTGTATAGTACTAAAAGATTCAGACTTGAATATTCATGCCTGCTAATTTGTTTCGTGTGGACTATGGTATTTCATTAATAGAGCAGAATGAAGTAGGATGTAGGGACTGTTTATTTTCATTTTCCATGCTAGTTTCTAGTTGGTTTTTTTTTTTTGTTGTTGTTGATGTGAAAGATTTGCTGCCAAGAGTGGTCTTTCAAACACATTTTATAAATAAAATAAAAATTTTCTCTAATGAGTGACTGACAGATCTTCCAAAATCATAAAAAGATCTGTGGAGTTTGTGTGGCATTGCTGCTTATGGAGGTGTCAAGTGCCCACTTACATGCACAGAACTGTGTCAAAATACAGCAGAGAGTGATGTTGGGTTTATTTTTTTGCTCAGAGAGAAAGATCGTAATATATATCTCATGAATAGTGAGAATTTCCAGCTTACTGAGGTTTTGCAGGTCTGATGATACATTATCTGTTCAAATTAACTTATTTGCTCTGACTCTGGCTTTGAAAAGGAAGGCTGAAAATGTATCAGCTGAAAGGTCACTGTCTATTGTACGATGGGGACTCATTCCTAAAGCACTTAAGTTGTCACATGCTTGTAGAAGTGTCTGTAACTGTATATGTTATGAGTTCATAAAAGGTCAAATTTATATTCTTGTTTTATAACAGTTAAAAAAAATGGAGGAATCTCATCAGGAAGCTACAGCAAAAGAAGTAGAGAGGATCTTGAGATTGTTACAGACTCATTTTAGAAATGATCGTAAGTATGACTCAGTTTAGCTTTTATTAATTAAGAGTACTTATTCTTGAGTTATCTTCCACAGTTGAGAGCTGTTAAACTATAGAAGAAAATGAGGTCAAGTTGGGAAGCAGAAATGTTTATTCTGAAGGTCGTGTAGTGGCTATATATTCTTTATGAGATCTTATCAGTTGAGGTTTCATTTAGTCCCTTCCAACCTCAACTTTTCTTTGACCTCTGGAGGTCATCTGGTCCAGCCCCCATGCTGCTGCAAAGCCACCCAGAGCTGGTTGCCCAGGACCACATCCAGCTGTTGAATGTCTCCAAGGAGGGAGATGCCACATGATAGCAAAGTCAGTTTAAACTATTGATTTTTTTAAGAGAGAAATCAAACAGTGATGTACCTAAAAATTGATATGGACAGATGTGTGCATATGTGGGCCAGAAGATGGAATGAAATACTCTGTGGAAACTTTTTCCCATGTGCATGCAGTTGTGATGTCAGCCTTGTATCTAAGTCTCTGTAAACACTGACTTTGCTTTTAAAGTGAGAAGTGATGTTAATTTGGGTGTCATCTGGTGGTTGCTGTGTTTAACTAAACCTTTTTGACGTTGCCAGCTTGTACCCCCATTTTCTTCTTTGATCTTGTGGTTGATCCCAACTCCTTTGCGCGTACTGTGGAAAACATCTTCCACGTGTCCTTCATCCTAAGGGTAAGGCAAGACAAGTTCTTGAAATCCAGCTTTAGATGCTTGAGTTATGTGGGAACTTCGCTTTGTTGTTTTTGTTTTGTGTGATATTGAAATAATAGGATTTAAATGTTAGAGTTCCTGGTTGGCTTTCCACAAACGTTTCTTTTGGAAACTGAAAATAAAAGAAAATGGACCATTTCTGTGCTAGATTTTTCTTGCTTTTCAGCCAGTTTCACAAAGGTGAAATGTTCACTATTAATATTTTCAAAGAAGAGTTCCAGCATACACATGTTAGTATAGAAGAACCACTACATGTCAGTTTAATATTTACTGTGCTCTCCTTTCTAAGTGCTGGAATTCCTATTTCTTGCTAATTAGGATTACTTATGTATATTTTTGTGTATGATGATGTAATGTTAGTGACTATTTAGATGCATCAGTGCATTGTCTTTAGGTCTAACATCTGAAATCCTACTGTGTTTTTAGGATGGCTTAGCAAGATTAAAGCTGGATGATGATAAATTGCCAGTAATAGGTACGTATGTCTAGCTGTAAAAAAAACAACAAAAAAAACTGTTTTTATTGTCAGAACGTTGAAAAGTAGCTCTGTCTGAATGTGTTCACAAAGCTTTACTGATGGGTAGCTGAAAGAGCAGAGATTTGGTTATAAGCAGTTTCAATGAATGGAACTGAAGGCATGAAGAGATTTATATGAGTTATTAAAAAGTTTGAGACTCTTTAAATGTAGAATTACAGAAAACCTCTGTTATTGTGATTTACACAAATTACGACAATAAAAGGTTACCTTCCAAGTGATATTTCAATCAATAAATATATGAATACTGCTGTGTTTTGAGGAAAAAGATATATTTTTCTCTTGTTTATTCAAGTTGAGAAGTGCTACAACTTTAAAACAGTTGTGCATAGGCTAGCATTTCCTTTTCAAGGTATCCAGTTCTCATTCTCACAGCAAATCAATGGGATTAAGACTTGGTGGGAAATAATGAAACACTCAGACCCTCATGGGAATCTGGAGAAAGTAAGTTTCTAAACTTTAAAGTGGTAAGACTAGAGAAATTTCCTAAGCAGCATATAATTCAGGCTGCTGTTAGAGAGGAATTTAGTGGAGTATGTATTAGTGATATTGATCTTTGTGAAGCTTTTGGATGCTGCCTTTATAACTGTAAAGATAATGAAAATGCAATATTTTGAACAGAGCCTGTACAGAATGTTGAAGAGAGAAATAATGACCACAGTGCTCAAGCCCGGAGCCAAGTTGTCATTTCCCTGAGCCATGAAGAGTGGAGGGTATAACACTTTAACTGATTCATTTCTTTTCCCCAAAGTGTGAGTGAGCTGTGCCAGAGTGTGAGAGAGCTATGTCCTCAGATGAGAATGAATGTTCGTGTAGGTATTGCTGCATTTAATTTTATAGAAGCAAGAACGACCACAAATCTGGTGGAGTATTTTTCCCCACAAGAAAATGAGGAAGTGTAATGGCAGTTTGATCTTTAAATCATGAAGCCCTGTCAGTTTAAGTGCTTTTGACTTCAATGGCTTGCTTTTATCTTGTGAGGACTGCGTAATCACACTTATTTCCCCTTATATATGATACTTGCTTCTAGAGAGGAAGTATGTTTTCTTCACTGTTTGCTATTTTTGACTAAAAAGTTTCCAAGCAGTTAATTTTTTCCTATCAGAATGTGCAGAACAGACATCTGAAATAGTGCTTTAGTATGAGAAAACTTGATTCACACCTAGTGGTAACTACAGGAGCTGAACTATTTAAATACAACTGCAACTGATATGCTCTTCTGTCACTTCTAACTAGGAAATTGTAGAAACATATGAAATAACAGAACCTATGATCAGCCCTCCTAACAGCAATGAAGATGAGATGGAGACAGCTTAATTTTTCAAGTAAGTTCTCTGAATACATCAAACTAAAGATACAGTGCGTGAGTTACTTATGCACGTGGAGGAATTGCAGAGAAATAGCTGTGATGATGCTTGTAGAAGCACTACAAGCTGGGTAATGGTGCAGCATCCTGGCTTTCTGTATTCCTGATCTTTTCCTGGGTCATCTAGTCTTCTAAATGGTAATTAACTGACAAATTTTTTGTATTTGTTGGTAGTTCACTTGTGAGGTGTTTTATTGTGTTACGTTCCTGAAACGTTAAGCTGTGAAGAATCACATTGTAGCTTCTGTGATTTTTCTGGTAACTTACTGACAGTTGAGCTGGTTGAGAGTAGCCTAAAGAAGGGCTCACATTGTCTGGTTCCCTCCAATAGCCCTTAAACAGTAGGACTGAATTACTTTATCTCAACCATGTGCTAAGTTCTAAATGTGAATTCTTTTCTCTCTTCTTTCCCCCCAGGTGCCTTAAAGAAAAATACTTTAAAATGTATTCTTCGATTAAGATTTTATCTGTATATATTGTAATAGTAAATTTATTTTTATTGAAACGTGTGGCTGCTTCAGGCTGTCCTGTGTGTACGTCGCGGTTACCATCCACTTCCGAAGTTACAGCTCGCATTAAAACGAAACGCTGTCGCTCTTTCCCACCCCCCTTCGTGCCGATGTGGGCTCAGCCGGCGCTGGCTGAGCTCGCGGCGCTGACAGCCGTGGAGAGGCGCTGGCGGTGCCCCGTGGAGACGCGCGGCTGAGCCGGGCGGGGCCGCGCTCCGGGAGGGGCCGTGCCGCCATGCGCCGCGCCGTGGTGGAGTACCGGGGCTGGAAGGAGGGGTACCGCTGCGGTTACTGTGCCTCGGAGCGCGGGAAGGTCTCCAGCGGTGAGCGCGGGGCGGAGGGACGGGCGCGGCGCCGGGCTGGGAGCGCGGCTGCCCTCGCTAAAGATGTCGGAGCCGCTCCTTCCGGCGGGCGGTGCCCGCAGTAAAGATGGCGGCGGCGACGGCCGCTTCCGGGCGGTGCGGGGCGGCGGGCGGGGAGCTGCGCTGAGCCGAGCCGGGCGGAGGGGAACATGGCGGCGGGCGGCGGCTCGCCTAGCATCGTCGAGTACTTCGGGGGAGAGGACGGGTACCGCTGCGGCTACTGCAAGAACGAGAGCGGCAACCTCTCCCACGGTGCGGGGCGGGGAGCGGGCCGGGGGCACCGTGCGGCCGGGGCCGGGCTGCGAGGGCGGCGGTGAGGCGGCATTCAGGCGTCTCCTCCGCTAGCGATAGAGTTACCGCTGATGAGCTGAGGTGTAGCCCAGCAAACGTGTCGCCCTTCACCGTGCTCAGTTCCCAAGCTATGGGAGAGGAGGGCCGTCCCTCCGGCTCCGGGTGCTGCTCTGGGGAGTGCACCGGCAGGGCCGTGCCCAGCTCTTGCACGCTGGCAGCGCTGCTCGGCCTTAGGACCCTCTCAGGCTCCTTGCTTTGAGTCCCGAGCGTGTGGGATGCTGTTGATGGGTCCTCCAGCAGCCAGTAGCTTCGTGCAGAAGTTACAGGTTGTTGTGCTCATTGTGTAGCAGAGGGGAGCCCAGGTGACTTCTGAGAAAGTCAGCTTTTATGGCCACACTGGGAGCTTAAAGCATATCTGTTTGGGCAGCCCAGGGCAAGCACAGTGCCGGCCCCAGGGAAAGGAATGGGTGGAGAGGAAAACTGTGCTTTTGTTGTTGGCTTTTTGAAGTTGAACTTGGTGTTGAAATCGGTCACTGATGAGATCGATAAAGTCCTTGAGAGACATCTGTTCAAAAGTCACTGTCAGCTATGAAGTTCTATGTAATTTCTGTAGAACTTGTTAACGTTTTAACGTATTAAAGTGTAGTTGTCACCAATTAAGCACGTTACTGTTTCTATCAGGTATGTGGGCACATTCAATGACAGTTCAAGATTACCAGGACCTCATAGACAGAGGATGGCGAAGGTAAATGTCAAATGATACCAAAATGTCACCAGCTTCATTCATCAATACACTTCATTCATTCTGCTTTTGCTCTCCTTTTCTAATAGAGTCCTTTGACCACGGGAAATGCTACTTTTCCTAAAGTCTGTTTTTAGAGGTGTTTGGATAGGTGTTTTGTGGTCAGTATTGGAGCTTATGCCTGCAGAAGCTGCTGAGCAAATGAGGAGCAGAAATGAAAGAGTATAATGTGTGTAAGGGGAGTGTAGCTGAAATGCTAAGCCATGGCCTGAAGCAGTGATTGAGCACCTGGTGGGAAGGCAGGGCCAACCCAGGGGAGCTCAGCTGCATGCAATGTACCTGAGTGACCAGAAGAGCTGGAGCCAGGATCCACTCCTTCCCAGATCTCCTGTAAGGGTTGGCAGTGAAGGTGAGGGTATCTTACTAGAGATTCCTGCCTACCTGAGGCCTTCCAACAGTAAGCAGACTGTTTCTGTGTCCATGAGTGTTGCATTTGAGCATATTCTCACTTGCTGCAGCCTAGGCCCGCATTGCTGTGCTTTCCATTGTGTACAGCAATACAGGGAGTTCTTGTCACATTCCTTACAGTTAGTTCCTGGGAAGAAATCTGGACTTTCACATGGGTACGTGCTAGAGAATCCAGGGTATTTTTCTGATATGTAGAAAGCATGCTAGATGCAGCATGCTTTTCTTAGTTGTGCTCTGGTGAACTTTTGTTAATTAATACCCCTTTATTCTAGGTGAATAATATTTTAATATAATGGTTAGAAGCTGTAGAACTTTCAGGTTTATGATAGTATTCATGTAAGATTTTGTTACTACTTAAACCACAACGTTGGCTAACGTTGATATTGTAATATAAGCAACAACAAATATCAGTATGTATTTATTATTTTTAGGAGTGGAAAATATGTTTACAAACCTATCATGAACCAAACGTGCTGTCCTCAATATACAATAAGGTAAGAGACTTGGAATATGGTACTGTATCTGATTTGGCTGTTTAAAGTGTGTCCAACCATTGTGTTTGTTGGCTTAAATGAAAACTTCACCTACTTTTCGTGGTACTGAGTATGTTGCGGTGGGCTTGCACCCCAGTGCATCAGCAACTCTGTGATGTTGTCTGTAATACTTTCCTGTATGTTTTCTGTACCCTTCCCTTTTGTTTTGCATTGCAGTCCAAGACAAGAGTTCAGAGACAACTGTCTCGTTCATTGGTGCTTGTGAACCAGAGTGTCTGTATCTCCAAAACTGCTTTAGTAGCCCAAATAAGAGAGGCTGTCAATTGAGTAGGAATGAATGATTCTGGATATGCTTTTCTGCCACTAGTGGTTAGATTCAACATTGTCTATAGATAAGTGAAAAATTCTAGTGCGTTGGCCTCCTAGGGAGGCTTTTCTTTCTGCAGTGCTTCAGGTCACATTGAAGTACTTTTTGATTAGTAAACGTGTGAGTATTGCTGTAATAATGATATTATGGACAACAGGAAAGCATCATTTTATCAAATCAAGAGTGTTGATAAACTATTTGACCACTTCTTTCATAAATGTCCTTATATTTAGAAGAAATACGTGAAGCAGTCATAACTTTTTATTTTTAAGATGCCAGGCACTGCGTTTTCAGACCTCCAAATCTCACAAGAAAGTTCTGAAGAAAATGTTGAAATTCATTTCTAAAGGAGATGTTTCAAAAGTGGCGAGCGAAGGTAAGAACCTCCTAGTGTTGGAAAAAGCAAGACTGATGTTTGAAATGAATACCAAGACACTGATTTGAGTGACTGAATGGTTAACCCATCAGGGTGATTGTTTGTTGGTGAGTTTTGTTTTCTTCTTGCAGTCCCCTTCCTAAAGGCCTGGCTAGGTTGTATCTTTACAGCATTTTGAATCAAGGGCACGATGCAGTGCAAAGAACAAATTGTGGCAGCTAGCTGGCTCCACTGAAGGATGTTTCCTTGTTTTTTGCATATATCAGTGTATTTTCATTTCTATCTCTAGACACAAGCTTGCTTTCTAGCTGACACTGTAGAGAATCAGACTGTTATTAGCTGTCATAAAAGTGATAATGTGTAGATGACCAAGCAGGACAGTGAAAAGGAGGAAGAAACAGGAAGAAGGGTTTTTCTTCCAGGTGACTGAGGGATGGCACTTTGATTATCCAACACCAAAATAAGCTACTTTCAGTTGAGGTGGAACCTGCTGTGTCAGTTCTGAGAGCTAATTTCCCTCTTCTAAACTTGTGGTATGAAATTAGTGGAAACTGCCCTATTTTAATGGAAAAAGAAATCTCGTTTATAAGATGATGCTAGTAAGACTGGCAAGAGAGAAGCTTTCTGTTTTCAGACTTGTGGATTTATCTGTTGGAAAAACAGTTGCAAAATTAGAAATACGTTGATATTTATGTTAATGGTGCAAGGTGTGAGCTGTGATTGCACAGAGATAAATTAACTCATGCAATTTTTAACTGTTTCCAGAAGAGCCTATGGATTCCCATGTAGAGGATGCAGTCCCATGCGATTTTGCACATAGAAGTGAATCTCGTGTCAGTGAGGCTGAGCTGACTCCCTTAAATGAGGATCACACAGAGAGAGAGGAGAATGAAGATGAGGACAAAGGAGAAACAAAAGAAGAGGTGAATGTGAAGAAGGCAGAGCTGGGTTCTCTTCAGATGTGTGGAGATAAAGATGATAAAGATGCAGCAGTCCCTGGAGAACCATCACCTTCTACAAAAGCTGTTACTGCACCACCCAAGCCAGGTAGTTAAGCTTCTGCTACTAACTGGATGAGGTTTTCCTTGCAGGTTTTTAAAACCCCTCTTTTTATCGTTCCTAGTAAATCAGGAATTGTTTATTTCACTTTGTATCCCCTTGCCTATTTATGGAATTATGGCATATATATTGATAGGTGCCATGTTACTTGTTCTCTTAGTTTTTCCTGGAAGTTGCTTTGTTTTCCATCATGCTCAGCTTTCTCATTTAGTTATTGAGAATACCTGTGTGCAACTGATACTTTCCTGATGTTTGAAAGCTATGTAGGTTGCAGTCAGATACATCAAGGTGATTGAATGTCATCAGACGTTAGGATCTATTTTCAGTTTGGAATACTTATGTGTGCAGGAAGATGTACATCCAGCTTTCCCTTTCTCCTATGGGGATGCAGTTACTCAGACTTAGGTACTTCGAGGTGTGTTTGTGCAGGATGAAGAGCTGATGCTGAGAGAGTGCTAGCTGTGGGGTTAGGTTAAGGCTTAGTATTTTTTCCTATCCAGCAGTGGGAAACCAGTTTGAGATCTAACAAGAGTATCTCAAGTGTTGTTTTTACCCTTCTTCATATGTGTAGGTTGTCTTCTTGTTATGTAAAGTGTACAGCCTGTGAATATACTCCATTAATAACTTGCTTTAGGCTGTATTATGTTTTTATAGCCTGTTTGCCACAGAGCTGACTGGTGCTAGAAGTACACCCAGTGCATTGGTGTGGTTTTTATTTCTTGGGCTTAAAGGAAATTATATTGTACAGATACTTTTCCTCTGTAAGGAATGAGGTTTTCTAGTTGAGGTTTTTAATCCGTTTGGGAGCTTGCCTTGTTTTAGATTTTGGATAACCAGCTTAGAGAAGCAATGTCATGAGCAGATGTGAAATTATAAAATGTGTAATAATTTTTCCTTTTTTCTTACTGTGAGCTTAGTATTAGATTTCTGTAAGGAAGTAGAGTAAGTATGTACTGAGTTAGGCAACCTTGACCATCTTAACTTTGATACAGTTATACAATATTAAAACTCTCATGCTAAGAACTGGAGGTAAATAGATATTTGATGGTGGAGTTTTGTGTGAAATCATGTGAAATATTGGGTGCATTTTGAGTATAATAATTTCAATACAGTAATAGTGGGAAGAGGAAGTGAATGGATCTTACTAATACTTTGTGGCCCAAGGGTTGCAGGTGAAGCAGCCTCATTTTACAGGTCAGTTCTCAGTTTTGCAGTTTCCATAATGGTTCAGAGAAGTGGAGGGTATTTTCAGGATTGCAGCTACCTGGTGAGTAACACTGGTTGAAATCCTGGTGAGAACTGGATGCTTTGTGGTTTCTGCATATGTTGGGACATCATACTTACTCCTAATTTTCACCTATTGTGCAGGTGTTAATGAGGTCTTCACAGTACTTTAGTCTCCAAATGACTTTGCCTCCTCCTGTAGGTTGGCTGCTTTTAAGGTTGACAAGTCAAAATAATGTGAACAATCAGTTTTTCAGCAGCTTAGCAAGGAATTTTACATCTGAACAAAAAAGAGAGCTCAGTCAGAAAATAAGCAGTGCTGCACAGAGCTGGCACTGCTGCAAATCCATAGAGAACTTGTGTGGAATCTTCAAGATTGTGTTTTATTTTGACCAAATAGCCGTACTGTGCAAGTTTCCAAGCCCATCTCGTTTTTGAAATAAATTAATGAGAAGCTTTGAGTCACGGAAACTTCATCTTGAAAACAAACGGTGGGAACTGACAGCAGGTGGCAGTCTTGGGTAAGGAGTGCTGATTTGGGAAGGGTTGAAAAACAGGTCTTGTGTTATGTTAAATACACTGAGTAACTTCAACACAAATGTGGATGAGGGAAGTGTGAAACGTTTTTACTTTGTTTCATTCAAAGTGGTTTAATTTTATGGAGGAGAAATATTCATTAAATGCATCAGAAAACTTATTTTTTCATTTTTTTTAAATATATATATTTTTTTGAGTGGGTGGTGTCACAGGTCAAATTTAGTTCAAAATTTTCCAGATAGAGAGATGTTTAGTTTTCATCTTGAGAAATGTAGACTTACTCTGTATTAAGATTGTTTAATTGCATTTTTATTCTCATATAAACAAAACAGGTCATTGTCCTGTAGGGAAAAAATGGTCTGTTTCTGCACAGTTTCAAGGTTTGCTTATGTCTGCATGCACATCCATTGTTTTAAAAAAGTTTTTCTAGCTAACTTACAGCTTACAGAAGATATGAGACATGAAACAGAGCCCAAAGCAGATGAAGTGCTGTAACGTTCTTCAGCTTTATCATGAGTATTTTAAATAAACTCATCCACTGACTTGTTTACCCCTGGTCAGATTGCATAACGTCTGTAATGGTCTCGGGATATTTGTCCTTTTCTGGTGAATACTTCTGTCTGAATGAGACAAATACCCAAAAACCATAGGTGAGAGGTAATGACGTTTGGTTGTGAACCCTTCTTGTTCAGACACAGGGAATCTAGGGATGCAGAAGTGGCACTAGCTCTGTTTCTGAGCCCGAGATGCTCTCAGCATTTCAGCTTTCGTGGAGCCCATGTGGCACAGGTACACTGGATGAGCTCTGAGGAGCTTGCTCCAGCAGTGTTTTAAGAGTTCTCCATGGTTTGCATAGGGAAAGCCTTTGAATGAGAGCTATAGACATCGGCAAAAATGTATTCTATGCATCCTACAGGTTGCAGAAAGGGTTATGTTTCATTGTTACTCTGCCTTTTCCCTGTTTTGATACCTCGTGTCCAAGAGGGAATCTTGATGTTGTGCAGCTGAGACAGTGTTACTGTGAAAGTCTCATAGATCCTGTAAGTTCTGAGCAGTTGTCACTGCGCAAGTGGTGGTTTTTGATGGGCTGAACAGCTGGCATGGTGCAGCCAAACTCATCGTGCTTTGTCCTAGAAAGCAGTTAGCAAGATGCTAGGAAATAATTCTTAGTGGCTTAGGACTAAAATCTGCTTCCCTTATTCCAACTGCTTTTCCTTGTATCTTGTTCTCATAAAGCTGTTATATCTGGTTACTAACTTGTTGTACCTCTAACTAGAGCTTGTACTTAGGGTTTAATTAAAATAATCCAGTTTTTAACATCTTGGAAGAAGACCATGGCTTTTTTTTTTTTTAACCATCTTGACTATAAAATGAGTCAGGAAAAATAAAGGTGATAAAGTAGTGTTTTACCTTTGAAATAAAATTCTGTTTTTTGGTGTGTTAGGAAATTTTGTTTTGCTTCATACTGTTGAGTACCCAGAGTGAGTTAGCCATCACATTCTGTATGGTATGTACATTAGAAAGAATAGTTTATAGCTTTACCAGTGCTTGAAAATTGGTTCCAGTAGGAAGTATTTAGATAATTTCTATGGTGCATTGGCAACAAGAGACGAAGGCAGTGGCCTTGAAGGCTGCAATTCTGTGCAGGTGAAATGAGCATAAAAACACTGGGAGCCTTTCAGCAGCAGTGCTCTTACCACTTCCAGGTCTGAAGTGGGTAGAGGACAAAAGAAAGATGCCCTTTTTGGCTAAAAAGAGATTGGTGGGAAGGAAAGAAAACTCTAACCGTGTTATCAAAGGCCTTCTGGAAAAAATGATTTCCAAGTAGCTTCCAGCCCTTCTAGGGAGTAAAGTGGGATAAACCATAGTTAAGTCTGGGTTTGGGTTAGTCTTTATTTCTCATAAATATTAGCTGAGTTGGAACTGTGTTGTCTTCTTAATGCTTTGGGTGAGCACATCGCCATTCCAGGTACGTTCCCACTGGGTCTTTCAGAAGTTGCCAGCGTGTCATTTGCAAATATATGGATTTCAGGAGAAAGCTAATGGCATAAAATACTGCTTCAACAGTTTGTCATAACATTTGTTAAGGCTTTTGTTCTGTGCAAGATATATGACTCTGTACTTCCCTCTGTGGGTCTAGTTTGTTCCATTATTCCTCTTCTTCTTAAACCTTTAATATTATGGACTGTTATTGGCCTCAGTTCATCCACCGCTGTATATAAAAAACAAAAAAATTACAGAATGAGAGTTAATTTCATAAGAATTAACTGGCTGATAATACAGTTGTGAGTTTTGCTGTCAATATTTCAAGCTGATCCTGGTGCTGTTTGGGTATGAGGTGCCATAATGCCGTGTGTTAAACACGAGTTTTTTGTTGATCTGTGAGAGGGATTTAAGGACTGACCTGAGAGGAATTCTACTTGTACTACTTTTTAAATATGTTCCTGACTCTGGATTAAAAAGCTGTAGAGATTAAAAATAAATAAATAATAAATCATTGCAACTTCACTTGGCACAGGGTATTCTCACTAGCTGGAAGTATGGAGGACAGTGTTACATTCAGACCACGGTCTGCAGTAACTGGTTATTTTAACCATTTCTTTTCAGTCTGTGTAAGGGTTACTTCCTTCTTGCAAAATGTGCTGTTTAATTCTTTGCTTTGTTTTCTTGCAGGTAAAGGGGCTGATCTGAGCAAGCCACCGTGTCGGAAAGCAAAGGACATACGGAAAGAAAGAAAACTGCAGAAACTCCTTCAGAACCAGAGGGGCACGCTTGAGGGCTCTCCACTTCAAGCAGAACATCAGGCTTTACTCTTGCAAAATTCGAAGCCTGCAACAAACCAACCTAAAAGTATTGAAGACTTCATTTTTGTCCCTTTACCTGATGATGCACTGCACAAATTGGAGGTAATGGCTCGTTCCACTGCTGTTGAAGGCAAATTACAGAAAGTCTTGTTAAGGAGTTTTTGGATCTCTGCAAAGCTTGGGGGCTTAATTTTTGTGGCTTTACTAACTGGCTGTAGTTTATATCTTAGAATAGATGTGATTTTTGTTATGTATTTGGTACAGCTGAGCTCTGTGTAACCACAAGGGGGCAATCTTGCACTTGCAGTCAGTTGTAGAAGAACAGTACAGTGAGCAAAACGCTTCTAAATTGATTTCATACTGAGTGACTTGAAAATGAAAGACTTCAAATTAACTGAGTGTTGAATGATGAGAGACATTCAATATTTAGTTTTGCAGCATATAAATAGTTAAACTATCTGTGCTACTGAATCCTGGCAAGAAAGCAGCAACTGTTGATAAAACTGAACAGATGAGAAGATAGCTCTTTATAAACATCAGTGGTATGTGTTGATGTCTTTGGAAACTGTAAAGTTATGGTCAGAACCAGTGTAATATACTGGTTGCAATTAAATCTGTTTTTACTGTAGAAGACTTTTGGACGTGCTGACATTGGTTAATTTTGAACACAGTGTTTTGTTTCCTCTGGAATCTGAAAATCTTTCTGAATATGAACATTTTGCTTTACTGATGGTGGTATTAGAAATTGAATTTGAACTTTACTTCTGGTACTTATTTGAAGCAGTGGTAACTTAAAAGATGCACTCTACATAACTGACAAGAAACCATGGAACCAATCTATAATGGCTAACTCTTCCAGGTTTCTTTTAAGTTACTTAAGGGAAGTGTAGTGGCCTTGTCTGAACATTTTCATTAGATGAAAATAGAGAATTTAAAGGAGAATGATTGTGGTAATTCTTTTTTTTTTTTTTTTTTCTTAGATTGTTCTTTATTATTGCTGACAGGTTTTTCTTTGTAGATTAGAACCAGTGCTGTTTGTGAGAATGGGATGATAGTGAAAATCACAGGTTTTTTTAAATGAATGTGTCTTTAAATATGCTTGAAAAGAAATGCACTGCTCATCATGTAATAGCATGCCTTTGGTCAGGAAGCAATCACTTTTACTAAAAACAATTTAATTTATGGGTTCTTAAAATATATTTTCTTATATGTAAGGGGAGTGGTAGGAAGGTCACACAGCTTCCTATCTAAATGAATTTGTAATTTAATAGGAGAATGTTGTTTCCTATTTAAATTTGAAAAATACCCAGAAGTTCCCTTGGGACCATTTCAATACAGATGTGGTCTTTATCCGAAGAGCACAGATATGAGTCTTCCAAATGCACGAATCCTTCAAATATTTTTCAGTGTGGTAAGAAAACATGGGTACAGAAGATCTGGAAGTGTATTGAAAGTCTATTTAAATGTCAGTGTGCTTACCATTTGTGGGTATAAGTTCTGAAAAGCCACTTGTGTGGTTCTTCTATAGACATTTTAGTTAATTAATCATTTGAAAACCATGTACATAATTCACTGTAAACCCAAAAGCCTTCACTAAAGTGAAGTGAGTTGATGAATTGGAAAGCTATTGCCTAATATTAATTGCAGTGTTAGGGCTCTTTTTCAGGAAGTGAAAATTTCTCTCTGTTGTGATGCTTTTATATGTGTAAATGGTAATTATTGCATGATACTGTAATAACAAATGTGTTTAACTTCTTCTGAAGGTGAGGGTGGTGAGATCATCTCCGCCAAGTTCACAGTTCAAAGCCACATTGCAGGAGTCTTACCAGGTCTATAAACGTTACCAGATGGTTATTCACAAGGACCCACCTGATAAACCAACTATAAATCAGGTCAGAAGGCCAAATTAATTTTATGCAAAGCTCAGCTTCCCTTCCATTCTGTATGTCTTGCATAGATTGTAGAAGAAGCAATTGTGGATTTTATATCCATCTTATACTCAGCAACATGTAAAATACTGCATCTAGTAAAATCTACATTCTGAAAGTGCAAACCTTTGATATCTCTTTTTGAGTGCTACAAATATTTGGTCTTAATTGCAGACAGAGGAGCTGAGACAGTTAGATGGGTATGCTGTTGAATAAGAGCTGGAGGAGGTGAGGCTTTGGAGGAAAAATTCACAGATCATATGCATACAAATGTCCCAAGAACTAAAAATGTCAGGATTCTTTCCCTGATAAGTAGTCTCATTGGCTTTGGTTTGAACACATCCATATGCAGAGGAACAAGCATGATCAGGGCCAACATGTGAGTGAAGGAATTATCACACATACAAGCTGTTGGTTTAAGGTTCACTTAAATCAGGTAAACCTCTTCATTTTCCATTTAAGCACGTCAAGGAGCAATCAACTCACTCCATCTTAATTACACACTGTTACTGCTTCTTGTAATGACCAGGCAGTGTGTAATAGCTACCCGTGTTGGACATAATTCCTCTCAAATACTATTAAAAAAAAATATTTTCAGAATTTTAGAGAAAGTGTATGTAGGAAGAGTATGTAATTGCTAAATTGGGGGCAAGTGATATGCCATATGATTAACAATTAATACATTTGAATAGTTCCTGGGGTTGTACATTGGGAATAAAATCTGTTGCTGGTTTGTTAGATAGTTGGTCAAAAATAGGTTGAGTAACTAGTGCTTTGGAGAGTTCCAGTGTTATGATTTTTATTCTTTAATGGAGTTATCAACAGTCAGCTTAAGGTTAGCGTTAGTTGCCATATAAATATGCTTTCCCCTGTAGGTTTACTTTTTATTGTATTTAAAGTTGAATACTGACTTTGAAGGCTTTGAAATGGATAGGAGGAGATCTTCCACTAGCCTTACCTTCAGAAGCACATTATCTGATTACATGCACTCAAAACAGTCTGCTTGTATTTTCCTTGCTCTGAAGGTGAGGTTAGTACCTGTCTCCTTTGAGGACCCACAGTTCAAATCATCCTTCAACCAGTCAGCCACTTTATTTGCCAAGTATCAGATGGCTGTACACAAGGACACACCTTCTGAATGTGGCGAAAATGAGGTACAGTTCACTGCATGCGCCTCTGTGAAAACGTTTTCACTGTGCAGTTAGTAATGTGTTAAGTAGAACTGTTATTACAGGATTTATGAAGAGGTTTGGAACTGAGGTTTCTGTTGGAAAATGGGATAAGGAAGAGCATTTTTGATGACAAGTATCTTCTGCATTGAAGCTGTTACTGTCATGCTTTTTCTTAATTTTTCTTTGTCTTGCTTTCTGTAATAGGTGAAGTTTTTAAAAATTCCAGTTTTATTCGCAGTTTACTGCCAAGCATGGCTCTTAATTAGAACCCAGCATTGCAGTAGAAATAATGGAAAAAGACTTTGGCTGGTTGCCTTCGATTCAGAGCGCGCTGTGTATGAATAAGAGTCTTCTACAATAGATAAAGGTGTTTGTAGGATGCTAATCCTAATCTAACAAGGCTCAAAACAGAAAGACTAGTGGAGTTCTGAACGAGCAGCCATCCTCTGGTTCTTTGGCAGGTGCCACAGCATTTCCATTAGCAAAATTAACAAAGCTGGTACCTCAGATCCATCATTTCTATCTACTGAAAATGTAAGACTTGAGTATCGATCTGTCAGAGCTTTTGGTTCCTGAGAGCAAGACTTGCAGAAGTGATACCTAGCAAACTGTGGCTGCTTTCCAGATAGAATAATAAAACCATTTTTGGTTTTAGTTCAAGAGGATGTAAGAGGAGCATTTTTGTAAGATCTCTGTAATGCTACTGTGGAAAGCCATAAACTTTATTTCACTTTGTTTGGTAACACAGTAAGACTTAACAGCAACAATACTTGCTGCCTTTTTCTTAATTACTGATACAAATGGAGTTAATTATAACATGGTAAAAATTGGAAAAAAGTCAAGAAAATCTGACTTACTGAATGATTTGTAAGAAGAATTACCTGCTGTGTCATTTGTCTGCTGCAATGAGTGTATTTTAACCTTTGTGCTTAGAAACACTAGCATGTCTTTACTCCCATAATCATGTTGCTGCGTTGATGGGTTGGTAAGAACTTCCTATGTCTACTTCTTCTTTGTTTGGTTATGGATTTTTGTAAGTAGAATGCTTCCATCATGAATTGAGGGTAATATCAGTGACTGCTTACAGTTCAGTTCTGAATGGCAGCTGGTGTCCTGTTCAACAAATCCCTTTTGGGATGGAGTATATGGCTTGGGTTTGGTGGTTCAGATTAGTCATAAATCATATTTAATTTTTAAATATGAGCTGAGGGAGTCTGGAGCTGGAAAACTGCTCTATAACGTGTCACACAAAAAGTATTTTGATCTGTCTTAGAAGCCCTAGTACTTAATCTTTGTCTGGGGGAGAATTATTGGAGTCCCTTCTAAGAATGGCCAATACTGTGTAGGGTGAGACCACTCCAAGTTCTTTAGAGGGACAGAAGTGCTGTCTGAAAGCCCTCAATTTTTTTCTTCCCCTTTTTTCGGACTTTAATAGATCATACAGATATTATGGAGCCAGGCATTTAAGCAAAAGTAGAACAAAATTCTGTCCTACGCATGAGGCTTTCTCAGAGTACTAATGAGTCTGCGTTGGGTCTCAGACTGACAAACATCCAGGATTTTTCTTTGGATCTGAAATCTAGCTTTTAATCTGTGCATATGTACCTGTAGATGAACCTCCTGAGTTGCAGAGCTTCATTCAGGGAGAGTCTTGTGCTCTGTTATATTTGGGGAACTTTTAGTTTAGGAAGAGTATTCAGTTTTACATTTGGTTGAACATTTCCTGTTGAGAAACCAGCCTACATTTAAATTCAGAATCCAACAAAGATTACTGTGGGACGTATTAACAAGTTCATTTTGGAGTATGTTCTTAAGTTGTTGGCATTTCAACCGCCCATGTCAGCTAGAGTAGTTTTAATGTTAACTATATTACATTAAAATGAAACTTTAGGAATGGATTTGTAATTTTGGTGATTATTTAAAAATGACACTAATATGGAAAGTTATAAAATGGTTCACAGTATTCATGTACATAAACTGTGAAGCTGATTATTGCTCCGTGAATGTGGAAGAAGATCTTTTTGCACCAATGCAATGTGTGTGCATCTTTCCATCAAGATTTTAAGTGAGGAGGGGGAATAGATAGTTCTAGTACAGGGAACCCACAGGATCCTGAACATCAAAGAGCTCTCTGAGCTTTCAGGCATGGTACTACGCTGGGAGTGGTGCTCATGGTGTTGGGTGCCCTTTGGGCTGGGGGCTCTGCCTGGATTGTGCCTTTTCCTCCTAACTTTCTCCTCTCCTTCAGACTCTCCAGTGGAGCCTGCAGCAGTGTTCATAAGCTCACGGCTGCCACACTGCATCTCTTCTTCGTTTCCTCCCTCACTGCTTCTGCTGTTAATTTTGTCCCTGATGGATAGCTGGGATTTTTTCTTTTGTCATTTTAGAAATACCTTGTGTGCTGTGTTATTAATGTACTTTTTGAAATAAAATATTAAGGTTGGTCTTTCCAAAGTATAGGTGTTTGGGAAGCAGGAAACCTCTCTCTCAGGTTTATAAATCCAAGTTTCATTGTCAGCAAACCCTTAACAGCCCCCCTGCATCCTTCATTTTACTACTGCTCCCTTCAAAGCCCTATCTGGCTGTGATTTTACAGTATGAGCTTTTCTGTGTGTGACAGAGTAAGAGAAGATCTTCTGCTCGAGGATGTACAGCAGTATTAACTGCTGAATGAAATGCTAGAGAATAAGCATTCTGCGTAATTAGGGAGACAAACTGTCTTCTAAATAAATTGTTTGATTAGTGGCCCATGGACAGCACTTCTATCTCCTGCTCTGTGAAACGGCACCAAGCCCACCAGGCTGTGTCTTTATAAAGCATGAGGGTTTGTCCAGCCCAGCTATTTAATAGTATAAACAAAAATAGGGGGAAGAGCCCTGTGACTGCTGAGTTCATCTAGCAGTCATTGAAATTACATCTTCAGAAATGCATTGCTAGTTCCCTCCTTTGCTCCTATATTCAAACTCTGCAGTGCTTTTTATTTTCTCATTCTGCAGTGGTGGTCTCATTTGGAGATGATGGTTTCTGTAACGTTCTGGCAGTGTTCCTTAGCACAGCTCGTACTGATGCAACACTATCTACTTTTTATTTCTGAATCTGCTTTTCTTCTTGTAACTTAATCTTTATACAAACAGTTCTTTTACAAAAACCCAACTATGCTATCTTTGGTACCTCCTCACAACCTGTGTATTTAACTTTGGCCAGCCATACCCTGCTGAATGCTTTGGCCATCAAACAAAACAGTGTTTTGTCCCGTTAATTTAGGCCATACTTTGCAAAAGAAAACAACAGAAAATCCTTGTACTTGTTTTACTACTGTGATAACCTTGTTGAAGGCATTGAATAACTTAAGGCAGCACAGGATCGTGTATTTAAAATGCTTTGGTAAAAGCCAAAGCCTTATCTGTTTATTCTTTAACTTGAGTCATGCTCACCCAAACTCAGTGTTTGGATGCTGTCCTTATCCTGGCAGAATGCAGGTTCTTGATAATGATCTTTAAGGCTCATTTGAAAACGGTGGAATGGGAGAGACAATAAGAGAATTCCTTCTGGGCCAGCTGCTTTGTGCTCCAGTGGTGAGTTCCAGCTCCTGTGCTGAACCTCCAGATGAAGTTGGGCCTGTGTTATAAATAAATCATATGTTAATTTAAACTAACTTCAATATGTGATCTTGTCACTACTGGCAAAAATACAGATTATTGCTGTATACAGGCCAATAGTAAGCAGATTTTACCTTGTCCCTCAGAAGAATAATCCAGTATACTTTATTCTCATCTTTAAATGGGTTATTGGGAAAATCTGAAAGAGTAGGGGAAATCCCAACAGATTATTGCCTAAGGAGGTGGTGGAGTCCACATCCCTAGAGGTGTTCCAGAGCTGTGGATACATGGCTCTGAGGAACGTGGTCAGTGGGGATGGGTCAGCAGTTGGACTTAGTGATTTCAGTGGTCTTTTCCACACTTGAAGGTTCTGCAATTCTGTGGGAATGTAATAACAGTTTCTGAACGAGTTAATATACAGATATGGAAAATAGGTGCTTTGCTACCTGTTGAACAAATTTGTCCAAGGCTGCTCCTAGATGAGCCAAATCCCTGAAGTGCTCATTTTTGGAAGAGATGAAAATGTGCAAGGGAAGATTCTGCCCTAGTGTTTGTCACATTCTGTGAGTTTCTTCTGTCTGGCCTTTCTTGAAAGTTGTGCACATAGATCTTTTTCTCAGGTCTAGGGTGGTAGTTCTTGTGCACTGTTGTAAGTAAGCTAGGGCTGTTATTTGCTAGCAGGGCTGTTGTTTGCTAGCATATAGTTTTTTCTTGCTAAAGTAGTGGAAGATTATATTCATGTTGTATGCACAATTCCACATATTAAGCTTATAAAAATCCCCTAATGTAAACAATTACAAGAGTTTCTGTGTCTGCATGTTGCTTTTTTTTCAGGTTGGGTGGTATAGTTGTGTTTATTTTCTGGAAAAAAACATCAAGCTGTCATGGGGGAAAATGTTAGAATAATGAAACCTGGGAAAACCTGAATAAGGACAACTCCTATAATGAACTGAGAGACAGTAGGATGAGCATCCTTTCATCAGGCAAGCATTGTTTCCCTGTATTCTGGTGAAAGATCAGCTGGATCTCAGAGCTGATCAGCAGATCCAGAGTACCATGATTATGCAAATAAGTGTAATGAATGGCACTTTGTCCCCCTTTTTGTTTTCCTTCAACTGTCATAAGAAATATAACGAATCTTTATATCTCTGTCATAATTTCTGCATAATGAAATGGACGAATGCAGTTTTGTCATCAGTATTTTATTTTGGTTCTGAAATTTAGCAACAGGCATTTGAATTGCAGTGGATTATTTTTCTGGGTGCCACAGTAAAATATGGCCTGTATTTTTTGTCAGTAGTCTTTATGAGAGTTCTTGAATACAAGACTGCCTAATGCAGTTAGTTTATATTAAAGCACCGTTAACTTATAGTAGAGGTATCTCAGTTGTTCTTTGTATTTGGAAATGAACTTTGGATCATCCCAAGTTGCTCTCTTCTGATACATGCACATGAAATACAGTGTTTTTTCCTTGTGATTTTTCTCCTCCATCTGGCAGAGCTCTCTCTGTCTGTACTGAACGTGAAGCGGTATATAGAAGAAAAAAGCTGTGATGTTATTGTGAATGTTTATTCTCAGCTATTTAGTACCATTAGAGGTGTAAAAATAGTGGTATGTTGGCTATTTATTTGTTATAATAGTGAGACTTGATTTATGCGTGCAGTGAACTTCATCAGCTCTGACAGCCTGTGTTTTCCTTGGGTCTTGCTCCTGCAGGCAGTCAGTTAAATCAGCTCTGATCCCCAAACAAAGCACGATTGAAACACATTTTTCTTTCCAGTTTAATATGAAATCATAATATTTTTTGCTTGCAGGCTTGATGGCTACTGCTTTAATTTTCACTGGAATAACCATACACTCTATTCAACATATAACTTACATCATTCAGCATAGCTGTGACTCCAGCATGAAGGGCTGTGATTGATGACAGAGCCGTACCTGTGTCAGCTGCTCAGACTGAGTCAGGTGCAGCTTCCTTACTCTGCACAACTGCTAGATGGAGGGAGCCTGCAGCCTGGGCTTGGGAACGGGCTGCAGGAGTTGAGAAGAACCAGAAAAGCTAGGAGTAGGTCCTGATGGCATGTGGAATCTGGATTTAACACCCTGATCTAACTGTAGATGTCTACATTCATTGCAGGGAGAGTTGGACCAGATGGCTTTTGAAGTACCTTCACATCTCAAACAACTTCTGTGAAAATTTAATAAAGAAAAAACTACAGATTATTCAAATTGATCCATAGACTTGTGATTGATGTAGAAGATTGCATAGCTGGCATGCTTGAACAGTGCCAATGAAATCTGTGTGAGCTTGAGCACTGATCATTAATTATACACTAAATCAAATTGCTACTCTCCTGTAATGTGGGTAAGGGAAAGATATGTCACACGTGTTCTCTAAAAATTGATGTAAGGAACATGAATGTATGAGCCTATCATTTACCACAAATTCTTATTTAAAGGACTGTTTGTAGATAGTGTTCCAGTTACTTTGGGTCCAGTTCCTTGCTAACTCCCCAAATGCAGCCATGTAACCCCAACTCTGCAGTGGTTATGCTTTGTGGGGCTGTGTCATCCTGGTGGTACTTATTTTTTTTTCTGTCCAGTTTAAGAAAATGTGTAGATTAACTTATCAAATAATGTTCCAAGAATTAGACAGGAGCGAGTTTTGTGTTTGTACAGTCCCTGAGACAGAAACACTTTGGTGATTGAATCAAGCACTGGTGTTAAGCAGTGCTTTCAGGGGCAGCTTTCTCCATCAATACGTTGCTGACTGGAAGCTTGGTAACAGATCTGACTTATCTTCCACTGTGCTAAGAGGAAGCTGTGTTTGCAGATGTTTCTGCTCTTGCATGACAGCCTGATACCTGGCTTTCCCTACAGGAGTTGCAGGGGAGGGCTTTGCAGAATGTAAATGTGGAAGATTCTGTGATTCAACTTAATCCAGCTTCAGGACAATCAACAAAAATAGTTCAGAACATTTTGCTGCCAGCTTCAGAGTTTTATATATATGAACTGTTAGAATGCTTTTCTTGGTGTTTAAGTGGTAGATGCAGATGTGGGGCTGGCTAGCCCCACAGGCAAAGTTTGTAAGCAAAACAAATACACTGAATATTTCTTGACCCTTCTGTGAAGAGACAGAGAAGTTTTGATCCCAATGATGTAATCCTTAGCTAATTTGTGCTCTTCTTAATTAAGTATCCATCTCACCAGAAGCGTTGCATTTCTGAGCCTGTCTTGTCCTTCTTAACATTATTCTTGGAGTATAAGTTGTCAACGTATCTTCTGTATATTACGTACACACTAAAACTATATATACACAAATGAACTATTGGCTACTTCTGCTCTTAATCTGTGTTCAGTTCTCATGCTTAAAAAAAAAACCCACCAAACAGGCATGCCTGTAATTTCAAATAGAGTTTTTACATGATATTTTGCCATGTAAATGCTTGAAATTCAGTGTTTTTTTTTCTTTTCTTCTCCCTGCCTCTTCTCTGGTGCACATAATGGCTGTTATGAGTGGTTAGAAACAGTGACACAATATGCTTAGTTCATTAACGTGATCTTTCAGTCTTCTTATGGTAGTGTCTTTCTTTAAGGGAAAGGGCTGAAATGTAACTGAAACAAGCTATGTGGCAGCAGTACAAGTTGGAAAACATTTCCATAAATAATCATTAAAATAAAATCTACAGTAGTTTCCAGAAAGAACCAGAGAGAACAGTTTATTGCTGTTTGGACCTAGTGAAGCAAGCATTTTATTTAACTTTTCATGGGTGTTTTATAATGACAAGCTTGTAGAAGAATAGCGTGTGTGTATCAGTTCCCTCTGCAAAACTAGCTGGACAGTCTCTTTACTTTGTGCTTAGCTAAATATTTGTCTTGGAAGAAAAGAATTTAGCAACACACAAAAGATATGCTGTTTGAAAAGGTGCGAAAAATTACTGAAATAGGTATGTTTGTTTTTTTTTTTCTTTTCCAGTTTCTCTAATTGCCTCCCAGAAATAGGCTTGAGCTACTATAGGAAAGCAAGCAAGGAGCCTAGGAAATGTTGAGGAGCATGTGGTGATCAGTTCCAATTTGGTATCAGCAGCCAGCTCCAAACCCTTAGGTTGCTCTACCCTAGTCTCCTATTTCTTTGGCTAATGAGAGAACATGTAAAAGACAAACCAAGCCTGTGTGGTTATTGTAGCCTCCTTAGCTTGCCTGGGCAGCAGCACAGTTTTAGAATGCTCATGAATGAGTGCTTTTGTCACTGGAGTCAGTGGCAGCACTCACTGGTGACTGGCTGCTCACAGTGGGCCCAGTCCTCGTGCTGTTAGGATCTCTGACTGCACTGACTTACAGACATTGAGCTGCTGCTGGTCTGTCCACCCTGTTCTCTGTGTGGCCTTCTGCTGTGGATCCGATGATTTTATTCTTAAAATGCCTATAAGAACCAAAACGTTTAGGTGGCCAGTCAACTAAGCTGCTGTTTCATGTCAGTTTTTGAATCCCAGTTTGCATGGTGGTTTTCCTTATTTTGACACTGAGTTCTCTGCATAAGCACTTTGCTGTAGCACTGACAGATCTCCATTATTTTAAGGATAATTTTCTCTTAGGAGACAAAGCCACAGTGACTTTGGTCACTTTGTAATGAACTGAAATAATAATTCTGAAATGTAAATTTTGTCCTACCAGCAATTTCTTTCCTTAGATTGATGATCCCTGCTACGAATACTGCACTTAAAACAGTCAAACTTTAAATCGATTCTTTTGCTATTTACTGTCTTTTAAATGCTCTTTCTTCCAGCCTGACTGGAAGCTTGATTTACTTTTGTCACTCTGCAGCAGAGATGAGCAAGGAGATTTAGTGTTTGACTGCTAAGATGTATTTATTTTGAACTTGTAAGCTACCAGGTGAAACCCATGCTGGGTTGGCATCCAAAGCATCCAAATGGCTTCTCTCTCTCCTGTACAGCCTTCCAGTTTTATTGCAGCTTTATAAAGGCATGCATGTGCTTTTACTCAGTTATCTTTCCACTAATCCTTAGCAGTGTCATCTTCTCTCCTTTATTTGAACTTATTTCCTGCAGCTCTGGTCGCTGTGATGGCTTCTTTATGTCAAATGAATTTAATTTGCACCAAAGAAAGAATCTTGTGGCTTTCATATATATAGTTTTTAAAAGACTGAAGCTCATGTAATTCAATTTGAAATTAAAATTAGAAAAGTATGACTGTGTGCAAGGAATTCCAATTGTGCCCGTGTGACAGGTTGATTTATTTTACATAAACACCAGCTTTTGACTGCATTTCTTTCATGGTTCGTTGGATTGTTTTTTTGGGGTTGTATTCATAATAATCCTGCAGTCATAAAAATGACTTGTCACTTGAGAAAACGAATCTCATGTGTACTTGAGCTTAACTACACATGTAGACAAGGTGTATTCTTGGGTTCCAATGGGTGTTGTGGTGGGAGGGGGGGAGTGAGGGTTGAGGTGACAATGACAAAGGTTAGTGCATCTAAAGTATCTGTTACTTTCCCTCTCTGTGTGAATTCAGTTCTTCCTTATCAAATGAAGTGCTTCATTTGATTCACTATTTCCTGAAGTTTCCTTGAGCTTGATTAAGAAACTGATCTGACCTGAGGACTTCAGCAAATTTAAAGGGATGAAATAATCCGTAATAAAACTTGCAGTCTTTCATTCTGCTAAGTCTGCGGCGCAAATTCAAGTGCAGTAAATTTTTTTCTAGCCACCAGTGGAGATGCTTGCAAGCAGAAGTTATGCTTGGACCGTCCCCCCCACCCAACGTGGGGCCTGGAGAATCCATACAGCTATTTGAAAAGTGTTATTGGCTCAGTTCTCTCACCCATAGGGTTTGACTCACACTATAAAGCTAAAGTTACAGATTAAGAGCTATTGGGGGTCTTCTGACATCAAAATTAATAACACATGGCTTATTCTTCTGGTGCCTGCACATTCTGAAGGCATTGGCTGTGGTGACTGATGCACGAGCACCGGAGGAATTTGTAAATGTCTGTTCTTTATTTATGGGAGCATAACTCGATAATACAAATTTTGAGTTACTTGTTTTCTCCTCAAATATTGTCTGTTTTTCCCCATCGTGCTCTCTATCCCCATCCAGCAAATCATAAAAATTCTGGGTCTGAATTAAGATATTGCAATAACTTGTTTTTCTGAACTCAGTAATTTAGGGTATCTCAGAGACGTGCTCTGGTGATGAGCAGATCTAAAATCCCCAATTACAGGCAGTGTGCATTACACTGTCTTCAGTAATGGCTCAGTAGAAATTCAATGTCTGTCCCAAAAGTGTATCATTCATTCATTGGTCAGCCACAATATGACTGTGTGTTTGAGGGGGGGAAATATCTGAAGTCTGACTCTGAAGCCCTGGTTCTTTTAGTGTCAGCACTGGAATACATTTCAGTGCATCTTAGAGGATATTAAAATTCAGTGATCACTTTGAATTACATTGGGAACGGTCCACTTAATGTTTGCAGACATTTATATATATATATATATATATATATATATATATATATATACATCCCAGAGGGTGTATGTGGGACTTGGTCCTAAGTCAGCCATTTGTAGTATTGGCACTTCTTAATGTTGCTTGCTTCCTCTTGTCCCCTGCCTGGGGAGAAGTGAGATGGGGATGTACAGAGTGGATTTGTGGGGCTGACAGGGGGGTGCCTGAGGCCACGTCTGGGTGTGTTTAGAGATCTGCAAGGAGACCCCTCCCCGAACTTCTCTGGGTACCTGTGTCAGTGCTTTAGTGCCCACACAGCACAGCATCCTAATGGTCAAGTGCTTTGCAAGCAGTCCCCTGCCTTTTGACGCATCTCTCTTTAAGAATAAAACTCTTCTCTCATTGAGCTGAGGAATTTATAGGATTCTTGACAAAAAAAAATCTTGTCAGTGATTAGTTTTCTTGTGGGTATCATTATATTCTTTTTATCAAGCTTATAATTTAAAGTTCCTGTTTATTATTCTTTACAGTTTGTTAACCACTGCCTTATGAAATCATTCAGCTCATTACAGGAGGGGAGGGAACTATGTAACACAAACTTAGCTGTTTAACAAAGGAGTGCTTTGGGGTTAAATGCATACCAGAACTTTGTAATATCTTTTAATATGTTTTATGTGGAATCCCCCAGTAAGGAAGTATTTGTATCAAATAAGTATATGATGGTGAGTAAACAGCTATTATATTTTGCTGCTCTTAGAATCTTGAGCAAGCTCCAGCTCATTAAAAACTTGCCTATTGTTTGCTTATCTGTAGCACATCATTTTGTACTGAGTAAAGGATCTAGTCTTGAAAATATTTGCACTTTCAGGAAGTTGATTTTTCTTTTTTTCCTTCCATCTTCTTTAAATTTGACAAGGTTTGTTTCTGCTTGTGATTGCAAGTAGCCTTGATTAGTTTATATTGAGAGACACGATGCCCCTAAGCCCCATCCTTTGGTGATGGGACATACACCAGTAGAGCTATGGGAGAGGGCTTCCTGTTGCAGGAGGTCTCATAGAAAGGCAAAGTGTAATTTAGAATGAAAGACCCATCTGTGTTACAGGGTGCTCATTCTCTCTCATCTCATTTTTAAATATCTTCTATAAAGGTTATGTGATTTGGGTAATCAGTTGTTTTGTTCACAAATAAGTAAATACAAAAGAAAGTGGGAATTTGTTGGGAAATTTTATTTTGACTCAAAATCTGTAGGGTTTTTTGTTGAATTGTAGTGAATTTGTTGAATTGTAGAGCATGTGTTTGTCTGAACTGTAATGTATATCGAAGTATTACTGATATTCTTCTTGTTTTTCTACTTTGCATGTTTGGACCGTCTTCTGGGACACATTTTTAATGTATCTACACTGATGCAGTTCACACGGTTCCTCTGTGATTCTCCTCTCGAGGTATGCATTAATTCTAGATGCAAGTCATGAAATGAACGTATTCTCTCCTTTTTATTTTCTGTGGTCAGCACATTATGGGTGTAGATGGCACAAAGGGGTGTCACAGTGTTATATCATCACCAGCCACTAAGGAAGGTAACTGAATCTGCAGAGGAGTCCGAGGAGCTGGGTAATGAGCTACCCCTGAATTTCATATCACTGCTTGAGGAAGAGGAAAAAAAAGATCAATCACACCAAAAAAGCAAAAATTACTGTGCTCTTGACTTATTTCTTTTAAAGAAAAGAATATATTACTAAAGAGTTTACTGACTCAGACTCCATTCTGAGTTAAATGTTGAGGAGAGATGCTGCTGTTTCTTTTCCAATAAGCAAACTGTTGTAGATTTGTTACACTGTCTTCCTTGTTAGTCTTAAAGAGTTAAGTACCGCGTGACTGTAATGAAATTGTCAGGTTATAGTAATTACACTGGTAATGCGATATGTCGCAGCTTGAATGAATCCATGTGTGGAGAGTTTGTTGCTTTTACTCTGCCGAGTCCACTGGCCTTTGCATTCCTGAAAGCTGAAGAGTAATAGAGCTCATTAGGCTTTATAGGAAAAGGGCTTTTATCACCTCGTCAACTCAGGCAGCAGACTGCTATTATATTCTTAATTTTGTATGGCTACGTAGATGTTGATGCACACTTCCCCGCCAGGTTTATACCAGTATTGTTTCTTACAGACACTTTTTATTGACATTTTGAAGCTTGAATTAAATTTTGTGTGGCACCACTACAGATGTCTTCAATTAGATGAAGTTAAATAAAAGGGGTTGTGTATCAGAGGCCAAGAGATTCTTGAAATTCTTTATTCTGAAACGGTTGCCACAAGAAAAATCTAGTAGTGAGTGCTCTGTTTACTCTTTGAAACAAAAATAATTTCAAATCAAATTTAAATCTGACATGATTTCAATTTGTAATTTTTTTTTTTAATTTTCAATATCATTATTAACTGTAAATAAGTATCAATGGCCAAACTCTTCCTGCCTTTATTACTTCATTTCACTCCTGTGTTTAGCTTCAGTTTTGGCTAGGGGATCTGACACACACACACACACACAAAATAATAGTTTAAAAAATGATACAATATGTAGTAGCAGAAAACTAGGCAATTTTCTAGCAGTAAACAGGGTACAATAGAGAACTGATTTGTTTTTTTTTGTTCAGTATTCCTTTCCACTTAGAAGCTGCATCTGAACGTTTGCCTTTCTGCCTCAGTGGCTCAGCACAGGAGCAGCTTACCATAGAGCTCTTGGAGTCACAGAATGATTGGGTTGGAAGGGACCATAGAGCCCATCCAGTTCCAACCCTATGGATGGTTTTCTGGCAGTTGGAGGCCCTGCCTGTGGCAGGGGGGTTAAAACTTGATGATCCTTAAGGTTCTTTCCAAATCAAGCCATTCTATGACTCTCTGCCATGGGTTGTCTGTTCCCTACTGCACCAGGCTGCCCAGGACTCATCCAGCCTGGCTTTGAACACCTTACAGGGCTCCCTACAAGAAATCAGCATGGCTAATTATGCTTTGGTTTGGTTGTGCATATAGCAACTTAGTTTATTTGTTTTTCTTAATGCACTTCACGTGGTATTTATGGACACTTGGAATTTCCACTGTCTTTTTAGTCACTCAGCATTACATAATCAGACAACCTTGGGGAAGGTTTCCTCTCATTTTTCCCCCTCTCTTCTCTGAATGGAAGCCTGTAGTGCTACATCTCTGCTAACACGGCCTATATTTGTAGGCTGCTTTCACAGCATCTTCACTAATCCCTAATGAAAGGAGGAGACAGTAGTGAACAGGAGATAGGTTGCTAACCAAGAAAGATAGAAATCTACCATATGGTAGACTTTGTGTGCGTGCCTTTGGGAGAAGAACTGCTGGAATTAATCACTTCACTTTGGCAAATCATTTCCACTAGAGGTAGAAATCAAGAGTTTCCTGGGTTTTTTTTTTCTTTTATTTTTCTTCGTGTAAGGTAGCATGGATTTCGTATTTTATTACTTCTTCCACCCACAGCAGAGGATAAAATGGAAATGTTTGAAGTAGGAAATTTTATGAAACCTTCCAGTGTAAATCAGTCACACAGTTATCAGGCTCAAGACACGTTTTCACAGGGGATGGTGGAGTGCCTTCTGTAGCTGCACGCCAGTCTGGGTCAGGGGTTAACAAGTGCAATATCTATATTAATAATAACACTAATATGTGTTAGAAGTGAAGTGAAAGACCAGTGTGCTTTGAAGAAAATTGAGCGCTCTCACCATCACTGTAGTTTCATTATAAGCACTTATTACACTGAACTGTATTAATTAGGGCAACCAGACGGTATTAAATATTTAAATGTTAATAATGTACCATAAATTATGACCAATCACACATTCATGAAGAAAATCCGGGGGCAGAAATAGCTATGAAAACTAGGGAGTTTTAATAGTTCCTAATCATAGCATATTTAATCGTGGCTTGACTCTCATAGCTTGAGTTATAGTTTCTAGTTTTAGTCTTTAGTCCTTTCATATAACGTATTTAATGAATACTAACAAAACACACAGCTAATTTTAAAACTTTGCATTTCTTTTGTACACGTGTTCTGTAGGATAGTAGGGCTTTTGTTTAAGACAACTGGCAGCACCTTCTTGAACATGAACTGTGTAAAGTAAGAGGATATTGGTTTTGATCTCGCTCTTTCCATGTATTGTCTCTCACATTACATTTGTTGATTCATTACTCAGAGATGGTGATGTTCTCGGTGGCGAGAGCAGCTCGTGTTGTTGTAGTATAAAGGCTAATGTATTATTTTGTTTTAAGGGCTCTCCTCTCTGGCGGGACTCAACTGTGTGATGTCCTGTGTATATTTTACATAGCCTTGGACAGTTGTGGTCCCATGTGGCTATATCAGCAACGTGAAATGGTATAACCTGCTCAAAGAGAGGGTTTCCTGTGCTGGGCCTGTTACACGTCTAATGGCCTGGGTGGTATGTGAGAAATCAAGGCATAGGAGCCAAGTATTCATTGAGAAAATGGAGAAAACGTAGTACTTACAAATGCTACAAAGGATTATATTGTATGAAAACTTCTCGAGGAGGAGAAATGTGCTTTTTAAAAATGTTATTTACTTTATGTAACGGAGATCCCTGAACGTTTTGCCTGAAATGAGTACTGTGCTTGTTATCCTTGTTAAAGAACACAGCCTCTTTTATGTTTGTAGATTTCTTTGTAATTGAGTTAGTGGAATAATGCTGTAGTTCATGCCTTACTAAAAGTCCTTAACTGAGCTGATAGTGCAGTTGGCAGATGTCTGTGGCTGAGCCCATGCCATTCCCAGGTAGGGCTCCCATACACATAGCAGTCTTTTAACTGTAGAAGAAGATCTTCTCTGTGCTCTTTCAGATGATCTTTTTTTTTAACGTTTATTAAATTCTATGCAATGAATTTTTGGAAAGAAATGAAACCTATTTTATCCAGTTATTTAAATCAATCTATGTTAAATTACAAGTCACTTTTCCCTTTGCTTTGCTTCCTTTTTTCTGTCACCTGCTGCACCATGGTAGATGAGAACTTAACCTGGTCTCTTTGGGTTCCCCATAGAAGAAATCTCTTTATTCCAAGCTCTCAAACTTTGACCATGTCCCAACTTAAAAAAAAAAATTAGTTCTGAGCGCATGATTTCATTTGTCTCTACTGAAAAGTTGAGGATGTTATATGAAACAGTTATTACCAAATGTGTAGGCTTCTCCTGAATGAGAAGAACCTCAGCCTGATGTATCAGTATCCCCTCTAATAGCCTCATATTCTGAAGATGTCGCTCTCAAATGCTTGATCATTTCACTTTTATTGTATTTTTAGCTATGCATCTAGTTTTAGGCTGAATAAAAATGTAAGCACTTTATTGTACAGCTTTTATTTTGGGACTTACTGGTTGAGTAAGTCAGTCGAAATGATTTTTGCTCATGTGATTGATTTCTTTTGACACACGTGGTAACAATTAGAATAATTTCTACTGCCCGTCATCTCTTCAACCTACGCTACTGTATCGGAATACCTGATTAAACCCTCCTTCTGCTGTTGTAATGCAAAACAGTTGGTAATAGCAGGTAGTATTGTCAGATTTATTGAGTGAGAAGCTCCTTTCTGAAGATCTGGCAATACAGTGAAAAACACAACTAGATGGATAATTAAATAGAGCACTGCGAAATTCAGGATTAAAGTAAACAACGTTGGAGAAAACAGCATGCAAGAGTTGATTGCACAATACAATTTAAATTAGGAGATAATTTGCTTTGTAATTGGAGGCATCAGCTCCTGGCTTAGGTGCTTTTACCCAGTGTGGAAGTGTACTTGTGTTCAAAGCAGTGCACATCAGCAGTGAGCTCCTCTGGTTTTGCAGAAGCTGCTCTTAGTGAGCTGACAGCAAGGAGCTCCAGAAGCTCTGCAGCAGCAGACAGCTCCAGGTTGTTAGTTAAAAGTTCTTCAGTTGGTCATAAAGGGTAACCCTTACGTTGTGAGCTGGTAAGTGCTTTTTATAAACCTATTCTCAAACAGTCTCAGTGGCTACACTGAGAAGCTGAACTTCTGTGGCTGAAGGCTGCTGCTGATGGCCGTGCATCCAAGTTGGTGAGGAGTCCAGAGGTCAAGATGTGTGAGCAGCTGAGCTCTGTGGGTCTGCTGGGCATGGAGCAGAGCAGGCTGAAAGGGAGCCCTCCTGGCAGCCCACAGCTCCTCACAGGGAGCCAAGGGGCAGCACTGAGCCTGTGACACAACTACAGGGCTGGAGGGAACGGCATGGAGCTGTGTCAGGTGGGAGCTGGGGAAAGGCTCTGCACTGCCCAGAGCAGTGGGCACGGCCCCGAGCTGCTGGAGCTCAGGGAGCACTGGGACCCTGCTCTCTTGCAGGGTTTGGGTGATGCTGTGTGGAGACAGGGTTGGATTTGATGGTCCTTATGGGTCCTTGCCAACTTGGGATGTTCTGTGATTCTGCAATTCTATCATACAGTGAAAATCAGAAGCTGTATAGAGAATTAATATCGTTTCCCCCCTCATTTCTCAAATTCCCATTTGTCCTTTCTCTAAATGTGTATGGCAGGAAAGATTTCTCGCAGTATTTTCTTTTAAAATCCCCATCTAAAATTGTTTTAGGCTAGAAATCTACCACTCTGATAATGATCTCCTGTTTCTCCTCAGGCAGAGAATCCACCAAACGGACCAGAATGTGGCTACGGTTCTTTTCACCAGCAGTACTGGCTGGATGGGAAGATAATAGCTGTGGGTGTCATTGATATCCTGCCCTACTGCGTGTCCTCTGTCTATCTGTACTATGATCCAGACTATTCCTTCTTATCTTTGGGAGTCTACTCTGCGCTACGGTAAGAGGATTTTTGCTTTCTGGTTAGGCCTAATAGTAAGAATAGATACTTGTTTCTAAATTGAGTCTTTATTTCCAGTTGGATGTGTAGCTAAATCTACTTTAAGTCTTCTAATCTTTCTAATTAGCTACATGCTTTTAAAGATTACAAAAGCCTGAAAAACTCAGAAAGGAAATACCTGGTCTTTATTCCCCAGAAAACAATTCAGTATTGCTTGGTTTCAGCAGAAAAAAAACAACCTCTTTTTTTGTTTGGATGGAAATAATTCTTCCTTTGCCTTAGCTTAGTCACCAAATGAAATTAATCACTTTTATACTTGTGTGCACATTGAGATCGTAAAAACTGTCTTCTGAATTAGTAGCTTCCTGCTACACTAGCACTGAGTATATTTTCAGGTATGTTAATCTCATTATCTTTTGTCTGACAGGCAGTAATCCTGTGAATTTTAAAGCCTTAGGTTAACTATTGACCTTTTCGAGTCTATCCCTCTGTGTAGAGGTGAATTTTGTGATTTGTGAATATTCTACTTTTGAATTGCTCAGATGCATCTGTCAGGAGCAGGAGTTCTCTGCTGAGATGCTGACATCAATCTAATGGTTTGTTCCTGCTGAAATGAGGCACTGCAGTCACTCCTCTCCATATCTACCTCATTCTGGGCTTCTAGCAATCACACCTTTAGCCAGGTTAGTTTACTGAGTGGAAGGCTGCTTCAGCAACCTGGTTAGAGAGCTGAGCTCTCAGTGAAGAACCTGTTAGTGCTGGAGCTGGTGCAAGCAGTGCAGTTGGGAATGGCTGGACGGAGTGCAGAGCCTCCCACTCTGGTAAGCTTCTAGATCAGTAAAGCTCTACAAGCAGTTTCTCCAAATATGTTGCTTCTGGCAAGAGCTGACAACACTGCCTTCCTATTGACTTTCCTCACCTTGTTGAGAGATTTTCCTTATGAAGGAGAAACTGTTAAATCATAGAAAAGTTTAGCCAGGAAAGGGCCTTTGGGCATTTCTGGTCCAATTCCACCTCGGGTCAGGAGTAACTTCCAAGTTGTTGTGTGCATTAATGTAACTGCCAGTGTAGCATCTCATCTGGTCTATAGTTAAAAGAGTCTAAGTTACCATTTTTTCTGAATCCAAATAAATCAGAATTAACAGGTAGAAAAGTGTTGGAATGACGATGTAGAAGTGATCTTTTTTTTCCTATTGGTAGTCTTGATTTTAATACAAATGCTAGATATTTAAAAATAGACTTTTTAACATGATTTACCATAACAAATTCTAGGAGTTGTTTTTCTGTATCTTTATGTATCACATTATTTTAAGTAATAATAGACTGACATAACCCATGCTTATGAATTCTTGAAATGATTTAAGATTTTCTACGTAATAAATTTTAAACTTTGATATTGCAGCATGCTTGTGTGGTTCAACTAGTGAAAAAGCAGCTTGTAAATTCTGCTGCATTTAAGGTAATGAAAATGAGTTCTCAGTAGGCTTGGAGGAGGGGGGGCAGCCTTGTTCTCTTCTGAAAAAGATTAAAAAAAAACCCTTAAGAGTTAGAGAGGATTTAGGAAGTTGTGAAGGAATATGATACCTTTAAAAGCTGTTGCCAGTTTTACCCTGAGGTTAAACTGCACTGCAACACTATCACTTCCACTTCATGCTATTCTGAGAGTTTTTGCTCCTGAGTCTTAGAAAGGATGCAACTTGAACATCATCTGAAATAAGAAGGCATTTGAGTACAGATTGAGGGGAGAAGAGGATACATGTAATATAAGTGTCTGAAAAAGGGTTGGGGCAAGCTGATTAACACTTATTGTTTTTTTGGGAAATGTTCATCATTCCCCCTGCTACCTAGAATCATTAGTAGTAGGTAATCATAATATTCATAATCTTTCTTTTGTAAGCAGAAAAAAAAATGCTTGAAATCCTTTTGGAATTGGGTTATTTAGCACAGAAATACTGAGTTTTGTGTTGATGAAATGAGTGTCCGTATTGCTCACAACTGCCTATTCTTGCCAAGTATTAACAGCCATTATAATTTGTTAAGTATGTATCTTAACTGAAAGCCTTATTTAAATAGTAAGTTAAGTCTATAATCCGTTTTCCAGGGCAGTGATTTAGGCAGAAAAAAGCCACAGTTAGGTGTGAATTGTGAAATGTAGTTGTGCATTGCTGCTGCCAGGTTGGTGTGATGGGAGAGTCCCTTCTTGCACTGGGTCTCAGCTTGGGCTGAAGCAGCACACTCCCCTCACTCCTGTGCAGCACTGCAGTTCCCACCTGGTTTGGGAACCCATAGGGCTTGCACGTGGTCACTTGGTCAGTGAGCTAGGGAAAAAGTAAGGAATAAATGAATCAGGAAAGAAGGTGCAATTGTACTCCATGAAGCCCTGGTGCTTTACCAGGGGAGGTGAGAGATGGATGCTCTTTTGTTCCCCAGTAATGCTAGTCATCCTAGAGTGTATTTCTTCACTGCCATTTATGTGAAAACATCTGCAGTGGTTCTAAGCATTATATCACTGCTGTCATGCATTAATTCACTATGACCACCTAGCAAACTTTCAACAGGCAACAGAGCTGCCTGTAGGACTGCTACTGCAGCCCAATCTCTTTGCCTTACAAATGACAAAACCAATTGTTCATTTTTTTTTCTTCTTTTTGTCATCTTGTTTTATTAAATCAGCCAGTGTAGACCAATTGCAAACAGTGTTGAAGATATTTACAACTGCAAAGAATGTTCTTTTCCTGTAGTTTTCCAGGACTGTACAATTGCACAAAGGTATATATTTAATTAGATCCAAGATAATCAGCTTGGAATGGTGAGGATGTTTGACTGCATGCTGTGTATTAGAGATGTTGGATGTGATGTGCTTGTTGGTGCACTTTGGTATATAAACTTCACTTTTGGAGTCTGTTGTATTTACTTGGAAGTGACTTTTTCAGTAAATACAATACAGAATTTGAATGTACCTTGATGGCCCAGCCAGGTATGTGGGACTGGAATGTCAGATTTTCAGCGTATTTAAACGTTCTCATTACCATCATAATCTTGTTTAGAAAAACAAATCCAAAACAGTCTGTGTGTGTGCTTCCTATAGCACCGTGCTCATGTCCTCTTTTCCTTTCAGCACTGAAAGTGAGAACTAGAGTCCAAATTTCATCAAATTTGATGCAAACATGAACTGCAAAGTTACAAATGCTGTGAAAATGAGTATTGCAGTAGAAATGCTGACGGACTCATTTTGAAAGCACTGCGAAACAAGCACACTTGTTTCAGAGTGCTCTCATGCTTCCCTCTCAGAACAAATGAGAAAGTTGTACAAACAAACATGAGATAAGTGAAAAATGGCTGTTGCTGCACAAGAGTGGATGGTTTGGTGTGTAAATTACTAGAATGCAAAGAACAGAACAAACAAGAAGCTTATCCTTGAAGCTTGTCTTTTAAAAGAACCAATGTTTTCTTGAGCTGCTGTCTCTGTACTGGGTCAGATTGCTATGGAATTCCAGCATGCATGAATATTAAAAGGAAACTTGTGAAATAAAGGCTTTTAGTCACTTTCTCTCCGAATTTCACATCGGTCACATGGCAAGGCAGAAGGGGAAAATGAGAATGTTTTTTAAGCTTCACACAATGCCCTGTGTTTGTTATCTTCTTTGTTTATTTGGTGGAAGCCCAGTCCTTCAAAGAAGTCAAAAGCCAGGTGGTTGAAAAGCATTTCTTTGAATGATGAAATGAATGTAGGAAATGTATTCATAAATAATGAGTCCTTTTTTTTGTTTTCCTTTTGTAGGGAAATTGCTTTTACTAGGCAACTTCATGAGAAAGCCCCTGATCTCTGTTTTTATTATATGGGTTTCTACATTCATTCGTGCCCCAAAATGCGATACAAGGTAAAGTGTGTTTTCACTTCTTTCCTTTGTGTACAATTATTCAAAGTATTTGACAGTTCTCATAGTAACATAATATTTTTGTAGTTGTCAATTTGGATTTCAAAATAGACTTTACATGGTTAAATGTGAATGCTGGTTACTCTTTGACTTGACTTGGGGTTATTTATTTATTTCTTTAAAGTCTAGCTGCATGTGGTATTTATTACAACTTGGCTTAAAAGCTGTTCACTTGGAGAGTTTTTCAAGGCTGTCAGATAATAGTTTGTCATTTGGTTACCTGGGTGTCTCATGTTTACCATATATCTGGCAGCAGACTAGAATTCTTCCTTTTTTGGGTTTGACTGAATATTTGTGGAACCGTTGCTTGGTGACTGTAGGCAGAGATAGCATGACTTCCTGGGGCTTACTCTGCAGATAAAACTATGAGAAGCCAGATTGTTAGGAATTTTGGATCAGGTAGCAATAAGGATCAGGACAGTCCCAAAACGTTTGGCACAAGCATCACCAAATCTCCTTTGTAATCCCTGTTAGCCTCAACTTTGTTTAGACCTGGATGCCCAAGGGTCCATCTCTTCTCCGTTGTTTAGATCCCATCTTCATAAATGTATCTTTGCTTTTTGAATATTGCTGCACCATTTCAGAATACTGAAAACTGATAGAAATTTGCTGAATGTTTACATTAACAGTATAAGTTAATAACACGGAAAACGTAGAAAGCAAATGAAATCTAGACCCAGAGTTGTTAGTGCTTTCTTTTTTCATCCTCAAAGCATGCTAAAATCCTGTGTTTTCAGCTAGTTTTCAAATAGCCAAAATGCAGTGATGCTCATTGAAGTGATGGTCGTGAAAGAAAACCCAGTGCACTGAAACAAATTGTAAAACTAAGCAACGAAATGCTTCTAGATAATGCTATGAAGTGGTTGGTAGAGCAGAGTGGAGAACTGACTTGGCAGATTAAGCAATTTAAGCAAGGCCTGCTTGGCTTAGCAGTGTTGCATGCTGAAAGCCTTGCCTGGTTCTGGTTTAGAGGTGTTAGAGGCTCCCTTTCCTTAGTGGCTTCAGTCTGGGGAAGAGGCTGTAGGTAAGTGTTATTGAACAGGTGCCATAGAAACAAATTAAATGGGCTGAAGAGCTAACTATTTTCTGCTTGATATTTTGTCTTCCAAACATCCTACCACAGACAAATTGCAATGGAGGCTAGGGACAGCATCTTCCTGCAAGCAGTGCCTTCTAAGAATGTACACATTACACTTGTTTACAGTGAAATCACAGGATTTTGGGAATCAGGAAATCTTCCTTCAAGCCACAGATTATGGTCAGTGGAAATGCCTAAGATGACGTTTCTATTTGATTTCTTTTTTTAAAGAAAACACAGAATGCTTCAGGCGGAAACACCTGAGTGTTGAGTACTGCTTTGTACCATACTGCCTCTTGGAGCTCACCTTTGTCGGTCCGAATGCTTTTGAAGCTGCCTTTTTTTCCTGCTGACAGGAGATGCGTACAGAACAGCGACTTTGTGATGTTGATTTCAGGAGTCTGACAGGGTTCTGCTTTGCATTAAGTCAGTCTCAGTCTTCTGCACAAGACCTGGCTGAAATAATTGGGGATCTGTGCAATGAACTGTTCTGCTCATTTATGTTGTAAAAAAAGTGATGCATTAATGTTGTCTGCACAAAGACATAGCAGAATATTTTAGTTTTAAATACACCACTCCTAGCTTGGAGGTATAGATATCTAACAGCAAATGTCAAAGTCTTGTTCTACATGGGTACTGCCTTGGAATGCAAATTGTAGACATCTCTACAATCAGCAATGCAACTGTTGGATGGGTGGATGCTGCTAAGCATGTTGGGGCTGAACTCACAGGCAGCACAGTTTTGGTGGTCAACCTGTGGCGTTTTCATCTGCTGCTTCTACAAATGATATAATTTTTGGTCTGAATGGTGGGCAATGTGATGTTTAGTGAAGATCAGTGGCCTGAATGTCATGGAAAAGGATCCTCAAAGGAGAATTGAAGTGGCTCAGGAATAGGGCCGAGAGATCCTGAATATTTAGCAGCAAGCTAAATGGGTAAAAAGAGCATCATCCAATGGATCAGATGGGTAATTTCACAAGTTTTGAAAAGCAAGCTTTATTTTGACTCCTCCTTTCCTTCCTGTTCCTTTAGTTCCCAAACAACTTGCATTTGATTGCAGAGTAACATTCTGTAATGTTAGAGAAATTGCAGATGGGGAAGGGAATACGTCACAGTTTTAGGCTAGTTTTAGTTCCCAGTTCTTCATAGACTTGTTCCCATCTATGAGTTTATGAACCCATACAATAAAATATACATTGAGTTCGGACAAAACGATTTCTGAAGGTCTACTAACTATATTAATATGGAAAAATGTCATGAAAAACACAAAGCAGTGGCTTTATTCCATTTTTTTTTGGGGGGGGTGGGTAGGGGAGTAGATCAGTGTAATACAAGATTAAAACAGTTCTCTGTTGCAATTCACAACCTTGTGGTTAAACTCTTGAAGCTTTGTTCGATGTGGTAGTTCTTAGTTGGAAAAAATAGTATCCTGGAAGAATTTCCAGCACTTGTAAAATGCAAAGTCTTTTTCCTAATGTGTTTTGGGGACTGTGATGAAACTTGAAGTACAAGGAAGTGTTTTCCTTTAGGGTAATATTGGTCTCAGGCTTGCTTCTCACGATTATATTCTGTATCTGTAATTATAAGTGTATTTTCAACTAAAGACATTTGTTTACAAACATATATTGATAGAATTTCAGGACTAAACCAATGGCTGCATCAGAGAGATACCTGAGAGCTCTTGGATTTTTTCTTATTGAGCCAAGCTTCTGTCTGTTTTATATCCCAGAAGATTTTTGTGTGTGGTTCTGTGTTATTAACCTTGCATTCTTCAGTTGCTACTGAGCTCATTGCGATGCTAATCTCCTCGTTTCTGTTCTTTCTGTCATAGCTCTTTGATTCTGATTTTTGAATCTGTTGGTGGGTGACACCAAATAGGTTTTGGTTTTGTGCTTCTGCTCTAAATGCTAAGTGCACTTGCTGGCCAGCTTTTGCCCTTTAGATCCCTGGTGACCTTAAATCGTGTTCTCCTCTTAAGTTCTTGTATTGGGAAGGGAGTGCTGATGAAATTTTCTACCTGTGTTTCTTTACTTCTAGTTGTAGGTTGTTTTTTTTTTTTTTATGTTTTTTCAATATCAGTATTTGCATGCAAATCGTGCAACTGGAGCACTTATTGTCTCTGGGTTTGGCCAACCATTCCCTTGCCCTGACACCACTCCATGAAGTCAGTAAATAAATAACATCAGTGAGCTTTGAGCAGACCCAGTGCCTCCTTGCCTCCCTATCTGGGTGCCATTTGAAGACCATTCTGTGATTTGAAGAGATGTTTTGACTGAAATCTTTATCCAGACTTGTATGCAGGCCAAAGTAAATGGAATTATTTCAAACAGTCTACTTTGGTATCAAGGCATGGCCAGACTTCAGATAGATGGAATACTAGAAAGGGTTCTGAAATGTCAAAAAAGAAACAAAAGGCTGATTCATCTGTGATTAATCTTTCTTGAACTGAATACCTCAGGCTGACTGCGGTCGTAAGCAGTGCCCCTGGAATTTTATAGAGCTCCAGAGCCAATTTCTTTGGCTGATTTTAGGAATTTTCAGCATTGCTCCTCCCGCAGCAGCACGATGTAGCAGCAGTCTGCAGCTCCAGCTCCCGCGTTGGTCTGCCTCCCACCCAGGGCTTTTTCACCCCTCCTGGCCATGGTACTCAGTTAACCTTTGCAAAATGCTTGGATTTCCTGCATAGGCTGAAATGTATGAAGGAAAACAGCTTGCTGCAGCATGACTCGATACAAACCTCTGTGATCTTTGTCCTTTTTATAAGGACATACTGCCACAATTCTGCCACTGAAACAGCTTTGAGAAGTGTCACACAAAAAAAGCTGCTATACCTCTGCTTTATCTTTCTAGTTAGCATGTATTAAAGCTGCCACCAGCTGCTGGCCTGTTTTTCTCCATGCTGTTACTATTAACTGAGGGAATAGATGATCAATGAAATGCAGTTAGGGAACTGGGCTTGCACTGCTCAGATCTGTTTGCACTGGTACTGCTGGCTTCTCCAGAGTTGATTTTGTTGGTTTATAAGAATATCATATGTCGAAATAAATTCAACATTTGTAATCATAGAGGTCATATGTAGTCAACTAAATATTCTGACAAGGCAGTATTTATTACAGTTTACCAAGTTGTTGCATGAAATGCTACTTTTTGATAAAGAATTATAAATACATAGGTTTAAAAGCTGGTGCAAACTTGTAGAAAGCCATATAGGTTTTGACAGTGCAGAAATAGGAAACCAAAAAGCAAAAACGAAAGCATATACTACTAATAATTGTATAGTTAAAAAAAATAATGAAAATGATGAATTGAAGAAGAGAGTGGAAAACTTTCCTGCTTTTCAATAGCGTCTAGCTTTCTGCATGGCTTGCTAACAGTTTTTAGCCACGTTACTTGTACTGTCCTTCCACTTCTTCATGGGGCTTCCTCTGTGGTCAGGTTATTGCTCTGTGTTGGTATCAGCAGCTGAAACTGAGCACTCATTTTCTTGGAGCAATGAATGTGCTCTGTGTGTTCCTTCTAATGGTTTGGGTTAGTGACTGCGGGGGGAAAAAGACCACTCTGAGTTATGACTTGGCTTTTGGCATTCAAACCCAAAGGGATTTGCTAGAACTCCTTTAAAATGGCTGGCCAGGACTTGCAGTGCTATTTCAGATGATGGACTTGGCTGCTAGGGAAGCGTTTTAAGGGAATTCATCTTCTACTGTGCGTGTGTTGAATGCTTTTGAAAATCAAATTGCTGTAGTATTCCTACAGGATGTAACTAGGGCAAAAAATCCTCTTCTAGAAATATTTTACCCAAGGTGTTGACTTGAGGATTGGTGGTCTTTTTTTTTTTTTAATCTGATATGTCATATGTTACTATATTCAGGACTGCAGTGTCCCCTAGAGCTTGCTGTTACTTTTGTTTTCTGTTTCCATTTGTTGCTTTCTGCCATAAAAGCTTTTTCCTTGCACCTTTCTTTGCCTGGAAGACTCCTCCTATCTGATTACAGCACACACTAAATGGTACCGAGTGATGGGAACGCGGGGCAGGGTAGGAAGCACCATAGGAGGAAAAAAAATCAGTTCATCATAGGATACCCTGAGTCAGAAGGGTCCTGGAGGGATCCTGTAGTGCTACTGGTAAATGTTTTCAAGTATTTCCTTTGGATGGCATATTACAGAATGTTTGAGGACAGAATGTTTGTGTTTCTTTTTGTTTGTTTTTTATCCTTTAAGCTATTTCTCTCCAGGTCATGACAATTGAGACAACAGTGTTGTTAAGAGCATTGAAAGCCTCTGTTCTGAATAACACCAACTGTTACTGAATGCTGACAGTGGATTTCCAGTGCAAATAAAATTTCTTAGAAGTAGAGTATCCATTTCCATGTTGTTTTTTATGACAACAAATGCAATTGGTATTATCATTTCCTCTAGGCTGCTGTATTCTGTGCTGTGTGTAATTGGTAAATGATTATGGCTTTTCCTTGGTGCATGTGTTGAATCTGTGCTTAGTGTCACACAAGATTTGCAGGGCTGAAACCAGTCAGAATCCACTTTACCACTAGAAACAAATGCAGAGCTCAGCCAAGTCTTTGAAGTTAAGAAACTTTAGTTTTCTTCTTTTAAAATATTTACAACATAGACATATATATATACATATATATATATATATATATTTTTTTTGTCATCTAGAACTCATTTGGGGAAAAATGCAGAAATACTCCTGGCTTTATCACTCTAATTTTGGAAATGTGGGTTCCTTTTCAGTTGTTTACTTCAAGCTTTGGGTGACTGAAGCATAGCAGAACTCAGGTGCAAGCATGACGTTCATTTGTGGCTGCCTGCCTTGTCTGGCTTCTATCAGGACAGAATGAAATGGCTTGTTGCATGGGGCACAGCAGATCTCTGAAACCTTTCTCATTGCTGTGCTGTCCCTTGAGGGAATGGCCATGTACTGGGGGTATACACTGTACAGACTTTGGAACAGTGTCTGAAAGTCATTTTGCAGAGTAAAGCTGTGCGTGCAGGATACGGCCTTCCTGAAGTTTCACTGGTACACCTGTAACTTTTTATTTGATGCAGCTCCAATTACAAAACTGTTTCCTCCAGTTTAGTAAACATCTTTTTTTTTTTTAATGTTTAAATTTGTAGCTTTTATATACTGAATAAGTAAGTATTAGTAACATGCTGTCCTAAACCACTCTGTTTGTTATCAGCAATTTGGAGCTTGGATCCCCTTACACCATTTTCACAGTCTTTAAAAAAACAGCCTCCCCAAGCTGAAGCCAATAAGAAAATACAAACCAAACTGGAAAATCCCAAGGGAATGAGTTCCCATATGGCTTATTTCAGAGAAACGTTCAAAATCTTTTAAGTAATTCCAGATATCAGATGATTAAAATATTTTAATATTGGTATTTTGATGATGGTAATATTGATTCTGTTAACAATTTTAATATCGGTGAAGAGTTCTTATCGGCAACGAGATTATATCTGTGTGTACATATATATAACATGTATATAGCTCAGGTGTTCTGAAGAATAAAATCATGGTAGAGGTGGTATTAAGTGTGTACATCAGTAGGAATTGTAGGGGTTGGAAGGAACCTCTAGAGATCAAGTCCAACCCCACTGCCAAAGCAGGCTCCCTACACCAGTAGTCCTGTGGCCAAAGAGATTACTTGTATCCCAGTTTCCTGGCACTGAAGGTAAGTAATGTGAAGTGACTTATGTCCATATTACTATACTTTCACAGTCTTCACAGCAACGTGGCTGTATTCAGACTGTTCAGTGAGATATGATAGTTGCTAATACAAACTATCCCACACTAACCCTCAGAATCTGCCTGGGAATAGTCTGGAGCAATGTAATATGTCCTACGTTTCACTTGCTACATTATTTTTTCCAATTTGAGTTGGTTTTCCTATTCTGTTTCTTTGATAAATATAATTTCGTTCTTTTGTATGAGGCCTAAATAAATAAAAAGCTGAGCTCACCCTAATGAAAGCACCCGAGGAAGGGTATGGTTTGTTCATTGTAGGCTAATTCTGTACAGCAGATGTTTTTGGAGTTATTAGAGGTAACTGCCTCTGTCAAAAAGAGCAGCTGAAAAGATTTGTTCAAGGTTGTGTTAATAAACCTGACACAAACCATCTCCTGCATGCTAATAGATGCTGGAAATGTATCATGTCTAATTCCTGGCTCTGTATGGTCATAAATTCGCTGCTTGTTACTGCCTTGGACTGAATTTGTAAGGGACTTGCAGTGACTATTAGCTATTAAAGTGAGAACTATGAAATATATAGACAAAAGTAATATGGGTTTTGTTTAGTTTGTGTTTTTGTGTAGTTTTTTTTTGGGGGGGTGGGGTGGGTGGAATAATTTCTTCACAATTCATGTCATTAATTTCTTTCCTTCATCCAAGGAATGAGGTCATGGCTCGTGTTTCAGAGTTTTCCATTTACAATTCTGAACGTCCACTGGTCAGTGCTTTAGTAGCAAGTGTTAGATGTGTGCAAGTCAACGTGCTTTTTCAAAGTCCCTAATGGCAAGTGAATTAATGAAGTGCTCCTTTGTTGGCTTTGCTGTATTAATCATTTTTGGATGCTCTTGAGATGCTAGCTAGCATCCTGAATTTGGTTGATCTGTCTCTTTGGCTGTTCCCAAAGATGAGTGAATTTAGGCAGCCACCTTACAATGCTCTGTTGCAAAGTGCTCAATGATCTCTGCAGGCAATGCCTTCGTTTCCCACACAGCCATGTCTCTATGCGAGGCTGCTCAGAGGCACACAAGTTTGCAAGCTCTGGGCAAAGTATCAAAGATATTGTGTCCTGGAGAAAAAATAGCCCTTTAAATCTGTCACTGAAGCCATTGAAACATCGGTCAGCTTTATCTCTGCACCAGGTCTGTTGAACCTGGTGACACCTGCAGTATTGGAACTCTCATTGAGTTTGGTTGCTCTTATTGTATTCTTTCTGACTTTTGCTTCGCACTGATGATATTTGCTTTAATTAGGGAGTATTGTCATGTGGAATTTATTTGGTCTGGAAGCCAGGAACTCCACCTCCTCCTGGCTCTGCTGTATTTCACCTTGCAGTCTTTACAGTAGGAGCTGGCTGACAGGTCAGTTAATCCACACAGTTGTTTTTTTTTTCCTACATTTTAACAGGAAAGATTTAATGGTAGATACTCTAATGAGGGCTGGTTTAACTAGGAGTCTGTATTTTACAGAATTATCACAGTATGTTTCTCTGGAGTGTTATATTTAATGTAGATGGCGATTCATTATTTTGAATGATTGCTTTCTTTGATTTTGTTTAGCTGCTCACGGTGCTGAGTAGAACTGTATTAATGTAGTTCTGTTGTCCTTGATCTTGATACTAACAACACTGCTTCCTTGTAAAAAGCTTTCTGTATTTTAGGACAATTACTCATACTTCACTGTTGATTGAGTAGGAACTGGAATCCCAAATATTGCTGTAGAGGGGAATGATTTGGAACATGGAAGAAATAGAAAACTAGGCTCATCGAAGTCCATAAGGGATTTTGTAGTCCATATCCTTGCTCCAAGGCAGGTCCAATTACATTTGTGTTAACTTTTAAGGCGCATTGGACGTGTATCTGCCAAAGGTTTCCTTCAACATGTCTTTATGTGTTGGCAGTTATATCCTTAGATGTTTTTCTGCTTAATTTGTCTTTCATTGATTTGTCTGCTATGAACTTCCTAAACAATATCACTTCCAACCACCCATCCACTCACAAAAATAAACTCCTTAGTTCTTTTTCATGTTTTCTCCAAGTCACATTTTTTAATCCTCTTACCATTCTTTAGGATGTCTAATGAATTTTCTTCAGGAGATCCATTTCTTTCCTACAGAACAGTGCACAAAATTAGTCTTTCAAATGCTGAGGACAGCTATACGTTATTTACAGCGAAGTTAACAATTCCTGTTATATAAGAACGAAGGTGATAGACTCTGGAGACAAGGAGGAAAAATGGGAATTGTATGAGTACAGAGTTTTCAGAATGGGCTAAATTAGGACTTGGCTGAGTTCTTTTTAGGGCTAAAGCTGTGGCTGAATGTGAGAGCACAGTGTATATGTTCTCGAGTCTTGCTTCTGTCCATTCTGTTTTAGCTAAGTATCCGTTACAAGTTCCTGTTCTCTTCCTTTAAGAGAGAACATTGCATTAAATGAGATGACAGAGCATCGAGGGCTTTTATAGTTGTTCCCTATAGAATCTATGGATATTTTTAGGATGAGTTTTATCATCTTTATTATAGTAAGTGCTGGAAGTGGTCCTTCAAAGGAAGGAACCAATTAAGAGTAAACAAACTGCAGAACAAATAGCTTTAATGCTGGATTGCAGATGACAGTATTTAATTGTGTTGTGTTGTTTGTTTTGTTTTGTCTTTTTCACAACACAAGTATCACCAGTAGAGGAGGAGCTTACTTCATGCTATCCTCGTAGCCACCAACATTTTTCAGTACGTGTCACTTAAGAATAAATCTGTATTCTCTTTAAATTGAATCCAGGTGGGGCTCCCCAAGCAAACTGCCAATGGGAAAGTTAAATACATTTGTTGCTGCTCCTTTAAAGGTTTTACTTAATCAAACAGAATCAAATCCTGAAGGCTTCTGAGGGTGTTACCCTACTGGGGGAGGCCTCATGAGCTCTTGTCTCTTGAGTGTAAGACAACAACATCCAAAGCAAAACCTCTTGTGTTTTCCAGACAGCGCTAGCAGATTTCAGTCTATCACATGAGAGTTCACCACGAGCTGATGAAAACTTTGTTTAGTTGATTTCAGCTGAAGATCTGAACTGTCCTAAGAGGAATGAAGTTGTTTCAGTACTGGGAGATGTTAATAACAGTTATTTGCAGTGTTATATGTATAGGATGACTGTGAGATTCCAACTAGAAAGCTTTCAAAGGACCAGATCATCTTTTTTTAATAGAATGTTACCCTGCTCGCTTCCCTTCCCATTCTCACTCTGAATGGAAATGGTAATTTGAAAATGTTTTCCCAAGTAAAACTGAGCTAGAATGACAGAGAAAAGGGGATGAAAACAATCTCATTGTTAACTAATTGAAGAAGAATGGGTTCATGGAGCAAAAGTACACAGGAACCAAATTCTTTGTTTGATCTCAGCACAAATGCTCTGTTGTTTTATGAATGGACAGAAGACAGGATGAGCTTTTTGTTCCACTAATCTATTGCTTTTATTTAAGATACTGAGACTAGTGTTCTGCAGGGCTACTTAGTGCTAATGTGTTCAGTAAAGTTTATTCATTGCTGGTGAATGCTTTTTTTTTATTTTTAATTTTACATTCTTTCTGTTTTATTCTTTACTGGTTGGCGTTGTGTGGCTTGATATTATTTCTGTAGGGCTTTATTTGGGAGCCCGGCCTGAAGCTTTAGCGTGGAAGATAAATCAGTTTCTTTCACAGAATTTTATCTGATTCACTGTTTGACGGTGGTTTAATGGATTCATCATCACAAAACTATTTTCAATCGTTGGGTGTTGGTAAAGGAATCCTGTGTGTTAAATGTTGTTTCCATTACACTGATGACTGAATGGGAAGTCCCCAGGCCCCTGTATTGACAGCCCCACCTTCTTATGGGGCTTCATTATTTTCACTTTGAAAAGTGGGAATGACAAACTGTGATAAGATCAAGCACTTGACATTCTATAAGTGCAGTTCTGTTTTTAATATGCCCCTAATCCAGTATTGAGATGCACATTTAGCATGCCTTTCCCTTACCAGTTTTTTGGTACAATCATGGCATATATGGCATATGGTAGACTTGGTGATTCCGGCCTTCAAACTTGTTTTCTCCTACTAAGGCAATTATAAAGGAATCGGTTTCCAAACATCTGGCTATGAAGGAAAACTGAAGCGATGGTATTTCAGCTCAGGTACTTTGGGGATACATTAACGTTAAGCAGTATGTTTTCCTAAACATGCAAGTGGACATGTCTGTGCCTTTTAGCCTGAGTTATTGCAAGAAAAGCATAATAGCAAATCTGTTCTAACCAGCTGTGAGAATAATGTTGGACTTGGGCGGTTTTACAGAGCCACAAGCACACACACGTGCTTTTACGTTGCTAGTAGATGCAGAACCTGCATGCACAGTGACTGCTACAGGATTTGGTACTGTAATTTCATTTTGTTCAAGTTTGAATACTTTACAAATGTGGACTTACTTGTCAAGAAATCCACTAGAAATTTAATATTTTCTTTATAATAAAGAAGAGAGAATTTGTTAATGTAAGGGGGAATTTGAAAGCAAGTCAATGTGAAAAAGAGCATGTTGAAAGAATGCTGATGTTTCTTGCAGAGTGTGTTTGCAGGCAGTTACAGCTCCCTGTGAATAACTTGACAAAAATTCAATGCATCCATCTATCTGGGTATATGTTCCACGTTATCCCTACACTTGTTCAGTGTCCCTGTATTTGGATCCCTTCCCATTTGTTATGTTTAGCCCAGTTCTGGGGAGGCTCAAGCACACTGAGGTCCAGATGCTACGACTCTTAGTTTAGTGTTTCTTCTGGCAACGAATGGAGCTCCGATCTGTTCTTTAGTTTTGAGTCTGAAGGTTGAGCAGATGAACAGAAGCTTGTATGGATAGTCATGTCAGCACGGATTTGGCTTTTTGCACAGCTGCGTTTTGTGGTTTGCCCACCATGAGAGCAGGTGTGTTTGTGCTATGTGGGGGAGGCATGGTGCCTAGCTGCTTTGTACCTTTTCACTTCTGGAGACCACAAGCATCTCTCCTATGGTGACAAAACACATTTTGACGGTGCAGATTTGTGTCTCTTTCAGACTGCTCCGTTGTTATCAAGGGTGGTTCAGTACAGATGTTGGCTTTCAGGTGTTGAGATGGGCACGAGGTGAGGCACAAAAGGTGCTCCTGAGCTTCTCTCACAGCAACCAAAGCAATCTTGTTCAACAAACACTTGACAAGCTAAGCTGACCTAAAGTTAGAATGCTTATTTCAGGAATGAGAGCTTCCAGTGAAAATAAACATTTTTATGGGCAACAGAAGAAAGTTCCTTTAAGGAGTACTTCGATGGTCTCAAGTTTTGCACAGACCCTTTTTTCTGTTGTGTTACTTACTGTTAAGTTCTAACACGTGGTTGGAATACTGTGGCAAAGTGAACCTTCTCTTTTTTTTGGTTTGTTTGTGGATGGAAAGGCAGTGAGAATGTCTGACAGAGGTGTGGGACTTTGTCATTCCTTATAAAGAATTGTGGGCACCTGAACACAGATTTAATTCTTTTTCCTATGGAGTTATAGTGTAATTCACATGTTTCTATGTGCAGTATGAATGCGTTAATTTGATTTTCACACTGCTGTTTAGCCACGATCCCACAATGATTTTTTTTGGACTAATTAACTTTCCTGTGCTGTTTTCTCTGCCCCTTTGCCCAGATTTCAATAGGCTTTGTTTGTAATGCACATGTGTTTTCCTGTGGTCAGTTTGGCTAAAAATCCGTGATGGAGTGTAGATTAAAATGCTTCATTTCCAAACATAAAATTGAGGTGCAAGTTGTCATTATCAAAACCAAAATCCATCTGCCATGGCGGTCATGTGAAGCTACCAAGATTTTCAGGCAGGAGCCACCGAGACATCCGTGCAATGGGATGTAATGCTAAACCAAACGTATCAGGTGTTGAGATGACTTGTTTTTGGAATAATCCTGATGAATGGAACAAAAATTTTGTGATTCAACTGCACGTTTGAATCATGAAACGTAGATTTTTTTTCAGTACTTCAGAATGCAGCTATCCTAGCTACTGTGTGTGTCAGTGTTGAATGGTCAGGGGTTCATTATTTATCTTCTGTTATTCTTTCTACTGATGACTTTTCAAAAACTTGCCAAGTGTACAATGCACTGATAGGAAGCTTCAAAGTTAAAAAGCCTTTCCAGATCTGGAATATCGATTCAGAGTATTATTTCTTGTTCTTAAATGTATGCAAGCGAGTCGAAATTAAAGCTGGAGTGCCAATTTTTAAAGTCACATTGTTTTTCAATGTGATATATTTTCACGAGCCCTGTATATGCTTCTTAAAAACCCTGCTTTATGTGTATAGCATAGTTTAATCTAAAGCCAGCTTCCCTCATCTGAATTCGTAGCTGGGAGCCTATTTCAGCTCCTTTGAACATGGGCAATCCATGATTTTGAAGAGCTGTCAATTTGTCCTGTAATTTATTATGTCTTCGAATACTACACAGAGTGAGTCAGTAGCTGGGCATGGAGGTGAAATATGGAGTGACTCAGTGCAAGGCAACCAGCAGGCACAGACTTTCCTGGGCACACCTTGTTTTCTTGCCCTTGGAGCCTTGTCTGGAGAGAATTTTGGCAAATTCTGCACATTTCTGGCTGAGCTATTGGAAACCCCATTAAAGGCAGAAACAGGGATTTGGGAAAGTCTTGTACAGAGGAATTATTCCCCTTGATGATGTGAGTTTGGCCAGTGATAAAAAGCAGAGGTGAGGCTGTGATAGGTGTAGGAGGTAATGCAGAGTGGATCTTAGAGGACACTGAGGGGCTTTGGGGTGGGTAATTGGGCATGGAGGGGTGGCTCTGGAGCTGGACGAAGAGAAAGCTGTCTGAGGAGAGAGCAGCTTGAGGGATGTTAGGAAAGATGGGGAAGGCTTGGAGTTGCTGAGCATGAGCGAATGCCAGGGAAAACAGCACAGGGCTTGGAGGAAACCACAGAACAAGCAGCTGTAATGGGGAGTTGGGTTTGAGGCTAGACATAAGGGTAAAGCGTGGTCCAAAGCATTAGATTTGGAGAAGTTCTTGGGCAGGAGGTGCTGGGGGGCTCTGCACCCAGCAGCAGGAAGGCACATCTGCAGGCAGAGGAGCTGCAGCTGGGTGAGCTGGAGAGCAGTGTGCATGCTGTGCTTGGATAAACAGAGAAAATGGGGGACTTCCAGATTCCTGGAAACAAATACTGCTCTTGTTGCAGTGGTGCTTTTCTCCTGTGTAGTCCTTCAGAGCTGTTAAGGGTCTTATCGGTTTAAAAAGTGGAAAATAATATAGAATTGACTTGCAGTGAATCATGAGCGTAAGGTTCTGCTTTTGCAGACATCAAAAAAGATTCAGAAGTTGATTTGCTTAGTTTTTCTTCTTGATGCACTGTAATTCTGTTGGTGGTTTAAAAATAAAAAAAGTAAGTTATGCAGAATGTCTTCGCACCTACTTGTGTTGTACTGGTGAATGTTAATGCAACGCACACTAGAATGTGTGTGTTTTTCTTTTGATTATTTCACTTTATGCTAAATATAAGAAAATGTGCAAAATGAAGTACTTAATTACAAGAAGTAATGCGAGCTTGTGGCAGCTCTTTAAGGGAAAGATATGGGAACCACGTTATTGAAATATTCGCTTTTTTTTTTTGGTCCTCTTCTCACAGCTGCCAAAATAAACTCCTTTTAAGATAGACTGAAGTCAGCATAGCTGGTGTGTTTCTAATGGAGCATTCCTCCTGAGGCCCTGACTTGGGTTTTATCTTTTTGTCATAGCTTTTCCTAATCTCTTGTTCCAAGTTTATTGCTAGAGTCTCCTTAAGAATTTCTGCAGCAGAATTAAAGTAAACCAGCTCCATTTTGGTAATCAGATGATTTGTGTTCTGACCGTGTACGAGCTTAACTTCTTTTTTTCCATTGGTTTCCTATGAATTTTCTCTTTAACCATAATACTTTTTTGGATTCTTGAGCAGCTTCCTATGGGCAAGATGAATACTGGCTTCCAGCTTCAGCTCTGTGTCCATACCATACTAGCTTTAATTTGACTTGTTCCCAGCTGGATGTTTAATGGTGATTTTCAGTAAATATTGTTAACCATTTTTTTAAATTATTATTTTGAAGTCACAAGATCGTGGCTTTTTTTCTTCAAGTTTTGAGTGTATGGCTGTTTTAAGTTCATAGGGAATCTGTAAATACGTGCACGCACCTTGAAACAGAAACATTCTTTGAAATTTCAGTCTTGATGTCACTGTTCTGTCAGCTTGATATCCCTGACGTTGCTTCAAGCATTAGTAAACAAAGGAGATTAAATGGCAGTATTTGAAGATTTGCAACGTTTTGATAGTGGTGTCAGTGTGTAGGGTTTGTCAGGAGTTTCCAGTAGGCATCATCCCTTATCAACATCTCCTATTTTTGTATGCCAAAGACAAAGATTCTATGAAATGTTTACATTTGATCTACAGGAAAACAAGAAGTATGTGGGTAAGCAACTCCTCTGAATTCCTGTGTGTGAGATGCATTGGAAAGAATGTGACTAAATGTTTGAGGATCAGCACATCCTTTAGAACAGCAAGGAGAACACGGCAGGGACATTCAGGTCGGATGTTAGGAGGAATTTCTTCTCTTGAAAGAGTTGATCTGGCTCTGGAAAGGGCTACCCAGGGAGGTGGTGGAGTCACTGACCCTGGGGGTGTTTAGATGTTGTACTGAGGGACATGGTTTAGTGAGGAAACATTGGTGGTAGGTGGATGGTTGGACTGGGTGATCTTGGAGGTCTTTTGCAACCTTGGTGATTCTGTGATTCTATGAACAATTCCCTTACATGTTGTCCACTTCTCAATAGCAGTGTGGGATCTGTGGGCTATAAGATCAGTTTTGGTTACTATGAATAGCACTGTTTGAGGATCACAGCATGTTGATCTTTGATAACAAAGAGTGTCTGAGCTCCTAATAGTATGAAATTGGGCCCTAATAGCCCTGAGTGTGTAATGAGTGCCCAAGTTCTGATAAAATCAGTCATGTTTTTGTTACCAGAGTGCCAGGCAAGTGTTTGCACGTAAAATTGTGGATTCCATGGTTAAATCCAAATTGTTATTCATTCATCAAATTACCCACAATCCATCCATTTGCTGATTTAACTCCTTTTTGAGATACGCTTCCTGGTAAGTGGCATACTTTTGATGGTAAATCTGAAATATCCAACCATCTTTCACTGATAAAGTAAAGCTTTGTCATTCATTCTGTGTGTATTATTATTCTTGAGGACTTGTTTATTTGTTCAAAAAGATCAGAAAAAAATATGGTGACTGTGAGGTGGGAGAAAATTGTGCTGGTTGCTTTTTCTTCCTTCTTTCCTCCTCCCTTCAGACACACGGGGCACACGGGAGTGACACCGAGGGCTGGAAGCACAAGTGAATTCAGATGTCCAGCTCCGTTGTGCTGGCTGTGAAAACAGAGCGTTGGGGTTGCTCTTCTGGGGTCAGCAGGGACCTTTTCTGTTTGTGGAATGAAGTCAGGGAGCAAGGGTCTGCTGTAGAACTTAGCGGTTGGGATTCCAGTGGGGTTGTCTTTCAGTGCAAGGACTGAATTTAATCAACCTGATGCACTCCCTCTCGTGTTGTGCTGCCTAGCTCTAAAGGATTGCTGTTGATGGTTCAGAATTATTTTGTTTACGTAGTCTGAGAGCTTTGTTTTAAGCAGCTGGGTGGAAATTGAGATGAAGGCAGTCTTAATTCACTTTTAATAAAAGATCAATGGGTTTATTGTGAAGAAATAGAATACAGATGTAAACTGCACTTGATAAAAGAATTATATGTGTGTTTAACCTTCCCTTCTTGTTTTTTCAGTGCTACTGGTGCTTGACCTTTTTTGTTTTCCAGACTATTCTCTTTCGTGGTAGTTTTACATTTTAAGTTGTACTTAGACTACAAAAACAAACTCTGCTGATGTTTTCCATCTCAAATGCTTACCAAATCCCTCAGATTTTACAAAATATTCAAAAAGTAATCTCCAGACTTAAGTCTCATTAAAACCTTTGCCCTTCCTATGGGACAAAAGTTCAGAGAAGTTCGGGTTGATTTTGATTTGGAAACTGTAAATCAAAAAAATATCATGGTGTGAAGTATTAATTTAGGCTTGGCAACTCCATTGTACAATAGACTTCCAGAAGTTTCCAATTAAAATGCAGCATATCTAGTAGTATGGGGGAGGGGGGTGGGGGAACACCTTGAGGTTTTTTCTTTTATATGAGAGAAGGTGCCCCAAACTTCTCTGAAAATGAAGTCTTGTAACTATTTTAATTAAATAGACGGCCATGTTTATATTGCAGCAGGTTGACCTGGTAGAAGAAACCACGTACTCAGGATTTCCTTAGCTTTGCTGTTTTTCAGTACAGCTTTTTAATCAAGTCTTTTGATAGATACTTCTATCTGTCCCCCTCCCGTGCCCTTTTCCTCATATTTCAAAGGAGATAAAGCAAAATTAGGAAGAGATCGGACTGGTGAGTATGGAGCAGCCTACATTAGAGGAATGAGTGAAAAAAGTCAGGTCCCTTCAGAGCTGTATGGCAGAAAATCATGGGAGGCACATTGATAATGCAATGATTGCACATGCATGTATATCACACTGGTACTGACCATCATCAAGGGAAACTACAGCTTGAAGGCTGCGATAATTAAAAGCAGTTGTTCAAGGTTATGAAACGATGCAAAATGCATTGTTTCCAAGGTTAGCTGGTTATGGAAGCATCCGTATAGCAAATTGTTGGGCATACGTGCAGTTGCTGTATCTTGACAGAGTGCATTTTATCAGCATGTGGTACTGGGTTTACCAAGCTGAACAGAAGTGAAGTGCTATGGCATGGGTCTGTAAGGTGATAGTTTTTGTTGAAAACCTTGTAGTTGAATGTTCCCAGGATGGTTTGGGCAGTACAAACAGTGCTACTATGCAGGGACTCTTATACTGTGAGACAAAAGAAAGCAAAACGTTTGCAGTCGTGGGTTTTTTCCACTGTTGGCTTACTTCTGAAATGTATGCTAATTCAATCTGAAGCCAAGGAGAAAAGTTTGAAAAGCAAATTTTGAAAATCCTTATGAAGTTCTACTGTGTTAAGTAGCTCTGCAGTGGGAGATCCTGTTTCTCTTATTGATTTACGTTGGGCATACACTGCAAACTGATGGTATTAAGAATAACAAGGAATACGAGTAGTACTCTTGAAGACAGGGCTTTTTTAGACAATTGAAGTATGTGAGTCAATAACAGTTTTGAACACGTGCCTTTTTCTTGAATGCAGGCTCTCCTGTTCTTGACATCTGCTCTGGCTGGATTCTCAGGTGGAAGTTTTTCACAGTCTAGGAATAAGAGGATTGGGGGGGGGGGGGGAAAGATCGATCCACTATTATTTACTTTCATATTGAGTCTTTAACTTTTTAAAGGAAGAAAATAAATTGGTTGTAATCACTTAATAGGAATAAAAAAAAAAGGACTAAAAGCCCTTAGAAATTACTCCATTTGATTTAGCAGTTTCTGTCGATTGCCTTGTTAATGATGTCAATAGGGAGTGCCAACACTTGATGGGGAAACTCACCCTTGTGTGTCCCTGGGTTCCTACTTCCTTTGGTGAATGATTCATGGGATGTGGGTTTAACTGGTAGAGTAAATAAAATACCTTTAAGGGAGAAAAAAAATCTCACCTCTAGCATGTTTGGAAATAGTTATAAAAAGAAGGCAGGGATACTAAAGGGCATCAGTGGTTTAAGTTTTACCTCTAATCCTGTTTTATGTCACTGGTCAGTGAGACTTCTCTGTGTCATTGCCTTCATTTCACTCATCTTCAGAAACTTATTGACACAATTCTGAATTTGGGAGAAGAGGAAACCTCAGAACTATTTACTCATTTTTGCCTCCTAAGTCAGGTATTATGACCCTCCAAATAAATACTGATTTTACAGTGATGGATTTGGGGGTTGGAACTAGTTGGCACTACTGAAACATAGCACCCACTCCTCACTGTGCTCACATCCGCTGGGTGGTCTCCATACACGTTTGGCAAGCATTGATGAATGTCAGTGGATGCCTTTTTCCACATTTAGGAATTCAATTCAGTATCTTCACACACACTTCCAGGTCAGTCTGCCCCTCTGGTGCCACCTGTCAACCACTGCCATACCACTGCCATCTGCTTCGGACGCTGTGGGTCAACATTGCATTCCCATCCCTTTCAACTCTTTCTGTTTAGATAGTGTAACAGTTCAATGCCAGTTCTCTGGGTTTAGAGAATTTTCTAATGCCATGAAGTTTAAGCTCCTCTGTGGAAATGGAGTGTTGTTTTCACTTCAGATAGAAATGGGAATAAAATAATTTTTTTATTTGTTTGGACAGTTTTGACTTCTATCAGACATAACGTTTGTATTTCTGACTCAACAATTTAAACTTGATAGGACATACATAATGAAAACGTTCACCCCTTTACTCTAAATATCATCAGGAGTTGAGCAGAAAGAGAATTGAAAGAAGCTGGAATCTCTATAAACATCCAGAGATCAGCCTCCAAAACCACGTGTTGTTGCACTGGGGTGCATTTATAAATGAACAGCAGAGCTTGAATTGTTTGTGAATGTGACTTTAGAGGATTGTGTTCACTCATGTTGAAAAAGTCAACTATTAGTCTTCAGTTCTTGGCAAAAATAGGATTTTTTCTTTCCAAAATCACCGTCTTTATTACCTATTTAATTCAAATGAGGAACTCTTAATTGCACTGAAGGCAGCATGATGAAATCCTTAGATGTTTGCAATTCATTGACTGTATGTCTGTTTTACCAAGCTGATACACACAGTGAATTTCCAGTTTGAAAATTAAATATTGCCACCATATGGCTTTGGGGACTAAATGGATTAAATGAATAATGACTTAAAGATAGATTTTTGATTTAAGTTTTGGGCCAACAAATAATCTTATTTTAAATAGAAAAAAAAAAAAAGAGATTTGATTAGAGAAGGTCATTACTGCTGAGGTGGTGATTTTCTGTGTAGCAGAAGGGAAAATAAATATCGCTGTTTAATTTCTGGGAATGTCTGTGAAGAATATCTTTCAAATAAATTGAATAAAATAGTAGAATTTCAATAATGATTGCCTGTAAACTATTCCAGGAAAAATCCCATGCATTGAAAAGACAGTCTTGCTATTTAATAGGCAATGAACAAAATGCTCTATCGCTAATGCTGTAAAAATAAAATCCTACTTACTGTGAAGTGTATTTTTTCTAATAAAAAGGTTGTTTTTTTGTGGGTTTTTTTTTTTGTAGCTGAATGAAGAACATTTGAGACAAGCTGCTTTCTGAGGTGCTGAGTTTTTTAGTGTCAGCACCAGCTCAACAGATCACTAGAGGATAACTTAAACACAGAGTTTCAGTAAGGAGAGCCAAAGTTTCTCAAGTTCATCTTGGATATAACATAAAATATACTGTGTTAATTTTATTTTTTTCCCAAGTGCCAAGGTTAAGTCTGTATTCCTGAGCTAATGCAGAAATTACTAAAGGAGTAAGCTTGTGTTTACAGCGAAGCTGTTTCGTACTCAGTTTGTTTAGGTTAGATTAAAACTGTTCCTTGCTCATTGGAAAGTCTGGAAACACATAGCCAGGCTGTGCTTGTGCAACTGATCTGACTCCTCTTTTTTCTCCTTCCTTCCTTTGCAGGGTCAGTATAGACCCTCTGACTTGTTGTGTCCGGAGACGTACGTCTGGACGCCTATTGAGCAATGTCTGCCACTGCTTGAGCTTTCCAAATACTCTCGTTTCAACCAGGATGCAAAAGCAGGTAAGGTCAAGCAAAATGATAAATAATGTAAGTTGTCTCTCATGTTTTCTGTGTACTGGTATCTTTTGCTTCTGAAAAGTTATAGAAATCTTGCCTTTAAGGGAGAAAAAACTACTCCTCACACAAGTATTAGCAAGCAGATTGCCTTATCTCTGTACACGTGCAGCACAGATTTTAAGTCCGTTCTGTTTTACAGGTAGTGTGTAGTTCAGATTTGGCATATTTTGTTTTTTCAGGTAATTTTGTATGCTACTTTGTATGTGAACAAAAAGAAATATTTATTCCTTCCTTACATTCTAGTCTGATGAATGCATAAAGAGAGGAAGTAAGAATCAGTGCAGGAAAGCGAAAATGAAGCATAAAGGTATCAGGTGAAAAGAAACTGCTGAATTTAGCTTTCCAGTCTAGCTGAGATTTTGAACAATACAACAGTAGAAACACCTCAAGCATCTTGAATTACATAGGACGTAATTAATGCATTCTGTAAAATAATTACATATTGATTTGCATTAAATGGTCGAAAACATTTTTCAGAGAGTCAGGTCAGATACACTGCTAGACACAGATACTGATTTAAAAGTGAGTAGAGTTTATACTGGGTGTACTGTACAAATAGAGAATGTCTGTGCAGGTAGATGTGGTATGGTGGGAAATAGCCTTAGGAATGTGGTTGGATGCACTTTGGGAAAAAAAGCATTTATAACCATAGGAAAGCTCAGTGTTTGAGGTATGTCGTGTCTTCTGCAACCAGATACATCATTAGATTGGTGAAAGGAAGTAGAAAAAAAAGAGAGCTAGAAGGAAGAAAGGTTTTCAAGGCCAGTAGTGCTAAAGGAAAAATGTATTCATTTAAGTGCAGGAATGGCAGCTAAAATACTCTGCCTTTGACAATGTTAACCCCACACAAGCAAAGGGACATCATCTTCTCAATTCCGTGGAATTCCTGTGGGATACCATGCTTTTGGAAACTGCAGCATGTAGAACTTTGCATCATTATCAGCACAAAATATCTCACTCCAGACATTACTGGGGCTGTGACTTACGTCCTGTGGTTAAAGGAAATTAAAACATAGCTACGTGTTGAAGTGTATTAGGCCTGCTGAGAGCTTATAGCCATTTGAGGTTTAAAGATTTGCTAGCTTTAAGGAAGCTATTTCTCAACAGTAGAATCAGTTTCTTCCTTTACTTTCCCCTCCACAATAGTCAGCAATATGTGTTTAATTAAGTTGCAGCAAATTACAGAAAGAGCAATAGAAACGATGATGTGCTTTATTCCTCATGACTAGCTTTCTGTAATGCATACCCTCAATTACGTTGGTTATGTAGGTCATGATTTATCAGCACTGGGACTTCCTACTTAGAAACTGAGGGTGCTAACCAGACCCAGTAAACAACTGGCAGGAATGGTGTGGCTTGCGTTGTTGCCTGAGGCAATAAAACAGTCACTGCAAATGGTCATCTTTTAATATGGCCTGTAATGCCAGAAGGTTTCTGAAACATTACCTCACACCAGTTTGTTCATTGTATTTGGCAATTTTTGAACTCCTTTTCCCTCCCATAAAAAACGATAGCTAGTTGCACGCTCCGACCTGCCAGGTCTCTGGGACAGGAGAAGGGTTTCTGAGTATTCATGCCCATTGCCCCTTCAGAGCTCCTTGCTATGATCAGCTGTGTTTCCTTTTCTGAAAAGAGCCTGAGATATTCACAAAAAGTAGCAGAAATTTTCTGAAATACCAGGGAATATTCATCATTATTTACAGAGGATTGTGCCTGTTCTACATTATGTAGTTGTCCCGTGCTTCAACATTTTAAAATGTTTTTAAAGGATTGTTTTTCATGTCCTTCTCTGGTGCCTAATACTTTAGTTAGCAGTTGGAAAATGAAGAGAGGAGAGGTGAGCTAAACAATGTTGTTAACTCTTTATACCTCCAAGATGAGTCTAGAAAAGTGTCTAGCAGTTAATTACAGTGCCTGGGGTCACTTTATTCTGTTATATTCACCTTTCTGTTACTTAGGGTGGCAAATCATGGGTGCCTGACAGCTGAAATACATCCAGCTCTTGACTTCTGGCCAGCGTGCTGAGATTCAGCCTTATTTAACCTCAAAACACTCCAGTTATACAGTGAAAACAATGAGAAGTTCTTCCAGCAAGCTCTCAGATTTTGTATTTTAATAAGCCACGCTGGTAGCTTCTTCATGTGCAGTTCCTAGCTTGTATTGGAAAACACCAGTGACTTCAGTGGGGGGAAAAAATTGCATAGCAATGCTAAAACAGCACTCATGGATACAAGGTCGTACATTTGTCAACTGTTCTTGCTTTTCTAAATTACCAATTGCTGGTATTACTATTATTATATTACACATGCCTTATGCCAAACAGTTTTTTTCATTTCTGTTGTCTGGCATCATCTTATAAATGAAAGAGGTTCTGATGTATTTATTATTAAGCAGCAACCAGTCATTTACATACAAATAAATCAGCACTTAGTGAGGCAGGGTAGTAACTGAGGTTTGGATAGTGATGAGCTCTGAAAAGAAATTTGAGGTGATGTACAGATCATTTGCTCCTACTTTGTAAGGATGTTATATATATGTATGTATATATATATGAAACAGAGCTGCCAATACTGATGGAGCTGTACTGAAGAAAGTAGAAATGAATTAAAGATTACTCTGCAGAAAAGTACTTGTCAATGACTTGGACAGTTTATTGGAACTAGTGGCCAAAATTCAGCCATGTTGTAGTGTGGTGCTGAAATATCTGTGGCTGTGGTCACTCTTCAATACTGGTCCACCACCTCTCTGCAAAACTGGTCTTCAGGGTTTTACTTTTCTGGTACTGTCACTAGCAGTTATTCCTGTGGAATAAGTACAGTATGAAAAATATTACAAATAATTGATTCGGTATCTCAACGTGCCTTTCTCTTTGCTTCCCGTTTTTCTGAATCTAACCCACTGACGTCTTCTTTTCAAACATCTGTTGAGAATTTCGGTTTGTTGCGCCTGAGACAAGACTGTGAAAATGGTTTTTGTGGAGTGAAATCTTCACGATAATCTGCATTCAGGAGGGTAATTAGATTACTGGGAAACTGCAAATCTTTTTTCCTATCGCCACTGGACTGTCAACACCTTTAAGAAGCAACTGCAGATAAGGACAGATCCAGTCTCAGTGGAATGTGGTTATTTCAAATGCCTTCAGTGTGTCACACAACTTCTGGGGGGTGTGTACCACCCAGTGTAAGGGTGGTTTGCTTTTTGCTTTTTTTTTTTTTTAAACACAAGTGAAAGGCAGTACTTGATCTGAGTTGCTAGGCATGGCCCACAGAAGTCTCAGTTGTAATCTGCTTCCCACCTTCAGTGTCTAATAGTTGGAGCTGAGTCTATGAGTAGCGCAGATGAAGAATGATTTTATTATCTTGACAGTTTTGTTTGCTGATAATAATAATGGTTATAGCTAGCACACATCTGTTTGGTATCTTAACCAGTAACAGAACAAAATCAAAATGCAAATATAATACACTAATTAAAACTGAAGTCCTTTTCTTTTTCATTGAAATCCATGCATGACGGAGACATTGGCTCCTCTGTGTTGGCTTGGCAAATTCATGGGCAGAAGAGAGTAGAGCCTAACCCAAGGCAGCATGGATGCTAAAGGATGGTATTAGGAAACAGAGAAACAACTCAAGTTTTTTGTGGTATTGCAGGACTGTTAACTCCATTTTCTTTGCAACGTACAAAATTAAAGTTTTAATAAGTTTGCAGCTTTGTTGTTCTGCTGCATATAGTAAATTAGAGCAGTGAAAGGCAAACAACATGCCAAATATTTAATAACTTCTGAATCCTGACCCTCTTGGTTGCCAATAGGCAAATTTTTCACTCGTTTTTTATTATACTTGGATTAAATTGAAATGACTGGCATGGGGTTTTGGTCTAATATGTAAAAATACACTCAAATACTCCAGTGATTCTGTAATAAAGAGGTAATGAATTACTCATTTGGTTATGGTACTAAACAGCTGGCACTGCAGCTTTGAAAATATTTCAGAACCATTCACACATCAAAAGCAGCACATGAATAGGCCTAGGCACTGAAAGTTAGAGTGAATCATTAGCTCTGGAGCTTTGGAGTATCACAAAACAATTGCCAGGAAATAAAGGACTTTAAGTTATGGCTTGAAGTATAGTCACAGTGTGAACTCCGTTTAGTGCTGTTAGCAAATCTTGAAGTTTGACAAATATTTGTTTTAAAAGACAGTGTTTAATGTTATGCTAAATGTGTGTGCTTCTAACGTTGATAGAGTAAACCAGTGCTCCTCAGGAAGTGCCCTCGTCTGGCTTCCAGCATGACTTATGAAAATAAGCTTTGACCCAAAGTTACCATTGTAAAGGTTGCATAATAGATAAGTGTATTTTGAAATTATGTAAATTTTGAGGGCTTTGCCAGTTTATCCTTATTTTTCAAACATATACGTAGAAGTGATGTCTTGGTTGTGTGCTGAGGATGCCCTCCTTGGTCAGGGCTCACCATCTTGCAATGTGATTGTCATAGCTGATAAGATAGGCCAGTTGCTTCAGTTTTGCCTGTTTCATGGCAAAGCAGAGGTGTGGCAGTGAGCATGGTGGGTGGGGTAGGCTGGGGTTGGGCTCGGGGATCTGCAAGGTCTTTTCTAGCCTTTATAATTCTATGGTTCTATCCCTTGTATTGTCTTCATGCCCTTGCATTTACCATCACTGCAAGCTTGATAGCTCAGTGCTCCATTTTGCTGGGGTGTCTTGAGGGATTATTAAAACCTATGGTTGAAAGGGTTTGGAAGTCTGGTTGAAAATGAAGGGAAGCCTTCGTGTGAAGGCCTGAAGACCTCAGTCATCAGCTGGCTCGGGGTCGGTCCCATGAGAAGGTTTTGCTTCAGGAAAAAAAAATAAAGCTGACAGAATGTTTTATTCTTGCACAAATATGATGAAAGGAAGTATATGGAAAAATATTTGTAAAGTAGGCTGGAAGGAAACAACAGGCTGGATTGCTGAAATTCATTGTCATTGGTCTAATATTTCTGTCTCAGCCACAAGCAAGTTTTTAGCTCCATGGAAGCAAGTTCACAGTCCAGAGAGTCACAATGGCCTGTTAAAGTTACGCAGTGTGTTTTCTGAACTGTGCAATGCAAAATAACTCAGACGCGTATGAAATGAGGCAACAACTTTGTCCCTGTGTTTTCAGCCCTTGCAAAATTGCTTTGACCTTAAAAATGAAGTCTGAAAACACATTAATGTGTCATAAATGTAAGCTAGATTTGCAATGCTTGGAAGTTGCAGAAATTCAGATAATTGGAATGACAGTCACGATTTGCTCCCAGGCAGGCATTAAGGTCACTTTGGCCTTTTAGGCACTGGTCATGATACAAAACTTTGTCTGACTAGTATTATTTTATACTTAGAATAGTACTGCTTACAGTGGAGTTGAGCATTTGGCTTTTTTGGTGAATCGTACTCTGGATTGCAAGATATTTTAGTAAACTGTTGAAATGAAAATGCAGCTTATGTAGGGTTTTTGTGTTAAAAAGCTGCAGTAACTTGAAGAATGTTTTTTTATGCAAAATATATTCAGGAAATAGATGGAATAATCTGTTGGAGATGTCAGTTTACTTAGTAGTTTTAAATTTCTACTAGAGTTAGTAACAAGGTGTCATGGATTTGTGAAGAAAAATATTTATTAACGTTTTGCATAAGGAATGATGAAACATTTCATTTGCCCCTAATATAAGGTGCTTGTATAGCAGTTTGTTTTCATCACTCACCTTTCTTTTTAGGCTTCATCCCTGAATCTTCTCTAACTTCATTTCACCTACACAATTGCATGTTAATGTGCCAGTCCCAGCAGTACTTGAGCTACTTTCTGTACCTGCTACACTTCTGCTTCTAGACTTGGTGTGCATGCTTAATTAAAAGTTGCCTGCATGACCAGAAGGGTTATTTGAAACAGCCCAGAAGCATACTGGGCGTGCAGTTAATAGTCTTAATTGTCAATCTGCATTCTCATTTCAATAATAGTGTCATATTCAGAAAAACAACTTCAGAAGAATTGTGTAGCTCATTTTGTATTCTGGAAGAGCATCCAAAGCAAAGTAATATCTCTGTTGACATACCATCTTCAGGATTATATTCCATTTTGCATAGTTTCAGCACCTTGACTCTGGGGACAAACTGGATGTTGCTATAGGAAGATGTTCAGTGTCACAGAATTAACATTTCCCAGGTACTACTAGATCTATTCATATTGAAAAGCAAGTCTTTGGAGAATTATCAGTATCCTTTAAATCTGGCCATTTGGAAGGTAGCTCTCCATCATAATATTTCAGGATAATAAACTGAAGTAGATCAATCAAACTTCATGAGAGCTCTGAAATTCCCTGAGATTTTATACTTTCTGTTTTATATGCCTGTACCTCAGATGTTTCCAGAACAGTGGGCCATGCTCAGATTTGAGCATGGGCACTATAGACAATGTGTTTAAAGGACTGCATTTGCAGGTAAGCAGAAGATTTTGCACGTTGCTGTGAATTGAAGCTGAAAACCTATGAATTGCTGCACAGAAAAGATTTTCCATTGGCTCCTATTCATGTTTACTACAAGAATAGTAAGAGTCAAAACACGAGTTACTGTTTCCGCAGGGTTAGCAGATTTTGAATGCATTTGTCAAGTGATTAGTCTGCTTGCTTCTAAACGTTGAATTGCAGATCATAAACCAGTTGTGTGATTTCAGGCACAAAGCCCAAAAGCTGTTGTTTGTCAGTTATCTTCAAGAGTTGCCCTCATTGTGCTTTTAAGACTATAATTCTGTCATTTTTTTTATTAGAATCATTTATAATATTTAGTTAAAAACATTTTTCCCCATAGAAACATTCTCTTTTTGAAAAGCGATTTCAAAAGTTTCTTTTTGTTTTTTTTTCTTGTTAGAGTAACTGAAGAGCAAAGAGTTGGCTGATGGAGAGCATCCTGACCATTTTATTGTATTTGCTCTGTGACTTGTGCTTCCTGATTTTAATTAGGACTTCTTTACACTGATTTTTGTATTTTCATGCTTCGTTTTAACTGTGCTCTTATTTTCTGAGTTGGTATTTGGGTATGCCCAAGGCACGCTGGTCTTTCTTGATTTGTGAATGTAGTACGAAAGCATTTCTTGATGTGTGACTGTAGTATGAAGGAAGCAGTATGATGAAAAGCACATGTCAGCGTACTGGTTTACGTAAATACCAACCTTCACATGAACTGCTTATCTTCTCCCTGTATATTGGCTCCTTTGGTTGTGTGGGTGATTTCTTATGCTTTGCTGGTTAAGAAAAAGCAAATAGCGGTTCAAAAAAGGGGTAAGAAGAGTTTCAAATCAATACATTAGACTTCTGATTGGGGTGATTTATCTTTGCAGTAATTTATACCTCTTATTTCAGTTGTACATTTGAAAAGTACGTTTCTGTTTTAAGGAATTCTGCAAGCCTGTAGTGTTTTTCAAACAGATGGACGTTGCCATAGCACATCCAGTAGAGAATGGATATATCTTCTACTGGTTTTACACCAGTCAAGGTGTCCGTGCTTTCGATGAAGGAGAATTTGTGTGTGTCTAGTGAACCAAGAAATCCAGCCAAAATCTGCCAAGACTGTAAATTACAGAAACATTCAGTAGACCACTCCTTTTTGCTTGTTTTTGGGGAGGGGAGGTGAGATTTTTTACTGATACCTAAGAAAGCATCTGATATGCGTTTGTTTTTTTTTTTTTTTTTAAGGAAGAAAACCACCACTTCTTGTTACACTTAAAGAAGTCCCGTCAAGCACCTGCTTGAATTTTCCCCACTGAAAGTTCTTTGAGACTTTTTGGCTTGTGGAAGGGTCATTTTTTGCTCAGACTTTTGTATCCCAGCTATAGGTTGCATAGGGATGAGATGTCAGAAGTCAGCTGGCATAGTGTTAAATACAAAGCAACCTTTACTGTGTACTGCTTTAGAAGAAGATATTTAATTTCTTTTTTCAAAAAACAATATTGGGGCCCAATCTATTTATATTTTCTTGGGTTTAGATTATGAGTGAAGGGATTCCTTGCCCGAATTCAGATGATGTTGCCTCCAGAGCATAAGCAACTGAAAGCTGATGAAACTTGCAGGTTGGTGTTGTGGCAACAGAAGTTCCTGTTCACCTTCTTTAAAAGCTTTACTGCGTGCCTGAGATTATTTCACTGATACGTAGAGTTTCATGAAAAGATTTCATTTTCAGATGGGATTAAACTATACCTATGTATTTAATTATTCCACAGAAGGTTATTTTTATCATTTAAGTTTTTACTTTCGTAATCAATGGAAAAGCATTCACTTAAACTGGGTAAGGTTTAAGGAATTTTGGCAACTGTGGACTCTAATACTTCCTTTCAAAATTCAGTGAATCTAGAATCAGCCTTTGTAGAAAAATATAGATAAACCCAGACAAATACAAGTTAGTAGGACCAGATATATCTGGGTTTAAAGTTGATAAACTGATGATAAACTTTAGTTCTTACCAAGTTTCTGTGTATTTAGTTTATGCTTTACCTCTCTCTTTAACTTAAAGGATGTCTGCAGTACTCATTTGACAGTGACTTTTTAAGACATTTGGGATTTTCTTGATTACTCAGGAGGGCCTTCTGCCTGTGGATAGTGCTCTCCAGCTGTACCATGGTCCAGGGGGGTCTGACCTGCAGCATGGCTTAGCAAGCTCTGCTTCAGAAAGCACTTGGCTGCAGCGTTCAACCTGGGCAGTAATAACTGTTTAATACAGCTATAGAGTTAGTGCTAGCACGGGTCTGATTCCAAGGAGGATAATGCACAGACTGTGCTTGATGTAATGAGTAAAAGTAGACTAAGTGTGTGAAAACATATGCCGAACAACAGGAATGAAGTTCAGCTCAGCCAGTAAGGCTATAGGGGAATTCAAGGTACGGTAGCTTTAGTTACTGTAAGAAATTGAAGCTGGGGCCAGGAACGCTTACAAGCCAAAAGATGAACTCATCCAGAATATCAGGCTTCAGAATTATTTAATAGCAGTGAACATCAGCAGTGAGCGGCTCTGAAAGTGCATTTTGGCAGGATATTCTTTATGAAGGCTTGGCAGAAATCCAGGTCAGGACACAAACTTATAGTCAGTCTAGAGGTGCAGTAAGTAGTATTTCCCAATTTAAGAAGTTAAAATAACTTTATGGTTATGTCACCTCCAGGAGCTAAACTCACACATTCTTCTTTGGTGAACTTTCAGAAAGACAGATAATGTGATAGAAGAGGTGGTGGGTCAAGGAAGCCTGTTGGGATGTCAGGAAGGTATTGGCAACACATCAAAAACCTGATGGGTTTCAAAGAGGGAGAGAAAGCTAGAGTGATGTGTGTTTGGCTTTGGTGTTTTATCTAAAGCAATTTCCAACCATAATTAGTAGAGAATGCCATCATAGCAAACACTGCTCAGATTTTCTTCCTTCAAACCACTTTTTCCTAGTTAAGCTTTAAGAAATACATTGTACTTTTTATGTTAGGAATCAAAACACAGATAAAAGAAATGAAGTCATTCTCAACTTTGTAAAACAGACTTTGTTAAGTTTCACATATTAAATTCAGGCAATCAGCAGAAAAATGGGAGTTACTGGGGATGAATAGGGGTACCTTCTTGAGAGTAGCTTGCTACAAAAAGCATTTAATGACCTCCTTTGTCTTTACTGAAGCAGAAAGAAGACCTAAAAGGGAGTGTTAAGCTTTTCTATAGTGATGGTTAATTTGAATAGGGATTTGCCTTAGAAATCCCTTTGTATTCTTCCAGACTATTTGTTTGGCTTACCTGTGGTGAGTTCAAAGGATACTTATATATGAAAAGCAGGTGAACTCTATTTTTCTGACTTCAGTAAGTTTCAGCTATGTAAACTAGGGCAAGGCAGCACTAGGTAACCGGTTTGCTTCCCAGAGCTGTTGTCTTACCCTCTGTGCTTTAGATCTGTTGCCATTTGTGAAACTTGCTGAAAAAGTTCTTTCTCTCTGTTTCCTTCCAAAGAAAGACAGTTTTTGCTTATTAAGTAGGCACTGATTTCCACAGCAGTTAGTTTGATGTTGAGTTGACTGGAGCTTGGTGCAGTGGTTACAGTCCTTGTCCAGTCAAGGGAGCCTGAAATGTTTAGACCTAGATGAAACAAGTACATGAACACATGCAGTAGTGTAGTTCTGTTTTCAAAGTCATATTTCAGCTTCTGTGTTTGACACTTACGTTGGTGGCTATTTAAACCTGAAGCTCAGAAAAGTTAAAGATTTTTACCAGTATTTTGCGATAATATTATGACTTTCTCTAGAAATTCTTTACTGTGAGGGTGGTGAGACACTGGAACGGGTTGTCCAGAGAGGTTGTGGATGCCCCCTCCCTGGAAGCATTCAAGGCCAGGCTGGATGGGGCTGTGAACAACCTGGTCCCTGCCTACAGCAGGGAGTTCATAGGTTCATAGGTACATTAGGTTGGAAAGGACCTACAAGATCATCTAGTCCAACCATCCTCCTATCACCATCCCTACCCACTAAACTACTAAATCAAATCCCTTACTTAAATCAAATCCCTCGTAGTTGTAACTACGTGATCTTAAAGGTCCCTTCCAACCCAAACCGTTCTATGATTCTGTAGGAATTTACCCTGTGGTTGCCTCAGGCACTTTGTGTGGCATGTTCTCACTTTATTTAGAGTTTTCTAGCACTGTGGATCCAGTTTTTCTGACACATAGCAGCTACATAAAGTTGTTATTTAGCGACAGTGGCATCTGGATTCACAAGAATGAGAAAGTTTCCACTGGTTCATCAGTGATTTTATGTATCTGTCTGGTTAAGTGAAGTCTCAAGGATTCTGTAGGTTGGGTTAATAAAACTCAATAATGGTGCGTGTACTTGAAGGCTTCAGGAACTGCATCAAGCCCAGTGCTTGCGCTGCCTCTTCTGTTCCCTTGTGTGCAAAGCTCAGCATCAGACCTGAGCAAAGGGCATGTGTTCAGCCTTGTCTGACTGGTGGAACTCAAAAACCAGTAAAAATGAGGAAGAAAAGGAGGTTGGCTAGAGGCATGAACCTGAGAAGATGGTTTATCGCCTCGTGCTTACCTGGTGCAAAAAGCATGGAGAGTTTTGCTGTTTTTTACTCACTTTCCCCTGTCAGGCTGGTGGTTTTTGTAAAACTGTATAGTAATTAAATGCAATGTGGCAACAACAGGAAGACTTTTCTGGTCAGTTGTGTTTGAAATCATTTTCCTGATAGAGTTTCACTTCTGGCATTAGTCTCCAGTGAATATTAAATGACTGTGAGTTTTAAAATGAAGTAGAGATGCTTTCAGTAATGCTATACTCATTAGAACTGAGCGTTGCATGATTTTTTTCCACACATCACCAAAACTGTTCCTTTGCAAACTGTATTTTCGACCATAATTCAAGAAAACAGATTTGTGGATCAGCTCTGCTTTCAACCACTATTCATCTGTGGGCTGATTTCATTACTTCAGGTAGTTTCCATTATGCATATTGAAGTTAATTGCATAAATTAGGGCCATACGGAAAGTATATGTAAGTAATTTTTATTGCCTCTTCTCTTTGCAGTTGATGAAGATTGTATGAAGGAGCTGGGCAGAGTTAGAGTACTTCACAAGAGAACCATAATGCCTTACAGTGTCTATAAGAAGAGGAGGAAGGGGCCAAGCGATGAAGCCAGCGTCCAGCAATATGCAACTTTGGTTGGACAGACCTGTTCAGAAAGAATGCTGTTGTTTAGAAGTTGAGAAACCATCAGAGGACACTTTGATGGCACAACCATCACTTATTGCACTGCCACGGGATGATGTCATGTAGTTGTGTGTTGGTACGCCTACTAAAGTAACAGTATGAAGTACAGCTATATAACTAGGCTTGTGTGAATACATGGAACTGTGTTTTAAGGACAACTCCAATGAAACTTCTGACAGTACAGCAAGGCTTTGGCAATATAAGCTTAGAAAAACATGCTTGCAGTACATTTTAATTAAATAGTTCTTGCCTTTTTTTGCATTTTGAATAATCCTGAGTATCTAAGCAAAATGAAAAACAGGTGTTTCTACACACAAAGGCCTAATCTCTGTTAACGATAACAAATTTACAAGTGTTTTCAAATAGCTGCTTGGCTATCTGCTATATACAATTGCCATTAAATCTGTACTCACATTTATGCACTCCTAAACTATTGCAAGAGAATTGAGATGTGCTGATACTTTCCAATGGGAAATCTGGATTAGTTTGATTATACTTCAGCAGTCTGTTTAAAAACAGGAAGACATTATTTTCACTGCACGTTCTTCATTCGTTTCATATAGCAGGTTAGCATCTGAGATCCTCCTGAATACAGAGTCATAGCTGATTCTCAGTGGCAGGAGATGCGATGCTTTGGAAAACTTCTGGAGGCCAAGCGAGGTAGTTGCACTATGAACTTACCAAAGAGATGCAGCCAAGTGTCACAGAGTCCTGTGAAGCTTTTTGTTGTTGTTTGTTTTGGTATAAGCCTTATCCTTTATTTGAAGAGAGTGGATATCTTAATGCACATCACTGATGTGCAGTGGAGTTTGGGGTACTCAGCCTCTGGCTCTTCCGTGCACATTTCACAACTATGCTACAAACGTTATGGAGTACCACTGCTGGTGGTTGTTGCAGCTTTTTCAGCAGAGTTGTAGGGGGAGACTTGCAGATCCTGTTCCTTGGTCTTTGTGACTGTTCTGCTTATGCCACGGTGGCCCATGGGTTATTAACACCTCCAACATTTCACTATTTCTGTTGGAAACAGAAAGTTGTGATGCATTATCAAAGCACTTTATTACTGATGTACTGATGCTGCCATTAGTAAACTGCATCCATTATCAAGTCATACAAGGGAAATAATATGGTTTTACATTCAGCAGTGTATTACAACACTATAACAATCCCAATGTGTTTGTAATTTGCTTATCTTCTTGGGTGACAGGAGCTACTATTTACCTTGAATCGACCCGAGGTTTCCTGTTAACCTTTGAAAAAGGAGATTCTTATTGAAGAATAGATGTGTACCCATTCCTGTTTCCCCGGAGAGAAATCAAGTTCAACTTTAATCTCAGAAGGTTATGTCTTGTGTCAGTCATGGACTCGATTTAATTTTTAACCCTAGGCCAGTATCACTCATCAACAGTTTTTATGTGAAACAGCCTCAAGAATGTTGAGATTTGAGTGCGTTGGGGATCTGTTTATTTTTTTCTCCCATTTGGTCCCTGCAGTATTACAGGTGATGCGTGCAGGTTCATCAGTAACTTTAAAAACTGTTAATTGCTATGTGTTTTATCAGTCCACTCCCACTTTGCAAGAAAATTGGTTGTTTCTGCCAGCATTGTACCTGGGTGCATGTGTCTGTTATCTGGAATGGCAAGGTTTCTGTGTGCTGTACTATCCGTGTCTGCCCACATCTCACCTGAACCTACTGCTGAGAGAGAACCACTAACTGCTATTCATGGCCATTGTGATAAGGAGAGTGGGGGAAAATACCTCTTACCACTTGGTGAAATGTTGGAGTAGTGTAACGTTGACTGCCTCTATACCTTGTGTTGAAGCATGGTGATGCTCACAGAGCTTAAAATGAAGGAGAAAACCTTTTTGTGTGATATGAAATCAGTCAAAGGGCACAAAAAAAACTAATCCAGGATGACTTTCAGAATCTTAAGGGTAATAAAACCCATTGACTGAAGGCCTTGCTGTACCTGGTAGATAAAGCTTCTGTTCAATTACAGGGGAGTAGACTTCTGTTAACACCCAGAGCTTGGAAGAGCTCTGTCCTCGGTGCCCTCGGTGCAAATTGTTGATTTGCCTTCCACATATGTAATAGACTTTTTTTTTCCTGATCTTCTTTTCTCATTAGCAGCTTTTAATTACTAAAGTTAAAGAAAAGTGAGGTGTGTATAAAAATGAGGATTGAGTACAATTTGAAGTTGTCGGTGTGACAGTGAAATGTAAATGGCCATTTCCTATGAGTTTCAAAACGGTGCTTTCACTTTCTGACCTCCACTGAAGCAGCAGCAGGATGGGCTTCTGGTTCTTACTGAGATAAAATATACAGAGAAAAATAGAGCAAAAATGAAGGTGAGGTCAGAAATTGAGCTCACCTGATCCAGTGTGCTGGTGTTGACATGCTTTGTTGGTGCTACTTTACAAGGAAGAGAGGACAGTATTTTCCAGGGCTATTTTAGGAGTAGAACAGAACCGTGAAGATAAAGCTCTCTGAGCTTTGGCATTGATTTCAGTGGAGCTGAAGGCTCACCACTACTTTAATTTTATTTAATCAGGTTTCACTGAGAATTATTAAAGATATTTAATTCCGTACAAAATACTTCGTAAGGATTTTTTTTAGTGTAATTAGTTTATGAGAGTTCATCCCTAAAGTAAGGCTGCCTTGTTCAGTTACCTGTTGCTAAAAATGAGCATAAAATGGTGGTAAAAAAAAGTGCAGAGCTGTGACCAATGCTAAAAAATATCATGCTTTGTTTTAATTGGAAATGAGTGGGGAGCTTTGCATTTCCAGCATCAAGGCATTTCAGTGAATGCACCAGAACTCGCATGTTGAGTTTGTAGTTGCTGTTCAGCAGACCTGTTTGACTTGTAAGTACAGAAAATAAAGCCATTTCTAGTCTCTGTGAATTGTGAATAATTAACAGCTTTGAGTGTGACTTCCATCCGACTTTAAATTAGTTATCCTGGTCGTTGAAAAGCATCCAACGAACGGCAAAACTGGACAAGTCGAAGAGCAGCAGTGTACGAATCAGTTCAAAACATTTGCCCGTATTTTAAGCCCTAAATGAGCAGCCCAGAAATGGGAATTGTCTGCCTGTGTATTCCTGAGTTCCCTCCCACTCTGCTCATCCCAGGTCCTCCTGCAGACACGTGTTATGTGTGCTTCTCAGCAGACTTTCCTTCCCACCCAAGCCTTCCCACGCTTCAGTGTTTCTCCTTCCTCCCTCGGTCCCAGCCCCGTTGTAGGACTGCACTTTGAAGGGGGCAGACAGTTTTTAGGACAGAGATCACCACATTTCAGGACGGTCATCTCTTTCCAGCAGCACTAGCCACGTATGGTACCCACCGTGTTCATAAAGCCACACCTTCAGTGCCTCTTGCTAATGATGTCACATACAAAAGAAAAGCCAGATTGTTTCCACTTGCCAAATAATGTGCTTTCTTAAGTGAGCTGAAGAAATGGAGGCTTTCCCAGCCTGGACTCTGGCTGCCCATGGGAGGCACAGCAGGGAGCTGAGCAGCACAACTGGGAGCACCCAGCCCTGGTGGTCCTGGGTGGCGAAGAGGAGCAGAAGGCGACTGCTGTTCAGAGAGGAGCTGGCAGGTAAGCAGCCACGTGCTTTGCCTTTAGTTATGAGACAGCTTTGAGCCACACTAGAGAAATAAAAGGTGCTGTGGGAGCAAATGGTATGGATGACACCCCCTACCTGCAGCAGGAGCTGCTGAGTGAGCATAGCAGCCAGGCTGAGCATAAGAAATGCATCCTTTCATGAGTTTTTAAACCCCCCTGATGACTGAATGCCTGGGCATGCACATACTTGGTAAACAGAAGGCTCGAGGAATAGGACTGTGGAGGTGTGGATATAGTGCAAAATACACTGTGAAGCCAAAAGACATTGCTTGCAGGGTGCAGATGTGTGGTGGTGGTGGTGGCTCTTGCTGCTGCCAAGCGTAGTATCCATATCCAGGTGGTAGTTAGGAATCCACATCACAAGTAAGAAATTCTAGGGATTAAGTTATTGCAAGCATTTTAGAGCACACTTAACACTAAGGTCAGCGTCCCACTTCTTTTGATCAAAAAATCTCAAACTTAAGGATGAATTTGATTGAAATTCTCCCTCTGTGCTTGCATAGGAGCAGAAAGTGTGGCTGGATGGGCCCCGAGCACTGTGCTCCCTTCCCTCTGCTCCCCCCCGGGCTGGGGCAGGGGACCAACGCAGCTGTGTCTCCCACTGGTGGCAGTCAGACTGTTTCTCTCGATCTCTAATGGCAGCAGTTCATTATGTTCCTTAGAGGGGGTTCTTGCTGGGCCTGGTATCCTTATCCTGGATAGCTGCTAATGCCTGGCATCCAATTGTCGCACTGGTATTGCATGAACTCATCCTGCCTTCCTGGCTGAAGAACCGTGGCATCAGTTCCCCTCTGCAGCAGCTCTAGGCATGTATTACTGAGCCAGCCATTTCTTTTTCTGAACTAGCAGATGCATATTGCTTCCTCCTGTCCAGACAGTCGTGTTTTCTAGATGTTTCCTCAAGTATACCCCCACTGCTCCAGTTTTTAGTTTGATGCCCTCCTGACAGCTCTTCCATTAACCAGCGAGTAAAACTGGAGTAAAACTCCCATGTTTTACACCAGCAGATAGAGGCTGCTTTTTCAAAATCATAATTACTATGCCCTTTTGTTTTCCCATCCAGCACAAATCCATATTTTGTGTTTATTTTAGTAAACCATGATTAAGAAACCCCGAAACACCCAAACCACAGTTTTTGTCTCTGAAGGCTCTGGGCTGCAGCCACCAGAGGGCACATTCCAGCCTGCAGAGCCCATCCCAGCGCTATTCCTTTCCGTGTAGTTTCATCCTGCGTGCAGTAGCAGTGTTGGTGATGCCTTGCACAGTGTCAGAATGCATTCTGACTGCTGCTCTGTACTTCCCTGTGGGATTGCACCGATTCAGTCATTATTTCTTCAGTCAGAAATGTTATCTACAGAAAATGGACCAAGTGTTGCTTGGGTGAGGGAGCATTGGAGCTCGTTATCCAGAGAGGCTGGTGGATTCCCCTTCATTCAAGACCCAGATGGATGCCAGCTTGCATGAGCCATTGCAGGGAGCCTGCTTTAGTGGGGGTTGGACTCAGTGATCTCTGGAGGAGGTCCCTTCCAACCCCTGTGGTTCTGTCTGCATGCTCACATCTCCTGGGATGGGACAGATGTGTATTGCGCTCATCCACAGCTAACTCAGCAGTTGCATTTTTCAGTTTGTAATATCGTCGGTGCTCTTGCTAATGCCCTTTCTTTTCGTTAGCTGACTGTTTTTTAATGCATGTATATGTATTTTAAAGAAGGATTACTGCTCAGTTCACACCTGCCCCAAAATTCACACGAATTAATCTCTTTGTCAGCAAGGTTTGGCGAGGTTTCCAGGGCGCTGATTGTGAAAGCCAGAACAAATTTTCCTTATTTCTCTTATTCCTCCTCATGCCTCTTGTTTTTAACCTAAGTTGTTTTCATGTCAGAATTTCTTTCTCACCTATGCAGGGAATGAAACGTTGCCAAAATAAGGTTTCTATTAACACAGTGAACTTAGAGGTCAAGAGACTGCAATGCTTCTCCTCACTGCCAAGGGCATTGCAACCCATTTGTTTTGTGAATATGATACTCGTCTCTATTGCTCAAGATTAAAGCAAAGACAGGGCAGTTGGAAAAAAAAAGAAGAGGTCCAAATTTTATTTATTATTCTTTGTATATATAAATTATTCTGGTGCCCAGAAACTTGGAAGACTAAGCGGTGACAGCTGCTTGCACGCGTCCTCTAGCTGAGATTGTCCTCATCCCTGAAATGTTTGTAGTCCATACGATCCCAGATGCAAGCACTCCTTTCTTAGCTGGCTTTGCTGCAGTCACACAGGCAAGGAAGAAGAGTTAGAATGTTCTAAGTTTTGGAAACCAGACCTGGTTACTCACTCTCTCTCAAGATTTGGAGGCCTACATAAAATTGAATACATAGCTGACACCCTCAGCATCGTGAGCTGTGCCATCATTGGCAATCTCACCATGGAGTTCAGTAGTACAGAAATCTAAGCCTTTGCCTTCTGCAAATTTAGGAGTCAGTCTGTTCATCCTAGGACTGAATTATGCTTTTCTTTTACTGAAGTGGTATAGTCTTCTGTTACTTCAGTCTGCCATTGACCCAGCTCCAGCTTTGGGTGTCATGGAGCTCCTTCTGTCTCATTACTAACACCTTTCCTTTCAAATCAACACCTGCTTCAGGTGGTGACTCTTTAAATCCTTCTGCGTTCATGGGGAAATGTGGATGATGCTGTCATGGCTGAGCTCATAACAGAAACCCGCTCTACTAAGAGTTAAAATATGCTTCCCACGCACAAACAGGAACACAGTTTCTATGCATGTGCATTTTTTTACTTTAATTTTAAAGAGATTTTTCCATTCGCAAATCTTTTGTTGGTTTGGATTATTATTTATGTATTTTTTTTCAGTGTCCTCAGTTTTTCCTCTCCACATACAAGCCTCTTTCGTTTCTGTAGATGCTATAGAAATTGATACACTCATCTGAAGCTAGCAATTCAAGAGCAGTGTGTTCTTCATTATTACCTTGCAGAGTGACCTCTTAGGAAGCAAAGAACGCATTGACATTTACAGTTAATAATCTATCGATTTATGGTACAAAACAAAGGCAATCAACAGGAGAGCTGTAATTGTTTCATTAAGTCTTATGAACAGCACGTTGTGCATTGATCCAAAATGTCTCAGGGCTGCAGCTTTACAATGTCTTGGCTCTCCCTACGGGCACCTTATTTTTCAATTTGCTGGCACTTCAAAGTGCTTTCTGTAGCCTCACAATATCCCATCGTTTTGAATCACTCTGTGATTGTGTGGCAGGTGAGCTACTGTCAAATCTGCTCAACGGAGTGCAGAGGGACTTTGTACCCTTGTAGGGGTGCTGAGAGTTTTAGAAGGGACTTTTCTCAAAAGTGAGGTCATGAAAATCAAATATGTAAAATATTTTACAATTGTATGTTGTGCCCACGCTTAAGTTCCACCTTAAGTTATGCTTTGGAAGTGGGGATGAAAGCACTGTGGCCAGCTTTGCTGGATGTAAGGAGTGCTTTCCTTGCTAATGAGAGAGGACTGTTCTGTTTTCTCACACCTCAACACTTTCTGAAGTGAAGAAGCTTGAGTGCCCAACCTTTATGCATTGACACAACAATGTGTCTAACGAGGATTTAGGCCTCAGGTCTCCTTTAGCTCTGTTATTTTTCTCTCTGGAGCTGACATTGCAGAAGGAGATGGGCATCTCTTGCTGATGCTCTGGATTTCAGCCAGGCTGAGACCTCTTCTGAACAGATTCCACAGAAAGCAATCATTCCTTTGTACTCTGCATTGAGCAGAAATCATGCAGTAGTTTGGAAAGCCAGCATTCTGCCCCAGCAAAGCTCCTGCAGTCGTTAGTGCTATGCTCTATAGAATCATAAAATCACAGGGTTGGAAAGGACCTACAAGATCATTTAGTCCAACCGTCCACTCATTGCTGCCACAAGCTGCTGAACCATATCTTGTAGCTCCTCATCCAGACTCCTGTTGAACACTGCCAGGGATGGCAGCTCCACCACCTCCCCGTGCAGTCCTTCCCAGTGCCTGACCGCTCCCTGAGAGAAGAAGTTTTTCCTTATGTCCAATCTAATGGTTGGATAGCTCATAAAGGTTTCATTCTGATACAACAATAAAGAGGTTTTCCTGTTCTGGCCAGCATCTGGAATCATTTTAAAACCTCTCTATGTTATTGTTCATTAGTGTATTTCATAGTAAAATGAGGTTGCAGCCTCCCAAGACCCATCTAGAGATGCTACAACTTCAACCACTACCCGTCTTTGCACCTTGATTTTTTCTGAATAAGAAACTTAAGTGAATGAAAGAATAACGGTGCGCTGCAGCAGAAGTATTGAATGCTTGCAGGTCTTTGAAGGTTAAAGCTTGGGCACAACATGGGTTCATCAGCTCAAGAGTTTGTCTTAATCGTAGAACAATTCTGCATTTCACATAGGTCGTGTCCCGTTTCAGAAAGCCCTCGGATAGCCGTGGTTCTTTTCTCTTCTCCAAGCCTGTGATAGTAACTTCGTTGAGTCTGACCCATCCAGACCTTCTTACCACACTTCTCAGAAATTTTTCCAGTAGAAGTGTGGAAAAGTGCTGTCTGGATACTATTTTCTCGCTGAGTTAACCCATGTATTTGTAGAGGAGCGTATCAACAAGCCACACGTTACCTGTGGTATTTATTTTGCTGTTGGTATGAACGAAGGAAAATGGAAGGCTTTGTGCTCCAAGCAGTTTTGTAATCTGCCTGCCATTTTAAGTAAGGGTTTCGTGTTTTGGGTAATGAGGCTTTTCGCAATAGATGTGGTCAGGTCATCTTGAATCCCTTCAGTGAAATGGCCGGAGCAGCCACAGCTCTTCTCACGACGTTGGTACAGACCTTCAAGAAGCTTCTAATGACTCTGATGTTTATAGCTTGGAATATTTTGCACACATGTTCCAACTTTGCATTCACAATGTTTGCTAAACCAACAGTCTGCAGCAGACATGATAGCTACCATCAGGAAACTTGTTTGACAGTTTAAACAGACTGCATCTGTGTTTCCTACATTTCGTAGTACACAAAGAGAATGAGAATTGCCTGTAGCTCAATTAATTCAAGATGTTGTCATAGGATGGAACTGCGTTTTGGAGATGTTAAAAACATCTAATTGAAAAAAGGAATTTTACTCTTGTATTTGGCTGAGTTTCATCAATATCACCTCCTCAGTGGAATATTACTGAGAGCAGTTGGCTTGAGTTTGGGGAATTAAGATAAATTGGTGCATGCTGGGGCTGTCCCCCTGCACTTCCATGTCTTCTATGTCTCTGCTGAGAGCAGAGGTGACGTTTTCACATTTCAAAGCCAAGTGGTACTGATTGAATTGGGTACTACTTGAGCATCTTTTAAAATGAAAGTGAAATCATCACCGTTATTGACAGAAGGGCAAACAGAACCAGAATTACACTGAATGCAAAGCACCAAACATCAAAATGTTACCTCAGCAGCCAGCTGAGGTTAGCACAAGATGCTGGAGAGGGGCACCTCTTGTTTCACCGTACTTGGGCTCATAAAGGACGTGAGCAGATGCTGAAAGGTAAGCATGGGAGAAATGCGTGGATGGAGTGGGCAGTGTGAGAGCCAGGACACCGTGGTGTGGCCTAGCATTGCAATTTGGCGTTGAGGACTTAGGAATTTACAATGTGTTGGCTGTAATCAATGGGACCATGTTTTTGGCACCTGCTTGAGGAGTTTCCCGATTCTTGTTACTATAAAGATCACTGATGAAATAAAAACTCACACTTGAATGACAAAATTCCATAGCTCGACTGAGGACTAGGTGAAGGGAAGACGTAGGAACGTTCTCCGACAAGCTGTAATCATGGACCAAATTGTGATAGCTGTGTTCGATAGCACCCAACTCCATGATTTCATCTGTTGGCTGCAGGAAGGCTCCTTATGGAGAAAGATGTTATTTGGTGTGTTGTGTCTGAGCCCTCACCTCCCACAGCTCGAGGTCCTTCTGTCTCCTGAGGCAGGTTTTATGCTGATTGCTGCTCAGCACCGTGGATGTGCTGGTACAGTGGCTGCCCTCCGCTGAAGGAGCCCACAAGTATGTCTGCTTGGGGCTTTTCCTGGATGTCTGCTCAGAAATACTTAGCCACACAACTTTTTGGCTTTTTAATAGAGGACGTGCAGCTAAAATAAGGCGTAGTTATTTAAAAATTTATGGGCTGACCTGCCTGTCATCTCTAGGGAGTACCCCGTGGGTCAGTCAAAGTGAATTAAAACCAAATGTGTCTGTTTTTCATGTTTACTCTTTCCATAAACATAGCACATATGCAGTATGCAGCTGCTATTCTGAAAGTTTTGGGTTTTTTTTTTCCCCCCCAGTATTTGAGAGATCTGTGTTTTAGGAGTTTTTTCTGTTGATAGCTCTGTAGAAAGAAAAAGTGACGCTGGACCACTTAGCAGATTCATTTATCAAAGTGTCTGGAAGAATTTCAAGCAAGGTAAGGCAGTAATGAAGCTGGAACTAAGACAGTATCGACTAGGTTTGAGTGAATAAGAGGTTGAAAAGAGAAGTCAGTGCCTCTTCCCTCAGCTCCAATCAACTCCCAAAGAAATAAAATGAAAAGGTGCAGAATACTTCTCAGCAGGGGGAAATTACTCTTCATTTTTATTGATTAGTGCCCTAGGGCTGTGACCCAGAACTCTTTGTTTTCCCCCCCATCCTTTAGTCACTCCTTACTGTCAGTGTTTATTTGTTTGTTTGATGAAGTGCTTTCCAGCCTCATTTGGTAGCAAAGGGCTTCTCAGAGCTGGGGCTGTTTAGATGCTGTGTGCAGAGCAGCCTGGCTGGGCATGTCATGAACACATGGGGCAGAAGCCTAGTAAGAGGAGTTGGCCGAGCTCCCTAACCCTGTGGAGGCATCATTTCACACCAAAAAGTGTCAGACTGACAGGTAAGGTGAAGCTCAGGGACAGAGTGCAAGAGATTTCTTACAATTTGTGAAGATGGACAGCTGAATGGAAGTGTTTGGATAACAAAGAGTGGGACTGCTGACCTCTGGAGGTCCTCCCTTCCCACCTAAATTATTTTCTGATTCTGTGATTTAATAAAACAGAGAATTATATCCCCATGAGGGTATGTAACTACAGCAGGAGATGAGGAATGTAGGTCTGTGTGACTAACTCAATCCATAACTGATAGGGAAGAGTTCAACAGCCAGGATTGGGCTCTGCAGAAAGAAGCTGAAGAACATGGTGGCTTCATGCAAGCTTTCACAATTTGTCTCCTTGTGGCAAATTAATGTCATTTTTAACTGAAAGTTGGGGGGGTGTAGGCTGCATTTTGCTACACAGGTGCAGGGTTCTTCAGTAAAGGCAAAAGCAGAACACAGGCCCAGCACTGCAGCACTCACTGCCCAAAATGCTCAATCTCCTGTGGTTATTGCCACTTTACTCCATTCAGAGTATGGCTGAGGGTGCCGTTTCTGTCTAGGTAGTTTTGGTGGCTCTAATCAAGTCTCTGGGTACTGAGATCTATAGATGAGGACAGCGATCACTACTAGGAAAAGAGCATTGAATTTTTACAGGGAAAGACTAGTCCATCTAGTGGGCTTGGTGGTGGTGATGGGTTGGTGGTTGGACTGGATGATCTCAGTGGTCATTTCCAATCTTAAGGATCCTGTGATGTACTGAGAAGCCAAATGGGATTATTTTTTTCCCAAAACCCCACTATGTGGGGATCTGAGATAGCTCTCCTTTTTGTACTCATCTTGTCTTGTCCCTGGCCAGTGGCTGACCGTGGTGGCACACGGGACAGGCACACTCAACCTATGGGAGGTACACAAAAAGAACCCCTTTCCTGGCTGAACAGGCTCTCAGAATGTCAACCAATTTCCCCAGGACCTTTCAGAGTCTTTCTGCATCCTTTTATTGCCGTCACCATAGTGAAAGACACTAATTCACCTTTGTGTGAAACTAAATAAAAATCAGCCCATCATTCATTGGTCTGCAGACCATCACAAGAGCGTGTGCTGAGTTTTTGAGACGGGCTTTTCACCATCCACTCTCTAGGGAGTCAGTCATCTCGGTCTCTTGTGCAGCACCTTTGCAACCCTAGAGCTTCATCTCACCCCAAAACCCAGACCCAAACCGCAGCGGGCATCTCCTGGCACGGCTGAGCTGTGTCCATCCCCGGCCACGGTGGGGATGCTGCATTGTGCTGCGGGCATCAATGCTCTCAATGGGATTAGCCTGCAGCAGGGGAGAAGGGCTGTGGGAAAGCCTGCGTGTGTCGTGCTGCCCTCGGCTGCCGTCGCAGCAGAACGTCGCCGCTCGGCCGACCATGGGGTTAAAAAGTAAGAGCAACTGTGGCGGGGGCTTGGTTTTGAATTATGTATTCATGAATCTGCATAATGGCCTTTCAGCTGTGGCATTGTTGTTGGAGGCACAATCTGGGAACTGTGAGAGGAAGAGGGACGGAGAGGCGAAGAGGGGGAAAACGTGGAAAAAACACTAAGGCTTAATCAAAGGAGAGCGACAAGCTGAATGGAATGAGATTTTCTTCCCTGCTTACGCTGTGCCGAAGAAGCAAGGTTGCAGTTGGAAATGCTGACTGCTCTCACAAACTCATAATGCTCCCTCTCTCACGTCCTGGAATTGGTAGAACCCAACATTGGACTCCGAACGTGTTTTCTTGTGAGAACAGACGATTTTCTGCCATTTACCATTTCTTCCAGATTTATTATTATAAAAAAAAGAGAGAAAAAATATTTTCTTCTCAAAGAAAACCTCCTGAAATCCATTCTGAAATGCCATAGACCTAAGCAAGCCATAATAAACCCTCCTCAAAGCATTCAAGACCCTCATTCAATATACCAAATGTGCTCCTCGACCCTGAGCACACATCCCCTTTATTCCACAGCTCTGGAAAGCTGAAGAATTTTATTTCTGCTCCAACTCAATGTGCAATTTACATGAATGTGCCCAAATAAACTAGCTGATTTGGCACAGCTAGCATAAAATTCATTAGTAAAACATACATTTTTAGAGTCCCCAATCGGCTGGATGTGGCCTGCAATGCTGCTTAACAAATGTGCACATTGTCAGTTGTAACAGCCTCTGGAATTTGGCCCAAAACTGTGATGCTTAAAGCACAAGGATTTTCCATAGCATCTATTTTTAGTCGTTATATAGGGTCTGCTTAGACTAATACCTGGACTCCTCTCGGTGTTCAATGTATTTATTCTCACTGTGAGGTCAGAAGAAATGAACATGAGCCCAATTCAGCGGTGCTGCAGTTTTTCCTTGCTGGATAGCTGGATTTCTATGAAGCTTATTCCTCTTCCCTGTAGATGAGGCACAGCCACAATGGCACAACAAGCTGGAGGCCATTCTGATGCATTGTATGCAACTAAGTATATTTCTAGAAATGCGAGGTGTCTGTCTGCTGTAGTGACTTCTTGGAAGTGATCAGGACTATGCCATTCAGTGAGGCTGGCACTGCTCATATTGCCTTTTGCTTTGCCTTAGAATCACAGCACAGTTGGGTTGGAAGTGACATTAAAGCCCACCCGGACCCATGGATGTGGACTCCTCCAGGAATGGGCACCATAGTTCTGGGCAGCAGTTCTAGGACTGCACTGCCTTCATTGTGAAGGATTTCTTCCTAACCTCTGATGTCAACCTACCCTCTTTCAGTTTAAAACCATTACCCCTTGTTCTATTGCTAAACTTCTGATGAAGAGTCCCCTTCCTCAGCATTCCTGTGGTTCCCTTTGGGTATAGAAAGGCTGCTCTATGGTCTCTCTGTGTGCTTGACCAGTTATGATTTCAGCTCCTTAAGATACCAAAATTACTGCAATATTCCTTCAAAAAGAAAAAAATAAAAAATAAAAAAAAAAAAGCCAGGCCTGTATGCACAGCTGCTCTCTTACTTTATCTCTTGTGGCACTTGATGGATTTTGGCCAGTTCTGGAAAGTGAATGGTTGTGCTCTTGTGATCATTCAGCACGAGGCAAGGATCCATCCTCTGAGATATGTAGGATCTGCAACACGAGGCAGAGTGGTTGTGGGGCTCTCCTCAGCACGTAGCTGCAATGCAGACCACTTTTCCCCAGGTGGAACTACGTCTGCCTGCAAGGCTGAAGAGCCTTTTCTAGGACTTCAATGCTGCTGTTCCTACTGGAATATGACATTCATGCTCCACCTCCAAGCCATTAAGTCCTGTCTCCATGTATACCAACCGTTACTGCTCCTTCTGGACTCTTTGGCTGCCACGGAAGCATGGAGGCATTTCTCCAAGCCTAGAACAGTTCCTCTCAGAAATCTCTTCTGATGAAGAAACAGCTTATTCCCGTGTCCTACAAATGATCCCACCCCAATTTGGCCCTCCGTTTTCTCTTCCAAATTAAACACAGAGCAACAGAGCGCTTTCCTCCACAGTGCAAGTATGCTTCCCTCCTTTTTCTCCATGATTTTTTCTGTGGGGTATGTGTGAGGAACGTTATCCCTCCTGGCAAAGGCACTCTGTCCACTCCTGGCCTTGTCTTCCCACTGAGATAGAAAAGAAACTTGACTTTCATTTTCTCCCTGTTTCCCTCGTGGCAGGCTCTGAAGTCAGACTCAGTTCTTGCTCCCACTGCTTGCACAAGTGTTTTTACTCTGAAAATTCAAGTTGTTTGGCAGCCTGAGTCCACGTAGTTGAGTCCAAACTTGTTTTCTTGTTAACCTTATGCGAGATTCCATGGTTGGAGTGTTGGCTATCATCGTATTTCTTTCTGTCACACCTCAGATGTGTGACAGATGTGTACAGGAGAACTCCATGTTCATAAGCCATGCGTGTTGGCTAACACGAGATCTGGGGCTCAGACACAATCACATTTCTCTGCATCAACAGAGATTTGGAGCAGACCTTGCGTGCGCTCCTTCTGCAAGAGAGATGCGTTTCATCTTCACGTGAGCTGCAACGAAGGAATGTTTTGCTAATTCTCATCACTTGCCTTTGCATTGGGCTAGCAGCACACGTGGGGGGCTTTCATGCCTCAGCTGAAGTGTGAGCAGGAGGGGATCTGTGGCTGGGGAAGGGGCTATCAATGAATAGAGATTTGTGCAGCGCTTTGCAGGGTTATGGTGGATTGTGAGATACGGAGATTTTTGAAGAGCAGTTGGAGTTATCCTCTCTTTCTTGCCTTTCTGTAGGTTGACCACCTAATCCCTGTGGGTCCCAAGCACTGTGGAGAAAGCGTTGTAGGTACTACAACCGCAGCACAAACCCCTTGGCTTGGCACGTTGGGGATTTACTGCTGGGAGATGATTAACATTCCTGAGGTAATTTTAAATTAAAAGAAGGAAACCATAGCATCAAACCATGGCACTTTGAAATAATTTCTGTAATGGAATAGCATGTCTAGATGTCTGTGACCTGCTTGATTTCTCTCAGACTGGATTTTTAATTTTATTTAACCAGCGTGTGAAACAGTATATCCAGAAGTCCGAGATGTCATTTTTGGAAAGGTATGAATACCTCCTTGGCAATGCTTGAGAGGAAAAATGTAGGCAGGTTGTAGGGTATAGGCCAAAAAGCTTGTCACTTTGGATGCAGAAAATGAGGTCACTCTACTATTTCTTTTCTGCTGTTTTTAAACAGGTTGGTGGGTAAAACACTATCCTGGATAGCAAGTTGATGGTGTAATTTGTGTTTTCTGTCCATTGACTGTTGACCCACTTCTGATTGACTTAAAGATAGGCAGGAAATGCAAAACGAAGAGAACATGTCATAAACCATCAGTTTCATGGGGCTTTTTTTCTAGACACTATTATCACAGACCGTATGTTTTCCATAAACACATAGTTCATACATGAGATTTTTCAATGTTGCATTTCTGTTATGCAATAGCATATGAGTGAAAGTAATCAAATTGTGATGACTTTAATTTATATTGTATTTCAGCAGAGAGGCAGAAAGAGCTTCATTGCAGCTGCTTTGGGAAACAGCACTTGGTTGCTTTTGTCTGCTAAGACCTAGCAAAGCTTCAAAGAAAATGGTGCTTTTCCCAAGGTGTTCATAGAGAGCTGTGATTCACTGAGCCAAATACAGTGAGGGAGATGGATTTGATTCTAATCCGTATGAGAAAACAGTAATTGATTTGCTTTTCCCATTTATTTCATGGCATTCTGGACATGCGTTTGGTCACAGCCCTGTGTCTGATATGGAAGCAGTGAAGGGCAGGTGAGACTTCTTAAGATGTTTAATGTCGAAAGTTAAAGTGTAACCCCACTTGGATTTAAGTCAGACTTTGAGGGTCTTCAGTCATGAAGAAAAGGAGCTAGAACAGGAAAAGTAAATAGTTTGTGGTGAAAGAGTGCCAGTGTACATTTTAAAAGCCCAAGCTCTGAGCTCCTTACAGGATTGATCAAATAACTTTTTCCTCCTTGCTGTCAGTGAATCGCCTCTTTCTGTGTTGGCTGTTTCACCCCGTGTTGACTCAAAGCCACTTCTTGTGCCTGGCTCTCTTGACTCTCCCCTCACTGCCACTCCACTCTGTGACAGATCTCCCCCTGGTTTCGACATCGAGAGTCGGGCCCCAGTGAAAAGCATTCTGCAGCTCGAGCAGAAACTGCCTGGCTGTGGTATTTCCTCTGCGTGCCCTGCATCTCTAGCATTATGGCTCGGCTCTCGGCAGCTATCGCATCCCGCCTTCCTCCGTAGTGACTGTGCTGGGAAGCTGATTCCCAGATGTACTCCGCATGGAGCTGACTTTGTGCTGCTCCTGGGCAGCAGCTGGCTGTCCTCTGGTTTCAGGGTCGATGGCCTGACAGCCATGGCTCTCTGTTCTGATGTGACTTGTTAATCCGCTCAGGTGCCACTTTGACAGTGGAAGAACAGTTTAAAAAGTGCAAGTCAGCTTGGCAGAGTCGTTTTGCTGGAGCTGCTGTCTTTGTTAGGGAGGGAGAAGGGCTTCAGAAAGGATAACTATGGCAGCATGCATTTCCTGACATCCCCATTGCACGTGCAAATTCAGATGACTGTTTGTGGGTACCTGGGGCTGTGTCTGTCCGAATTTGAAAATGACCTTGTGCTGCGATCCACTTGTGCTCACGCAATCCTAATGGCTGAGAAAGGATCTGGGGAAGCATGCAGTGGCCGGGAGTTAATGGCATTTGCCCTCTTGAATCAGATTCTTAAAGTAAATTTTTCTCACTTTTTTTTTTTCATCATTGAGTTCAAATAAGAAAAGACAGAATGAGGTTTCCTTGCCAGTCATACATTTCTTTCCAAAGACTCTGTCCGTCCTGTGTGTGATTTTGTCCTCTCACCTTTGCAGGTAGGACAGTGCTGATTTACATACCTTTGATAGTCTGCAAAGGTCCTTATCTGTCCTGCAGTGCCATACATACACTGCTGGAAAAGCAGATCCACACTGTAAAAACTAATAGCACTATGTTTTTTTCCCAATTTCCACGCTATTTAATAAGAAAGTTGCCTTTATGTTGACCTTAAATCCTATTTGCAACATTTAAAGAAGAATCAGGATCTGCTACCATTCCTTTGCACTAGAGTTTCCAAAGGTGGAATGAATTCCTCACGTAGTTTGCTTTCGTCTACTATTAACTCTTATAACTACTTTAGAGTTAATCAAATAAATGGGAAAATTGGTATCCAGACAATTTGTTCAAAGGAGGAAGAGAGAATGACTGGGATGAGTGGGTGAATGCTTGCTCAGTCAGACTGGGAGCAACGTGCCATTGCTGCTCGCCCCACTTCCAGTTGGGACCACTCATCTGGTGCGGCCAAGTCTCCGAATCCCTACAGATACAGTATTTGCAAACTTAATCAGGAGCAACAGGTTTTTCTCATGACCTATTGTATAGTTTCCCTTCTGAATGGGCTGTTGTGCTGTTCCATCTGCAGGCAGCTCCGGCTGCAACATAAAGAGCTCTGTTCTGCCCTTGTGCCCCTCTGTATTTCACACTGGTGTGTAGAAATGGCACTACACGTCTCTTCTTTCAAGTGACACCGAATGCTTCGTTTTCTCCTCCATTCACTGAGGATTTAATTGCCCTGCACATCAAAAGCAGAATATCTCCCCAATTACCATCCTCCTTCCCAGAAAATAGTTAACTGCGTATCTCGGGAAACCTGCCAAGATCTCCAGGCACTGAGAGCAGAATGGAAGTGTCCCAGTGTGGGCCGGGAGAGCAGGAGGAGAGGAGCTGCCACAGGCGAGCAAATGGTAAAACAGTCCATTTTTTCCCCTGTTCACCTCCTTTTAGCAGCAGAAAAAGGAGATGCACAACTGCTTTCTGACCACTCACAGGGCTCATGCCCTTCCTTCCCATGCGAAGATGAACCACATTAATTACAGCAGTGATGGGACCAGAGCAGTGCTTTTGCCAGGTGGTAGATAGCCCTGGCCTTAAAAATATGCTGCAGGCTGTTAGCCAGTTGTAAAGAAATGTTTGATAGAAGAATCAGGTCAGATCTAAGCTGCACCAAGAACTAGGGCTGGGGGGAGAAATGAGTCTTCAGGTCGCTGTAGGGCTGGATTTTTAATAATAGAATCTTACAGACAATTGAAACTGATTTTTCATTTAAAGTCTGTCATCCCTTAGTGATTCCAATCCTGGGAATGTAAACCTCTCAAAATTTCAAGAGAATACGTCTACATCGGTTTTCTTTTTCCTCCCCTTTTCTCTCTCTCTTTCCTGAATCTCTTTGGTATCTGTTTTACACACCTGCTGGAGGATGAAGCTCTGTTTTTTGTCACCAGGAGGGTTTTCCTCGTACCAAACAAACAAAACAAGCAAACAAACAAGGAAAAAGAAACCACCACATTTCTAGTGTACAGAAGGTGTGCTGGGATTTATAGAGATCTTCCCCTCCAGCTTTGCTGCAGTGTAGAATTCAGCCAGAAGTCTTGGCTTAAAAATTTGCCACCTTATGTAGGAGTCACCTCTTCCTGGTTGATAATATGGATATGCCTTCAATTCAGAGATTTCCCTGGAGCTGAGTATATCAGATTAAATCATGAGATCATAGAACAGCCTGGGTAAAATGGACCTTGAAGTTTGTCCCGTTCTGATCCCTTGCCATGGTAGGGTTGTCAACCCGTAGATCAGGCTGCCCAGGAACCCATGCAACCTGGCCTTGAACACCTGTAGGCATCCACAGCCTCTCTGGGCAACCTGTGCTCGTGCCCCACCACCAAGAAATAATGCCTTAGAACTGTGAAGCAATGAGAATATGATTCAGAGTCCAGAGAGGTGGACGAGATAGGTCTGGTGCTGTGACCACACTGCCTGGAGGGTTGCTTCGTTGAGTCATGGCTCAGAAATGTCTTTTGTGTGTGTGTGTGCATAAAAGAGTGTGTGCAAGGTGTCCTGAGTCTGCAAATGCTGAAGCACATGAAGCATCCTGGAGGGAAAAAAGCACTGCTTCCTTCCTTGAGGCTAAAAAGGTTTCAGTATTAGGGCTCTCGGTGATTCACTTCTACACGTCTGCTGTGTAGCAATCTTAAATCTCTGTCTACAAACCAGAAGATTACACAGTGAAGTAAAGGGAGAGGGACAGAAGTGTTTTCAAGTTTGTCCTGGATGCAGGCAGGCACGAGGAGACAGCACTTTTGTGAAGACTGTTTAAGCAGCTGGAAAAAAAATGCCATTTGTCAGAGAATTACGATAGTCTCGTCTAGACAAGGCAGTGCCTGAATCAGCTTCCAAATCCTGACAGATTAGTGTGTGCCGCAACTTGGAAACAAAATACAGATTTTTGCAGAGTTTTCTGTTGCATTAATAAATGTGTACTCCTATGCAGATGCACACAGAGGAAAAAATTGCATCTGGTTTACCTTGCTGTGGTTAGCGAGGTGGCCATCAATCAAACATGGCAGGAGGTTTGCAAGTGCTCAGCTTGGGAGCTCTGAGGGCTGTCTAGTCCAACTCCCCTGCAATGAACAGCACAGCTCCATCAGGTTGCCCAGGGTCTGATCCAGCCTGGCCTTGAAAGTCTCCAAGGATGAGGCATCAACCACATCTCTTGGCACCCTGTTCCAGCTCCCCTTTAGATACTGTCAGGCCACCATCAGGTCACCTCGCAGCCTTCTCTTCTCCAGGCCGAACAGCCTCAGCTCTCTCAGCCTGTCCTCACAGGAGAGCCATCCCATTCCTTGGATCATTTTTGTTGCCCTTTTCTGGACGCTCTCCAACAGGTGTACGTCTCTCTTGTACAAATCTGTCTCCTCTCTAGCCCGTTCCCATTTGCTTCTGAACATAATGCAACCATCTGTTTATTATCTCAGAAAAAAAAATGCGAGTTTTTATAGGTGCAATAAAACACAATTTCATTGTCTGCCAGGGGTTATGGCTCTCATTTCTAACCATGGTTTTGAGCTGAGAAGACTCGGAGACGTCAGCCCCGCGTTCCCTGTTGCTGTCAGCTTCCTTCAGACTGTTGCGACCTGTTTCATTAAAGCCATTCCCCCTCCCCGAGTGTTGTGTTTAATGACAGACTTTCACTGCTGGCATTGGTTTTCATTATTGGTCTTTGCACTTCCAGCATCTGGGAGCAGCGCACGCAGCATATGTTCATATAATTTATTTACATTTAGGGAAAGTGTGGTGTAGATTGTACACCGTTAAATTCCCCATTTGGATGACTGTTTCCTTGATGTGTTAGCACGGTGTTTTCGGAGCATTAGTGTTTCCTGTAGTAAAGACTTGATTCACTGTTGTGTCCTAATATGAATACCCCTGGTACCCGTCTTGTGGTATTTTTAGCTTCAAACACATCCTGTGATGCTGTGCGGTCTGCCATGGCCAAAAAACCTTTTCTTTCCCGACCACCTTTCTCTATCTTTGTCTTTTGGACCGTGTGTGAGGATGGAGGCCGTAATTATTGTTCCAGCTCAGTTCAGGGCTTGAATGTTTCCATATTAATGTCTGTCATTCTCTTATTTTGAGTGACAGTACTCCTGACTGGGAGCTGCCGAGAACAATCTGAGCATTAAAGATGCATGAGTTAAAAAAAAGAACAACCAACCAAAAAACAAACAGCATTTTTTAAGCTGCCCCATTCGAACGTCTCAGAAATATGTGCTCATATCACATCAAAACTGCCAGCAATGGCAGGCTTTTTCCTTTGCAGAAAGGGGGCCTTGTAAATAGTTGTATTCATTGGAGTTAAAATTAGGTTTCTGTGGTGTTGACTTGCAGCCAGCTTTTCCCACAGGGCAATTTATTAAATAAAAAAAAGAAAAAGGAAAAAAAAAAAAAGAGGGGGGTGTGTGTAGGAAACCTTAAAATAGCTACAAGCATATGACACGTTCTGTGAACTTGAGAGCCCATTCAGGCTAAATATTTCTTTGTATTTCTTGGTGCCTCCAAGGAAGAGTGTGGCAATAAACTAAGTTTCTTTACGTTCTAATGCATGGAGTGTGACTTTGGTGGCTTTTTTTTCTGATTTGAGTTTTCCTGGGTGGATTCTGTGAGATGGTTGTTAGAGAAAAGCAGTAATATTCTTCGTCAGACCCCTGGTTTGGGAGAACTTGCCCAGGTCCATGAACACAGCCGCGGTTCTCCCACTGTGTTGCTGGATTTTAAGAGGGATAGGGTTCAAATGGATGTCAGTGGTTGTTTTTTTGAGAAAATAGAATAAACATTATGGTCTGCCCAGTATTTGTGTGTACCACCAAACAAGTGAACTGGAGCTTGGATTGGACATCGTGGTTTCCTTATTTTGGTACACTCTGAAGGCAAAAGCCTTGTGCTTCACCACAGCACTGCCCATTTGGGCAACAGCAATAATTTTCTTCCTGCCTTTGGCCAGGGTCAGAAATAAATCTTGGACTTTCTCCCGGGCAGACATTGTTCATTTTACCTCTCTCCCATCTTTCTCATGTCACGGCTCCACAAAGCGGTGGAGCGTGGGCTGCCAGCACAGCTCTGGGGGCTGAAAAACAAAGGGCCCTCCAACGGCAACTTTGACAGCATGAAGATTCTTCCAGAGACACTGAGGAAACTTCTTATGGAAGAGACTGCCTTGAATCTCCTCATTCATCCAAACACCAGAAGGGGATTGTGGTGTCGTTGACTGTCACTAGGAGCTGGGACCCACTTGCTGAGTCCTCACTCCATCTTTGCTCTCAGTCTCTCAAATGATCTTTCAGACAAGTCCCACTGGATGGATTATTTTCAGTTCTTTTGCTAAAGTTCTTGCAGGTACTGTTGGAAAACGTGGCTTAGAGTTCAGGTGTTATTATCACATGGTTAATTTGTCCTTCCTACTGAGCATTTCAAGGGAACAAAATTGCATCTCTCGGCAGTGTCTGCTTTGTGTGTTTTCTTATCTTCAAAAGCTACTTATTATCAGTCCCAGATGGTATTGCTGTACCTGCAAATCAATTGCAAGTAAAACAAGCCTTCATGTATGCACATGACATGATTTGATTTTGAAGGCAGAAAAATATACTCCGCCCTGGCTTTTTGGATTCTGCTAACATCCCTATCTGATTCACAGCTACCACTGGTTTCCCTGAGCAAAGTGCAGCCAAGGTGGAGTCTTAAAGGTGGCCATAAATCATTGAAGGTACAATAGCTCTCTTTTCTGACACCCCTCGTAAGCCCCTTGTGAATTCCACTGGGCTAATTTGCAGTGTACCATGGTCTCAAAAACAAAATCCACATTTTGAGGTCAATGTTATTGAAGCGTAATTCATAAGGATCAGTCACCCAGAAAGGAAAAAAGAAAAAAAAACATCAAAGGGAAATTCTTAAAAGGGTTCTATGCTACTAACAATTATAAAATGGATGCATTGCAGTGTATTATCAAGGAAACTTCATAAACTTTATTGTGGTATAGTAGGGCAGCGTAACTATCTGCGGTGCCTACATCCCCTTCCAGTCCCCGTCTGGATCGTGAAGTCTGCTGGTCTCTGCTTTCCCTCTGTAGCTCAGAAGAAATACCTTTCCTTTACCCTTCTATACCCCTCACCTTCATATTTTTCATTAGCATTCTATTGAAGAGAACCTAAGGGTTATCAGAAACAGCACGTTTTGCTTCTTAGCATGCAAATCCCAACTTATCTATGAGATTTGTGTTTATCTGGTAGACTGCACCCAACTTTTGTTCATTTTCAGTTTTTAGTAGAGCAGAAGCAGAGTAGACCTTGGGGTCCCTCAAAGCAAGTCGCTGTTCTGCCTCTGTGAAGGCACTCAGAACAAGTGCACAAAAGGAGTTGGATCCAAATCTGCTCTGAAGATGCGATGAGAGTCTCTCACAAATCACATGAGATTCATGATTTTTTGGCCTGTTGGATTTTGCTTAGGTTTTGATGGACTTATTCTAACAAAAGAAATTCTCCAATCCACACTGAATTCAATTAGTGCTGATGGTTACCTGTGGATAAATGAATAAATCATTCTCTGCTCTTCTATTTTTAAAGCTTTGTCTACGGCAATGTCTCTTTGCAGCCAGAGTGGAGAAAATGAACCCTTCCACTTCTTTTTTATGTTTCCTCAGAGCTAAAGTAACACTGCTGCCTGCCAGTTGGTCTTGGAGCGTTAAATTGAATCAGGGGCAAGAATAGTACGGAGTCAAAAAGCAGGCTTTTTCAACATTTTAGGTGTGCAGAAGGATCTGCTTGTGCTAGGTGAAACTTTCAGGGAGAGCTCTGTAGGTTCTCCTTCACTTGTTTGCATTGGCACGTGCAGCAGTCAAGCACTTGAGCATCTGCCATGAGGTTTGTGTTTCTGCAGGACTGGGGGCTTGGGGAAAGGGCTCCCGGGTGGGCTTGGAGCTGGGGGGGGTCCAAATGGCCACATTTACTTCTTGGGCTCGGCTGCCTGGCTGGGCAGAGCGGAGCGTGGCTGCGTGGCAGGAGTGGCTGCTCTCTCGGAGCTGAGCACTGGCACTTCTCGCAGAGGCAGCAGAGCTTTTCCCTTCCACACACAACCTATTGCCTCTTCAGTGCCAGTAAAAATAAGAGAACGGCACGGCTCAAATAGCAGACCTCCCTCAAAATAACTCTGTGGTCGTGAGCTGAGGGCAGGAATTGTTCCTTCTTGTTAGCGTGCGTGAGATAAATGAGTTGTGTGATTCTTTCCTGAGCCCCTTCCTTAACAAGGGGGCTCCTTCGAGAAAGAAGAGAGCAGTCACACACGCGTTTCTCTTGGAGGCCTAGCTTGAGCCTTCTTTTTCCTGCACTGGAGGGAAGATCTGTATTAAAGTATATTCACCAAATGGAACTCTATTTTTACTGTTTTACTGGGCAGTTCTGCTCAGGTTTATCAATTCTTTGTCATTTTAAGTTGAACTGGTTTGTCTGGGAACAAATTATTTTTTCTAACCAGGCGTTCCAGTGTGGGAATTTCTCTAATTTACTCCACAATACACTTGGGTTGGTGGAGGGATGGGGAAAAGTAAGGAATGCAGCAGGGTTTCCCCACACCCCGCTCACTGGCACCCTGAGATTAAAGTTCTTCATTTTCTCACAACAAACCCCTGACCCCTCCGCTTTCTTGTAACTCGGCATCCTCTAGATGGCCCTTAGGCATAGCTTACTGCATGATATGTGCAGATAGCTTAATAATAGGGTTTCCAGCTGTGAGGGTCTTATGGATGCTGTGAAATCCCAAATCGATTCAAGGAAATCTGCATTACAATGCACTGTTTGGTCCAGGTCTGTGCACTGAGCGGGTACACAAAAGGTAACGGAAACTAAATGTGTCAGGCATCATCTTTCTAATCCAATGTGGGGTCTGTTTAATCCCTTTCAAAAGATGTCTTAAGAACTCCCAGTGTCTTCATTGAGCGCGCTCACCCACTGCCGCTGAGGGGCCGGGGCTGCACCATTGCGGCTTGCTGAGCTGCCCTCCAGTTTGGCTTAATTAACACGTAGCTGCCCGTGGCTGAGCTGCCCTCGCTGAGTTGTGCTTAATTAACACATAGAGGCCCGTCGGCTGCTGCCCTGTCCTTGCTTCAGCCCATGGGGCTCACTAGGGAGGAAGGGCCTGTTGGGTCAGGCAGAGCTACGATGGCAGCGACGCTAACACTCAGCTCTTACAGCTCAACGCACCTACGCTTCCACGGGCACCAGCTCAGCTGGCAAAACCTTAAGCCCTCCTGAAAGCCCTTCGGCTCAGGCCCCGAGCTCTAGGCTCAAGGCACAGTTTACATTTTTCCAAATGTCAGTCTCCTGGGCCAGCTGTGTGAAGATGAATGCCACAGCAAAGTGGAATGGTGCTGGGAGTTGGTGAGGGTAAATGTGTGGTGACTAATGACCAAGTCTGATGGCCCAGAAGCTCTAGAATCTTCCAGCTCCTGTTGGCTTCTGGAGAATTGTGCCTATAGTGTAACCCCCCCCCGCTCTCGCTGTAGTGGAGTTGTGTTGAGTTATGGGCCAGCCTGGGGAGGGAAGAAGTCTGGGTGCTTGCAGCACTCAATGTCACATCCAACAGTTAATGTAAGAGTGATAATCAGCAGTAAGAAGTAAGAATGATATACCAGGAAGAGAATGGATGCACTGAGAATGCAAAGACGGATGAAAAATTAAGACCTGATGCAGGCAATCCAAACTTTTATCAATATTGATTTTGTTTGCTTGCATGTTTTCATAGTAGCAAGTTTTAGCTGGTTAGCAGAGCCCAGTGCATGAGAGCAAAGTGTAGCAGTGAGGCACAGAGGCAGACAATGACAGCAACGAATAAACCGAGCAGCCCTTTTCTCAGAACTCAGAGGCCATCTCCATTCTAAAAACCTGTGTGAATCTACAAAATAATAATAAAATACAATAAAATAAAAAATCAGGATAATTTAAATGGCAAAAATCAGCAAAAGATACACAGTTCAGGAACTACACATCCAGTGACAACAAAGAGCTGGCTGTACCAGCTGCAGCTCAGCTGAGCTTTGTTCTGTCTAGCAGCCGTAGCCTTTGCTAAGACAAAAGAAGAAGAGAGGTAGGAGAAAAATGCAGAATCCCTTTCTTTTACTCCATCTCCTAATGTTAGGTTTAGCTACAGTGTATTTTAGAAAGATCATTGTGTACTTATTAACCAACCACTAACACTTGTATATAGACATCTGTAGAAGTAACAAAACCATAACACGAAACCACTCAAGTTCTGCCTCTCCTTGCTGGTGCTGGGCTCTTCAGTCCCACCCTGTAGGTGTCTAGCAGGCTTCAGCAGCACCCAGGGATGGAGGACTTCTCTCTTTCCAGGGCCTCAGCGCAAGCCTAGTGACCTGCTTCCTGCCCTTAGTGTTCCTTGTGGCCATGCTTTCTCATGGAGCCCTAAGTTACATTTTTAGCTGGCATTTATGGTGATGTGGTGGTAGATACACCAGGGATGCCTGACAGGAAAAGGCTATGGACCAGTATGTCAATAGAGCTTTTTATCAATAACTGCTTCTAGATTGACACCTTGAGACAAAGTCTGGCCTTCACTGAGTGTTTCAGCACTGTAGGGCAGAGGCCTTGGGGTTCACCATCTTTTAATCAACTCTCTCTACATTTTCAGTTGAAGACAGGCAACTGGAACACACAACACATTGCCCTTCTGCATCTTTTCTGTCCTTTTCCAATGATATCGTGTGGTTGGAGCTGGTGGAAAAGTTTCAGTTGCAAAAGGAAAGTGAGAAAATACATTGAATATTTTAAGAAATTCCAAACTATAATAAAAACGGCGTTATCTCCTCATTTAGTTGTTTTAAATAGCTCTTTCATGTGGTGGGACAAAGGGACATTGTATTAATTGTGAAGTGTGAAATGCTTTTCTTGTTTGCTTGGGACAACAACTGGGAATACATGGATTTGCCTATTCACACTGTATTGTTATGACAACATATTTTCACAACGTATTTGAAAGCTGGCGCTATGAAAGGAATAATGTTGACTCTAAATCTGGAGGAGTTTCATGCTTTTGTTTTAAGCTTGCATGTATGAGCTCTGTCAAAATAGTCTTTCATCCGTGGTGTCTGCCTGATTCAAGGGCTCTTTTCTTGTTCAAATATCCTTTAGTAAAACCCATTTGACTGAAAGGCTGAGCAAACATGGGCTGGCTGTGATAAGAGTTATATGTGAAGTCTTTCACATGCTTTGTCAGCATGAGGTTTTTTCAGCCATGTGCCCAAGTCAAAGGAAAAAAAAATACCTCTTCCTTCTGCAGTAAGTTTATTTTCTTGAAGGTCATTATTTTAATTTATAATTGCTGTAATTTTGTGATGGATTTGTGGCGATAAACCATTACACTTTAGGTGAAATGTTAATCTGCTATGGATTAGTGTTGCTTATTAAGTCCTACCCTGGTGCTGTGTAACTAAAACAAATCACACCAGTACTTATGTCCCAGCCACAACCAAGTGTGCAGTGGTTCTGTTTTCTATGTCTCTTTTGTAGGCAGCTTGTCAAGCTTTCTTTAACACAGAAATGCTAAAAGGCATCGTGAGGAGTCTAATCCTTTAATTTTGCTAAGCACAGAAAAGGGGATGGAGAACCCTAATCAGCTCAATCAAAATTGAAAGCTTTTTTTTTTTTCAAATTCAATCATCATATGTGTCGATAGTAATGCATACGGATAAACAGAATAGAAGGCTTCATTTAAAGTCTATCTCTGTTAATACTTCAAGTCAAGATGCAGTGTGAGACTTTGTGTGTTTGAATCATCCAAGATGGTTTCTGGCAAAAAAAACAAAACAAAACCTGTTTGACTTGAGCAAGCACTCTGTGCCATGCAGTGCACTGCTTGTTTCCTCTAGTTAGTTTCACCCTGCAGTTGGTTTCTAGAAGAGCCAGATAAAAAACTGTACCTTGAAAGGCTGTGTCTCAGTGCTGAATCTTTCCAGCTATCCACACTCACCTTTGCTTTTTTTTTGGTGGAAGTCCACATTGGCATCCAGCTCTAAGACAGGAAAAAAAAAGCAATTTTACCACATGCCAGTGCTAAACACTAACTAATTAACATGCTGGATACATTCCACTCCATCCAAACTCCATAATTGTTCACCATATGAAATGAAGTTAATTCTGTGTAATGTTTTGATGAGTAATTTTAATCAAGGTTGTGGAGAAACTGCTCTCAAGTCTGGAAATATAAGTGCTTCCTGTAGTAAACAAATCTTGTGGTTTTAGCATTTCACTTTATTTGATTTTTCAGATGACAGAACATGTTCCTTCTCTTGCCCTATCATCTTCAAGGCTGAGGAGCACTTTAGTAGCCCAATTTAATTTATTTCTCTCTTTAACCAGTGAAAGGGGGCACAGAGAAAAGGCAGTTTGTATCTTTTCTTCTGGCAAAGTCAGCAGCCAATCTTGGCTGTGACTTCTTCCATTTATCATGTCCTTCACCCAGCGGGGATGGCCTCTGGAAGTTCATAGCTTCTTTGAGAAGGGAATGGAGGATCAGTTTCTCATTGAACCACTGTATGGGCAACCTGATGAGCACTAGGGAGATCTGACACTTTTCAGCACACAGGAATGAATGTAGGCACCTGGAGGCAGATGGATCCAGTAAGTAAATATCTTGGCTTCCAGAAATAGCTACCAGTGTGAATTTGGTAGATTTTAAGCAGTCTTTACTGTATGTCCTTACCTTCCTGGTGCTTTCAAGGCTCTTAAGTACACAAGCTCTGTGCCAGTTTATCTGGCCTTTGAAAGAAGCAAAAAGCTGCAAAAAGGGTGGCTGGTAGAAGTACTTCTATGGCACAGTTAGCAGGGAACTGTTCTGGATGGAAGAACCTGGCCTGTTTTCTTATTGAGCTGCCCCAGGAAATCTATGGCTAAAAAGGCAAAGTTTGTTGTCCAGAGAAATTATAAAACAGAAACCTGGAAATCCAATTTCCATTTGCTGGGCATGGTATCCATAGGCAAACAGAACAGGACATAAATTTGGTAAGAGCAGCAAGAGAACATTGTGGAAAAAAATACCCAGTTTTTTGGCATGCTGAATCAACTTCGTCGTTCATTCAATACAATAGGTGGCACTTGCTGCATACAATTTGCTCTTGTAATACAGCCCACACAGATTAACCTACAAACAGCAAGATGAAATGTTCCCAGATTCTGTGCTTGCACATCACCCCTGGTATGCTACGTACTTCAGAGCACCACAGATCCTGTCCCTTCTCTGGGAGGAGGTGGGGAGGGCAGCACAGAGCTGTGGCACGTCCCTTCAGCATCGCTGGGGCTGCGGGCACATGCCTGTGTGACACAAGAACAACTCCTGGAAGAAGAATTCCTGGGGAAGTGACAATGGTCAACAAATCATGGATTCACGTTTTAAAACATGCAGTCCTCTACTTCCATTCAATTCTTAATTTTTATGAGTTCTCCGTTAATGAACTTTCTTCCCAGGATGTTTCCAGAGAAAAAACATGAACGGGAAAGTCATGGTCATTTTAATATATGTGTAAATAGAACGGTGGTGTGATATAGGGGTTATTAATATGTAGCAATATTCCTCCATTTGCTGTTTGTAAGCACCATTTCACACCCCTGTTGGAAACGTAAGGTCCCGTGAGCCATCCCATCTCCCTCTCTTATTAAATTCTTTGTCACAGGTTCGTCCTTTGCCAAGCACATTACCTGCTATTTTAAAAGTGAGACTCTCCAGATGTTAATTTTTTTGTTCAGGCAGGTTTAATATTCCCCCTCAGAACTATCACGGCAAACAAAAGATGCATGCTGCTACAGACAGGATGGGTTTCTTTCCTGGCAGGCATTCAAGAGGCTGGGAGGGAAGGGAGTGCCTGCTGAAGTTCATGGTTCCCAAACTGCACGAAATGTCTTTTCACTCCACACTGCGGTGAGGAGGGACGTGCAGCTTTAGTTACTGTGCAGCATTGTTTGCTTGGGAGAATTAAAACCTGTGTACTAGGCACTGCTCTGAGGAAGGCAAAGGGGAGAAACCATTCTACATTCCCATATAGATACCTCTAGGAAATATTCCATGAAATCTACTCAAGTCTTTGGTTTATTTTGGCCTTCATCTGCTAAGAAAAAACATCCGTGAACATCTGAGTCGATGCATTGTGCTGTGATATTCAGGACCAGAGCAGCCCCAGCTGCAGAACTCCACCTGCCTCGCATGGCAGGTCAGCCACGAGTGAAAGAGGAAAAATTCTGCAAAGCATTAGAGGACTTAAGTGTCTAGTCATCATATTTATACCTTAAAGCACTTCTCTGCAGTGATTGTGCAGCATCCACCAGTCAGGGACGTTCTTTCTGTTGCATCATCCATTTGCGAGGTAGAAAGGCTGCTCCTGTTTTACAGGGAAGACCTGAATGGCAGAGAGTGCTGTTTCAAAGGGACGGTTCCCTCAAAAAGACGTTCATGTCCTCGTTATGAGGCTTTCTGCTCAACGAGCCAAAATAGAGAGCATCAGCCTGGGATGGTATGCAGCTTGGCCCAGAAAATGCTGCTGGCCGCTGGGGGGAGGTTTCCAGAGGTCTTCTAAAGGATTGCTAGCTGTGCAGCATGGGGTAGGGATTTATGTCACTCTTGAAGCACTTGTCAAATGCTCGACATGATAAATTGGGATGTGGAGGTTACAAGTGAAACATTAGGCTGAAAGGGCGTCCAGTGCCAAGGTGAAATATGCATAAAATGTGTATTTAACAGAAGAATACGCTTATTTTTTCTGATCCCAGTGATTTCACAAGTCATTTTGATGCCACGTTTTGTTACCTGAGAAACTGCACAGGCATTAAAGGAACCCTGTAGCCAGACTTCCCTTGTTCTTTATGGACAATGTTGTATCCATTTCCTCTCTAGAGCCCTGTCCGATCCTGCTCTCTGTGCGTTAACCTGATTTATTTTTCTCTACGTAAAACACTTATTTCTGCAGTCAGACCTTCTCTTTTATCACCAGCATTTCTTCAGTTCTACTTACTTTCTAGTTACAGCAAAGCAGGATTTGATAATATATCGTTTTCTCAAATGCTAAAGACTCAAGCTGCATTTTCTACAGGCAGTGCAGGTTCTGCTTTTGCCTTTAATACGGGATTTTTAACAACGGTGCAGCACAGAGATGCACATTAACAGTACCCTTTAATCTTCTGCCTCTTCCTTTGTGAGTAACCTTCAGAAGCAAAGCAGCTGATGGAGAGCCCTGGCTGGAGGATGTGTCTGGCTGCTGCAGTGCAGAGTCACTGTCTCAACACCTGCAGAACCCAGCTAGAAACGGAGACCGCGCATCGCCACATTGCCCTCCTGCAGCTCGCGGTGCGTGGGGATAGGATGGGCTGTCAGCTTCTGTTGCAGCCACAGAATAACTCACCATCTGTTTTTCGTTTTTAATTTAGATGCTAGAAATAGACCTGAATCAAACCTGTGGTTCCAGGTCTCATGAGGGTTGCTAGAAATTCTTCTGAGTTAAATAATTAAATAAACAAAAAGTTATTTAATCTCTCAGTAGAAACCCACTGAGCGGTGCATGGGCCTGACATGAGCAGCCTCCTGCTCATTACCTCATTCCTTCCGATCCCTGCTCTGTTAGCACTTGTTTGTTGTCACAGCTCAGATCTGTACCATAATTTTTTTCATGGCAAGAACTGTGTATGTTTGCCTGGTACTGTATCTATGGGGATAACAGAAAATATTGATGGTAAGAACAGCAAACATGAAAGGTAGTTTGGAAACTGGGATTAATTTTGAAGCTTGGCTCTTTGCTTCACCTCAAGTAATCAGAAAACAGGGAGAGGAGAGGAAACATTCCAGTCCAATGGGCTTAAAATGAGTATTTGAAATTTGCCATGCCAGCGGAGCCACAATTCCTAGCAAGGCAATGGGCAGTGGACTCAGCAGCCATGCTCACAAGTCCGGCTCAATGCCACCCAGATGGGGAGGCACACTTGTTTTCGGTGCTGAGATCAGGTGGAATGGTGCAGAGCCAACCAGGATGTAGCAAAGAGTTGGTGGACATCATACAAAGTGAGGTTGGACTGCAGTGTTGCCTTTGAAGCCTGGTTTTGGGATAAATCAGTCATATCCATGGAAGTGATGATTTAGAGAGGCATCTCCTCTTCCTCATTCCTCCCTTGCCCAGACTTGGTCCTGTCACTGCATCCTTTGTCATCTCCTTCTACACTGCAGCCCTGCTGATTCATCTCCACCCAGATAGGTGTCTACCTGGAATGCCAAAGGAGGGTTGGTGTAGGAGAAGAATATTATCAAAACACAGGATATGAGGGTGAGGAATTCCAAGGACTGTCCAAAGCTGTTGATGACTGGAGAACAGGGTCAAGCTTCTAAAGGAGCTTGCTCTTCGAAGACCATTCACTCTTCCTAAAGTGGTAATGTAATAATTTCAGATTACAGTTTGGTTCTTGAAGGAATGGATTGAGGGGATTCCTTAGTGGTGACAGAGGCCTGAAGAGCGCTTTATAGGACAAATGGGAAAATCTCTCCACAAAGGCAGTATGTGGCCCAGCCCTTCTTTGCTCCCCAAGCATAAAGTCTGTGCTGGCTGCAGTACGTTTGTTTTTGTTGTTCTGTCTCCAATTTGCACAGCCAAATGCTACCTGAGGATTCTCAGAAGTGTCTCAAACAGCTGCCAGTCCTCAGGAAAGGAGTGGATCTTCCCAAACAGACTAGACTTTCCAAAAAAAACCAGCCTGACATGGCTGCCATATGCTCATCATGACGTGCTTAGAGTTGGTCTTGATGTTCTTAGCGGACTTTTCCAATCTTTATGATTCCACAATCTTCTCCTTTGGGCAGTGAGCAGGGCAGGAGCCAGGTTCACATGGAGTGGGGCCAGCCTGCAGGGATTTAGCAGGATTTGCTGCAGCACTGCGTATAGCCACCACAGCAGTGCCACTGGGAGAAGTCATCTGGAATGGAGTGGCTGGATGCTGGAAGAGAAATGAGAGACATCTGGCGTTGTCTCCCTGATGTGCCAGGGGTGAAGGGGGCAGGTGAGCTGATGGCATTTGTCTGGGGTGAATGCCGGCAGGGACAAATGGGAGTGGAGAAACAGAGCTGCTGAGACTCATGAGGAAATTATGTGGAGCTGGGACAGACATCCCTCTGGGTCTTCCCCATTTTAAAACTCAAAACGCAGTCCAGGAGTTGATTAGAGAGCTTCCACCTTGCTCCAGCTCCATCTGTATGGATGAGACAGTGTCTGTGCTGCTGAGTTGGAGATAGTTTTTTTACGCCAGTGCCTGTTTTGTTATTCCCCCCCTCTAGAATAACAAACATGTGGCTCTATGCATGGCAAGTGAGGATTTGAGACTTGTGTTCAGGCCTGGATCTGTGAATGGAAAGTCTGAGCTCTGCACACCACTGAGCACAGCTCCTTGCAGCTTTCTGCCCAAAGCTGCGTCTCCTGTGCCAGCTCTCCGCTCTGCCCAGCTTTCCCAGAGCACTGTGCAAAAGCCGTGCGACTTTCTGCTCCTAATTGCACAGAGCTCAAAATTAGGAGCAGGACGTGTGGCTTAAAAGTCGAGTGATTGTTAGACATTGTCATGGTCCAGCTTTGGAAAAGCTGGTGGGTAGGAGAACACCACCAAAAATATCCGCTATGGCGCTGATCCCACAGAGGTCACCCGGTGTGATGGAAACAGCTTTTGTGTGGATCTGCCAAAGAAGAATCAGAAGGAGATTTTTAAGTGCTTTAACTTTTGCCTAGGACTGTTGCAACCCTCCTCTATTTGCTGCATCACCCTCCATCGTGCTGCTGGAGGGGTGAGGAATGCAGCCCTGCTGTTTAATCGCTTGCCTTTACTGCTCGCTTGTGGCTCGTACTTGCTCCTCAGCATTGTGAGTGGAATGCAGTAGCACTGCTTTGCCTTACCACCGTGTAGCTGAGACCCAGGCCAATAACATCAAAATTCAAGGCATTCCTTTCCCAAACACATTTTACATGGAAAAGTACCCTTAACTCTCTCTGGTCCCGAATACCAGGCTGGAGGGCCTCTTTACCTGCCAATGATGCTGGGCAAGCCTACAGCCCAGATAAATCACAGGCAGCTGGGGAATGGGTGGCGGCTCTCGTTTCACCACTTGAAAGGCAGCTTTTAAAAATTGGTTGGAATTCAGCCTTTAATTTTGCACCCACAGATTTGAACCCGTAATCAGATGCAAGCGTGGATTTGCAGATTCCCATCTGTTGGAGAGCTAAGGACATCACCGTGCCCACTGCCTGCCTAATCCGAAAGAACAGTTAGATAATTAAACGTCTAAACGTCTTTACTTTTTCCCACCACTAATTATGAATGAGGAATTAAAAGGCTTTGGCTCCTCTGCACACACACTAGGTAAGCACAGTCTTATGCCCTATACCTCCAGGTCACTTGCTCCGTATAGATGAGTGCTCCCTGCAGCTTTCCCACTTTATTCCAGGCTGCTTTCCTAAAGGAGCCCTCTGACACGCTGCTCCAAACAGAATTGTTTGTTTAACTATCAAAAACCCAAACCCACCTGCTTCCTAGAGTGAGACTTAATTTAGAGGGGTGTTCTTTAAAAGACATGGATTTTCTCTCCTTTTCCAAATCTGAACTTCAGCAATGTTTCCCATGCTGCAGATGCCACTGCCAGGGCTCGGGGCTGTGCCTGCAGGCAGCCAGCATCTCAGCACTGCTGCCAGGGGTTGCTGCTCCTTGCAGCCTCTGTTCTCTGATAATGATGGGGAAATGGTTCCCTTGGTCTGCATCTGTGCTCAAAATGTCACTCTACACTTGAAAGAAAATGTCATGGAAGTAAAATGAAAAAAGGAACTTGGTTTTTTTGTCCAGGAGAATAACTGAAGTTATCACTGAAATTTCTTAGGATCATAGAATCCTTAGAGTTGGAAGGGATCTTTAAAGGTCATCTAGTCCAGCTCCCCTGCAATGAACAGAGATGTGCACAGCTCCATCAGCTGCTCACAGCCTGGTCCAATCTGAGTTCGAATGTCTCCAAGGATGGGGCTTACACCACATGTCTGGGAAGCTTGTGCCAGTGCCTCACTCTAAGGGAAACCATTTCCCCTCATACTGTCACCACAGACCCCACTAAAGAGTCCGTCCCCTTCTTTCTGTAGCTTTTCTTTATTTAAATGTGTGAGTTTTTGTTCAGGGTGATGCCACGGCTAACTAACTTCATTCACAGAATGGTGAACTTCAATTTGTACAGTAAATGAAACCCAACAACAACAAAAACTGGTTTTTCTGTGAGGTAGGTGATTCTCATACGTGTTGCATCAATTTTTAAGAGAAAAGAAAGTTCCCACACTGGACGACTGCTCACATCTCCTCCGGGACCATGATCTCAGTGCACTGATTTCCATCTGGGTGAACACTGTTGGCTGTGAGCATGGTGCCCAGCCGCCCTACACGTGGATGGAGCTGCAGACTGCTCTGGAGTCTCATGCCTAATGCTGCATGCAATCTTAGAATGTTTGTAACTGGGCACTGAATTTGCTTTATCTTCTTCTTGACTCATTTGAACTCGTGTCCAGCAAAGCCCTTCTCCTCCCCTGGGAAAGCTCTGTAGATCTCTGATCATGCTTTCTTTTAGGAAAGCTTCTGATTTTCCTCTCCCTCCTTCCTTTTACTCTGGAGCTTGCAGCACATGTATGTTTGTCATAAGCAGATACTATTCTTTATGACTTGAGAATCATATGCTTTTTTCCACCCTTCATTTGCATTCGTTACTTTGCTATGTGGCAATTTAGACAGTAATATCTGTGGGGTAGGAGTATGTAATTTTACTTTCCTGTGCAAAACACACCTACCATGCTATGCAAATAATAATGCAGGATCTGTAGTATGTATTTTCATGGGCTTCCAATGTGTTCTCAGGAAAAGGTCCTACGGATACCGTGTAGGACTTGTGGGTAGAAGACCACTCACAGATCCTCTAGGATTTGGGCAGTTTGAACACTGAAGTCAACAATCATCAATTCTCTGGGAGCCCTGAAGCAGTGGAGGTAACATCGCCTCAAAGCCATGTTGCAATAGGACCCTGATCCCATGCAGTCCTCTGAAGTTTCCACCCCAGTCTCTTGGCCAACTTCCCAGTAAGAATAATTGGATTTTTTTTTTTCTACTCACATTTCCACTGCTTGTTAAGTGCCATGCAGTACTGACTCCGCAGTTACTGGCTTCACATATGGAGCAGCATTGCTGAATGCCATTACCTGTCCCAGTGGCAGTAGTGTGAGAGGGAGTAGGGGGCAGAGAGAGGTTGTGAGGCTGTGCAGGCTCCTTCCAGATGAAAGACCTTGTCCTAGGAATATCAGGTTTTATTATTTATTTAAGGGATGTTTTCATGACACTGCAATTTCTAACCCAGCATGGTGAGGCCATAAAATAATAGCGAGTCTGTTTGGAAGAACGTGTTTTATTTGGCACATCTTGGGAATGGCAGTACAAAGAAGGAAAATCAAGTTGTGATGTTTATGGCAGCCGAGCTCTCTGTCCATTGGTAACCACTTGCCACAAATAACTGCTTGCTGGTGCCCACACATGATATTTTAAGATGTGAGCTCTTAAAAAGAAGCTCTTAAACTTCAACAATATTTAGTGCCGTACGGCCTCCTGGCCACCACATAATGACGGCAGTGTTTCAGTGAAAATGAAACTCATCACATTCTGGTCTTTGCTGCAAGACCTCACATCAATCACTCAACCCCAAGCAGTGCCTCGCACCTTTTCAGTTCCCACAGCCTTGCTCTTTCCATTACATTAGGCCTAATGTCTCTTTTTCACCTTCTTGCCTCCTGCTCTCTGAGGAAACAAAGCTGCTTGATGAACAATTCTCCCACTGATCTGGAAGGAAACCTGATCCAGTCTGTGTGCCAGACACGACCAGAGCATTGTTATTGGCTGCTTCTTACAATAAAACAAACTTGGGCCTAGGTGGTAACAAGATCAAAGAGTGGGTAAGGCAAGAAAATGTATTCTTGCCCCACACAAAATTAACTATGGGACTCATTGCCACAGGATATTGAGAAGGACAGAAATAGATTTTAAAAAGGCTCCGAGCAAATGAATGGAGGCTGGATTAATTGCTGTCCATAGCACAATGACTCTGGTGAAAGCAGTCGCTGAGGAGCCCCAGGAAGCAGCCAGCCCTGGGCATCCATGGCTGGTCCTGCAGGAAGCGGTGGCTCAGAGCCTCTCCTGCCTACGTTCCAATTGTGCCACTTGTTAGGACTAAAGCAATTACGAAACATAATTACACGCTGCTGAAGGTAATTTAAGGTAAGGCTTTGCCTTGCAGATGGAACAACCCAGTTCTTTCAGTTTATCGTCCACTTTCCTCCCTTTCTGCCCAGTATTGTATCTCGCCCACTCTGCTGTCAGATGCTTTGTTTGTGTGCTCATCAGGGATATGACTGTTCCTTTGTTTCTGCAAAGTTATCTCATGCAACTGAAAATAAAACCACAGTAGTGTTGTTCACTCGCTCTTATGTTCTTCCATCCCTTGGTATCCCCACAAATGATGTCTCTCCTTGCTCCTTCATCTCCTCGAACCAGGGGACAGTTAGTGCTGAGCAAGGTCTTTCTGTTGAGCGCTGCTCTGCCCTTTGTAAGGAGCTTGGTGCTGCTGTGATCCCCAGTCACAGCAGCTGCTGGTGAAACCTTGGTTCACAAAGGAGCGAGGCCAGTGCTGAGTGCCTGGAAACTCTTTCCACGAGACTCTTTTGCTTTGAAAACCTCCCACCCACTAGTTGTTTTGAATTAGAGTTTTGGCTGGGGATCACTGAGTTACACAACGTGGCATGAGAACGTATATTGCAAACAGAACGCTAAGCTGTGCAGTGGCCATTAGTTGCTTACACAGCGCTTTAGCAGCACCGTGCAGGTCGTGATTTGGATGGTGTAGCTGCAGTCAGCTGAAGTTTTTACTCTGAGGCTGCAACATTTCCTACCAAGTATTACAGTGCTGTGAAGGAAGTGGTTGCTGCTCTATAAAATGTATGTATCTTGTTCATTTTCACGGGAGATGCCTGTTTAAAAAGAGGTACTGAAGGGCTGCTTGTTTCAGTGCCTTGTCAGGGAGGGCAGCTTCTCCGAGATGCTCAGTGCCACAAATCACCAGATGTCCTGGTGCTGCAGAGTGCAAAGGGCCCCCAGTAAACAACTGTGGGGACAATGGGGCTCTAAGGAAGGCGTGGGTTTGTACCAGGGCTATCGGCGGTACCCGCAGTAACAACGGGGCAATTCAGCTTCTTGGGGTGGCAGACTGCAGCAAAAAGAATGAATGAGGAATGAATGAATGAGGACAGATGAGCAAGGCTTGGCTTGTGCAGGCTGGCACATGATAATGCTATTGGTCCTGTCATTAGATGCGGGATGAAGAATGTAGACAGAAAGTGCTTTCAGCCGTCTAAGTCAGCATAGCGTGTTGGAGGGGCCATTTTCTGGTATTTTATGCCCCGTTCCCTGACTCACTCCCCATCTCCTTTCATTTCTTTATGTTATCAGCTATCAGGCAGCAACACGAAGGCAGGATTCCTGGCATAGCCTCATCAGCACTGACTGTGGTGGGATCAATACAGCCAGAAATCTTCTGGTGGCTGCAAGCAACCTGCTATAGGCAGGGACACCTCCCTCTAGGCCAGTTGCTCACAGCCCCATCCAGCCTGGCCAGGGAGGGGAAAGTGAAGAAACTGAGCACACACTGAAAAACTCAGCTCTGGGCAGCTGGGTTGGGGAGGTTGGTTTGTTCTCTCGGTGACATACTTTGTAAAACAGAAATCTTAATGTAAATAGTAGCAGATAAAGGATTTTTAAAATGGCTCATTGCCACAAAGAGAAGGCATTAGGCAATCAAACAAGCAAATGCAGCTGAGAGAATGAACATCCCATAACTCACAGGACGTTTATTTACTTACTTTGGCGTGGGACACAGGTGTGAGGTTGTTCTTTGTTTCCTTCTGAGGGCTGGAAGAAAGCCTGCCTGCTCCTGCCACGCAGGTAAAATAACTGGAGCATTGGAGAATATTCTTCAAAGCTGTGCTCTGCCACCTTTATTTTTTAATGAAAAAGCACATGCCTTGTGGAAGAAAAGAAACCCAAGGACCTGCCGAAGTTAAATAAATAAAATCTGCCAGCAGTTTCGTGCGAGGCTCTGACAATGGCTTTCCTTTATTCTCTCACCTCTCCCTGAAATAAACTGAACTTGGAACACTCGTGGATCGGTCCCCCCAGCTCTGCTTCCTGGCACGGATCTTTGCACATTGTCACCTCTCTGACATTACTGCTCTCCATGGGCCCTGAGCCTGCAGCTTCACTGTGCTCAGTTCCAGTAGTTTGTATTTTACATCTTTCAAAGATTATTTTCTTGAAGTGCTTTATTATTATTATTATAGCTAACTTAGGCTCTTCTACTGAGTTTTTGAGCACAGTTTCTCGGAGAGCGGGTGAGGGTGAGAACAGCACGGAGGGCAAGCTGGGGACCTAGTGCTGGTCTGGTGAGGAGCAGGTAAAAACTTGGGGCCAGAGGAACTGCTTCTAGAGGAGAAATATTCACATTCAGCTCCAGGAAAGGGGATCTGTTTCCAGAACTAAGCCCAGCTGTGGCTGAGGACCACAGCACGGGAGCAGAGGAGCTCAGGCTCACATTACCAGGTCCTCTTCTGGCAGGTGGGTGCACCTGGGGATGGTCACCTGTGCGGGCTGTAAAGTGCTGTCTGCTGCGTGGAGAAGAGCAGCTCGGGGATGGTCCACCGATCTGGTTAATGATGGCAATAAAACAGGATTATCTACTAGCCCTGGGTCGATAACCGTGGTAATTGCTAGATACTCTGCTTCCCCTTTGTGAGTAAATGAAGACGGTGGCACGTGGAAATGACTTCTCAAAGCTAATTAGCTGGGCGTTAAGCCTCATCAGACTCTCAGCCTATCAGGCAAGTACAGCCTGCAGCCTCCGCAAGTTTGCTTTCCCCATCGATACATGTCACGATAAATTACTGAGTCCTCCCCTTCTCGGTTCTTTGAATGCTTGTTTCAGGTGGGGCTTAACTCGTTTCTGGTACTGCCGGAATGCATCGGGAGCTTTCCCAGCAAGGAGATGCGCTTCCTGCTCTGTGAGCTCTGCGATGTGGAGGTAAGAGATTCAGAGAGGGCTTTAAGTCAGGACAGAGTGCTGATACACCTTGGATGTAGCTGTACAGGACTCTCTGGATGTGTTTGCAGGTTTGAGCCTCACGGGGTGACAGGGAGCTTGGGGAGGAAAACAGCGACTGGGGGAAAACTTGATCAGAGCTGCCTTGATGTTCTTGTCCTACCTCAAATCAGAAGTTTTGCTTTCACTGCCTTCTTCCTGGCTGCCGTGCCTCTGCTGAAATGTTTGTGGTGGTTCGTGTACACATCCTCTCAGAAACATTCCTCCAGGAGAGCATTTCCATAGGTGATGCTCATTTGATGCGAGCATTAATTGGAGGAAGCAGCAAAGAAGTGGGCAGGCACGTGAAAACCCTTCTCCTGATCTCCCTGTGCTTATCTTTAATACCGTTAAGTTCATGGTATCAAAATAGGTAATTAAGGTAGCATTTCTGTGGTCAGATTGAGAGTGCTTGCTTGGCTGACAGCTTTGAGCAGCTGCTCTGCTGACATGTCAGCAAGCATTGCTGTGCAGTGCGTGTGTGTTGTGCTGCAGTCCTGGCAGCTGAGCACAGGAGTTTGTTTTGGAAGCTGCTAATAGCTTTGTTTGCACGCATATTCCCTTTGCTGGGAGAGACTGAGAAGTGCTGTGTTGACCTTTCGTTTTGGAGGAAAGCAGGTCTTAGTGCTTTGGGCACCCTTAGACAAGGCCTTCAGCCCATCCGCTCAGGGGGAAGCATGATGTTGTTTGCAGTTGGACTCCATAGGCTGGGTAATGTTTGCTGGGGTAAATACTTAGAAATTAGGAATTTAGGAATACAGATAGACTAATGCACAGGGTTATTTAGGGCACTGGATTGATCGTTTTGAGGATATGGTTCCGGAGCCATCACCAGCCATGCCAGGACTGGCTTTAGCTGATTTCCATAGGAGCAGAGGATCTCGACCTGGGGCTGTGTGCCTTTCTCACATCTTCTCTGTGTCAAGTGCCAGCTCTCAGGTGACAACAGAGAAGGGGAAATAGTGAACCATCCCCACAGTGTGTTCTTGCATCTTCAGACCATCATTTAAACACAGCTTTTAAACAGGCCTGACCAGGGAGGTGGTGGAGTCACTGTCCCTGGCAGTGTTCAAGAGCTGAGATGAGGAACTATGAGATGTGGTTTAGCAGCTTGTGGTAGCAATGGGAATGGGTGGATGGTTGGACTAGATGATCTTGAAGGTCCTTTCCAACATTGTGATTCTACAATTAAACACAGCTACAAAAACAAGACCCTGAAGTTTAAATATCAATGAAACATAAATATATATGAAACAAACTATAAACTGGGTTCGTTCTTTATTTTAACACCACATATAGAGTGTGTTGTGTTGCCTTCATAAATTAACCTAAATCAGTGAGCTCTAATTGCAAGTTTTGGTAGCACTGAGTCCCATATATATCTCTAGCTTCTATAAGTTAGAGAACCCTACTTACATGAATGGCAATTTAGAGGAGCGAAAGCTGAATTATGAAGATGTTTTTACTGAAAGTCTTTTTTTAAATTCATTTTATTTGTTTTCTTGGTCATGTAAACAGCTTGAAAGGGCTCAGTTTAAAAAGAAAAAAAAGCAGTGCTCATGGATTTTATTTTTTAACGTCCTTTTTGGATTGTCCAAATAATAATGCATAAAATCAGTTTTGTGTCCATAGCTGCCATCCTCGAGTGAACAAAGCTTCTTATTAGATGTCTAGTCCAGTTTGTCTTATTTAAACTGCAGCCAGGGGAACGAGGGTGTGCTTGGCACTTCTGCAGTACCCTGTCTAAAGCACTGCCAGCCCAAGCTCCTCTATGCAAACTAGAAAAAATCACTCAGTACATTCACAAGCAGCAATATCACTTTTAATAAATTTAAGGAGTATATAATCACTTTTGGTCACGTATGCTCAATTTTTCCTCTTTTTGATTATTTGAAAGAAGAGTAGATTTTCTTAGATATGGAAGCAATACTAGTGAAGTCCATGCTTGCCTTACACAAATGATTATGTTTATATTTCCCACAGTAACCATTACGTCTCCTCTAGTGGGAGAGGAATCTTGTCTACAGCTGTTGCTGTAGAGAGCCATTACTTCAACAGATGATGGAGAAAATACAGACTACTTTGCTGATGAACACATAAGTAGTGAGAATAGGATAAGGAGCAGTTATAGTGACTTCAGCTCAGTTCTCTGAATCCTGAAAGTACTCTAAGTACAAACCTGAGCTGATCCCTATTGAACAAACAACGTGTGTGTCTATTTAAGTTTTATTGGCTTCAATAGGGCTTACACGTGTTCAGTGACAACATATAATAAGCGTTCGGTTGAACTGGGGCTCCAGCTGCAGTATTTAAATTCTGGATAATAGTATTTGTCCAGCTTATCCTGACAGGTACAGATAAAGCTACCCTGTTGTCAAAGCAGTATTATCCATGTTTGAAAATGGTAGAGAAATAGCCAAAGCTGGGCTATTACTCTTGGGTTCCCTGGAGATGCCATCACTGCCAGCACTTTCCACATCACATGGAAATGTAGTACTCATCAAAAGATCTGCCATCTCTCTGAGTTAAGATAGCCCATCCTTGGTGTGAAGATATCTCCTGGTTTCAGTCCAAACTCTGGTATGGAGTGGATTTTCACTGGTGCTGCTGAGAAGGCACCAGCCTATGAGGTCTGCCTTAAATGAGGGCAGATTAGTGTCACATAGGCTGAGAATGTAAACTCTCTTTCTTGATGATGTCTCAGTAAATCAATCAAGGAGGCATTTCTCCCCACAGCTGTGAAAAACAGCAGACCCCAGAAAGCAGAGCAGATCCTCTAAGCTGCTTGATGCTGCTGTAACCCAGCTAGGAGGGTCTGGCAGGTCACTGCTGGGGCAGAGGAACATGAGCTGCTCCCTCCTGAGGCATTGGCGCTCTTTGTTCCTTGATTCCCCACTCACCAACGTGCATAGGATGCTCAAAGTTGCACACAGCAGCTACAAGTTCAGCCAAGACCGGTGTGACCCAAGACATCCTGGCTCTGCCTCTTTCCAGCAGCAGCAGGAAGTGGTTTCAGAGATTTGAGTTTGGGTTCATGCCACTGAAACAGGGATATTTTTCTGGTAAATAAAGAATGCATGCAGCTTACTCTACCTCAGTAAACACAGTGTGATGGTATGTGTAAGCTTGATGCTAGCACAGAGTTCATGACTCTGAGAGGCTGGAAGCCAGGGAGCTACTGGCAACCACAGCCTGGTCCTTGGGTTTCACAAGCAAACAAGGCTCGTTGGATAGAGTGGCACATCAAGCAGGATCTTCCATGGAGGGACAGGCTGGGATGGGCACAGAGCCCTGCCAGGCTGCCAAATGTGAAGTCTCAGTATGCCAAGTAATAAGGGAAACCAATGAAGACTACAGATGGAGTGCAGTATGCCAGTGGTTAAACTGGTGATGCAATTCATCTGTAGTGTATGTTCAGTAACAATGCCTTTTCTCCAAATTCTGGAAGCAGCAGCTTAGCTAGGAACTTTTAGGAAAGGCTAGATGTAGTAGTTAGGGGTGTGGTCTAGTGGGCAGTATTGGTGGACGATTGGTCTAGATGATCTTAGAGGTCTTTTCCTTTCCATTAATGATTCTATGATTCTTGCCTGGATCATGAACACAGCATGTAGCCAGATTGGTTTCACTTCAGGAAGGAGAGCCCAATGTTGCAGATCTCTGTAGCACACACAGCAGAGTGGGGCTCTCAGTCACTCTCAGTTGCTTTTCAGGTGGCTGGCAGCCACTGCTCAGATTTTCCTAACTAACCACATCGTGTCCCAAATATATTTTTCTCCTTAATCGATTTGCTATGGAAAAGAGATTGTGCACTTCATGCACAGAAATGCCTTTTCATCACTGTAAAATTGTGTTTCCTTTGTGAAACCACTGCTTTGGGATGCCTGTGAGTGTCTTCAAGTGTCTTTTTATACATATAAAGCTTCTAGGTTAATATCTGCTAGTAGCAGTTTTCTGAAAGCTTTGCAGCAAAGTAACTAACGTTTTGTTCTTTATTAGTTCGCTGTCTAGGGGGAACTTCACTAATTTTTTGGGGAGATTAACAGGTTGCCCAAATAGGCATTAACATGAAGTCAAAGACTTCTGTAAGCAGAACTACGTTCAACATTTCCACTTCCAAGCCATTCTCAGCCCCGTTGCATCTTTCAGCCCATCGCTGTGGGCTTCCCGATGGTTTCCGGTGTGGTGTTTCCAGTCTCTGTGTATGAGCAGGGAGCAGCCCTGCCATTGCTGCTGCCAGGCTGTGTGCATTGCTCCTCATCTCTGCTTAGTTCTGCACGATACTGCTGTTTGTCTGAAGGTAGATGCAGTTTTCACACACTTCCTTTCCTTCTGTGGATCTTTTTTTAATGCATTTTGATTATTTGTCAGCAAATGTGTGACTGGCAGTGACAAACAGACCCTTAATGCTGCCATCAGATTCTGCCAGGGAATATTCAGCAGTGGACCAGCAGCGTTAAAGGTGGGGACAGCGAAAGATAATATGGCCCTGAAGAGGGATATTGGAACAACTCCCATAAAGTTCAGCAGGATCAGGATTTAATCCCTGCTATTTTACTGTAGGACAAAGCTTCATGAGAGAGAAGCTTGAAAAACAATAAAAAACAAACCACCAGCTCCTCATTATTAAAGAACAGTGGTGATCTCGTGTGCCAAATGCATTTAATTATGGTTTTTCCAGTATCTCTATAGAATTTAGGGACACTGAGTGGGACCTTCTTTTCTGTTTTGAAAATACTTTGCCCATTGTGGGCACTATGAGAGGAAAAAATTGAAGTAAGCTGTCTTCAATTGCGATGTAATGGAAATGCAATACAATGGGAGAGGGCCGAGACCCACAGGGAAGCCAATGGCACTACTCCCACTGACCTTAATGGGAGCTGGACCGTGTCCCACACGGCCTCGGAGACATTGGTGGGAAAAAAAGTATACTGTAAAACTGAAAGATGAGAATGAAGAAATGCATGAATTTCAAAACGCTGTGGCTCGTGTGGGATCAGCGCCAGAACCTGCTGAAGCAAACACGGAGTCAACGGTCAGGCTGACTTTGTCTGAATTGCTTCTGTCTGCCTTTGTTGTCTGGAAAGGTTTGTCAGCTCGCTAGCTGCTACTGCTGGAAAATACCTGTTCATCAGGAGGATAATGCTTCACCAGCGCTTCTCCTTTCTTATGCTTTGTGTAACAGATACGCTGGCTTTTATACGGAATTGTTAGCGTAGAGGTTATTTGCTTGGTCCACACTGATGAAGTCCATAAGAGCCAGCCCTGACAGCTTAGGGTCAGCTGACACCAGAAGGCCTTCAAGCTGCTGCTGTCTGCTTGCCATTCTGGCGACGTGTGGAAAAAATGCCTTTGTTACTTCAGTTGGTGGTAATGAGGCCTCCAACCTACCAGTGTGGGCAGTGGGTGCTGAAGACTGCACATAGAGCCCAACCTTAGGTACCGAGACAAGCTTTGCTTCTCTCTGAGCTCGCCAGCACCAGCTTTGTAGGAGCCCTGCTCCAGGCAGCTCTCCTAGGTGAAGGCTGGTTATCAAGAGGGAGCAACAGGCAGAGGAGAGCCTGGCTCCTGAGCAAAGTTTTGCTTGTGCCTTCAGAAGAACATGCTAGAAGCCACGATGTGCCTTGGAAGGAATGGGGATCGTATTTCAGCCTCAGATTTTAGGCACACGTTGTGACAGCCCGCGGCAGACATGCCAGGAACTTCATTCCATAAATCACATTTCTTGCAAAGGAGGCCTCTGTGCTCGGTAGTAGTAGCGTTTGTTTCTTCTTTTTCTTGGCTGCTTTGCTTGGAAGTAGTGTAAAGACTTAACCCTGGTGAGAAGGACCTGCAGAGAAATAATGGAGTATGTGAGAGCTCCGGCTTTTGCCTTGTTAAATGAAACTCAGTCTATATAAACACCCTTGAAAAAACCCACTGGTAACGCTGCAAACACAGGATTCAGCAGCGGGCTGTTTTCATTTAGATTTTTGGCAGCATTTTTAACAAGAATATGTTTTTTGTGACTTTCAAACCAGACACATCATCTTGGATGAACTATAATGGTAATAAAAGCATTGCAGATATCTCTATTTCTAACCCAGGTTTTGCTGGAAACATCTTAATACTTAGAGGAGCAAGGGGATGCCCTCACTTCTAAGCAAGTTTGTACACAGGAAGGCTTCAAAGCGTATTTCTGGCTTTATTCACACCCCAGCTCCACTCTCACTGTCCCTCTCATGGTTTCTTTGGTGCCTGCCACACCATTGTGTTACAGATGGCTCCTCCTTTCATCTCTCCATACTGCAGGAACTTCAGAAGCTTGTGCCCTTGTATGCCTTGCCTGTTCCCTCTGAAGAATGTGGTGTGTTTGCTATGAGAGTGTTTCATATACACGATGGCTAGCGTCTCAGCAAGGCTTTGTAGGAGGAGGAAAGTCTGTTCAGGCAGCTGCTGAGGATGAGGAAGGTTGTAGCTGCCAGGATAGAATAAGTTGCAGTCTGGAGCAAGCTCCACTTTGAACAGCCCCGGATAAATATTTTGCAAATACCAGTGTGTATATAGAAGTACATTGTTCAGCTTGGCTATAGTGACAAAACCAATAAAAAATAAAGTATGAAAGTGGTGGAGAGAGTGGGTGCTCCTGTCAGATGAACCTGTTTGATGGTGGCTGATGTGTGGAGCAGTTATGAGTGTTCAAAGTTCCTGCTGAACCCACCAGCTCTCCCAGCTGCCTTGCTGCAGCTCTGAGCACGTAGATCCAACTCCGCAGTCAGAGTGGGAATTTGCCATCCCTACAACACCTGCAGAGCCCTTTCAGAATCTCCAGCAATAGCTACGAACTTGATCACCTCCCCTTTTACGTTCTGGTACTGACAGCTCATTAGCTCAGTGTCACTGCCAGTCCTAAGCAGCACAACTCTGTTTCTCTCGCTGCTCAAGTCACTCTATTTTTTTTAAGTCTATTCTAATCCCATTCTCCCTGAATGCAAATCTCCATTGTTTTTTGTTTGACAGTCCTTCCTAGTCTTGTGCTATCAGCAACATTCATCTGTGTGCTCTTATGTCCTATGTCAAGAATATTATTGATGGTATAAAATATATCTAGCTTCAAGATCAAACTTCTGGGGGCTCTCCTCTTGACTCCCTCCATGCTGACAGCTCCATTCCAGGCTCAGGTGCTATCTCTGGCATCCTGAAGAACTTATCTCTACCTCTCTGGTGGGCTCTGCCTGTTCTTCTGCCCAAAGGGATACCACCCATTCCCAGGAGTGCAACTCCTGGTTTCTTCAAGCACAGCATTCCTCCACCCCCACATACCGAGCAGCCTACAGAAATGCAGTGAAGTTTGGTCACTGGATTTAGTGTGGGCAAGTTCTGAGTTACTGCGATTCACTTATTCTGTGCAGTACTGAAAGAATGTAAAGAAGCATTGAAAAGTCCCAGTTTCCAGAGCAAGAGATGTACTCCCTTGCTGTAGAAATGAGAAAAATAAGCAACTGTTCTCTGCCTAAAAATAACTGAAAATGGTGAGAAACTGGATGGATGGGAAGTAAGTGGGGGCATGACTTAGGTAAGGCAACAGCTTGTACCCAAGAAGTAAGGCGGGCGTTTTATAGTGCCCAGAGGTGGCTGAAATATGTTGCAATCCTCTTCCACCCTTTGACACATGAGAAGCGGTTTGTGTAGTGCAACGCCAAGAAGTACATCTTCTTAATATGAAAATGATTAGAAAATACAGAACTCTTGGATCCGCAGCTGTCTCAGAGCCAAACACATTTGCTTGTTGTCAGCCTTAATAATCGTGAGCCGAGTGTGGAAAATAAATTGCATCTTTCACAAAAATGTTGGGATTATAAGAGTTATAGCCAAAGGCATAATAATCATCAGGATCTCTCCAGTTCCTCAGATACCTTCCCTTAACTAAAACACAGGCTTGCTGTCCTTGATGATCCAGATTCAGGATCTCACCAAACAGCTGCTCGCTACCAGCACGTGGCTCTCAAGTGGTGATGAATCACAGACCACTGCAGCGTCTTTGAGTGTCACAACATGAAGAAGGAATGAGAGCACGCTGACGTTGTTGTACCCGTTGCTATTTCACCCCGCTCAGCGTGCCACGGGGCACGCGGGGAGTTAACTTTGCTGTGTGCTCTCACTTAGGATTACAAGGCAGCCACTCTGCGTGGCTGCTACCCAACGTCAGGCTGCAACACGCAGGAGGCACCTGGACACACCTCTTGGAGCTGTGCTTCACCTCCTCTTTCACCTTTCGTTGCCTTAGCGCTCAAATATTGAATGGAAGATAACGATCAGGTACTGTGTTGTTTATTTGCAGATTTTCTGTGCCAAACACAATAAATGCTCCCTGTGCTGTGAAGCAGAGGTGGTCACGGAGTCAGCCTGCTCGCAGTGTGTTTTCCTGACAGTCTGTGACTGTGCTTGGCTCTGTCTTTGTGCGTTATGGGCTCATGGAGAAGGCAACAGCTCCTTGCCTGTGTGCGCTGTGCTGTGGGGCTTCAGCATTGTGTTAGTAGTGTTTAATTACTTTTGGTGTAATGTGGTCTGCTGGAAGGTGGGATGGGGGCTCTTGCAGGGGCTGTTGTCAATGGTTCTTGCACAGCATTGGTGCAGGGAGCTGCTGGGACACAACTTCCCTCTGGGTGCTGTTGGTTCTTTGTGTCTGCTTCTGTAACCGTGTGCTGCAAATCACTTCACTTCTGAAGCCACTGCGCTGTTTCTTTAAAAAAGAAAGTCGCTGCAGTAATTCTATACCAGTGCAACTCAAGGCTTTGTTGGGCGAGACGGAGAGGATGACAGCAAATGGGGGTAACCTCTAAGAACAAGGGCTTTGTGGTAGGAGCAAGTCCCATCACTACTGCCCTGTGTAGGGTGAGGGGCTGCAGCCTACATACCTGCCATCTATCAGCTGGAATAGCTGGTAAGTGCTAGGAGCATACCCACCCACTGACCATGGGTTAGTTTCTTTCAAATGTCAACCTGGCTTAGAGAACTGACTGTCATTTTGGTTTTGGGAAATTACTCTATAGTAAACTTCTACCACGTCTTATTCTGTGCAAACCCTCTAGGTCAGCTTGAGCTTTACCCAGTTTTCTCCGTGTGGACATGCCATTAGTTCAAGGCTGCTTGTGTGGGGAAAGGGCTCCTTAATGAACCAAAGTTGTAATGAGGTTCTGAGGCTGAAAGCTGAAGCTGAAGAATTCAGGCCAGTAATAAGGTGTGCATTCTTGGCCACTGGAGAATTTAATATCTGAAAAAATTTGCCTAGGGACATGATGAATTCTCTCTTTGAAAACTTAAATTAAGATGGGGTTATTTTTCTAAACAATCTGGTTCGACCAGAAGTTATCATCTTGGTGCTGGATCTACTGGGAGCAAATATATGACCCTGGCCATGTAAGAGTTCAGACTAGACACTGCAAGCCTCCACTTGGGTGAAATAAAACATTAGAATGGTGTATTAAAGCACTGCTTACCCTAGTGCTTTGTATCTCAGCTAACTCAACCTCCCCTGTAAGAAGAGGGAAAAAAAAAAGGGGGGGAGGGAGATGACATTGTCTGAATTTTCATGTGGGATGCGTTTTTACTTGTTCTTTGCCTGTTCCTCCCATTACTGTGCACTGACATTCAATGTGTATGATCTAGAAGTCTTTGGATCACCTTTGTAACAGCTTTCAGACTTCTTTTCTTGTCCTGGGGAATGGGATATTGCCTACCTGGTAGAATACTGAAGCAAAGGGATAATTTACCAGGAAATACCCCAGGCCAAGCAATGAACTGCACAGTACAGCAGCCCTCTTTCTACTCATTTTCCTGCAAAAACAATCCATGTGTTTAAGTATTTCAGGAATGCAAAATAAAGTAATGGTAATGACTTTGAGCCATTAAGAAGTATATTTTTTCTACTCTTCCCTGAGCGTACCACTGTGTAGAAGGGAGTTTCACAAAAGCTCTTGTGTCTGGCATGGCTCAGAGCTCCCTGCCCCCAGTGCTGATCCTCGGGCCAGTATTGCTGTCCCTTCTCTTCCCAGTGCCCCACAGAGCAGTTGTTGCTGCATTCAGACCTCTGTTCCAGCAGTTCCCTATATCTTTGATCGCCTGCAGCTTAGCCAGTATGGGCACAACTGGAGATGATACCTACTGGAAATGCCTTGGGGTGGGGTCAGGAGCGAGCAGTGCCTGTACCACAGCTCTGCTGAATGGTTAGCATTGGGTTTTTGATGAGAAAGAAGGAAGAGGAGAGAGAGAAGGTGGTCTTTGTTTCTTGCAGCCCCATACGGGCATCACCTGCAAACCAAGAGCACTCTGCATACTCTTGGGACTATACAGACCTGCTAAATCAATATGATAATGATGATGTAGATGATCCCTTGTGCTATTACTGATAGTACTGAACTAGGAGGAGCTGCTGACACCTCTCCAGATAGAGGGGCCTTGCAGAGAGATCTTGACAGACTGGAGGGATGGGCAGTTGCCAACTGCACGAAGTTTCACAAGAGCTAGCACTGGATTCTGCACTTGGGGTGGGGTGGCCTTGGCTAGATGTACAGACTGGGGGACAAGAGGCTGGAGAGGAGCCCCACAGAAAGGGATCTAGGGGTTCTGGCTGACAGACAGCAAGCTGTATCTGAGCTGGCAGTCTGCCCTGGCAGCCAACGGGGCCAACCATACCATGGGGTGCGAGGGAAAGCATCGTCCTGCTCTGCTCTGTGCCAGAGCTCGAGGAGCTTTGGGACACTGCTCTCAGACATTGGGTTTGGGTAGTGCTGTCTGGAGCCAGGGATTGGGCTCGATGCTCTTTGCTGCGGGTGCCTTCCAACTCAGGATGTGTATGATTATTTTAGCTGTTCCCTCATGAGAACCCTGAAGAAAAAGGAGAAGATAGTCCCATTTGCATGGTTTATTTGACTCGTCTCTGTCACTAATGATAGCAGTGAATGAGTGCATACAGGGGCTGGGGACTGCAAAACTCGATTGTCTTGTATGTAAATGAAGAGTCTTTTGTTAATACTATACAATTAGTAGGTAAAGCAGGTGAAATCAATGCAGTTATTTGAATATGTCCCATGATTTTACATCTTAAATTTATTCTGTTGGCTGGCTTGACTAGCACCCAAATCACGTCACCGCAGCTCTGTCAGACTCCTTCTGTTGTACTTTGGGAAACAACTCTAACAAATGCTGTGGGTTATTTTAAAATTATTTCACTATAAACAGTTCAGAATTAAAGAACTGAGTTAGCTGGTGATGGTCTTACTTAAAGCAGGTAATGCTCAAGGGTTTAGACACTGGAAAAATATTCTTTGATTTTTTATTTATTTTTTTAATAGAGTGAAAGACATGACATTTTGCCTATACTATATTATTCTTAATTATGTATAATGCAACTTCACAAATTCATATGGATTTTTAGAGCCTATTGTCCAACATTCATTGAAAGTAATAGAAGCACAGACCTGGGAACTCTGCTTGTTGGGATCTCTGGCTGGTGCTCCAGGCTGGCAGCTGGAAACATCCTTATGTTCTGTCTTTGTGCCTTTCATCAACAGAGACCAGTGGAATGGAGTTTTGAAGTTGTAGCTGACAGGGAGGCACATGCTAAGTTGGGAAGAAAAGCCTGAACAATGCAACAGCATTGATTTACACCATGAAGTTCAAAACACTCAATTGAGAACTTATCATAGACCATCTTTGCTGGGCAGATGTTTCCATATTAACCTAAGACGCACTCTGTATTTTAAAATGCTTCCTGCTGCTTGGTCAGTAAATTATTTAGTGCAACAAACAAACAGTTGATCTTTATTGTCTTTGCCTTGACTTTGGCTCTCTGTTGTTCAGGCTTCACTCTAGAGCAAATCATTCTGCTGACAAATTCTCAGTAATGTTTCTCGTTTTTGTCGTAGTTGAACATATTTCTGCAAGGAATACATTTATTTTTTCTTTATATCAAAAAGGGAATATTCACCTAAAGAGAAACTGAGTAAGGGATGGGGAAACTTCCAGGAGATGAGGCATAAGTGATGGCAAGAAACCCTCAACAAAGGCACAGTAGATGTATTGCCAGATAGCTGCTGACTGATCTCTCCTTTTGGTGTTTTTTGGAAGATGTAGAGGGCCTGGGTGCTGGATACGTGACAATGCTGTTAGAGATGGCCCCATCTCAAAGCAGTCTGTAGTGTCCCCAGGCCAGATATGGCACTGTTGAGAGCTGAGACGCAGCCATTAGACCCAAAGTAATGTCTGGTTGTTTTGGCCAGACATGGCAAGGATGGTCATCAACTGGAACATCCACAAGGTGTGACCCTCTTGGGATGTGGGCTCCCTTGTGAAGGAGAGCTTGTCACATATAGCCTCTCCATGCATTGGTGCTGCTGCTAAATGCTCTGCCTCGCACTGGTGCTGTATGAGTAAAGGAAGTCATGGTTCTGAGGGGCTCCGCAGCAGCAGAGTCCACTCTATGGGACAGGCATAAACAAATGCACATAGCCGAGCCTCCCTATTGCATTTAATATTTTGAATGCAAAACTGATCTTTGGGAGATTAGACACCCTGCCCTCACACAGAAATAACTTCCATTGCTTATCTGAGAGCCCCTCTCAGAGCAGTGTGGATGAGATGAAGTCAAATATTACACTTTAAAGACAATTACGTGTCCTTCCTTGAGCCCCTTGAAAGCCAAACAGCACTATCTAATCTAAACCACCCCAGCTCTTCTCCAGCCCCTCAGACATATGCTGCACATTACATTTCTACTGAAAGCTATTGCAATCTGGCTCAGCAATCCCTTTGAAGTCCTCGGGAGCTTATCTGTACTCCAGTGAGACAAGGTGTGTCTCCCGGGCAGCTTGCATGTGGCCGCTAAGGAGAAATCTACCCAGAGGCCACAGGTGCTTGGGTTTTGTTTTGTTTTTCTGAGCATCAAGAAAGTCCCAGAGCTCATCCCAGAATAAAGCGCTGCATCTCAGGGCTGCCACTTTGCTGAGGGTTCTCCTGAGTACGGGCAGGGCTACAGGGTTGGGCACATCACTGTGTCCTGCGGGCAGAGGCACCATGTGCTGCCTTACACAGGGCAGGGAGGGGAAGCGAGCTGCAGACGATCTGTGCCCACACGGCTGTGGGTTCCCTATCCTGGGGTCCACAGATCTCTCCCAAAAAGTGATGAATTGTTCACTGCCACAGCTCAGCAATAAATGAACAGACATCAGTCTTAAGATGAAGATGGCCAAACAAGTCTGTTTATGTAGATTTAAGTCTGTTCTTGTTACATTCCTAAAACTACTGAGGTTATCTTGTAATCCATCTGAATTACAGCCTGTGGCATTTTAAGCTAATTCTCAGTCCTGCTGCATTTAACTATTCTTTCCCTCTGGCCAGTAGGAAAATCCACATTGTTTTTTGAACCCCCTAAATCTCTGAGGTCTCCGCATCAACAAATGGTGACAGAGCGCTCCCTGAGAACAGAAATTTGGGGGGGGGAGTGGACAGTGAACTGATGAGACCTTCCTGAAAGGTGACAGCTTTACAGCACTGGCCTTGAGCTAGAGGAAGGCTCAGCTGAGCAGCACTCCTGCTTATTTTCTGAATGATTTGAGTGAATGTGTGTCTCTATCATGATGTGTTTAGAGAGCAGCAGCACTGATGATGGTGTTTGTTTATCCACAAGATATGCATCATGCAAAGAGCTACGAGCTGCTTTTCCCCATGGTTTCAGCCCCAGCAGACCACCCCCTGGCCCCTGGGAGGCTGCAGAAATCTGTGCTACCTCTCCTCGAGCAAGAAACACGCTGTTAGGCATCCCTGCTGCATGAAGCAGAAGCATGTTCTGCCAACCAAGCGCTTTCTGCTGAGTGTCTTCAAACACTGCCTGGCTTGCCAGCCAGCACCTCACTGGGTGTAAACAGACAAATCTAACTTGCACCACGTGTCCCAAAGCCTTTTCTGCACTGCCCGTTTGCTGCTCGAATGGCATATTTAAAAAGTGGCAATAGTCTTACACACCTCTGAAGGGCCCAGAACAGCTTCTGGTTATGAACATTTCCCATTGCTGGAGCTCTGTGCAGCAAGAACAAGCATATCTGGATTTTGAAATATTCTTTCTTTCTATACTGACCTCAATTTCCTTCTCTTATCATTAATGGGAGAACTCCAAATGGCTGTCGGGTCAGGTCTTTGGGTGCAAGTCATAGGGAGCTTTCTTCTGGGCCTGTTTGGTGACCTCAGCATCTCATCACTGAAGCCTGCATGTGACAGCTGAGAAGTAGGCAGATTTTCATGAAGGACAAAGCAACCATTCAGGTTGGATATTAATCTCTTCTCAGAAGGGGTGGCAATGCAAAGGCACTGCTGCCCAGGGAGTGGTGGAGTCACCGTCCCTGGAGGTGCTGAAGAACTGCAGAGATACGGCGCTGAGGGACATGGTTATTGGGCAAGGTGAGAATGAGTTGGTGGCTGGACTGAATCATCTTAGTGGTCTTTTCCAACCTCGATGATTCTACGATCTGGATTGCTCTCGTGTGTTGGACTCACAGCATGATTTTCCTCTGGGATCTTTTGCAAGCCATTGTCTGCAGCAGATGGGGTTAACCAAAGGGATAACAGATTATCCTCTGCTTTAAAGGAGCTGAAGGACGTGCTCTTCATTCCTGGTGAACTTTTTGTCATTGTCCTTTTGACCGTTATCACTTGCAACTCTCACAAGCTCTTCTTTTCCCCTCTTAAACAAGATCCAGCTCTGCACTTCTGCCCTGTGTGAAATTAAAACCCTTCTGGACATTAATCTGCCTAGGCAGTCACTGGCATTGCTGCACCATGCTGTTTCTATACGCTTGATTTTAAGTTCAAATGAATTTAATGCTGAATACTGCTCATAGTTAATGATGTCTCTTTGAGGAGGCAGGGTTAAGCAGTGCCTTATTCCTTACCTGTAAGTAAAGTTTTTCCTGTTGAGCACAATTCCAAATGCAGCTCCTTTGCTTTTGGTTTAATTTTTCACTGTTTGCTTTCCCCCTCCCCGCTCCCTCTTTGTTGAACTGTGCAGATCACAGTAGTTTCTGTTTAAAACATTTCAGCCTCACTGTTTTCTAGACTTTAATTGGGAGCCTGTTGCTACATGCTGAGCAGGGTAGGACTAGAAGTCTCTCTTTTTTTTTTTTCCCTCAGAAAATAGATTGCTGAACATTAAGCTTCAGGGAGTAACATTTAAAGGAGAGAAATTGCCTTGTGTGTTTTTACTGTATAGACACCTCACTGGCCAGCATGACATTCCACCCTTTGCACACCATGGAAGGCTATTGTTAGTGCTGATGCTTTCTGCAACTGGGTGTGCAACAATTGTCCAGATCTGCAGAGGAAGCATCATGGGGGATTGGGTGGATGCTTTGCCTCTGTGCTCTCAGGTCCTGTTCTTCCCAAGCAGAGCAGGGCCAGGAAAGCACTGCTCCTGCCTCACAGGGCCAGCTGGAAGGCAGCATGCAGCAAGGTCCCTCGGCACTCGCTCTTCACTCAACACCTCCCAGCCAAGAGGAAAGGGTGTGCTGCAAGGTGGGAGATGCAGGAGCTAGATGAGCTGTGACCCAGCCACCCCATGGCTGGGCTGGGGGAGAAGGCTGTGTGGCTTCCACAGCCTCAGAGCTTTTGTGCAGCTTGCTCTCAGTGATTATTTCAGACTGAGCAAGCAACGGACCTAAGACTTGAGACACCTTGTCTCTAACATTCCTTTTGCCCCAGGTGCTTGTCTAATGCAAGGTCATCAGGTAATCAAGCCCCTTTGGCTCTGCAAAGCTCCGTTTGACAAATTAACCCTAACTGACAATACGAGCTAGCAGAAGAGTTTCTGCACATCTACCAGACCTGCCATATTCCTTCCACTAGAGGACAGTAGCTCTTGTTCGCAGTCTCCAGCAGGATTTTACAACAGAAGCTAGGATAAAGCAGCCCAACCCTTCCTGTAGAGACATGTTCCTTTCCAGTGGTTTTCACATAATGAATCCTAGTGAATATTTAACTAAGTCTCCCCTGTAGTCAAGTTTCTGTCCTCCTCACTTCCATCCACAGTGTAAAGCGTTTCCTGATCAATTCCATTTAGCAGCCCTGAAAGTCTCCCTCTGTATCTGTTTCTCTTCTCAGCTGGCACCAGAAAAGCCATGTGATTGTTTTTGGGTTTCCTTACCCAGCAAGCACTGATACAAACTGCCCTACCTTGTAAGGGATGGAAAGGATCTTTAGGACCTCACCTTGGCCATCTATATCAAAAGCAGGCCTTCTCTGTGAGCCCTGAAATGCTGCTGTATGTTCACATATATGCATGTCCGTTGCTGTGGGGATGAATATTCAGCAATCCAATTCCAGATTTCATGCAAACTGAGCCGTCCTGCAACCCTCCCTTTAAAATACAGGAACGTGGAGAGAAAAGGTGTATGTCTGGGTCTGCGTGGTGGTGGCTCAGGAAACCTTTCTGTGATAAAATCTATGGCCTTAGCTTATGGAACTCCATGTATATGGAAGAAACAACAAATCTGTTTGTGCTTGGCCTTTGTCTGCTGGACAATTACCTTTTAGTCCCAGTTATGGATGGTGGCTTGCAAACGTATTTACAGAGTCAACCAACATGAGCTGTTAAACCTCGAGGCTCCTCTGTTTACATGGGAGCTTCCCTGGACAGGACATTGGCTGCACTCCAAGGCAGTGCAGCTTCTCAAACGCAGTTGTGGGCACCTCAGTCACCTGGCAAAGTGGGCAAGGAGGTCCTCCCCTTGCACTTGGGGACTGGTGAGGGTTAAGGGCATGGCTTTTGCTGGGGGAGACACAAATCAAATTCCTGTGAGAACTCTAATGGTCAGTCAGGTTGGACTGCAGAGCTTTAGTGAAGCAAACCAGCACGTATCGATCAACAGGCAACAGAAATGAAAAGTGTGCTGGCCAACAGGACAAAGATATTCAAGAGCTGTAAGGGAACAACAAATGCTCTTTGCAGCCTTTGTCTTCTTGTTTTCATAAGTCTGCCTCTGTCTCGCTGTGCCCTGCTCAATGCCGAGGTTTTTATTCACTTGGTTTCTGCTTAGGGGATTCTCTGCTCTAAGACATTCACCAATGGGTGCTGCTTTCCCCTGCTTTAGGAGAGATGCTGTTCCCCAGCAGACAGAGGTGCTCTGTAGGACACTGTGTAACAAATTCTTTATGAGGGAATACATAATAAATTGAGGATTTTCTTTTATTTTGATAATTTAGTATTCAATATCTGCATTATGGAAGTGCCTGGAGGTTCCAGCCGAGCTCAGTGTCTTATTGTTCTTATCCATGCATAAAAGCGTTGTCTGAGATGAGGAGCTTACCATCTAAATAGATGAGATGAATAAAGGGTGGGAGACAGGAAATATCCATTATCCTCATTTCATAGCTGGAAAGTTTGGACATAAGCAAATTAAGTGACTTTCCCAGGGTTGTATAGGAAAGCTGATGTGGAAGGACAGAAAGCACCAAATGCCCACTATGCAGTGTAATACCCTGACTGGAACATGCCACATTTCCTGTTTCAGTATATCTCACAGCCTTTAATAATGACAACTATTAGTTTTTGAATCTTTACCTTAAGATGTAAAAAATGAGGGAGGAATTACTGGAGAGGTTGCATGGCTACAAGGCATAACAATCTGGAGAGAGTGCTAGTACTCAGATACTCAGTGGTGAAGATCTCTTTTCTCCAGCTGCCTGGAATTACTCTCTCAGTAGATTCTGTTATATATATTGATAGATAGATAGATAATGGAGAGGGAGATCAAACCCAAATGAGTTTGGTTGTTGTTGACCAACATCCAGTTCCTTTATGGGAAAACTGTTCCCTGCTACCAGGGAAGGGCCCAGAGGGGCTGTGGATCTCAGTCCCTGGAGGTGTTCAAGGCCAGGTTGGGTGGGGCTCTGGGCAAGCTGGTCTAGGATCAGGTCTGGAGGTTGGTGGCCCTGCCTGTGGCAGAGGGGTTGGGACGTGATGATCCTCGGGGTTCCTTCCAATCCAAACCATTCAGTGATTCCATGAAATACTTTGTAAACCAGGAAAATATTTTAGCTGCCAGAGCTTGGATTTGGGCACTTAGCAGTAGAAGAATTTCAAAGAAAACGTATGTTGGATAAATATTTACTTGCATCCAGCAGGGTCAAGCAGAAATTTTGGAGAGGACAGAAATATCAAGGAAGAAATGTTGCTTTCCCATTTTCCTCTGTGGAGTAGCTAAGTCCTCCGTCGTGTGCATGACTCGATTAGGATGTGGATGATTTTTCTCTGTAGTTCTCTAGAGCTATAATGTGCGGGCTTCCTTTCTATTTCCTTATTCTTCTTTCTTGCTTCTTTCTCTTTATTTTCATTTTCTTTCTTAGATTTCCTTTTTCTTTGTTCGCTGTTCTACTTCGGTTTCCATCCGATAGAGACGTGGCACATGAGCAAGCTTAGCTCCTGCAGGGCGGGCTGGTATGGGAGGACTGTGAGGAGTGGAGGAGCACATCTCCACTGCTCCCTGACTCCACCGCATCTCCAGCATGTTAGAGGCTCCGGCATGAGCAGAGCAGAGGGGTGCTCCGCAGCTTTGCGCTGTGGTTCTTTCTAGAGTGGCTTTCCCCACATTGCCCCCTTTCTCAGCAGACACAAGTTCTTTGTTGAAGCAAACTCCCTCCCAGAGGTGGGCTCCAGCAGCACTGAGCCCGGCACGTTCCCACCGCGGGGCTGAGCCGGGTGGGAGCATCCCCGGCCCGGAGGTGCCCCCGCAGCTGGGAGCTCCGCGCTGCCCCGCACCGCCGCTGCCTGCGGAGGGGACCCGCGGCCCAGCTGACAGCGGTGACAAAGGGCTGGCAGCGCTGAAAGATTCAATTTAACTTGCTTTCTCCTCCTCCCCCGCCTCCGTATGCGCGGGGACGGCACCGCTGGCGCTTTTGAAAGTAGCGGTGCAAAGGAGCATTGGTGTCCTCATTTTCCTTCCTCCCTATTGATGTATCATTGCCAGGATGAAAAAGGACGTCTCAAGAGCTTTTGAAAAAAGGGGTGACTACTCAAGACATTTTATAAAGGAGGAAGAATGGGGAAGAAAATAGAACTCGGTAGGGGGTAGAAGGAGTCTGAATGCACGCCTTGTCTGTCCTTTCTTTCGCCTGAAACCTGGAGCTGTTGTTCCTATTCCAGTTCAAACTGTCACCTTTAGTTCGTGATGGCTTTACTGCCCTTGCTCCTGAACCTCAACAGATTGGGGCTTATTTACCTATTCACACTCCTCTGTGGAACCTCATTAATAGGCTTATTAGCCACACCATTCACGTGCAGGAGGGCTCACAAAAAGGATCCCAGCCACTTTGAGAGGAGGAGGAAAAAACTGTAAAGAGATTATGCCCTCATTCAGCAGCCTGGCTGCTGTGAAAGGCTCCCTGGGCCCACTGAGATCTCTTGAAGCCTAAATATGATGACAGAATTGATCCCCCCCTGCTCCCGCCCCCCCCCCCCCTTTTAATTCCAAACATGCTTCTGCTTTTCTCAGATGGAGGACCCGGGCCACTGTGGGCCACTTCAGGAGAATGCGGCTCCTTGGAGAGAATAGGGTGCCATTGATAGACTGCTATCTTTTCATCCCGAAAAAGAATAAATTCTGACAAGTGCTTCCAGACACTGGGGATAGGTGTTCTGATTTGTCATTTTTAGTGGAATGCTTCCTTTTCTTTCAGAGCGTGCAAAGATGTCGATGAATGGGGGAAAGGTAATGCAGCTTCCTGTGTCGGGCAATAATTTATGTGAGAATGAGTTAAGGGTGTTTTCAATGGGCAGTGGCCATGCCTGGAGCTGGGAAAATTAGATCCGGACTAGGACATCGCTGCTCCTCAATCAGAACATCGAAACGTCTCTTGCTTTAGGAACAACAACAAAACAAGAACGAAACCCGCTCTTCTAATCGATTACAAATTCATCTGCTGCCCCTCTCTGCTGCTGGTGGCAGTGGGAAAGTGCTTTCCGCGATGTAGGCACACACACAAAACTTGTTTTCAGCTTTTGGTGCTTGAAAGATGCGTAAATATGCAGTGCCTCTGCTGTGTGGCCGCAGTCCTTGAGAGCCCCTGATCAATATCGTGCAGAGCAGACCCAACGCACACAGCGGGGCTGTGCTCAGATAGAGCAACGTTACATTGATCGGCGCTGATTTAATTTGAGGCAAGCCCTGCTTATCGATTCAGTCGTCAGGCTGATTCTGCGGAGCAAGCATTGCACGGATTGAGCTAGCAACCTTTTAGTTAATGGTACCTAAAGTAAAAGCTTTATTAAGTTATGCTCGGTTGTAGATACCGATATCATGCATTGCCTTAAGTGTAGAGCTACCCTCCAGCTGTGCCCCTTTAGCCCCTTTGATGCTCTCAAGCATCACCTGGATGCACAGCTGACCCCAGGCTGTGCACGCGGGCGGTGTTTGCGGGGTGTCACCAATAACCCCTCGGGCTCGGGCAGCGCTGCTGAGCCCTCCGGTTCTCCAAACCATCCTGAGTTGCACCCTCGCAGTCAGGTGGCAGCGGTGGTACCCAGAGCGAGAGCGAGTGCCGGCACGGCCCGAGGGCTGTGTCCGGGCTGGGGGCGGCTTCCTCGCCCTCCCCACCGGGCGGCTGTACGGGGCCGGGGGGTGGGCAGCGCTGCGGACCGGGCCGGGTCGGGCTGTGCGGCGGGGGCAGGAGCTCCGCACCGCGGCCGCAGCGATTGGCAGAACCGAGCATCGCCGTCCAGGAAACGGCTCGGGTTGCAGCTGGGGGGAGTGACCAGGGGAGGAGGGAGGAAGGAGTCGGAGGAGAGCGTGCGGAGGGAGTGAGAGAGAGAGAGAGAGAGTGAGAGGGAGGGGGAAAAGAAGGAAAGAAGAAAAAAAAAAAAAAAAGGAAAAAAAAAAAAGGAGGAGGTTGGGGAGGGGGTGGTAGGTTGTCGGCTTGACAAAGCCGCGGCGGTACGGGGAGGGCGGCTGGATGGAGCGGAGCGGGACCCGCGGCGATGCCCGCGCCGGGGAGGAGGCTGCTGGCGCCGGGCACGGCGGGCTCGCCCCTGTGAGGCGGTAGCGCCGCAGCGCAGCGAGGGGACGGGACGGGACGGGACGGGACGCCGGGCGGGCTCCTGCCTCGCCGCCAGCCCCGCGCCCCGCGGGGGATGCTCCGCGCTGCCCTGCGGGGCCCACAGCCCGCCCCGCCGGGGCTGCCCGCCGAGTGAGCGCGGCCGCGGAGCCCTCCGGCTGCAGGTAATGGCACGGCCGGGTGTGTGCGTGCGTGTGTGTGTGTGTGTGTGTGTGGGGAGGGGGTTGGGGCGCTCCCGACGGGATGGGGAGGCTCGGGATGCTGCGGTCCCGCCCGGTGCGGTGAAACCTTTAGGGGGACGGTGACAGCGGGGCAGCGGCCACATCGGGAGCTCCCGCAGGAGGAGCTGCCCGGCCGCGATGCTCGGCGGTACGGAACCGCCCCCGTCCCGCACAGGGGGAGAAAAAGGGAAAAAAAATAATAAAAAAAGCAATCCGCGGTGATATATAGGTTTAAATGCGAAACGGCCCGTTCAAACAGTGAGCCATTATGCGTTCGGTGTGAAACGCTATCAACATTTAAAACTTCATTGTCTCCTTTGTACCAAATCCCTGTAAATCTTCCACTAGCCCTCGCTCATTTTCATCTGAAAAGCCTGTTTGGGCTGAATAGACAGCAATCAACAGCCTCTGGACTTCTCTCTCTCTCTGGAATGTCAATTAAAATGCAGATTTTTTTTTTTTCTCCCCCCCACCCCACCCCCTCCTCATCTCTTAGTGGTAAAAGACTTGAGAAAAACAGGATAGTCCTGGAAAGCGAATGAAAGAAGTTCAAACAATGCGAAAGTACGGAGGCTGCCAGCCGGTTCCCATTAGTCCTCCAGAATTAATGTTTAATAGCTGTGATGCTCAGATTTGCTCGGAGATTGAGCTGGGATGGAGACGCGTGTGTACGTATGTCTACATCTCTGTATAAATAGATGTCAGTATTTAAACACGTAAGCGCTCGCTGGGAAGCTCGGTGTGCCTGGATGGTTCTGGGGAAGGCTGCTGGGCTCTGGCATCGGGGAAGATCCGTATTTCATTCAGTTTTCCCTATTCCCTGCCTAATAGAGAGCGCCGCTAAGAGCTGCCCGATGAGCAGCGTATTGATTTGGTTAACATGCTCTACAAATTGGACTCTCCCTGGGGAGTGATAAACATCTTATAAACAACAATGGGAGTAGATTAAAAAGAACACTGAGCTTTGAATTTAATTAATGCCACTGCTGAACAAGAACTACTTGTTTGTGCGCGAGTGTGCTCAAACTGGAGTAGAGCTCGGAGGAATTTGGTTGGGCTCCCAAACCAGTCTGCGTTCCCATGCTCGTCAGTTTGGCACAGAAATTTGGGCAGGTATGTGACGAGGTGAAAATTGACTTGATGAGCGAGTGGCAAGGAGAGCCATCAATCACTGGGGGCTGACAACTCCTCCCCGAAGTGTAGGCTGAGAGCAGAGACAGAGTTCCCTTTCAAGGGGAAAAATAAACACTCCGTGTGGCTTTCACTGAGTCTGAGACTCCAGGAGGGATTATGGTATTGTAGTCAGGAAGCCAGAATTGTGGAGGCCAAAAAGCATGCTGGGGCTGTGTTCCAAACATTGAGATAGAGGTACATAATTACCCAGCGCAGGAGGTCCTTCCAAGGAGCCGTCCCCCGGCGACTGTGGCGATCAAACTATGAGAAGATTTTGGGCTCGTTTTGTCTTCGTTGGGCTCCGCTCGGTTTGGGACCGGAGTGTTGGCTTCTGCTGATGGGCCCAGAGCTGCGGTTGTCGCTTTGTTACACCTTTTTGAGCCTCGGCTTTGAGTTTGGTGCGTGCTGCTGTTGGATGCTCAGGGCAGGAGCTGGCGGCCTCCTCCAGGTGAGCAGTGCTGTCCGGTGGCCTCGGGCTGCCATTGGGGACGGGGTGCTGGGGGAGGACCAGGCATCACGCTCTAGATAGCATTGAACACGGGCTGAAAGTCTTGCACTGCCGAAATGTAGGTGGGATTAATGCTGTTTAGAAAAGAGTCTGGGGTGTATGCTAGCGTTCTGGTATGTTTTCTTTTTGCAAAAATACGGTTAAGCTTTGCATTTATATACGTAGCCTTTAATCAGGCTGCACAGGATGATTTATGGAAATTATACAAGCGTTACCTCCAGCCTGTTAATTAGGATTTATACCCGCTTTACAGCTGGATAAACTGAGCTGTGGAGCTGGGGCCGGGGGGCTGTGAGTCAGAGGCTGAGACCCATCCTGGGGACAGGCTCCACACCTGCACTGCCCCTCGTAGGGAAGTGCTCTGTGGGCCCTTCTGCAGTGTCTGTGAAGTGGTCTGGTGGTGGTTGTGCACTCGTGGTCTCATGCTTTGATCAACCCCTGAAGGAGCAGCAGAGCATTGAGCCGAGGCGGGGAAAGCTTGCCCCGAAGTGTCAGGGGTTCACCTGAAATACTGTGTATGAACTTGAACCCAACTTGATCTCTTCTCAAATCTACTTCTGCTGACCCCGGGAGTTCCAAGGATGCTCCATAGCTCTCCTGCCCCCAGTGCTGGGAGCTGGGGCTGTGTTCCAGCCCTGAGCAAGAGGCTGATGAAGTCTGAATGCACTCCTTAATGCTTGGCTCTGTAATGGGAGAATGTTCATTTTGCTGAGTTCTGCATGCTGTGGTACTGCAGCTCAGGCTGCTTCTTTTTTTCCCCCCTCTACATAAGGGTGAGGGCAGAAGAGAAAAAAGAGGTTTTATGCTATTCTTTTCCCAAGACCAGCACTCCCTAAGCTTCTGTTGGGTCGCATTACTTCTAAGATGAATTTTTGGCTGATTTGAACAGCTTGCTTGATTTATCCATTGACGGCAGTGTACCACCTTGGATTTTTGGGGAGGAGAATACAGTGTGTTTGTCAGAGTGAGCTGCTAGCTCGCCTTGTGGGGATGCTCTTGGTGTGTTGCTTGTGGAGTCCCCTGAAGTTCCTTTGGCACTATTTCTTATCTCTTTTCCATCAGCCCATGGTAGCGCTAACAAAATACTCAGCTCCATCTATTTAAAGTAATTTTACAGGGAATTAAATGAACTTCTCCCCCCCCCCCCCATCTGAAATGTATGTTAATAAGGACCTTTGAAAAGAGAAGACATGTGCGCACGTATGCACATGTGTAGTTGAGCATGTATGAGTGGAAAATGATGCTGGGGAGGTCTCCTGTGCAATTCCTGCCCAGGTTAATGTGGCTTTTAATTGCTGGGACGCAGTGTGGTTAACCAGCACCTCTGTGAAGATGGGACCCTGCTACCTGCATGGGGTGCTCAGATTGTTAACAGACACTGAACTGAGGTGGAAGAGGGTGCACCTACAGGAGAGCTGGAATTATTGAGGCAGAGTAAAGTTTTATGGGCTGTCTGAGCCTAAAGAGTGTTTTTCAACTGTTATTATAGTGGAAAACTACTGAATTATTGAAACTTCAGCTGCCTGTGGAGCTGCCTCAGTGAAGGAATGAAAAAACTTACATAAACCTTCAAACAATAACAAGAATATAATTTGTATAATTGTGGTAATTTTGCAGCGTTACAGGTTATGTGTCTGTACATGTGTGTGCCTTTATTTTTTTTTAAGCTGTATATTTTTTCTGTCAGTAAAATAGCTCTCTAAATATGTGCTGAGAAGTGATTTTGTGAAAACAAGGAGGACTTGGTTACACCTCAGGTGATGATGGAAACTGCTAACAGAAAATGAAAAGTCACTCACTTTTCACATATTCTTGAAGCTGGAAAACTATTTTTCCCATCCTCCTCCTCCCTCCCTTCTCCTCAGCTCTGTTTGGGACTCTGGGGGGGGTTTCTTTTTTTTTTTTTGGTTTGCATTTAGGATGGTTTTGCTGACAGCATTTAATCTCTCTCCCCTCAGCTGCTGCTGTTCCCAGTGAGGAAGAATTGCCCTGACCGAAGGCACTGCGTTCTGTCCATGCTCCTGTAGAGGTGCTCAGATGGGATTAAAGTCCACATGGAGATATGGAAACGGACCAGGAACTTGCTCTAAAAAGATGGTCAGCTGGGATTCGGGTTGCCTTATCTGCCTGGTGGTGGTCACCATGGCTGGACTTTCCCTGGCTCGACCGTCATTTAACTTAGTAGTTGAAGATGCCACTTTGGAACCCGAAGGTAAATCATTCTAGAGTACTTAATTCTGCAAAAGGAGTTCATTTTAAGTATGTCAGCATCTGAAATTGAAGTCAGCAGCTTTATATGTGTTGGTAAATAGAGGGCAAGTAACAGATTTGCCCTCAAGAGTTATGTTTTCCAACTTTTCCTATTCACGCGCGGGTTGTGTTCATGCAAGCATGCGTTTATTTAATCTTGTGCAAGCAGTGGTGTCAATGATTTCACTTGGGACTGTCATCGCGTTGTATAATCACAGCTAAAAGATTTCAGGAATGGATCTTTAAGGAAACCTGTTGCACTTATGTACCTGTGGTGTACAGCTCCAGAAGGGACACTGCTGGATCCCCGTACGTCACTGTGATTTGAACTACCTGGAGAGTTGGGAGGAAAAAAGAAAGGCCAGTTGTTTTTAATCACGCGCCCTGATTGTTTAGCTTTGCAGGGCACTCTGCAAAGGCAGGTGTCACAGCCCTGTTGGTGTTTGTAGCTGGTTGCTATAAATTTCCCTGTTGTTATTAACATCCAAGAACAATCAGCGCGCTGTCCACATCGCGGGGTCTGGAAGTGCAGATGAGGAGATCTGAATGGCAAGGAGAGATTATTGCTGTGAAAGCAAAAACTAACTGAAACCTTTGCCTTGAAAGAGGCGCTCTGATAAAATCTGCTGTTTTGAGCCTGCACCTGATGGTATGTTCTAGTAGGTTATCTCTCCCTCAAACTTTCCAGAAGTGTTTTTGTTTATAGGGCTAAGGATGGGCTGCTTCTCTTAATGTCCTGAGCTGCTCGTATTGCGATTTTGTGGAGAGCAGAGGATCGTTTCTGCCTTCTGAACACCCTGGGGAAAAATAAGGCTTCCTTCATAGAGTTGTACTTGTCATTTGGAGGAGTGACTGCATTTCTAATAACTGTCAAAACAATGTAATAACCTATAAACCATATTTCATCAGGCACGCTTTCTGGGGGAATTTGGCCTATACATGTCCTGCAACCCCTGTCCAGGGATACAGCCTTGTTTTTATTTAGTCCACTTTCATGCAAAACGTATTTGTTTCTATCCAGTGCCTCTAAAAATAGACGTCACCAGCTAGCGCATTTTTAGAATCTCTTCCAAGTACATTTTTATTGATGGCAGGGGAAAAATTATTTAGAGATGATGAGCCCTCCTCCCTAGCAGGCATTCCTGAGGAAATTAATGCAGAGTAACAATATTGTCATCTGTCATGGACAGAGACTGTTGATAGCAAAGCCTTCTTGGTTTGTCCTCTCCCCTTTCGAAGGTAACATGAGCATTCGAGAAAGCTCAACTCTCGTCACCACTTACTGTATGATTTGTTAATTGCACATCTGGTGCCTCTTTGGCTTTTGAGAGGAGTGGTGAAATGAGGGATAGTTCTGGTTTCAGATGAGCTGTTAATAGGGAGGTGGTCTAGTTTTGGGGGTAAATCAGGAAGACTGCGATCGGATGAATCGTGCAGGGAGAAGGGTTAAGATTTTTGACTTCTGCCTGTCAATTTTTTAGGGAAAGAATAACAGTTTTCTTTTAAAAATACTCTTCTTCCATGAGGAATATTCCACTGGGTGAGAAACAAAGTCTAAATTACTAAAAACTACTGAAAACTTCTTCCCTGGGCAGGAATGTTAACTTCCATGAGATAATTTTAGACGTGAGAACTTGAATCATTACCAGAAAGGGGGAAAAAGAGCTTCTAAGTTAATGGTATAATATTAATGGAATAATAAGAGCATTTATGCTGTAGAATACAGGCAATTGTGTGGGGATTTATATCTGAGATTTGGGAAATAAAACCTCTTTTATGTACTTTGTTAAACCCTTCTTTAAAAAAAAAAAAAGTACCCACTCTTTACTGAATCACCTTCATTGGTTCCATTGCTGCCACCCACAAGCTCCCCGCGCTGAAAGGAGAACAAAACACTCTTTTAAAGAAATCTCTTCAAAGACAAAGCTGACTTTTATTGTTATTATTTTACTAATTTAGCAAATGCCAAACATTTTGGTCACAGCTAATTTGAGGCGGTCAGGTGCTCCAAAGATATATGGTTTTGGTAGGGTTGCTGACTGAGCAGTCATTAGAGCAGTGATGTTTTGGACCAGCTGAGAAGGTCGCCAGGGCTGTGACCTTTTGTGATGTACTTTGATCTGTTCCTTAGCCTTCCTTCGTGGATGTATGTGCCCTGGGTGGATGTATGTGCCCTGGATTTTGTCTTTTTTTTTTTTTTTTGCTGCTAAGTGTTTGTATTGTTGTTCTTTATTGTCTTAGTGACTCAGAACATTCAAGAAGCTGCATGCAGCATTAACAGGAATTGAAAATTATGGCTTTTGTTCCTTTGACTGTAATAAATAACCCCTGGTTGAAATAGTCATCTCTTAGCACAACTGTGGGGACATTGCAGCCACTTCCTTCAGGATCTGCAGTTATATATGCAGTTATATGCTTTAGCACAGGCAGTATTCATCTCTTGGGATGATCAGCTGCATAGCTGTGTGTACATGTGCACTGAGGTGCTTTGCTGTGTTACCTGCAGAATATCTGATCCCTTTGGGAACGCCCTTCTCTGAGCTGCTTTCATACAGTGTCAGGCTCTGGATCTGATCTGTGTCCATTCGCTGTTACTTCGGGACATGCAAAGATATTTATGCTGAAGAGGGTGTCCTGGGCCATATTAACCAAAGTGTCAATATTGCTATCACAGATGCTCACCAAGGGCTGGATTCTGGGTCTGTTTATCGTTGGTTGTGGTGCTTGCTTTCTCATGCTGTGATGGTAAGATCGAGGCTGAGGTGGTGTGAGCAGAAGCAGGACCTGTAGGAGCTGGTTTGGAGACTGTCAGCAATCGATTTCTGCCTTGCATCAAGTGTTTACAGATATGTTTTTTATCCCAGGGAGCACAAAGACTTTCTGCTTCTAAATATTTAGAAATGAGTCTGCCCCAGTGTGCATAAAGGAGCCATTCTCTTTCTGTGTACCCAGCCCGTGAAGGCCTTTGACAGCCAACGTTACAAAAGGGCTTTGACCGCACACATAGGTTGAAGGGTTACTTTGTGAACTGAATAATTAGTTTAGACATAAATTTGATAAATAGCAAGCTCTCCCTTGACCTTTCCTTGCCCAGGCTGTGTGTTATCGTTCTGCTGGGCAGCTAATTTAGCCTCTTCCTCATCCAGTGATGCTGGCCTTGGAGTGCCCGCTCGGAGCCCTCGCCTGGTGCAATAACAATGTGTTTCAGTTCTTTTAATTTAGGTCAAATTTCAAAGGACTAATTTAATTTTTTTCCACTAGGGACAGCCTAATTTTGTGTCCTGTGGAAAAAAACATCATGGTTGAAACTGCCCTGAACACTTGTCTGGGAGTCTGCTGGGGAGGGAGGCCTTTAGTAATGAGCCATGTGCTGATGGTGGACTCCAGAGAGACTGACAACTTGTCACCTAAGCTTTACCTCAGCTCATGGACACTGAACAACACGCAGACACGCTTGGTGAGGTACCCAGAGCAGTGTGGAGCTTTTTGGAAACACGCTGCTTTATCTGCAGGATTGCAGGTTGATGTTGTATGTGGTCACAGCGTGGTGAGATGATCTGGGGATGCTTCGTCAAGTGTTGTGAGGCCAAGGGGGTCCTGCATGGTGTCTCGGGGACCACGCAGCAGATTGTGGCAGTGGGATGTCTTCCGTCACCCAGAGCATTGTGCCCACCCCACTGGGTTGGCTGGCCCTCTCCCTGCTGTGGGCTGTAGGGTCTGGATGTACCTCTGGGACAGGTAGGGAAAATAAAGCAAAAACGTCCAAGCAGAATTCCCTTGCGACGTTACGATTTCCAGAAGAGAAATGCCATCAAGTTATGATTAATGCTTCAAACTGATTAGTTAAATTTGAGGGCAATTATGGCAGCCTGCGAGGGGGGAAAATGTGCCATCCCCACAGATTGAGATGTGGGTTGGATAGCCTTTTAGAGATCCTGTAACATAAATTATTTGGCCCAGTGCAGGAATTGCTAGCTGAAATTCTGGGGAATTGGACAAGTAATCAGATTTCACTGGTTTTAATGTGTCCGTTCTGCATTGAAAATCCACTGTCCTTCAGCGGCACCGTGGACTGGAGCAGCAGGCCAATGGGACACGGGCATGGCTGCTAGTTATGTTTGGTACTGGTGAAACTGGGAATGGGTCAGCAAGGCAACTGTTTTGCAAAGCAGCACAAATAATTGGGTATTTCAGACTTATCTGCCAATTTAAAAAATCATGGCTTTTTTGCTGCGTGTGTATGTGTGGGAAGGCTAATTTTCTGGAATTTGATTCCTTCAGTGTTTTTTGGAGCCAGGTTTTCAAACACGCTGAGTTTTTCTTTTGCTTTTTTCTTTGCCTTTTTTCTGTGACCGACTCCAATGGCAACACAGTTTTTTTTAATTTTGAAATAGCTGTTCCTTGGCAGAGGACGTGCAGTGGATTTCAGGCTATCGTAACTTTTTACAGGCAAGTTGCAAGCCTCTGAGAGCAGCATTTACAATGGAAATGCTGACAGCCCCGGTTATGCAAGGTTGTGTATGCATGAGATGATGGACTATTGTGGTGTTGCAATAACAACTGTCGTGTAGCCCTTAATGAGTGTATGTCTCTATCCAGCTTCAGCAGGAGCCGTCACTTGCCTTTTAGGAAATAAGTTCAAAGACACTATTTTTTTTTCTTAGTGTGAATATCAAATTTAGGTAGAGATGGAAATGCGAGAAAAATACATAGCAGCCCTTAACTGTTTTAATCTGTTGAGCATTTTGTGAGTCCTTACGATTGAAGTTTTACAGTGAGAGCAGAAACTTTCCCTTTTGGAAGCAGCACTCGTTAGCAATATAAATCCATATCTTTTCAAAAGACCCATCATTCTCTTAGGCAAGTTACATCTTGCCTACTTGCAGTAGCACACCTGGCCTAGCTAAAATAAAGCTTATTTCAGTGCAGCTAAATGCAAAATCTGTGCTGAAAAGTTGCCAGAAACTCTGAGCGAGTCTGAAAAGATGAGAGGTGTTGCAGCAGTATGACCTGATTCCCTGCTTTTTGCCCAGACCTGGTCAAATGTGAGTGTTTTTGGTTGGAGCATGGTAATCTGTGCTTGGCATGGCAGTGGGGAGCAGGGCAGTGCTCAGCACAGAGCCCATGGGATAAACTTACTGAGTAATATACATCTCCAGTGTGTCCTGTCCCACCTTTTAACTACCACTGGTGTCTTTGTAAGAAGAACTGCTGTTTTTGAGGAACACAGTGTTGGTTTCCTGCTTCGGAGCATCAGAGCAGCCAGCACAGCACTGAGATGGGCCCCACAGACTCCAGCTTGTGCTGGCTCAGGTCCTTTCACTGTGTGTCTCCTCACAAATGACATTATCCGTATCAAAGAGAGGGACGGGAGGGCAAGCCTGGCAGATTTCTACGGCACGGCTTCCTTCAGCTGCCATGCTATTTTTATTTTAATTGTATTTTTAAAATTACTGTAGCAAAAGCATTTGGTGAACCTCAGAGAAGCCGAGGAGCTCGGAGATGTGACCTACTTTAATTCCTTTCCTCGCATGCCATTGCAAGTTCTGTGTAATTATTGCTTTTCCTCCCCCACAAAAGAACTGGCTCATCAGTTTGGGACATTGACTGATTTTGAGCTGCCTCGCCTCGCAAGCCGAGGGGAGGGGAAAATCCATTTGTCCGAGGGGAAGCAGCCTTCGTTTGGGAAGATTTTTCTGGGCTAGGCAGTGCCATGTGCTGGGGGACTGTTGAGGAGGAATGGGAGGATGAGATGTTGGTTGAGGAGGAAAAAATCATGGTTTTTTTTTTTTGGTTTGTTTGTTTTCTCTTTCTTTTTTTATTCTCCCTCTTAGTTTTTTGTGAGTTTGTTTGGAACAGGGTTCTGTGACATCGTAGTTATCACCTTGGACTTTCTCCCAGGGGGCTTGTCCAAGCTGTGGCCAAGTTTAAATAGGATTTGGGGCTGGATGTTGGGGCCAGGCGTGCTGTAGCAATCTGCACTTAAGCAGGACGCGTCTGCAGGAGGTTAAATCATGGTTGGGTGGAAGAGAAGTGGATCAGAATGCCGTGCTACGACTCAGTTCTTGCACGTAATAAAATGATGTGGTATAAAAACAAACAACAACTGCATAAGGTTCACTCTATTCCTTAGGCTGGCCTGGGAGAAGTGTGCTGGGCCGAGGTGAGCAGCTGGCAGGACCGGGCAGCCGGGCACCCAACCAGCTCTGCCAGTTCTCCAAGTGCCCTGCTCAGTGTCTGTGTTGCAATGTTTAATTTGTTTCAAGAAAAGCAGCATTTATAATTGTCAAGGCTGCTCTAGGCCACCCAGCTGCTTTTAATAATTATTTTAAAAAACAAAGAAGTTTAAATGTTGAGTGGTTCCTGAGCTTGGTTGTGTTGAGCATTGTTTAATCACAAAAAATGGCCACGCTTAGGTCCTACGGTGTTGAAGGACCCAGATGCAGCTGATGTTGTTGACTCACCCGGGGAGCACAGGTATTCCAGCCGTGCAGGATTAGCACAGAGGCATTGTAATAAATCTGCAGTGCGTGGCTGCTCGCTAATAGCCCTTCTACTAACAATTCAGAAACGTTTGAACCATCTTCCATTAGTATGGCAGGGTGCCCAGGAGCCACTGCTACAATAAGGAGTGACCCTGGTGTCTGCAAGTTCAAAATAACCCTTTGTGAGCCGCCTGGAAGGGCAGCCCTCCAGCCTGGCTTTAATTCCGGGGTTTGCTGAGCGCTTCTCCCTGCTGCCAGGTACGCAGTCCTTCTTCACTGTGCCAGTGAATAAATACTGCTTTCAACTGAAAGACTTCTTTCCCCAAATCCCACCACTAGGAAGTGGGGAAGATGAATTTCAGAGGCAGAGTGGGGAATAAGCGAGATGAGACTTCAGACAAGCTGCTAAAATTAAAGAGGATTTGTATAGTCAAGTAAAAATGGGACCGTGTACAAAAGAAACAACCGCCGACTTGCTTATAGGGAATGTGAGTCGATGTTCTCAGCCTCCAGAACTGGTGCTTGAAGGTGAAATTGTGCAATTTTTAACCTCTTGGTTGTAATTTACTTCTTTTACATGTTGAATAGCAATAGTCTCATGCACAGCCTTTGGCAAACCTGGAAAAGAAGTAGGGTTGTGTTTTTATTGTCTGGATTTATGCAATGTTCTGTTTTGTTTTTATGTTGCTCTTGAAATGCAAATAAGGGACCTGGAAAAAAGCTATAGATGGGAACGGATGCAAGAAAATATGAAAAACAGTAAAACCCTGTTTAACTAAATATACATGCTCTTACCTTTTGTCCAGTCTGTCTGTTATAAGCAGAACCTTTCCCAAGCGAACTCTAACACTAAGTTGGGCAGTGAAGTTGGTTTAATTGCTTTGCTACTTGGTTCTGTGTAGAACGTGGTCAGGAAGATTTTATATTCTGCTGTTGCTGGAAGCAAAAACACTGAGCAAATGATCCCAGCCTCATCGTGAGTTTTACCTTAAAGATCGAGAGGTTTAATTTCTTTTTTATTTTTTTCCATTCTTCATTTGGGATTCTGGAAAAAGGTGATACGTTTCCTTCCCCTTTGTTTTGTATAATAGATTGCATGAGAAGATTCTTCTGTAATGACTCTGAAGATTAGTTAATTATTTCTGAGATTGTGTTACAGATATTTTATGATCATATTGTACTTCCCAGTACTCTTGCTTAGCTTAGGGACCAGAACTCCGTTGCTTTGTGCATCTAATGGAATTTCTGTCTTGAGATGAAATCTTCAGACTTTGATGCCTGGACCCAAAGGTTCGGATCCTGAAGGTGACCTGTAGCTTCTCATCATGCCATTAAAAGGCAGTGTAACCATTTTAGGGTTTTTGGTGTGGCATTTCAAGCTCGGGGGTGATTTCTGTCTCCCTTGTTACCAAGCCTTTGTGCAGAAGACATACTGATGCTGATGCTTTACTGCTTTTTACTTTGCCCCTTGTCTGGAACCAAGTCCTGCACTGGCTATTGTATAAAGGAGTCTTCGTCCTGTAAGGAGCAGACCGTGAAGAACTGGGACAAACAGGAAGAAATCACAGGGCCGTTCCCAGCAGCAGGAGGTGGCCTCACTGGTCTCTCTGCTGTTTACTTTGAACTTGGCATGCTCCATGTCTTCCCTGGCTTGGCTTCCAAAAGCACACAGCCAAGCCCACGAGCATGTGATAGTTGGCATTTTTGATGTGTGTTATGTGGTTGTACAGCCATAATTCAACAATCGCAGCCATAAAGACAGGTAGGAGCAAGCAGGCTACAAGTTGTAGGAATCTTTAATCTTTGCATGAAGCCTGGACATGTACTTTTTTTTTTTCTGCTCCTGAGAAGCAGTCTGCTTGCTTTAAACGTGGATTTGGGGTGTGAGACATCAGCATAACTGCTTTGCAGCCATCACAGCTGGGCTGCAGCAACTCGAGTACCTCAGGCACCATGGGAGCAATGGGTCTGAGGCCCATTGTGCCTCCACGGCTCAGTCCAGCTGGGCCCAGTGCAGGGATCCCTTGGGATCCAGTCTCCCCTGGGTGACCCTGGAGAGATGTGATGGCCTGCTACAGAGCAGGACATGTAGGAGATAGATGTATTCATCTGGGGATAACTTTTTGATGCGTTTTTGCTCTTGGCCAGGGGATCTGCAAGTGATGAAACTCTGCTGATCACCAGAATTATTTATTTTTCTAAGTCTTCAAAGCTTAGGAAAACAAGTTAGGGCCACGTCATATCTTCCCTTACCAGTGATGACATTGGCAAGTGTTTCAATTGGAGCTGATTCTTTTATTTCATTTTTCTTAGTGATCTTGGTATACGTAACACTCAGTAGGGGTTGGCACGGTACTGTAGGCCTGGAGCAGGTCAGGGTGGCTGGAAGCTCTACACTTGCTGGGATACCTTGCATGCGTAACGTGGCAATGCATGCTTTGTTTTGCAAGTCTTTGCTTCCAGAGCAGAAGGATTCTTTCTGTTCTTCACATCTTCACGTCAGCCCACCTTTTGTGAGGTTTCATCTCCCATGCAGCCATCAGATGATTCAGTCCTTAAGAGCAGGGTTAATAGGGTTAAAGAAGATACCAGGAAGAAGTCCTCAGTTTATTTTGACTGCTTCACTATTTGTGGAAGTTGCCATGTTTTCAAACAGAGCATCCCAAGAGCTTGGTTTAAAGGAAGAAGGGAAGACTTAGGATCTGCAACTTCCTTACGTTTGTAGCTGTCATGGGTATCCCCTGCTTGTTGGTGCTGTGCAGTTGGTAAAGCTTTTTTTTCCAAGGCCTGAATAGTTTCTATCAGATTTGAACAGTTAATGTTTTTAAACAGTGGAGGGGAGAAAAAAAACGATTTGGAGTGCTGTTCGTAATGACGGGGGATGTTTTTATGTTTTAAAATTATGAAAGGAAGATGAGTAGCATTGAAAGGAAAATATTTTATCAGAGCACAGAGACTTCCTGACTTCCTGGCCAAGGCAGAGCCAGGCATAGCTGGCAGCTAGCTGGCAGAAATGCAGCACAAATAGGACAGCGGGGAATCCAGTGACTTTGGAGAAACAGATGGATGAATTGCAAACACTGTGTTGTCCCCCTTTGTGTAAGGAGACATGCTCAGCCTTTGTGACTTTAGTTCCCTGTTGGCTAACAGTAGTTAGTCACAGTGGCCAGGAGCCACTCTGCATTTTTGAACCAGTGGCCGTTGCTTTTGTAAGCTGAGTTGGGTATCCATCATCCCATGAGAAGACATGGAGCTACTCTGAAATACTAGCCCAGCACTGTGTACCATCAGCTTGTACCAGGGAGATGAGAAGGTTGCAAACCTGGTTGATACCTGGGCTTTCATTTGCCTCTGCTGCTATCTCCTACAGAGAGTGGGAAGTTTTGGTGTTTGTCTCAAAGTCATTGGGATCTCTGGCTATTCAGCTTCAGGCATAGTTCAGTGTTTCCTTTCCATGTAGCTCACCCAGAGTGGTCTTGCTGGATCTTCCGCAGTTCTCAGAAAAACAGCAGGGCAGGAGAAGCAGCGGGAGGAGTGTTTGCCAGCCTGGCATCTCCCATGGGGACATTCAATTTTGCAATGAACCTCTTGGATTCGTGACAGGTCAGGTCTGTTGACCCTTCTGGGCATGCTGTAGTGAGTGTTTAGTTATTTACTAAAGCCTTTTGAAGCGAAAGTGGCTTGATGGGATCTGAGGCTTTTGTGTTACGGAGAGTTGTGTGAGAATCTTTGCTGGGGTTAGCTATTAGCTGATTGTTTAATTATTTGGCTCTGTAACTAAGTAACTAAATGCCTTGAGCTTTAAGATAAGCAGCTCTTTGTTAACATTTTAATAAACGGAGACAACCAATAATTATTTAAAATCTAAGGAAGTATAAATCTCTCGTTTCAGTGACCAATCTTGAATAGAAACATGACTTGGAATATAATTGTGTGCCTCATAATAATATTTAATAGGGCCTTTCAGAATGTCCTCGGTCCTCCTTTGTGGTCATGGCTTTTGTACAAACAGCATTTACTCCATTTGATGGCTGGATGGCGTGAACCGTGCTGTGACCGTATGAGCAAGCAAAGCAAAAGTTCCCATCTGTTTATTTAGCAGGGACTTGGTTTTCCATGGGGTGCTGTTCAATGGCTGCACCTATAAAGTTTCAGTATGCTTACATTGTGTGCAGCACTATTACAAATAAGGACGGAGCTGGGAGTAAACAATAGCAGAAGCAGTGTTCCCTCCTTTGTCCTCCAGTGTTTTACAACATCAACAGAAATGTTACACATGCCTTTGTTTGTTTGTTTTTTAGGGGTGACAGGCAGGTGTTATTCACATCTATTGAAGCACCTTTGCAGTAGGAACTGATGCTGCAATTATAGGATTTGCAGGTGAAGTCCCTTAGAGAGGAATCCTGGGCTGTGCAGAGGTCACCAAATGAAGTGTTGGGTGATGACTTACAGTTTATGGGGGTGGCTCAGGGATACAGCTTGAGGCAGGAGGAACATAAACCTGTCATCGAGTCATCATCAGATGTGATGCCAGGTTATCAAGCCTTGCTTGGCCGCTTGCACTCCGGGCCATCTCCTCCTCCTGCCTGAGATGTAGCTGGTTCTTTTTGCTTAGAATCTTTGGGTTTGGGACAACTAATGCTCCCCCGAACACCAGAGGATGGGTGCAAGTGAAGGCTGAGTGTGGCTTGTTCCTGTGATATGCTGAAGAGATGTGGAAGTGGGGAAATAATCCTCATGTAATCCTCAGGGGCAGCCTTGCTGTGACTGTCGTAGAGTGTGCAAGGTTTGTCCCTAAGTCGTGGAGCGGAGTACAAATGGCTTGTGAACGGGTTCAGTGTCCTGGGGGAGTTGACTTTGCAGGGTATGGCTGTTTATGCACTGCTGGGAATTTGTTAACAGTTTGAACCCGTCAATTTTCATTGTGAAGCTATTGGACAGGCTAATAATGCCTCCGAATCCCACCTGTTCTCTGTTTGCATTTGGGCACCATTTCAAACCCACACTGAAAAAGTTTATAGGCAAACATTATAAAAAGTGACAGTCTTAAGTGCTGCTACATTCTAGTTTGGCAACACAAAGGCTCACCTGAAAGAGCTCACTATTTCCAAACATGACTTCATTACTTCATGACAACGCTTGGTGATGGATCTCCTCTGATACTCTGATGAGAAAGACATGCAGGAGGATAGCGTTTGCTAAACTCTAATACCTTAATACCTGCTCAACCTTTAATTTTACCTTTTGCTGCTAACTTTCTTTTTAAAGCTCTATCTGAATTTGGATTTCTGTTGAAAGACTTGGAGTAAAATTGGGGATAGTAGTTTAAGAGCAGGTGAATTCGAGGATGAGAAGTAGAAAGTTGTTTTTCTTGCAGCCTGTGTGAGCATCCTGCAAGTGTCTTGGTGCTGCTCAGCACAGCATCTCAGGCACCTGGGGGAGGGCTGAGCTGTCCTCACCCGTGTTGGCTTTAACAAAGACCTTTTAAAAGACTTGGTACGTTTTCAGCACAGTGCAAACTCTGTAAAAGAAATGTACTTTGCAGGTGGAGTGCTTACAAAGAAGTCTTGTGAACGTCAAAGTAAATTATCCAGCTAGTGTCAGCTATTTATTTTTTAGTTTATTTTGACACTGGATTCTGAATTACAAATATTCTCTGGTATACACAAATGCATTTGTTACAGATGTATGTACAGCCCACACTCCTTCTGGAAATGCCATTTCGAGCAAGCACAGTGCAGTACTCCGTAAAACACCTGCACTGCAGATCCGTGGGTGCCTGTCTGCATCAGCAAGACCGAAAGAGTTTGTAAAATGTGAAGCTTGTTGTGGGCTTCAAGATGGAGTTTTTCACTCTGGGAAATGTGGAGACCCAGTTATAAAATCTAAATCTGAGAAACCTTTTAGTGCCCATAAATGATCTTGCTTGGGTTCTGCCGAAATGGTTCTCCCAGGCACTGCTGGGATGATGTGTGCCACATCTGCTGTCTGAAAAACACTCTTGCCTTAGGGGGCGAGGCAGGAGGAGCTTTGCTGGCTTTGCAGGGGCTCATCCCTGGATCTGTTCTCTTTTTGCATCAGGCGAGCTACCATCCAGCTCCCTGAAATGGTGCGGGTTAGAATGAGCAGGAAGAGAAACTGGGCTCACTGCGTTCAAGTACAGCAAAAGATTTAAATGGCCAAGTGACCCACAGGGGTTCTGACAGAGCTTCAACACGACCAAGCACCCACCTACCTGCTAGCTCGCATGTGGCACTTGTTTCAGCCTTCTCTGTTGAAGGTGTGATGTGAGAAGTGAGCACATGGGAGGAATGTGGTTTTCAGGGCATGGTATTCTTAGAAGCAAGGGTGGACTCTGAGGGAATATTAAAAGAGGTGACTCCCAACAAACAGAAAACAGCGTGTGCTGTATTTATTTGCACACCCACGGGAGCACAGTTGGTGTCTGTGTCGCACTTGTCAGGGTGAGAGCTGGGCGGCAGCCTGCTGGGAGACGTGACCCTCAGGAGCAGCCAGAAATGTGTTCATGACTTTCCCCCATATTTACTTTTCTGTCTTGATGAGGGAAGAGAGGGGGTGGGAGAAGGGATGCTGTGGCTGTCAGTCAAAACCAGTGAAAAAAGCAATCCCTTATACACAATAGAGTCTGGATGCTTCATAGAGGTGGCTTGGGGGGACCCTTCACCCCTTAACAAGATGATCCATTGTCCCATGGAGATGCTGAAGCTGTAGTAACTACAGGCAGAAGTAATTTCCCAAGGATTTTTATTATTATTATTTTTAAAGACTTGGTGTTTAGTTACAAAAGAGGACAGATGGGTGAGCAATTTTGCTCAGAATGTCTGGGTACCCCATACCTTCAGAAGTTTCATTTGTGTTCCTACATATCTGATGTGCTCTGCTCAAGGAGATTGTACAATAAAGAATGAGTTGGAAAAAGATATAAAGGAAAAAGTTACTGTCGCGTGGAGCAGAGTTGGCAGTGTAGAGGGCAAATGTTGGGGCTTTGGGAAAGGTGAAAACTAAAGGGCACCATATAGGCTGTGAACAGAACTTCATGTTTACTAGCTTAGTCAGTGTGGTTTTTCTCGGCTACTCTTTTTCTCCAAAATAACTATTTTCAGGTTAAAAAAAAACAACCCTAAATCGAAAATCAAATGAAAGATAAATGTTCAGTTACAGACACAAAAGCTATGATATGAAACTGAAGTTTTTGTTTTGAGCTCTTCCTGCCTCCTCCAAGCTCTCTTTGTGCCCTTAGGTTCAGTTCTCGTCTCGCCAGGGTTGGCTCAGTGTGACTGTGGCTGGATTGTGACTGTGGCAGTTGAGATGAAGGACGTGACAGGGGACCTATCGAAGGGGAATGAGCTCTCTGTGTGATTGATTTATTTTGAAAATAAAACTTACCCGTATCTGCATGTGATTCACTTTTACAAGGCAGATTGCTGGGCTAATCTGGATGAAACCTTTTATTTAACTTGATTTCCGTGGATAAAAAGGGCCTTCACTGACTTGTGTTGGAAATTCTCTCCTTTCCCTCCTTCTTCTTCTTCTTCCTCCTTTCCTTCAACCTTCGCAGAGCCGCCAACCAAATACCAAATCTCTCAGCCAGATGTACACTCAGCACTTCCAGGAGAACCACTTGAGTTGCGCTGTCAATTGAAAGACGCCGTCATGATCAGTTGGACTAAGGATGGGGTCCCTTTGGGGCCCGACAATAGGACAGTGATTATTGGGGAGTACTTACAAATTAAAGATGCTTCACCCAGAGATTCGGGCCTCTATGCTTGCACTGCTATTAGGACCCTAGACAGTGATACTCTGTACTTCATTGTAAATGTTACAGGTGAGTGAGCTAAACATAGGTTTTGCATGTAGAAGCTGTAAAATGTCGTGTAAAAATATATAATAATACAACTTGAAACAGTCCAGTCGGGAACAGAAAGCTGAGCTGAATTTTGTAGTTGAGATATTTCGGGTATTTTTCCCTTTGTCCTGATTTGAAAATGGCATTGGTTTGTATATACAACTGCTTCGTGGGGTCTATACTAATAGCTGCCGACTAGCCCTCTGTTTTATGCCTCTATGACAGGTTTAAATTGTACAGAGTTGCTGTTATGAGGATGATAAAACCACTAAAATGAATATGAGGGTTTCCCCCCCCTCCAGTCCAAAGAGAAAAAAGGCAGTCCTACATCCTTTTACGCTGCTTTGTTTAGTTTAGAGAGAAATTGCCTTCAAGACACTCAGTTCTGGTCAGCTGAATGTCTCAAAGAGAAACAAAGCTTTTTCAGTCCAAAGATTTTTTGGAGTTAACAAGCTCTCCCTGGAAACTTTTGTAGCACTGAAGGTTTATTAGCCAGTTTTGTTAGATTTTCATAAGAACAACACAAATTCATGCATTTTCTTTTTCTATGGCTTCTGTACAACTAACTTAACTTCTCTTCTTGGTAGAGAATATAAGATGTAGCATGTTGTTTTATTTGTTTATAAAATACTCCGTTTTAAAGTCTTGGTTCTTTTTAATGTGCAGATGCTCTTTCTTCTGGGGATGATGAAGATGACAATGATGGGTCTGAGGACTTTGTGAATGACAGCAATCAGATGAGTAAGTAACAGCTCACTGCCGGAGGTGACTGGCAAGATAAGCTCCATGTGGAAAGTAACGTCTGGTTTCTTGCACTCCTGCCTTCAGAGCTTCTCAATTGTTAACTGCATGTGCTATCAAATAGTGGTATCTTTTGTCTTCTTCCATTTTCTGTTTCTCCTGGTTCATCATTTGGAACAAAAAGAAAAAAATAAACTAATATTCTTTTAAACATGCTTTCCTGGTCTGTACTTTCTGTCTCCTTTCTTGCTCGCATTTCTGAAGTTCCCTGTCTTCCTTAATTGAAGTTTGGTCTTTATCTGTTTTAATTAATCTTCGAGAACTTTAACTTTCTCTGAATCTGGACTGAAATCCAGAAGAAGCAAAGATCCCACTCTCTTTGTTAAAAAGTGGTGAGAAAAAAATGAAGTTGAGGTTTTTTTGAGGCAGATCCCTGAGTCCTTAACCTAGGCAGAAATCTCACTGGAAGGAATGGATTTGGAAATGATGGTTTTATTGTTTTCTTTTTTTTCCAAGTCTTGTCACAAATAAGGCCTTCTTTCACTAAAACCAGATGAAAACGAGGCTAAAAGAGTCTTAAACATGTGAAACTTCAGTCCCTTTGGAGAGAATTTGAAGAGCTATTCATAGGCTTTAACTAGAACGGTCGCTAAGAAAAAAAGAAAGTAAAATTCATATTGGTTCCTTATGCCCCCATGCAGCATTGCAAAACCTCCTTGGGTGACCGATAGTTTGCTATTCCTCATGCTCTGGGAAGTCAATAGCACAAAACGACATAGAAGTCCTCCCTTGGAGATGCTGGCTGGTTGCAGAAGCAGTAGCCAGCAGTGTGTTTGCTCCGTGGTGATACCATATACTTGAAGCACTTATTCGGATGAAGGAGCACATGCCTTATTTCAGCTACCCTAGTTAGTTACTATTGTATACGACTGCCCTGCTCTGAAGCTGTGAAACATTAGATGCTATTTAAAGTGATATAAGCAGTTAGCTGCCGGCGTGCCCCTGCCATCTGTCAGTGCATTACCCCTGTCTGATGCACAGGTGCAGCTTGAAGTGGCCGGGGTTAAGCAGCTGTAGGCTGCTTGGACAAAGGAATGCGGTGGCAGAGATAATTGGTGAGTTTGGAAAAGGGACATTGCTTTTAAAAGAAATTGTATGGGCAAATCCTCCGAGCCCAGACAGTGTCAGTGTTCCCCTGAAAAGGGCTTGAAGGGAGGAATTCCTTTTAGGAGACATCCCTGTTTCTGTTAATACTTCAGAATTTTATTGGTGTCTGTCAGAAGGGGGCTTGCAGAGCATTTCCCAGACAAGTGCTCATCTGAGTGCCTTTCACAGGGTGCCCACAGACTGCTGGGTCTCCTTGTGAGCTGCAGTTGGGTGCAGGGTGCAGCCTGGCCTTCCTCCTGCTGTAGGAGCACTCACAGGGAAGCGTGGGAGCCAGGAGCAGGATCGTGGCACTGCGTTCCTACAGTCTGTTTTCGATGAAAAGTTGCATCATAGTAACTCAAATTAATACAACTCTGCTGAAAGACGATTGTGATTTGGCAGGATCAGAGCTGTCTGAAAGTTAGGGGTGGGACTCAGTTTGATCCTTTTGCAAACTGCTGAAGCTTGCCTATCTGATACCTCCTAAGCCTTCCCATCAGCACTCCTGCCCATTCTTCCTATAGATTTTGTTGCATTTGAGACGCCACATCTCATTAAAAAAATGGTGTTGAAAGAATGATTGCAAATTGAATGTGGAGCTGAAGAGTAGTTTAAGTCCACGCTGAGAGAGTGCCATGAGGAAGGCAGTGCTGTGCAATGCTCAAACTCCCCTTCCCACCTTCCTGCTGTTGGGCAGAGCCTGGGGAAGTCTGGATCCCACCAGTCGTTGGTTGCTGCTCCTTAAGAGAGGAGCTCCTTAAGAGAGGAGCTCCTTAAGCGTTTCCTGAATCAGGGTTTGAGCATTGGAGATCTAAAACCATTTAACTGATAATTTACATGCAAATTACAGCTGTGATCATTAAGGATAAGCAATGGAAATTGGCCTGGTTATGCCTTTAGTGATGGAAACAAAAGGCCACGGTCTTCAAAGGTTGTTGCTTTTTGATGAAACAATTCTGATAAAGTCCAGCTGTCTTGGCATGTTAATTATAATGTGATGAGGCAGGAAATGGCTGCAGTGCCTTCCACGGGAAGCTGAGCCTTGGCATCCTCATTCCTGCATATTTAAACCCAAAGCAAACCTTTTAGAACTGGTTTATTTACTGAGTGGAAGTATTCTTTTAAGCTTTTTAAGAATTTTTCTTTGCCTCTGTTACAAACCTATTTACTGAGGCCCAGGTTCTCAAATGCAGGTGGAGGGAATGAGGAGAAAATCCAGCCTATGCTGCCCTGAAAACGCATCCTGGAGGATGGAGGTGTAGGTGCTCAGGAGCTGGAGCAGCAGCCTGTTCTCAGGAGACAAGGGCACTCGTGTGCATTCGTTCAGCTGTATGGCCTGTGTATGTTTTTAGGGAAGAGGCATGGATAGCAAATTTCACACTGCCTTTGATGTCCTCCTAGCCTGACAGATATTTTAACTGTCTGAAAAAGGCAATGTGGTAGATTTGTTCCAGACTGCATCCTGAATATAGCTTTCTATTACTTCCAGCTTTTGTTGAAGTGATTAGTGCTCAGGGGGAAGGTGCAGGGTTGGTTCCACCACAAAACCAGTCCTCTCTGTCCAGAAAAGGGCTGTGTTGGATGATGGGTTCTTCCCCTAGGTGCCTCAGCCTGGTGCCAGACAGCCATCTCCATGGGCGTGGGCTTGGACTTCCAGTAACAAAACTAAGGGCTGTCTGCCATCAGTTCTTACTGGTGGTGTTTGCCTGGTGCTTGCTGCCCTGTCATCGTTGGGATTCTGAGAGATGGACCTAACTGTAGTCCTGGCAAGGCAGCACTGACATGGTGGTTGCACTGAGGCCTGCCAGCAGGAGTTTGCTGGGGACCATGGGGTATCCCTGAGGATGCTTCTGCTCCGCCTTCGACTCTGGTCAGGCGATGGGAAGTTTATAGCTTTTTGTTTTGTTTTGATTTTTTTCCCCTTATCATCCCTTAGACTATTTCTTCTGGGCCAAGGAATGGTAAATTGGCACTAAGAACAAAAAAGTATCTAAATGTAATCCACATGCTGTGCTTTTTCATGCCTTGAAGAATTTCGGAAAGGATAAAACAAGGTTCAAATTCATCAGATCCTGCGGAGTGGAAACCCGCTCAAGGGAGCAGCAAAAATTGGATGCTGCCTAGAAGTGTTTTTTAATTAAAGGTCAAATGCAATTGCACTGAAAACCTCGGGGTGACTTGATGTGGTCATACCAGGTGCACTGAATGGCTCAAGGTGCTCCTCGGGCAGGCTTGGAAGGGACTACTCTATGTCTTTGTATTAGATGCGTTCAGAAAAAAAAAAAAGAAAAGAAATTCTGAAGTAGTCCCCTGGGCCGCCTAATTTCAATTTCACATGCAGGAGATTTGCCTGATTAGATGTAATGTATTTGCAGCAGAGTGCAGTGAGGGTCAGCAGGATATTTTCTTCGCTAATGAGAGCTCTAAAAGCGATCAGGAATTCCCACCCCTTCCCCTGCTGCTCACTGCTGCTGCCTGTGGGGCTGGTGCTGGTGTTACTGGGAGCTTCTCCCAGTGATGCATCCCTCATCCTGTTAGCAGGGTGGCATGTCACAGAGATGGTCTGTAAGGAGTCAGCCCTTGTTCCCAGTCTGGACTTTCCCTCCCTCTCTCTGCGGCTGCTTTTCTTTGATCCTGCCAGCATCCTCCCAGCCTGCTTTCTGCTTCCACCTTTTCCACAGAGCAAAGTGTTTCTTCCTTGTGCATTTCTTGTATGTGAGGATTATCTGGGCACTTATTTACAAGAGATTTTTAAAGGATGGGGGAATCGTATGCAAGACAACCAAAGGATGAACTGCAGTGTAATGCAGGCTGGTATTTATACAAAATACTTCTATAAAACTTGGCTGCATGAGGCAGCCTTGTTGTACGATCTGCTCATTAGTGGTCGGATCCTGACCCACTCGCATGCCTCAGTCCTGAGCTGTGTCCCATTGAGGGCTTCCCATTGAGCTGGGTGTGGGCTGCAAAGCATTGCTGCCTTGGAGGGGTCATGGAGCCTGAGCTTAGAGCTCCTGATTGCCCGTGGGTGCTTCCTGGGCCATCGGTGCTTTGGGCACATGCAAGTGCTTGGGATGGATGCGGTGTGTGGGGACAGTGATTGCTGCAGAGCTTCCAGCCCTCTGATGAGCCTCACGACCTCCTCTGGACCCTTTCCAACAGCTCCATCTCATTTTTGTGCTGGGCTCTGAGATGGCAATATAACCAGTTTGGATGGTTGAGGAGCTGACCTGCTACAATTGACTATGCGGACATTATGACCTGATGTTGGTTATGTTGCCCTGTGAGATGTGTTTACCCATCCAGGGAAAACAGTCTTGTAATATGTCAGTACCAACCTGTAATTCTGCCTTCGCCTCGTAGAGACCTAATGTAATTTGGTCTTTGCATGTAGTGTGTAATTCCTTTGGTTGGCTTTATTTAAAGTCTTCTGTTGGTTTAATGTGATCCTGGTTTTAGCAAATAACATTAGCAGTAATTTTCCTTGCATTTCTAATTCACTTTAGTATATGTAACAATTTCTTAGTGTGCTAGTTAAATTTCCAATAGTTACCTGATTTTCTATTTTGATTACATGCGCAAATTTGCTTTGCTTTTCTACTTCATTAGTTTAAACTCTAATTGCCACTTCAGGCAAAAAAAAAAAAAAATCACTTATCGTTCTTAACATCATTTTAAGACTGCTTTTGGAATGTTTTCTTTATACAGAAAGAGATGTTGTTAAAGGATTTATTCCTGTATTTTCTATCCAGCTGTATTTTTATTTAGGGAGGGGGGCGGCAGGATTTCTGAGTTTACACTGATTGCAAGAGCTGCTATAAATATTTGAGGAACGGAAGAGTTTATTTATAGTGGAGTGTAAGGCTGCTAATGAAGGAAATGAAACAGGGCTGAGAGAAATAGAGTTCTTTTTCTGGACCCCTCTAGTCCTAAAAATTCCACACTAATCTGATTTGCTTCGGGAAAATGCCATTGTAAAATAAATTAATGTTTCCTAGTGTTAAACAGATCTTGAGTACTTAACTTCTTTCAGCTGTAATGGTGATATAACCGAAGCGATGTCAGAAAAGCAGTGTGGCCAAAGTGACATGTGGGTCCGGAGCATGGGCTGATCTTGGGTGTTTGGGGTAAAAGAAGATGGGTAGATGTGTGTTCAGTTGTGCTGTGTTTCACGTTCCAGTATGTGACAGGGGATTGATGTTTCGGACAAAAGAGGCATTTTCTCTGTGCTGGTGGGCACTAAATGACAAACTCTGTTGCTGAGTTTTGGTGATCCATGCTGCTCTTTGGTTAAGTTTTCGGGAAATGTATTCCATTTGCAAATATGTTTTAATGGCTTCTGAACAGCACCATCAGCTTTGCCATGTTGCTCTGTGAGCTTAAGTGGGCTTCTAGGCAGGTGGCTGTGCTTATCCTCCTTCAGATGGGGTAAAGATTAAGGCTGAGGCTTCAAACAGCTCTTGTGCCTTTGTCAAGCTTTCAGAACCGGGGTTTCCTGAGTACTTGCAATAACTCAGATGGTGATCCCTGATCAGTGGAGTCTGCTGAAGCTTGGTCCCTCTGTCTTACTCAACATCGACGAAGTGAGGAATATCTGTGGTTAATTATTGGAATTTTCTCATAAATTATATATTCAAGGCTGCAGACTGAGCTGTTTGCAAAACTCTGATCAAAGCTTGCAGCAGATGATTTCCAGTCCTGTACTCTTCCTAGAACACACTGTCCCCACTGAAACAAATGCAGCTTCCATCCATGGAAGGGGCTGGAAAGGGAGGTTGGGTGCCAAGCACTGACGTTTCTGGATGTTTTTCCTTGCAACAGGGGCACCCTATTGGACACACACAGACAAAATGGAGAAAAGGTTGCACGCAGTGCCAGCAGCAAACACTGTCAAGTTTCGTTGCCCAGCTATGGGAAACCCAACACCAACCATGAGATGGCTGAAAAATGGGAAAGAATTTAAACAAGAACATCGTATTGGTGGCTATAAGGTAAGATCTCATGAAGTTATTTCGCAATTTCTGTTCTTGACCAAAGCTGAAAAAAAAATGAAGCAACTTGCTGAAGTCAACAGAAAATCTTTCAATGGGCTTGGATCAAATTTAGAAGAAAAAAAAAATTGTTTTCTTCTGAGGGAGGGTGGGTGGTTTCTTTGAGTGTTATTGAGCTTTAATTTTTTTTTCCCTAACATTCAATACCAGTACAACTAAGGATTGCTTATAAAGACTTATTTGGAAAACTAATGACTGACACTGCAAAATGCACTAAGATCTGAAGATTTTGCCTCATTCATTTTCAGCTGCACTGTTAAAGCCACAGTGGTGATTACAGGCAGTTTAATAACAGAAGGGTCAGAAGTTATTATTTTCTACAGAGTTTATGGTCTGTGAAACTGAAATGAGAAGCAGAATTTGAGGGAAAGTAACAACAGTTACTTAGAAGGGCTTGTTTGAATTTTAAATAGTTTCAGATTAGATGTCCCATTTGAAGCTGGTGATTACTGATTATGAGAGCAGTTTGGGAAGTCCAGCTTGTGCTTGAACCTTTAACCTCCAGGTATCTGCCTGGATCAGGTCAGAAGTCATAATGGGGTCATCTTATCCCAGGGAATGGGAGCTCAAGTTTTGGATGCCAGGTTGCTGTTCGTGCATGCGCTGTGCCATCCTACACCAGATTTCTGAGCCACACTAATCTCTTCTTTGGGATTTCTGTCCATGCCCCGAGTACCTCATACAAGGCTTTGAAATGAGAAGTTTCTGAGGTTGACTCTCTTCGTGTCGTGGTTCTAAGCTGCAGTGTACTGCTGAGGAGCCCACCTGCAGCCATCGCTTCGTGGTCCAGGTGCCGAGCTTTGCGGGGCTGGACAGAGTGGGTGTGGATGTTGCTTCGTCGGCTGTTGACTCAGAATCCTGCTCATTACAAAAAATGTTTTCCAGTGCAGAGGAGGACAAGCCACCTTTCCTCTCTAACTAGATTTACTGTAGAAAGTGTCAGTTTTTCCAACGTTTGTGTTAGCAGAGAGTGAAGCCCAGAAAATCTCCCTGCGCGAACGCTAATTATCCAAGTAGACTTTTCCATCTATTTGCTTACCCCATAAATTGCTGTTGCTTATGAGTGTACACCTGGCAGCACCTTCTGCCTTTCATAATACTATGGAGTGTTAACGAATTGGCTACAATTCAGTGGTTTTTCACCTTTCACAGTGCTTATTTAAAATAAATAAATAAAAAACCCAATTAAAAAACCCCTTAATCCTGTCTTGGAAAATAATAGTAACCGTTTCAGTACAGACTGAGATGTTGTTTGAACACTGTGCAACTCATGAAGGGGAAACGCAGGTATCACTCTTGAAAACCATGAAGGGTAGTTGGTGCCTTGTGAGGTAGGACAGAGATACCTGTCTCTGCTTTGGGAGTGGGCTGCAGTGGGCTGAATCCCCCCTACTGCTCCTGGCTTTGGTGAGAGACCTAGGTGAGCTCATTCCTGCTCTATGGTAGGCACACATAAAGTGGCACAAATTAAATTTTGGTCATGTGTATTAAATGTGTACAATTTCCTAGGTACGTATGCGCTCCGGAAAGAAACTACAGATCCCTATTTCTAAAGCCAGCTGGATAAGTGAAGTATATACCTATAATTCAAAATCATGAAACTTCTTACATCTCTTTGGTCTAAAGGAAAAAGAGAGGGTACACAGCTGTGGATTTTAGGCTTTCTTGTTGCTCATAAATACATCAGCTTTAAAATGACCTGGAAGCATTTACTTACTGTCATTCTGCTTACCGAATCCGAGTATATTCCAGATTCTTCTGGTGTTTTGAGTAACTGTGCTTTTAAGGTGGAAACACTTTCAGTGGATGACTCCTAAAGAATGAGGTCTCCAGAGCTGCTGGACACTGTGTCCTTTATTTGTTGGTGAGGCTGAAGTCACTGCAGGCTTGCTCAAAATGATTGGGGAATAAGGAGAATAGTATTTTCTTGACAACTTTATACTGATGCATTTTCTGCAGAAGAAAACCCAGAGGAGGGTCAGTCTTCCTGTACTGGCCCACATGCAGCCAGCTTTAAGATCCACTCACAATATTTCTTATACACCAGCTTGTTTTAAGCCTAGGCATTGCAACATGTAAAGTGCTTCCGACACAGATCTTAGTACACAAAATACTTTGAGCAAATAGGAGTGAACCAAATGTGGCCGTATCTGCCATTGCCAGTTGACTTAATGCTTCCTTTTGGAAGGGGTTTTAAGAACAAAGAAAGGGAAGGAAGAAGTGAAGTTCTCCAGTAATCCTCCAGCCACCTCACTCGGGCTTTGAGCCACGATATCTCTTCTTTGTATGCTCTGTATCGCAATCAGATAGCGGCCTGTAGCACTTTGTCCCTCTGACTGGGGAATGTCTTGAGTCAATTTACATTCAGGCAGACTAGCAGAAGGGTGTATGCTCTGGCCAAGATAGCTCCCAGTGCGAAATTCCTCCACCATGACTAATTCTGGGTGGTGAAATTCAAAATTGACCCTTCTGTTTTTCAGAGCATACCTGCAGTAAGGAGAAGAGGATTGGTTATTGGTTTCTTTTATTGCCTCAAGCGTGGTAGTGATTCTTGCTGTTGTGTTTTAAGATAATTTATTATTTTTTAGAGATAATGCTGTAAATCCTCTTTGTGAGAATACAGCAGCCTTCACTTTTCTCTACACCACCCGGAAAGTAAATGTACTTCTATCAGTGGACACTGTTTAAGTATTAACAGGTGTGTGTTTTCGCATATGCCTTTTGATAAGCTTCATCCCTACAGTGGTCTTTCCTGCATTTACATTGAGCCATGTACATATAGAGTAGAGGAAGGAATGCTGACTCCTTAGGACCTGCAGAAACCTGTGGCTTTTCTGTGGATATTCTGTACTTGTTCTCATTCCCTGAGCAATACTCATTTGCCTGATCTGTGTAAATTTTGTGGGGAAATGGATTTTGGTTTCTGACCTTTTTTCTTTGAAATTCATTTAATATTGACCCATTTGTACTTTTTTTTTTTTTTGGTGAGCAATGAAAACTTTAACTCATGCATCTAATTACTGAGATGACTTTATTATCAAAATTAAACAGTCGTCCACAATTATTGCTTATGCAAAATGCAAAGTATTTCCTTACCCATTGCATTTTGATTCCAGTTAGGCTGGCTCACCAGCAGGTTATGTTTAAAAGATAGCTGGATATATTTCACATTGGTGATTTAGTTTAAATATCAAGTTATCTGGAGAGATGATCTGAAAGGATTGGTTAAATTTCCTGGAGAAGATTGCCCAAAGAAAGCATCTCAATGATTTGCTAGAAGTGTCAGTATCTGATTTTCAGTGGTCTTTCAGTACTTAAAGGGAGCATATAAACAGCAGATTGGCAATTTACGGTCTGGTAGTGATCAGGCTGCACAGAGAGCTGTGGGTGCCCCATCCTTGGAGGTGCACAAGGCCATGGATGGGGCTCTGGGCAGCTTGAGCTGTCCCCATGGCAGGGGATTGGAACAGGGTGGGCTTTAGGGTCCCTTCCAACCCAAGCCATACTGTGACTCAGAACGAGGGGTCCAGTTTGGGGGTCTTTGGGAGAAGCTGCCCTCATCCCTGGCAGACTTATTCAGCTGGGCTTTGCAGCACTGCACTTGTAAACAGAAAGCAATCAGCCAAAGCTGAATCTAGTTGAATCCAGACTCACAACATAAATCCAGTAGTATGATAATCTGTCATAAATGCTTTTGGCTTTCGCAGCAGTTATTTAGCTTAAACTAAAGAGACTTCAGTTTGTATATAAAAAAAACTTCTCTTGCAACTCATTGGATTTGCTGAATTACTACTTACTGGAGTTGCAAGAAGGGAAATGACACGAATAGTTTCTAATATTTCCATGTAGTATATGCAATTACTAAAAGTAAGATACTTTCTTATTGAGTGCTACGCAACTTCTCGTGTTTTCCTATCAGCTGATTACTTACAGCTTCTTACATTTTTTATTTCATCTTTTCTGGAACTATGTTCTATCCTTCCTGTTTTGTGATCAAATAAGTTAAAAACACTTGTTACAAATTTATAAATTCAGAATTAGAACGCGTAATGGCAAAAAAAATCAGTTAACTTCAATCAAGTCTCACCCCAAGCAGATCATGAGTTAGTAAAATATTGATTTAGCAGTGTTATACAGTAATTCTTTCTGAGCAAATGCTGTCTTAATATTCTATTATCTCCTTATTCCATCAGTAAACTTTTTCTATCTTGTTAAACTTATTTTTAAGCTCCCGATGCTATGAATAAAAACCAAAAACAGAACTCAACCAATGTATTGTTTTGATGCGTGGCACCAAAAGGGGGAGCTGGGGAGAGGGACTGTGAGCTTGGGCTGGAGATTTTGGGGTCCTGTTATTGGTACAGTGCTTTGTTTTTCATCCATGTCCTCCACCAGCTGCTGGGGGTTCACCTGCGTTTTATTTGCCCTCCCAAGTGCACATGGCCAGTCAGGACTCCTAAGGCTTTGACTGAAGGCATTTTTAGTTACACTGTTGGCAGCAGCCCTGAGCAGCCCCTTCCTCCTGGGTAAGGACCTACAGAACAGCAGAGCAAGGAAGCTGGGTTTCAGCCCTGCAGTTGTAATGACCTTTCAAGAACGTATAGTTGCTGGAAGTGCTGCTGAATGGTCAATAAATTTTTCTGGAGTACTGCGCTGAGTTACTACTTTCAATTTGGATGATTAAAATTACTGTACCAGACCGTGTTTTATTCTATTTCCTAAAACGTGGACTTTGCAGTTTAAAAGCTGCGTATTACAGCTACGTGACGTTAAGGTTTTTGAGAACTTTGTCAAAAGGGTAATTCTGAAACAAGGGAGTAATGGATAGCCAGTAAGAGGTCATTTTGGGCCCTGGTTTATGATGCAGAGAATATATAGTACGAGGTGGCTATATATCCTCCCGGTATTGGGCTGGATCCTATTTTCTATGAGACTGTTGCCAACACTCCTTTTGAATTCAAATGGGAGCAGAATCAGCACTTTTAATGCATTATGTCCAAGGATTGTGTGAATAAGTGCATATCTTTTTATTCTGTTTCAGCGAGGGTTCTCTTTTCATGCACTCTTTTGGGGAGGAGCCACCACTTCTTCCAGCTGTGGTGCCCTATAGCATTAGGAGATGTGATTCCCTGGGAGACAGCCCAGACACTGCCCTTCTGCACTTTGTCTCTCCAAAACACGGGCTGTGTAATTGAGCTATCAGAGCAAAACACAGGCCTGGATGTTAGGGGATCATATCCATCCCTTATTGCCATATTGTAGTTAATATTATCAGATGATTGTTTGGAGACAGATGGGTAATATCTGGAGGGTGTGAATTCACGTTGGAGTGGATTGAGAGGTAAGCTGGCAAGACAACTGCTGCTAATTGGTGCCGTTGTTTTAAGCCCGATAGAACTGGATGTGCACTGAAGGCTGAAGTGCTCAAATTAGGGCTGAGGGTACGTTTGTAATGGAGCACATGAAAACTTGCACTGCTACAGCCACGCTGTACCTGATCAGCCGTGAATAAAGTATTTCAAAGCCCCGCTGAACATAGAGCAATCTAATTTTGAACACGGACTACATGGATTAACTAATTGCAGAACAGTTATTTTGGAGGTGGAGATGGGGATCCTGTGCTGGAGTTCTCAGCTTCTGTTTACATCCCTCCAGGTCCGCAACCAGCACTGGAGTCTCATCATGGAGAGCGTAGTCCCATCCGACAAAGGAAATTACACGTGCATCGTGGAAAACCAGTATGGCTCCATCAATCACACTTACCATCTCGACGTTGTCGGTAAGAAACGCTCCGTCAAACACGTGAGGATGCACTTAATTGATGGCCAGGTTTCTTTATTAAAACGTTTAGAACTGAGCAGGTAGATTTTTTGCTTCATTTTGATGGTGATTTCATGATACTTGGAAGATAAGAATTCATTGCATAAGCAGATCCACAAACTTGTGCCAGTATATCCTTGGTGATCAGCCTTGGATGGGTTGGTTGTATTGAATCTGCATAGGTTGCTATCCAAGATAATCAGTTTGGCTGTGACAACAGGACTTGGTAGTGGTGCCTTTGGAGATCTGAACTGCTGTTTTTGAAATATGTCTGAGTGGGCTTTGCTCTCCCCATTTGGTTGGGTGATCTGAGCTTTGTAAGCTCTGGGAATAAACTAATTTGAGTTGGTAGTGAAATTAAAAATGAATGTTATTATTGTAAGCTATTTCTGGCTGGTGACTGGCAGCCTGACTTCTTTTCTAGAGTGAATCTTAATGTAAGTTTCAGTGTATTTGGACAAAGTTTTTATTTCCCTATCTGCTGATTATTTTAACATGAGTAAAAGTGCATCCCTTGCATTGTTTAGGACCACTTAAAGATGTGGAAAACCCCAAATCTGAAGGTTTAGCCTTCGTGCAGCAGGAGAGGAAGGAGGGCATTTTGTGATGAGGATGCTGTCAGACTGAAGCCCCAGCACAGCCCCTATGCACTGATGTTTTCAAAGCTAGTCTGAGCTCCCAGACTCACCTATCCTTGCTTTTTTTTTTAGGTAGGCTGAAAACAGCCTGGGAAATTTTACAGCATTGGCATTATTTTTTCCTCCTTGGAGGAGTGAGCCATGCACATTGTTGAGGTGAACCAAGTGGCTGGCAAAGCCATTTTTGCTTGAGCATTTATTTAAACTCCATTTATGGAGGACTCAGCAGCTGTGGCTGCTGGAGCAGGTAGTGCATGTTGCCCTGCCTGGCCTTACAGGAGGCAATGTCAGGATGAACACCTGGGGATTTATGGAAGTTCTTTAGAAATTATTTTGCTGTTTTCTTAATCCTTTTGGAAATCTAGATTGGTTCAACTTCGCTTTTGCTTAAAGCTGCATAAGAGGACAAAGCCTCTTTTGCAAGACTGGGATTTTTCCTTGCTCAAAAGAAACTGATTACAAATTCCCCTTCTTTCCTCTGTTCCTTTTCCCCATTGCTGCCCCAGTCCCAGTCTGGCGTGCTTCAAGGTGACCATAAATTTCTTTACCCATTTTTTTTTTCCTACCAAATGTGTTCATGGATGATGCAGTCACTTGAGCAAATATTTGCCAGAAGTCCTCTCACCTCCTCTCTCCCTTAGAGCTTTTTGAATGGCTTACATTGAGGAATACTGTGCAGAAGTTTATTTTTCCTGGCGATAAATTATAGTGACTTATGTAAATGAGTGGAATGGCAATAAGGATGATGTCACTTAGTGAAATGTCTACTCCTTTCCTATAGAGAACCAGAAAAGTGAATAGTGAGGTCAAGTTCTTCAAAAGTGACTGGTGTCCTGGGTGCCCAGCACATGGCATCCAAAGGGCATTTGATTTTCCCTGGGGGAGAATTCACAGTTTTGTGATACTTGGGTCCTAGGAGATGGGAAAGCAAAAGTCACTTTGGCAGATCACAGTTGGCATTGTGGAGGCTCAGTATGCTTTGTTTTTTCATTCCCTTTTGGCATTTGTTTTGGTGTGTGAAAGGGTATCGTTGTTAGTTTAAGTTGAAAACATACGTATAGGATTGTATACCCTAAGATAACTAGTGCTGTGTGTTGAATTTACTGAGAACCTCTCAAGAGATTCTGCATTGTGGAGCTTTAAGCTGAAAAGGGTATTGATGCTAAGAGAGCTCAGCCATTTCTGTGTTGCTGAAAGCTTGTGATAATTGTGGGGGTTGGGCAAGAAATTGTTGAAGCAGTAAATTAGAACAGGCCAGAAGGAGAAACTGTCAGTTTTCTACTTAAGACGTTTCTACAGAAGTTAATTTGCTGGATTGTTATTTTTTTTCCTTTTTTTCTCTTTCTTCTTTTTCTTTATATGAGTTTTCCATTCTCATAGAGCTGTAGAGAGTTAAGGGCGTTTGTTTAGAGGCTATTGCGCATGTAGACAACATCTTACAAGCTTCAGGTCATAATTTTGGGCCAGGTTGTATGTGGAAAACTGTCAGTTGAAAGCCTCTGAAATTACTTTTCCTACATGGTTTAACTGATTCCAGAGTTGATTAAGTGTAAGTAATAGCAAATGGTATTAAGCATGGTAATGTATTATATGAACACAAGCGTCTGACTACATGGAGTAACGTAGAGAACCCTCTGATTATGTCACAGATTTGGGAAGTATCCCAGCAAAAATCCTGCCAAGTAATGACACAATGCTGGTTAGGAATATCCAGTATGACTTGATGCCAATAATTTTCCAAACCTTGAACTCTTTCGACAATTAAAAGCCTGGAGCCAGCAGGGCTGAGAAGTTTTTCAGTGCAAATGTAGGTGTGAATTATTCTCGTTTTTACCTTGTAATTACTTGCAAGAACTCTCTTAAAACAGTCAACTCTGCTCAGATGGTCTTGTTCAAATTTACAAACTTGGCAAAGTGCTTGTACTGGATTTTTTACAATGCGAGTTAGAAAATACTGAAGAAGAAAGCAGTGAGTTGCTGGCACCCTCTCTGTGTAGCACCAAATACTTGTCCACATTGACAGCGTTAGGGGGAAACCATGCAGTGAGATTGGGCAGGATGTTCTGTGCTGAACGAGGTCGTTCTTGAAGTGTTTGGGACACCCTCAAGGGCCCCTTGCTTCTCGCCCTTCCTGTCTCCAGGCAGGGACTCAGGGCTGCAGCTGTGCTGATGGCATCAGTGGCTAACGGTGACCGTGCAAAATGCCGTTGGAGAGGAAGAGGAGCAGTCTCCAGCTATTTATTGGAGTGCAACCCAAAGGCTTCAAATAATATCAGCTATTTGTTGCCCAAAGGAGCATGCCAGCACGCAGTAATTGCTTACAACCTAAATGCAGAGACTGGGAGAAGGAAATGTCACTGTCTGTTTTATAGATGTGAAAACCAGCTGTGGAGCAATGAAATTTCTTGCCCTGGGTCACACAGGAAGCTGGTGGAGGAGCAAAAAATGGAGGCTGGTACTCGAATCCTCCTCCAACACCTTAATTAAACGAATGTTCTTTCCCTCGTACAGTTCAGCCCATCAGCTGCTTTCTACATGCAGCTCAAGTGCCTTTCTATTCTTCTGCATTTAATGGCAGGTAGAAACTCACAGCTTTGCAGTAAGCCTGGTAATAGACTGACTCCGTCCTCATTAAACATATATAAAGTCATACGGTCTTAAGGGAGAGTGCTTGAAAACTGTGGTTTTCACTTATGAGTTGTATTGTAGTGAATCCGGGTTGTAGGAAGCAACGTGGGAATGCAGCCACTGAGACTCGTACATAATTAGATCACTGTTGGATTGCAATTATCACTGGAGTACAATTTCAGCAGTGGCAGTTCTGCTTAAGCGTGGAAGTAACTAATTGAATTTATATTACAACAGCAAAAAAGGGTTAGCCTGTACCATGCATAGTGCAGGTAGCCATTTCTGTCCTATTTAATGTCATCATCCAGGGAAACAAAAGCTCGTTTTGGTTTCAGATGAAGTTCTGAACATTACCTCATTTACGGGATCCTACAGGCAGCTGCGGGGGCACAACACATCTCCCAGGAATGCGGAGTAAGAAGACCTTGAGCATAACTTGTCACAAATGTGTATATATATATATATTTAAAAGTCCTCTTGCAACAAGTTTAGCTTTACCTTGAGCTCTAGTTTTCCTGCTAGCCACGCCTTTGGCTCACATCGTTAAGGAACGAGATCCAGAGGCATTTTAGATGACTCTCAGCTTAAAACTTGTGCCCCAGAAGTTCTACATATGAGTGCTTTCACTGATGGTTGTGCAGAAAAGCACTTGTATTCTGAACCCTTGGAGGTTCAGAGGGTGTTGGGGTGAATTTTGCTCATGCTATTCACAGCTTGTTATTGAACAAAATCTCATTAAAATGGATTCTTCTTTTTGCTCTTGATGCTTGTTCATTGTTTATATTTCCTTTTGTTGAGGCACAAGAAAAAAAACAAAACCCTTCACTTTTGTTTCTAGTCAGCTTTATTTTTGGCTTTCCCTGTGCTCTTAAAGGCTCTTGCTGTGAGCATGGAATGGGTGTATTTTTCTTTTTTAATGACACATTTCCACTTTGTCATTCCTGAATTCGTGAAAACATATGCATTATTATTTGTTTTCACCAAGACCTGTTTTGTCAAGATGAAATTCAAAGTTAGTTTGACATAACAACAGAATGTTCCTTAATTGCCAAAGGATTATTTTTAGCAGTCGGGTTGCATACGAAAAGAACTGACAGCAGCTGAACTGAACGCGTGCCTCATGCGTTGCATCACTCTTGCCTGGCAGGAGTTAAATGTAGGTATTGCGACCAAGCCCAAACTTGTGCTGTGCTTCTGGCAGCTGGATTTGTAGTTGTTGATGTGCCTCATGGGGACAGGCTTTGGCTTGACATCCTCACCCAGGTGCCTGCAGCCTGTGGCATGATGAGACAGGGCCTGCAAGCACGCAGCTATCCCTGCTGATGCCTGCCCTCAGGTGTTTGGTTAGGCCAAGAGGGAAGAAGGTTTAATTTGGTGTACTGATAAGGCTGAGTGTGGACTTTACACCTGGCACTTGGCTTTTGGCAAGGTGTGCACACCTGAGAAGAAATTATGCAGATTGTTCAGTGCTTGAGGCTGTGCAGTTTGCTCCCGAAAACAGAGGCCACAGTGTGATGGTTTAGCTGAAGGAAAAGGAAGGCTTAGGGGTCCCTCTCTTCTTTCTTAATAAGGCAAAAATATTTCCAAAAACCCCTTAGTTTTATAGCATTAAAGCTTCTCATTTCATTGGGGTAGTGTGGCTAAATTACGTTTTATGGGCAAATACTGGTGTCATTACTTCATCTGCTGGGTGAACACTGCATTTGTCATGTTTGGAGTGCTTCCTGCAGAGCCTGCTGGGGGAGGACCGCTCTCCCTGTCCCACTTTCTGTCTTATTACAGCCCCAAGGCAGGCATTTCTCTCCCTTTTGATGAATGATGAACAGGATATTGTTTCAGCCCTCTTATTATCATTTTTAATCATGCCTCCTAATTCATGCAGTATCACACTTGTGGAGAGATACAAGCAGGAATTTGCAGGAGTTGCCCGAAGATGCTAAGCAGACAGTTGTGCCGTTCAGCATGCAGTTGGTGCATGTTGAGAGCTGTGTCTGTGCCTGCAGATAATCCCACAGCCACAGATTTTAGCTGGGATGCTCTCTCTTCAGGGCAAGTGTTTCCCAGGGCCAAAAGCATCACGGGTTTTGTCGATTAAATTAGGATTACAAGAGATGTAGAAGTGGACAGGGATGGTGCTGGACAGAGGGTTGGAGTGGTTGGATGGCTGCAGCAAGGTGAGGTTGAGGGCAGAAGGGCTGGGAAGATGCTGCAGCGTAAGGGTGTGGGGTCTTCCAAGAGGAAAGAGAAGACCTTGAGGGACAGGTACTGGGGTGAGGTAAGAGGGTGGGACATCTAAGAGTACTCAAGTATGGACAAATCGTCGAGATGTGGCATTCTGTGGCTATGAGAGAAAAGGTTATCCTGACAGCTTTCATGTGGGTGTCCTCCTGCTGCTGTGCCAACCTCTGTAACTTGAAATCCAGAGGTGGCTGTATTTTATGAGTTTTCTGGATTTAAATTAATTTGGTCATTGTTGGATTACTCCTGTTCCCATGGTGCAGCTTCAGCAGCCGTTGCTCCATTTAAACGTAAAAACGAAGTGATGTATAATTTAATTATGATGTAAAAGCCACATTAAAAATAGTAGTTTGTTAAGCACTTTTGGATATTGAACTACTCTGTACATGTAAAATATTATGGTTCTTATTTCATATTGCTATTTAAAAAGTTGCATGAATATGATGAGATTTGACTATGTTCATGAAAGGAAAAACACAGACTCAATATTGTGCAATTTTTACCATTTTTACAAGATGTTTATGGAAGTTTAAAATGTGTCTGTTGTTTCTTTTCTGGTTTGCAGTCACCACTGCAAGAGATAGGTGATCAAAACAACTGATTGTAATTTGTTCACATATTGTGTGTTGAGAAGTTAATGCGTGTCTATTTGTTCACTGTAAACATCTGATAGATGGTCAAGTGGGAAGAAAAAGCTATGCTGATTTTGCCTTTGAAGGAAGCTCTCTGTTAGGATGTGTATACTGCCAATCAGAAAAACATAGACAAAGAAGTGTGATTAATAACTGTAAAAAAAAAACGAGAGAGAAAAGCTTTCTGCATTTGGATTGCAAACTTTGTGTCCATGCGTGGCCAGAGGAAGTGTTTCTCATTAAAACTGCTGCACGTGTCTTGAAAACTTTACCTGAATTTCTAGAAATATGACAGCATCTATTTAATCAAGGTCTTCTGTGGGAGAGATGGTATTTGGATGGCAAACCTTGGGTAGAGCCCAGTGGGAAGCCCAGTTGTGTTGGACTCCAGTGTTGTCTCTGTGGTTTGATAAAGCAGCCAAGTGCTGGGAGCTCTGGACAGTAGAAAGGATGATGTCTCTGCATGTAAAAATGAATGCTCTGGATATGGCCAGAGCAATAAAACGTTACCACTTGTCTGCGAGGAGCTGCAAGTTGTTTTTCATTATCTCCTGTAGGCTTTTTCTCTTAGGGAGCAGTGGAAAGAATTTCAATGAAAAATTCAGCTCCTCTTTGTTCTGTTCCTCATGTTTTTCTCACACCAAAGTAAGGCCTCTCCCTTCTTTGTTTAGACATGCACGAAGCTTTTGCTTATGCATGTGCTGTGTCAGAGGTATTGCAAGCTCCAGGGTTATTGCTGTACAACTTTGTGCTGTGACTTCTTTTGCTCCACGATGCTGGTGAAACCCACATGATGTGACCCTGACAGCTGGGCTTTGCTTTAAGGACAAGCTGGTCCTAAAGCCCTGTTGGTGCTTTTGTGTTTTACAACAAGAACATTCATGTTTTCTGCCTTAGGCCTTGGCTTGCTGGATGTTTCTCAGTCTCATTTAGCACACATATGAGCTTAATGGATAGCTTTCGCTAGTTCTGATAGTGATTTTTCTGTTCTCACTAGCAAGAACTGGCTTTGTGTTGAACAACTCATTCAATCTTGTTTCAGCTTTCTCTTTGGCTTGCTGGCATGTGAGATGAGATGTGCAGATGCTATAAAGGTGTTAGGCAAAGATGAATTTTAGCTAAAATGTGTGTAAGACCACAGGCTCAAGCTCTGCTGTAGAGCTATCCAAAAAGACAGATGGGAGAACATCGGTGTGAGCTTTGCCTGCTGTAATAACAGTGCTGTTACTTCCATTTGGAGGTGAAGGTGGTGAAGCCAAGGACAAAGAGTTTGAATAGATCTGATTTATTTTTCTGCACAGATTTTAAAAGGCACTGCATTGCTCTTGACTGATCTTGGTTAGCAGGAGCGTTTAGATGGCATGGGGAGGTTGGACAGAATGGTAAATGCTTTGCTTTGAGTAGGAGGCTGCCTCCTTTTGATGCTTGTGACAAAATGTCTGCAGAAAGAAGTACCTCACATTTATATTAAAGACTCTTGAATTTGAGAAGATCAGAATGTAGTGCTGATGTCAGCTGCCCCCCACCCTGCCATGGCCCAGTGATGCTCTTGGCTTCTCAGGGTCCTGTGTGGGGGTTGGAGCCCTGACACCCCTCAGAGCTCCTGGCCACTGAGACCACCTTTCTGGGGAGCATAGGAAATGCTGATACATGGGGACTCGTGCTGCATAGGAATGTTGGACAGCATGAGCACTTGTGGGCTAATACCTATTGGTAAAGGATTCCAAAATTTGCAAGGCAAGGTTTCATCAGCACTGGTAATGCTGGTCTGTTCTGCCCATGTGAAGGCTCCTGCTCTTTTTCAAGCCCTCTTGCCAAGGATAGTCTTTATCTCTCAACATTTAATGACAGTTATCTGTTACTCCTTTTAAAGCATCTCATGGTTTTGAAGAGGGCTTGAGAAGAGCGCGTTGTCCCTGACACACTGTGAATGATGCCTCAGTGTGTATAAATTGCTTCAGAGGTGGTGGTTTGAGGAGCACGTGTGTATGTACATGTAAATAGAACGTGACAGATCAGCATCACTTCTGAGTTGGCCATAAACAACGCACGGTGCTTCATTTTAGGCAGATGGGAAACCAAACTGACATGCAGCTGGTAGATGCTGCTCAGCTCCTGGCTCACGTATATACTGTGTATGACATTAATTAGCAGAGGCATTTTGCCTGCACCTGCTCAGTTGTTTCTGATCTTCTGCAAGAGCAGCCAGCACCCAGCCTTACTCCTACACACCACTGAACAAATAGTGGGCTTAGCAGTGTTTGCCTTCCAGCCTTTCATAGCGTGCAGGCCCCCCGTAAGCAATTGCTTGTTGCTGAAGAAGGGAAGTGAAGGTTTGGCTTTGCCCATGTGTAGAAAACTATGTGGAAGGGAGAAATTCCTCTGGGGACTCGTGACATCTGTTTGGTTAGACCCCTCCTATGGCACTCCACCTAGGGGTATGGAAAGCAAGTGGAATTTCAAAGCAGATCCCTTGTATGAACTTGGATAAGACTGTATTTATAGGGAAACCTGAGTGGCAGTTCCTCATCCCATGGCTGCCTCTGGAACTCTCCTCGACGAGGCTCTCTAATTCAGAGAGCAATAATTAATCCAGACTCGGAGTGCTTGTGGATCCGAGCCAGATTAGCAGTTTGTGTAGGTGGGATCTTTCATGAAGGACACTGACTCTTGTGTGTCTCCTTCCAAACCAGTTCATTGACTGTCAGCCAGGGCAGGCTGTTCTACTGGTAGATCTTTCCTCATTTAATGTGAGGGATTAAGCATTCATCTCATAATGGTTGATGTTGAGCCCAAACTGGCAGTGACTGCAGACTGTGGTCAGCCCAATAAATGTCCTTACACACTGCTAAGGTAGGACCGAAATATTTCAGACTGAGTATAGGATGGAAAGGTTTGTGCTTGATATTTTTAAGGCTGAAGAGTCAGTCCTGACAGCTGGGGGTGCTAAGCCAAAGCCATGGCAAGGGCAGGTGATTACTGCCAGCACTAAAAGATTGTAGGATGCTTTTAGGAATCAATAATTTACAGGTCACGAGCATTTTCCAAAGCAATAGATATTGCATAATGACTGAATATACAGAATCTCTACCAAGGTCTGTGGGTTCAGAATGATCACTGATGCCACACTTAGAGGCATCGTTGGAGCTCTCTGTAGCTTCCCAGCCTCAGCTGTCAAGACAATTCCATAGGAGTCAGTAGCATTTCAAAATTGATGATAAAGGCTCTGGTAAATGTGTTTGTCTAATGAAAAGCTTACTTTTTCTTTTATTTTCCCCTTTTAATTGAGGATCTTTCCATTGTCCCCAGAACTCTTGCATTTGCTATTCAGCTTTTGTTTTCTTAGCTTGCACTTAAATCACACGCTTGCAAGGAGAGGAAACAAGCACATTCAAAAGGAAAAAATAAGTAGTTTCCATTTTTGTTCTGAAATGAATCAAATGCCTTATCCAAAGCCCATTGAATTCCATGTGAGTTCTTCCCCCGACTTCAATGGGCTTTGGTTCTGGCTTTTAGCTCCCATGAAAGGTCCTGAACTGTCTGTGCTGGGGTGGCAGGGAAGCTTGGATAGACAATTTGCCAGAGCTCTTCTGAGCCCTCAATACAGCCAGGTTGCTAAGGAGACTTGGCCTCTCGATGGGACCTGGAGCTCACCGCTTCCGGGGTTATTGTCTCCTTTCCCTGCCAGCACGCTCCAGGAGCGGCAGTGGCACTTTTTCAGTCACAATAGGCTCTCTTCGGCCTCCGGCAGAAGCAAGCCCTGTCCTACATCTTTCTTCAGCTGGCATGCTCAGCAAGCAGTCTCTCTTCTGTGTTTTTTCATTCCTGCGTCTCCTGGACTCTTGGACCAGTGCTGAGATCAGATCTTCTGGTCACTTTTGGCTATAAAATTGGTCTTCTCATCCCTATTGACCCTCTCCACCTCTTGGCATCTTCATCTCACGTTCTCACATCGTGATGTTTCTGCCTCTCACCTCTTAGATTTCCCTCTCCCTTAGTAGCAGTGGGTCAGCAAAAATATTGGAGGAGATGAAGCCAAACACTGGAGAGATGTGACCTTCTGTAGGAGCCACCTATCCAGGTCCTTAAACTGCTGGAAGGTTCAGTTCTCAAGAGCTCTTTGGAAAGTGTGCAGGCTCCAGTAGTCACTTCCACAGTGGCTTTCCTGCCCTGCTAGTGGCAGCGTTTGTTCCTTGCCACCCATCTCCAGATGTCTTACAGGGCTGGGAGATTCCTGTGCATCTCCTTCCATTTGCGTCCGTTTTTAGGAAACTTGGAATTTTCCAGCTTCTTTGCATTCTTTACAGTTTCCTGTCTTAGAGAAGGGCATTCTAAAGTTTTAACATTAACAGATGAAATGTGGGTTTCTTCTGAGCCATTGGGCAGCACTCTTTATCTGTTGTCTGTTGCGATAGCAGCTCTGTTTGCTGATAGATAAGCTATCGGAATTGCTCAAGCAATTTTGAGCGGTAATGCTTAAGCACTGGATGCTTTTATGGTGGTGTAGACTTTAGTTAGCTGCTTGTAGCCTTGAATTTGATATTTCTTACATGGACAACCAGTTTCACTGCTGTCTGTAGATAATTGTCTCCCCCATTGGAATTGCTCTTGTTTTGTAGCAAAACTGCAAACTGGAGAAAACACTTGTGTCTTCTTTTTAAGGTGGGATCCAGAATTAAGGAAGAGCTACAGTAGAAATGAAAGGTAGCCTGCTGAGATTTATACACAGTGATTTAGTTTGGCTTGCTTTCAGACCAACATACAGAAAATATTGTTCATTTTTTAACATCCGTTATGTTTTAGTTGAACCAGAAAAGTCTGCTCAAGCAAGCAGGGCGTATCTATGAAAAACCTTGTAGGTCTATGGTTAGTTGACTAAGTAACTAATGTTTATGGTAGCTAAACTTGTATCTACTACTTCTTATGGTCTTCGTAATGTAGTGTATAGTATGCTTGAAGACAACTATTCTTTGGGGTCAATTTATTATAGCACAAGCTGTTGACTTCTTTTTGAAACGTTGCGTTAGCAGTGAGAATGGAACACTAAATGTAAAGTAGCTGTATAACAAAGATTTATTTCTTGAGGTTCTGATTCAGTTTGATAACAGTGAGTGAAGGGCCATATTGAGAATGGTAGGGTATCAGAGTTGCAAGCTTGATTGACAGATTTTTCTATATGAAAATGTTGTTTGAGTGAAATAATTATAGATGTACAGAGTCCCTATAGTTTAGTGATGGTCCTGAACTGAATGAACACTAGACATGGCTCTGCATGTTGGAGGGTAACTGAAGTTTGTTTTTGAGTGCACATACCCTTGGAGCAGAAATTTCACAAACATTTTACCTATACGCATGCGTACACTCTTTAATTTTTCAAGGAATTTGGGATAAGAATGTAAGAGCTTTGCTTTTACTTCTTTGCTTGGCCTTTACTAGCTTGGTAGAGGAAACGTTTGACAGTCATTGATAAAAGATTAAATCATTGATGGCTATCGGGATAAACTAAACACATTTCGTGTGTTGGTGCTGGCATAGTGGGAACTTTTCCAAGATGTTTCAGGCTTCGTTCTCTGGTTTGTTTAAGGGCAGCGAGTAAGGTCACAAAGGAAATCAAACCCTGATGTGGAGAAATGAAACATGAGGCCTACTGACTTCTAAAAAACATTTTAAATAACATTCTCTAAGGTTTCATTTTATACCGAAGGCAGCTGTAATAAGTTTTGGAAGATGGTGTAAGGTTTCTATTAAAGAGAGATCTTGCTTGCTGTTTTTGTACCCAAATGAAGGGGTGAGGGAGATGGAATTAGAGCTTATTTAGGATAAGGTGAGAAACTTTAAAAGTTCTCTCTAGAACTGGTAGAATAGTAATTTGTACAATCTACTGTAATTTACAAGTAAAAACAAAAAGTTAAACTGTTCCTAGGCCTTTTGAAAATGACACGCACTGCCATGGAATAATTTAATAACTGCAATACAAATGCACTTTTGCCACAAGTAAAATAAGACTGCTGCTTTGTAGTGTGCTGCCAGCATAGCCTCAGTGAATAAATTCCCAGTAGATGTTCGCCGCATGCCAAATATATTGGACGGTATGAAAGATCCCATTGTTCCATGGGCATCATTATTTGCTATTACACTCGCAATGTTTGCTTGTGAAACAGTTTATTGGAAACTAGTGTGTTTAAGAAGGAGCACTTGATCTGAAATTCAGTTGATTTGGCTCTTAGTGCCAAAGCTTTCACAGCGTACAGCCTCTAAAAATAAACATTTAGTTTTGCTCCTTTTCCCCTGAATCTTCGAAGGAATTCCTGGAGCACAGGAGAAGCTCAAGACAGTGATAAGCAATGGGCTCTTCACTTCTTATTCATAGACTGAACCTGTGTGTAGGACAGGGTTAACTTTCTATTCTTATGAAAAGAAATGGGTAGAGTTGAGCTTTCATCTGGGCTGCCCAGGGAGGTGGTGGAATCACCGACCCTGAAGGTGTTCAAGGAACATTTAGATGTTGTGTGGAGGGACATGGTTTAGTGAGAACTATAGGTGATAGGCAGATGGTTGGACTGGGTGATCTCGGATGTCTTTTCCAACCTTGGTGATTCTATGATTCTGTGAAGAAGGGAGTGAGTTCACACTTTTAGAAGGATGAGAGCTGCAGCTGTCTGAAGGGTTGCTGCGTCCAGATTCATGCCCAGGTCACTCTGGAGATTTGAGCAGCATTCAGCTTGGGCTCGGTGATGGTGGTGTGAAGTTGCAGCTCCTCATAGCTGAGGAGAACGTTCCCATTGATGCTTGGCTCAGAAACATCCATAAAATTGGGCTGGGAATGCTGGCTGCAATGCCTCTCTGGATGCCTGGATAAAGCAGCGTGTCCAGTGATGCCAGCTCAATGAATAATATTTATGCAGTGCTTAGGCTAGTCAATAAATAAAAAACTACATTAGCTTGCATTAAATATACTGTATATATATGTATATTTTCCCCAGATAGCTCAGCATCGATTTGAGTCCTGCTCAGAATAACAAATTGGTATTTCTGCTGCTGTGTCTTAGTAGAGAGCATTGCTGTAGTATCAACCAGAACATTCTGGAAAGCGGAGCTGTCTGGGATGTGTCACGTATGGCGCATTTCAGTGCTGAGAGTCTTGCTGCTGAATTTGGGAAACATCTTTTGATTCACTGCAATACCTTGTTGGTTCAGTTAAAGAACTGATGTTTGTCCCTAATTGATGGAGATTTAGTCCACTTACAGTGTTTCAAAACTCAGAGGTACTTATTCAAGTAACTCTTGAAAAAGAAGATATTTTACTTGTTTGTCTGGGCTACGAAAAATGCACAAAGCTTTCAGGCAAGGTTTCCCCCCTCCCCCCACATAACTATTCTTTATATTACAAGTGTAGTGCTCAGATCGTCTCCTTTGAACTGCAGTTTTCGTTATACGTTTTGGCTGCGGTGTTATTTCGGAGGAGTCAGCCAACAGGCTTACAGGGCTTTTTGGCTCGAGTTCACTTGCAGTTTTCTTGGCAGCTCTGCTTATTTATGCATCTTTATTTCTCTCTCTTTCTTTCGCCCTCCCCGTCGGAGCAGAGCGATCACCGCACCGGCCCATCCTTCAAGCCGGCCTTCCAGCAAACGCCTCGGCAGTGGTTGGAGGTGATGTCGAGTTTGTCTGCAAAGTCTACAGTGACGCTCAACCTCACATTCAGTGGATAAAACACGTAGAGAAGAATGGCAGCAAATACGGACCAGATGGGCTGCCTTACCTTCAGGTTTTAAAGGTGAGGCGTTGCAGATGCTGCTACTGGTGGTGACAGCTTCTTTAAAGCACTGCGCTTATTTGATGTAAATCCAAGGATTTTGAGATCGGAACTTCTTTTGAAAATGGAAGTGTTTGTAACAAATGAAAAGTTAGATAAACATTTGGTAGCCTGAGTGCTAATTATGCACTTACAGATGCTTTTGATTTTTTTTTTAATATTAAAACCTTCCTTGAAGTCCTTTATCTCTAAACATTTCAGGCACGGCATATTCAGAAAAGAATGAAAAACCCTCTTAAAATAACTTCACTGATGTTCCCTCGCCCTGTTTGTTTCAAAGACTGTTTAGACACATGACACCTGTTGCCAAAAGTTTGTTGGAGGGTTGGGTTTTCTGGATGCTGAGCCTGTGAGGATGTCCATTTGTCCCCAGTGTGATGTGGCATATTGGTGGCACCGGGTTGTTCGGCACCGTGGAGTTTTCCAAGCTGGCTGGCGATGCTTCGGGTTAAAAAAAACCAAGCAAACAAAACCCAGATGCTGAATGTTTTGACTCTGATGCTTGCATGAAGTGGAAGTCATATTCATATGAGGTGCTGGTGGTGGGACCTTAGACAGATTTGTGTCCTTTTTGGACAGCAGTTACATTGTTCTCCTGTGTTATTGGTCTATTCTAGCATTCGGGGATAAATAGTTCCAATGCTGAAGTGCTGACACTGTACAATGTGACAGAGGCGGACGCTGGAGAATATATTTGTAAGGTCTCCAATTATATAGGGGAGGCCAACCAGTCTGCCTGGCTCTCTGTTCTGCCGAGTTTACAAGGTAACAATGTTTTTTAAAGAAAGCTGGATGTAGAAGCTGGAAAAAGAATGGTGCTTTGGGAGACTGCAGGCAGCTTGTAGGATAACTCCTTGGCCTTGTGGTATATTTGTAATCCTCCTTTGGTGTTGCAACTGGTATTACACCAGCAGCCATGGAAAAATTCCCACAATATTCTGTGTACACAATGGTTTCTGATGTTGGTCTTTATTCTGTCTTGTGTTTGGTGTCTGTGTGTTCATTTGTGTTCAGTTTGGTTGTTAATCCTGCATACTTGGCAGCTCACATCTAAGGTACTTGATGAATAATGTAATTACAGTCTAATCGGTGTATTACACACACATGCACATTATATGTATATACACATGTGAGTGTGTGTGTATAAGTGAATTGTTCACATAAGTACCCATTGAAGCACTTATGGCCTCCGTTCACCCGTTTCTGGTGGGGTAATAAACCCATCATGAGCAATAAAGACTGGCAACAATGTGGCTGCAACTCACAACTGAATTCGCTCAGAAGTGGCCTCGTAAAAAATTTCTTATTCTATCGTCATATACTTCAAAGTAATGTTTCTGGATGGAGTAAAGTCAGAAAGTGTCAGCCACTGCCTCTACTTACAATAATTGTTCTTAATCTCCAGAACAGAAGCATTGGCATGGATTCCTGTTGTACCCATCTTGGGACATCTAGAGTTCCAGATGTAAAAGTCCCTGGGTTTTGGATTCTCTCTGTTTGTAAAAGATTGGATAAGCACTGAGTCCCTGATAGGTTTGGTGCATAATGACCTGAGAGTCCTTCTTGACGTACCACATCTCACTGCAGTGCAGCAGATGATGCTAGGACCACAGGCTGCTTGAGATATCTGCCATGTGGTGTCATTTGGAGCAGAATTTACCTTCTTTCACCTTTTGAAAATACACACATATGTATTTGTAAATTAACCCTTCTGATGCAGGTAACTACATATGAAGGATACCACATTCTGTGTCTGTGTTTTCTTTTTTTGCTTTTCTTTCACCACTCTTCTATTGAAAACAAGGGAAAACAAAAAACAAACCAAAGATTTGTGGGTTAATTTTTCCATGTCCTGTGATTGCATGCATGTCTAGGTGGTGAGTTTTGGTCTGGTGAAGGGTGTTGATTACTTTCTGAGGTGAGCTGGGTCCTGTTGGTAAACGCCTTTTGGAAGAGGGATTGTGGATGGGGAAGGAGCTTTGCATCTCTCCACCTCTGCCTTTCCAAAGTGCAAAGCCCTGTGGCTCCATCTCCCTGTCCACAAGGATTCTCTCAGTGTCTAGCTTTTTCTCTTGCTTCCCTCTTTTTTTTTTCTAGGCTGCCGGTGTTAACACTACGGACAAAGAAATTGAGGTTCTCTATATACGGAATGTAACTTTTGAGGATGCTGGGGAGTATACATGCTTGGCGGGTAATTCTATTGGGATATCCTTTCACACTGCATGGTTGACAGTTCTGCCAGGTATACACTGCTCTCTTTCAGTGGTTTTTCCTCTTTTTTTCCCCTTGTTGAGTGCTGCAGAATTAGCACAGCTTCTGTCTCAGAAAATGACTTCAGGCTTCCTCAACATTTTTACCATGATTTATGTGTACAGTCACACTTGTTGCAAGCCAACGGATTGTTCTGTGACACGTTCTAGTTTACAAGTCCAAATGCCTTTCCAAAAAATACGAACCAAAACCAAAAAGCACAACTTAAATTATATTTACGTCTGCTAAATATTTGTCAGAAATGTTGAGGAACTGCATTTCCTTCTCACTTCAGTGAGTTAATTGAAAATCAGCATATAAATCCTTGTAAACTTCAAGAGGAGGAAATTCAAAGTTACCATGAGAAACTTTGGGACTGATTTGGCCATCTATTCAGTATGCTTTAATTCGCTTTTACCTGTCGTCCCAATTCCAATTTTGATGCCCATGGATTGTGTACAGAAGCGGTGCCTTTCACCTCTTGGGAATCAGCTCCATGCATCTCTGAACATCGCATGCTCTAAGAAAACAAGTAGCCATTTGCTTTTACTGCAAAGCATGTCTTGCTGTTCTGGGGTTGATGATGTTTCTGTCCTGAAAGGAAACAAACATCAACGTGCTTTATTGCCTGAAAATTGTTATCAGCTGTTAAAAGATGTAACCATAGTTGGTTTTGACATTAGTCAAATGTTCTTGTTTATAGCTGTTGGCAGCTGCCTTAAGAGTTCCCTTGAAAAAATGTGAACCACCTGAGGTTTGCTGGGTCATCTTGTGCTTACCTTTTATTAATTGTTAATCCTGAGTAAGAGGTACAAAACCTGCACGTGCTTATTGCTGAGATTCATCATACACGAGTGAAATTTCTGCAGGTATTAACCATTACTAAAATATATTGAATGGCGCAGCGTTATTACATCTCACTCTTCCGTGAACACCAAGCCTGCATGGTCTGCCAGCAAGCAGGCAGGCAGTACCTGTGTAAAACTTGCTTCTGCTAGGAGTGTTTGCATTTTGCAAGTGCTTGAACAGCATATTTTAAGCAATTTTCTTGATTAAAATATTTTATAAGCCTAGAACGAGGCACAAGAAAATTTTGGCTTGAACGTGCATTGCTTGTGGAGTGACTGCTGATTGCTGTGGAATGCTGCTTATCTGGGGGGTGAACCCCAGGTAAGGGATTAGGGGCTGTGTTTGTACATACAAGTATCCAGAAGATGGTTTCAAAGTCGTTTGTAAGAGAAACAGCAAGGTGGAACCACTCCCACTACAAACAATCTCACAGACAAGCAAACCTGTTCCTTAAATATGGAGCATTATTGTGGCTGACAAGGGAAGACTCACAAAGACACACTGCTAGCAGTTCAGTTCAATTCAGAAATATGGTGAGGGGCCAATTTATCCTTCCTTCTGTCCTATAAAAGCCCAGTGAGAATTTTGGATGTACAAGCAATGCAGACTCAAGCCCCAAATTCTATTTGCATGTTGCGATACGATACTTTTAGGTTAGCAAATTCTTCTTTTTTTTTTTAAATCTTTAAATGTACCTTTGTGGTTAAAAGGAATTACAGTTGACCTGAGCAATAAAATGAACTTGTACCTAGTTTGAACACTTCAGTTCCTTCTTCTCCTTTAAAATAATACTCAATCCTTCGACGTTTTGGTGCAAGAGTTTACTTGAGCAGGCGTATGCCTTTATAGGTCTATTGATGAATCAAAACCACAGACGGTGGCAAACTGAGAAGTTAAAATGGTGATCTTAAGAGAGGAACCGCTCTCAGATTGCAAGATGGCCTGAGTATCCACAGTAATCTATATGTCACTGCTAGAACTGCTGATGTTTTACCGTTTCATGTTGTTCCATGTGCTGTGCTGAGCTGTGCTTGTACTGTGTGCTAACTCTGTGGCATGATTGTTCCCTCCCAAAAACCTGCCATCCAGCTCCTGAAAAAGAAAAGGAATACCCGACATCTCCAGACTACCTGGAAATAGCAATTTACTGCATAGGGGTCTTCCTGATCGCCTGCATGGTGCTGACAGTCATCCTGTGCCGCATGAAGAACACCACCAAGAAGCCTGACTTCAGCAGCCAGCCCGCTGTCCACAAGCTGACAAAGCGAATCCCTCTGCGCAGACAGGTAACAGAAAGTAGATAAAGAGTTTGAAGATCTTATACCAAAACCCAAAGCCAGCAAGCACATCCTTCTGATGAGAACGTTGGAAGGGGGAATAAGGGAGCATTAAAACAAATTAAGGGTTGGCACTTGGGAGGCTGGCGTGGGAGAAAGGTGCGTCCTGTTGCAGCAGTCTCGAGGCAAGAAAGTCAGAGATGTTGGAGCAGAAATGTGAATGATGGAATACATGCTGTGTTAACAGTCTTATAGGTGGAAAAAATGTACTGCAGATAATATAGGGCCTGATCCCACAGCTTGTTGAAGTCAGTGGAAAGTTCTTTGCTGACTTTGGAACAAAATCCTGTTTAATTGTGTATTTATAATGTTTCTAAGGTGAATTCTACTGTACTAACTAGGTACCAGATACAGAGAGGTATTTTTCAGGAAGAGGAAATTTCATAGCTGAGCATCCAGAAGCCACCTCAAAATAGTAAGGCTGCAATAAAGTAAAAGCAGGAGCAATATTAAATCAGATCTCAGGCAGCTGATTAAGCCGCTGATGTTTTTCAGTGAGGAACAAAAGCAAAAGTCAGATGCAAAATGCACACAACAGGATTGCACGAAGCATATTTTGCAATTGCTTGTTGCTGGCAGTGAGCATTGCTGGAGAGGACAACTCCATGAGCAGCAGCCCAGTTGAGCAAGTAACGGGGGCGGGGGGGATCTTGGTCTTTGGATTTCAAATGCATGACTAGAAATATGGCAGAGAAATCCCTGCAGTAATGTGTTGGAGATTGTCCTCTAAGTTGTGGTGCCTAACAAAATATTGATGTGACTGTTATCCAATCTGAAAAATATCTGGTATGTTTTGTAAGCAAAAATGATAATTCTTTTTTCTCTGACTTGCTTTTGCCACTTAAAAATAAATAAATGTGGTTTTACTCGTTTAGCTTGAAAATCACCAGGGAGGAGAGGTACGCTGGCCTCTGCATATATCCCGAAGAGAGCTGAGAAGCCCTCAGCTCGATTTATATGTCTCTGTAGCTAAAACTCATTGTAGCTTTCTGGATAATGAGGGCATTTCAAATGCTATATACTTAACTAGGCAGAGAATGATAAATATCAGCTGCATAGAGAGAAGACAGTCTTGAATTTAGGAGCATCGTAGTAACCCGGAGATGAATAGATGGCATAAAAACGGCTTGGGGTTTGGTGTGAGCTCAGTTGTGTCTGTTGGAAATGGTTCCTCGATGGGAGAGTGTTATTTCAGTGTGTGTGACACCAGTGCCAATCGCTGCCCTCAGCTTTGCTGTTTATCATTAAATGATGCAATATGGAACTTCTCCAAAGCTATTGTTTTCACAGAGGAAAACATCCTTGTCATAAAACATGCTTGTCAAATCTGTCTTTGTCATTTCACTTGGTTTTCCTCAGCCGTAGCAAAAAATGGCATTTTGCTTTTAAAAGTGGGAGTATGTATTTGAAAAACAGCGCACGTTTGAAAGTGAGAATCCCTAAGCTAACCCCCAAGCAGAAAGTCCACCACTCTCAATTCTCCCAAGTACTCCTTCACTAAAAGGCGTTTCTCATTCAAGGGCTCTGCTTTCTGCAAGCACATCTTTGCAGAGGAAAAGAGCTACTGCAAATACTGAGAAGAAATCTGTACCTTTGTTCTGATGATTTCAGTGGTCAGCTCACTGATTGTATCAGGTTAAGAGAGCAGGATGAGGTGAGCAGTCCCTGGAGACGTGCTTGCATGCTGTGAAGATTTCTTAGATGTGGGTGCAGCAGGCTTTCCTTTGCCTGTGTGCTGTGCTCTGCAGGAGAAGAACAGAGAAATGGCCAGAGTGCTGAGAGGGTAAGTGTGAGTGAGCAGGGGAAGTGCTTGTGACAGGTAGATGGTGTGAGCATGGCAGAGCCGGGCCAGCAGATGTGATTTGGTGGGATTCCAGGGAAATGAGGCCACAGTTTAGGGAATTCATGATATTGTTTTGGAAGCTCTCTGCTGTGAGGTCAAGTTCCCAAAGGACGTGGGTATGGAAAGAAAACTGGTTCAAGAGGAGGCATTTGCGTGGCTGTGATGCCATCTTGTCTAGGAGTCTTGCTTGGTAACACACGGTTGGATTAGCAGGCCTGGATTCTCAGACACTGGCTATTTAGTCAGAGCTGCTAACAGGATTTTATCATTTCCCTCGTGCAGGCATTCCTTTCCTGCCAAAATTCATTCGTAGGAAGGAGCATGATGAACTCTCACTTCCCTTCCCCTGCAGTCCTTATCCTCACTCGGCTCTGGTGCTTGCATTTTGAGATAGAAACAGCTTACAGGGAAATGTAGTGAGCTGTTTCAGTGAGCTGCAGCACTCTACTGGTATTAGCCGTGTTCTGCATGGGAGTGCCAGCTTGCCAAGGAGTGGAAAGAAGCATCACCACTTTGCAGCACAGGCTGCAGCTCATAGATTCTCTGAACTGAAGGGTGAAGTGCAGGCATTGGTAGGGGGTGTAATCATTTTGTAAAGCTTTGGGACCGCTCAGTTTTGTGTTGCGTGTGTGTGTGTGCGCACCATAGGAGGGAGGAATGATATCTTTTTCTGTATCTTAAGTACATTCGCATTAATTTACACATACAGGGGTTGGTTGTTCTAATCCTATACAGGGAATACATTTGTGATAAGCAAAGGCTGATTTAAGCAAGACTTCAGCTCACCAGGCAAAATGGCTGTGTTCAAAATGATGGCATCTGGAGCCTGAGAAAAAGAAATCTGGATCAAGTAAAGTAACACAGTATTTCATGTAATATTGAGCTGTAGAAGTTTAATTTGCTTCACAGAATAGACTCTGAAATTCAAAGATAGATGCATAACTTGTAGTAAGATATGTTCCAAGGAATTTACTGCCTTACATTCTTTAGTTTCTTGCTTTATCCTTGGGTTTCTCTATATGGAAACTGTTGCCTAGTTGTATACTTTACTTTGTTGCTGTGTGTTTTGAAGGGAAATCTTCCCCAGAAGAGGTTGTGCATGTGCCAGTACTTACCTTTGTAATCCTCAGACTCACTTAGCAAATTAACCTTCTATTTTGCTAGATGCAGGCACTCAGACAGATTGTTCCTATCAACAGCTAATTGCACTACTTACCAATGATATTTATATACGTATATGCAGATGACTTCAAATTAACTTCTACAGCAGAGCCTTCAAAAAGACTGACGATTATAGGAAGTCTCTGCATGGCTGCTAAAATCTCACAGCATGAGGGCCAGAGCCAGCAGATCCAGGCTTCAGGATATGGCATAAATCATCAGAGGAGGAAAACACCCTTCATAATCAATTACAGACAATTACTCACTGCTCTGCAGCTGATTTTTCCACAGAGTATCTAAAGATTCATTTATGTTTTAAATGCTGCACTGCTTAGAAATGCCTGTGAAGTATTTATCTCAAAGCTGATTAAATGCAGCATGTTGGCTGAGGGACAAATACCTAGTTAAAATGGGGATATAATAATGCTAAGTACATGAGGTTTGGAGACAGTGGGCTTTTCTCCTTCTGAAGTGCAGGAATGGGGTTTGGGATATGTCTGAGGTGGATATTCTGCTTGGTTCTGGCTCTCTAAAAGCAGAAGGTACACAAAAAACGTGTTATGGTGGAGGACTGCATTTCTCTTGAGATGAACATGTATAGTAAAATAGTCCTTCCTGTCTTCTGCTCGTGTCAAGTGGACTTCTGCCTTCTTTTCTTTAACCAAGCACCCAAATATCTCTTCACTGTAACATAACCACTTAAAACAGGTGCTATGACTGCGGTGCGTAGGCCTCAGAGATATCTCGTTCACCTGTGTGAAAAGGGGGAAGCAGCAGGCTGGAAAAAGGCTTCCTACATCCCCTTGCTTCAGCATACACATGTAGACTAAAATTGACCGTGTCTACTGAACTTCGAGTGTGTAGGGCTTTCCTCATTGTTTTATAGTGCACTCTAAAGCAGTGAAAAAGAGATGCAAAGAGATGAGTTCAAAGGTTAATTCTTTACTATTGCATAAAAGAAAAGGGGCCATTTAAAACAGAAAATCTCCTCCAACCAAAGCCCAGCCTGGGTTGGCTGAGCCTTTTCTGGAGCAAACTTTTATAGCCCTTCAGCTCCTGTAAGTCCTCGCTCTGCTCCAACCAGTCAATCAGAAGAATGTTCCCTGGGAGTGCAGTCCATTTTTCTTCTCCCAAACACTTGAAGAGTTCCTCTGGATTTCTCGTCATTCCTATCCAAGTGAGTGTACTTTGTTTACCTAGAGCATCTCCAGTCAATCTTCCATTTATTGTGCAAAGTAAACATGTTCAGTTGTGTTGAAAGGGAAATTGGCAGTCGTTTATCTGGTTTTCTGTAGCATTATTGTTATTATTTAATGTCTGTGTATGAAATGCCTCACCAGAGTATTTCGGTTTATTGCAAGTTTACATTTCCCAGTTTTTACTACTGTAAGGCTGCTGAATTGTGAGTGTTAGAGCTAGAGAAGAGACAAAGCTTTTTGCAGAGATCTGAACAGTGTCTAGTAAAAATACTCTGCTATTAGGAAAATGACCCCAGAACATTTTTGGCCCATTTCTGATGCACCAGGGGCATCATCTAAGTTTGCCTTCATGTTGTCCCATGGAAAGACAATGGGTGTGATGACAAAGGAAGGCATGAAAGTAAAGGTAACACAAGGTATATATAAATAAACGTATGTCAGGAGTTTAATAAATGCCATAGTAGAATGGCTGGAGAACAGTGGGTGGATTTTGAAAATACGGAAGATGTGCTCGTAGGGAATTCAGTAGTAGGTTTGCAGTGAGAGGGATGGAAAAAAATGAATGGAACAGGAGAAAAACTTAACTTCAGGGGAAGAGTTGGTGCTGATGCAGATTTGCACATTTCTTATTGCTGAGCTGACTCATGAAGCATTGCTTTTAAATTGTAGTGAAATCATGAAAAGGAGTAGAAGTCTATTTCTGGCGCTGGTTCTCCTGCTGACTTGCCATGTAGATCTGAGCGAGCAGTTCAGCTTCAGCAGGTGTGTTCCTGCTGTGGGCTGGGCATGGCAGCATCCCTCTCCAAGGGCTCTGTTCAGTATTCATTTACTGATTTATATACAGCCCCGCAGTCTGCATTAATAGCAGTTTTCTGTTTGGATCCCAAGTGGTCACTGTATTTATTATTCTAGAGGAATGTGCCAGGTACTTTTATATGCTGAGAGCAAATGCTAAGGCTAATTATGGTGGGATGGATGGGGGGAGGCAGTCCACCTTCCCTAGCTGAATGGCAGCCTTATTTGTGCAGCTGTACTTCTTGTTCCCAGGCATATCTCACAAGCAGAAGCTGGAGTTTCTAATCTCAGGGAAGGTCTATCAGTCAGCTTCAAAACCAGTTACCAAGGTTAATCTCTTGGAAGCAGTCCTTAACGCTTTCTTCCTTATGAAACCCTTCCCCAGGATTAGTCTTTGGTCTAAGAAAAAACATGCCAAGAATCCAGACCTGTTTGATGGGATGGTCTTGAAGTTGTCTACCTGTGAAAAGGAGTCTAAACCAAAAGTGTAACGAGACATTTGAGAGCTTTAGCCTTGTCCTGTCTTGTCATACATTGTGCAAGTGTGACATGATTGCAAAAGCCTTTCTGCCCTGTTCTGAGGAGCTTGAGTCATTCAGTGGGCTGTGACAGTGTATAATCATTAGTTGTACTGAGCACTGAGTGGCACTTATCAGGTGTCATAGAAACAAGAGGATTTTGTGTTCATATCACTGTGTATTGCTGACAGGATCTGTTTGCTTATAACACTTTTTTATCTAGCTATAAGACCTCTGGAACAAAACTGTGGCCTGGTGACATTTTACATAAGCAAACCTGGTGTCAGAACTGACTCCAGGTGATAAGGAGAAAGGTCAAGAGCAATGGTTATAGTTCTGGGCTTCCAGCTTGGGAGAGGTCCTTACGCTGCTGGCCAAGATGTATCTTCTGCCACTTGATGTGAGGATGGGTCCCAGCGATTGCACTGTGACGCGACCTTCATTCCACCATGGCCACCAGCTTTGGGCTTGGCCTGAAGAGAGGAGGAGGACTCATGCTTCAAGGAAGGGACAGGGTGTCCACGCAAGCAATTTTGGATGCATTTCTGCCATCTTTAAGACGGCAAGCTGTTTGCTGGTGTAAGGAACGAGCCTCGTGGAGGATGTGCCATTTTGGCCAACACAATTAAGTACATTTGATGCTATGAGAAAAATGTCTTTTTGTTGAGGTTGATGATGAATCACACTCTGAAGTATGACACTTGTGGTTAAAGAGGGGAACTTGCAGAAATGCCATTGGCAGATAAAAAAAATGAACATTTTGGTTTTATAGCAACACCTAGAAATACTAAATTGTGTACTGTTTTCCAAAAACAAATGGTGACAAGGGAAACAAGAAGTGAATGGAAGATGCTTATTGGTAACCGCTGCTCCGTGGTATAAGCTGCCCACTTAGGTAAATAAGGGTGGTGATGTTTCTATCATCAAAGGAGGAGAAAATACTCACTAGATTCAAAAAAATAAAGTATTAATCGAATTCACTGGGAGAAACTTTTATTTAAGTTCCCTTCAGAGTGAATGCTTTTAAAAGTTTACATCCATGGGTTTGAAACTGAGACAGACCTACATCTGTGGCAGCAGTTGGAGTCAGTGTTGTTCTTACACAGGATGGTAAATGTAGGATAGTGCTCTATGAGTCCAGATTCAGCCACTCTTCTCCCTAGCACCATTGCACTTAGCTGGCTTGTGTATTATATGTTGCTGCTTTTCAGATATTGGGCCAAAATTACATCTCTGCCTTTCTGGTTTTTTTGCATCTTGCATTGCAATAACAGGTGTCGGCTGACTCGAGCTCCTCCATGAACTCCAACACTCCTCTGGTGAGGATAACTACTCGCCTCTCCTCCACTGCTGATGCCCCAATGCTGGCAGGAGTCTCAGAATATGAACTGCCAGAAGACCCAAAATGGGAATTTCCAAGAGATAAGTAAGTTGCCTTTTTTTTCTGTACCACCACCTTATGTGCACCTGTAAAACACGGCATGGTACGAGTGGAAGCTTCCTGCTGAATGTGCACCATGGCTGCTTTCATTAAAAGAAAAATTTGATTACTTAAGCCTTCCCTGAAGATTAAGATCTAATTCAATTATCTGCATTTTGACTTTTTTTTAAACAGAAATGGAATTTTCTCTGCACGTTGTCCTGTTTTATTTTCACTACTAAAGAACAGCTGAGATAAGCCCAATACCTCTGTGTTAAACCATATTTTTCAGTAGTTTAGTGCATAGTTGTTCAGTGTTTATTACAGATGTAATACAACATGAAATAGGAGATGGAAAAAGTCTAGAAAACGGTGTTAGACAAACATGCAAAAGGAGCTGCAGAATAAGCAAAAGCGTAACCATGTTTCTTAATATGAAATGAAGTTGTGAAAGAGGTGGTATTAACGCAGGTAGAGCCATGATGTTATATTGAAGTTGATACTAATTTCAAGTTTCCAGGAGGCTTTGAGGAACGAACACCTTCTGTCCCGAGCAGTGTTCTTTGAAAGCTCAGTGCTGTAACTTTTGGATAGCAGAGCTGTAATTTTGAACGTTCTGACAACTGTTCTGGAAATCACTTCAATTATGTCGCTGAAAACTAGTGGAAAACACAGTAATTGCCACCTGCAGTATTCTAGTCAACAGTGGGGGCTTGTATACATACTTCTGGCAGCCTGTACCCTTGGGGGATACACTAAATGTGAAAAATTTTAGAGTGCTAAACATTTAAAACTGTCATTCAGCACAAATGTAGGTGGAGCGGATTTCCAATGAAAGGAAGCTATTTAGAGGCAGTTTATTAAGTTGGGGGGCAGCAGGCACACAATGAGGGGTTTGTTACTTTAGTCCTAGCAGGGCAATAGCACATAAATTAATCAGTTTCCAATGCAAATGTTTGTTCTCTGCCAAGATCCTAAATTCAATTTCAGTTCTGGATAAAGTGCACGATGACCTCAGCATAGCATTTGCTGCCCTTCAGTCTTTGCACCTTTTTAAGCCAGCGTTTGCTTTAGAAACCAATCCAAAACAGATTGAGGAGTTCTCACCACAGCTAAGACTGCACTTGATGCAGCATCGAGTTGCTCTGGGGAGGAAGTGCACTTCATGTCTCCCTCGTGCCTGAGCAGATAAGCAGGTAGACTTTGCAAGCCACTTGCCCCTGTCTAATATCCCTCTATTGGTGCATGCCAACTTGGGGAAAACAGAAGGCCATGATTTTCACAACCAGCTTTACCTACATCATACCTGTGCATCCTGCTTTTGGCCATTTAAAGCCACAACTACAGCAGCTTGATTATGAAAACAATTGTCTAAATCTGGCCACAGCATTGGATAATGCTGACTACCACCAAACATCCTTCGTAACATCTGCTACAGCATCGCTCTGCAGTTCAACAACATTCTCCGTGAGTGAAGGAGACAGAATCTGGCCCGTGAGCACTGTGCTGGAACCAAAAAGATTTGGCTCAGAGGCACTGAAGTTTGCTGTATTCTAGTTTTTTAGTCTCCTCAAGTTGAGATGGAAGCTTCTATGCCTTTTACAGCTCAGCAGGTTTTGCAACTGGTGTAGAATGGCATATGCAGCTGATCCAGACAGCGACTGTTCTTCCTACAAGGTTCTTCACATCGATGCTGTGATGCGAATGGAGCTTCGGTTTCCCCAGTGTCTGCTCCCCACTCTGAGTGCAGCACGTGTGGTGCAGGAAGGAGGCATGTTCTGCTGCCCTCATTCATAATATCTGTGGCAGCAGTGATCCTGAAGCCAAAATCCATCCTGTGAGTGGATAGGGCTCCCACCTTATCCCTCCAAAGGATCGAAGTGCTGGGGGAACGTGTGAAGATGTAAGAAGAGCAATCTTGCTGTGGACAGGAGGTTGTGGAGAGGGCAGCGTGCAGGGGACACTGAATCCTGCCACGTACTTTGTCCCAAGGAAGGTGCTGCCTTTTGATTCTGGTTATGGGGTTGGGAAAGCGTGGCCCTGGGGCAGGAGGAGTGCAGAGCAGAGCTCAGGGCACACGAGCATCCCCCCAGCTCCCCTTCATCCTCATCCTCCCACCCCTTTCCTGCATGAAGGCGGCTGTCTGGCTGCCTCCTCAGCCACAGGGAGGAGGAGTGGGGTGATAACCAGGGCTGATAACCACCCACAGCCGAGCCCGAGCACTGCTGCTGCTTGGCTGCTCTCTGTTTTGATGATCCCTTCGGTCATTGGGCAAATGTTCATGGCCCGCATCCCCAGGCAGAAAGCAAAAATAGGAATTCTGAGAACAATTGGGCTGAAAGTATGTTTGACTATTTCCTCCCTATGTTAGTGATTCCTAAAACCTGGTTTAGATACCACCCTTGACCACACAAACCATCAGCTGCCTGACGCTGAACAGATTACAGTGTGCACAAAGAAACCTTTCTTCCATCTCCTCACAGTCTGTATGAAGAAACAGAAAATGTGCCACACCAACCACCCCAAGAAGCCAGGCTGTGCCTCCTACTCCTGCACCCTGAGTTTTGGTTGCACCCAGATGCTCTGCAAGTTCTGCCCGTGCACCACAAGTGCAGCCTCTCCTGTTACAGGCAGAAGGGCAGCTTAAAAGCTGCATTTAGCAACTGGTCTGCTGGTATTAGATGCTTACTATCCTGTCACTAAGAAAACAGACCGTGGTGTGCATGAAAACTGACACACGCCATGCATCTCATTAGTTCCATATGATAAGTGCTTCGTGCTGTGGCAAGTTGTTGAAAGCCTTTTATATTTAGCTCTGGAATTTTGCTGGCTGTGCCCCTGCCCCAGATGCTGTGTGTTAATCCCCTGTTTACACCTCCAGGCTGACGCTGGGTAAACCCCTGGGGGAAGGCTGCTTTGGGCAAGTGGTGATGGCCGAAGCGGTGGGGATTGACAAAGACCGGCCGAAAGAAGCGGTGACTGTGGCAGTGAAGATGCTGAAAGGTGAGAAAATGGGCTGAGCAGGGTTTCAGGCTGCTTTAAGCCACTGAATGTTTCCCTTGTGGTGTCTGAGCTCTGTCGTTGTGGGGGGGTCAGAGTGCACATAGCTGACCTCAGCCTTTGGTGGTTTGTGGTGTAAATCTGGGCTCTTGACAGCCTGTTTATCTTCAGCCGCGAGTATTTGGACGTATTGGAGTTGTGCGAGTTCGTATCAGCAGCTGTCCTCGTGTAGATCCTAGCCCAGGTGGTTCGTGCCTATTCGTTTTGAATTTTGTTATAAAGTGAACCCTTAGGAAGGACGTGGTTATTAAAGGTTGATAGTTAAGGGCAGGATTTTAATGTTCTGCATTACTTAACATCTGACTGAAGAAGCAGTCAGTCTGTCAAAGAGGCTGAGGCTAATTTTTATGAGAACATAACACATGGCTTTATATAACATACAGTGTATGCTAGAAAACAGTCCCATGTCCTACATTTTGAAGTACATCCTGGTGAGCCTTAGAGAAGCTCAGGCTGGCACAACAGATAGGATCTGAACTTGTGTCTTATGCAGATGATGCTACAGAAAAGGATCTATCTGACCTGGTGTCAGAGATGGAGATGATGAAGATGATTGGGAAGCATAAAAATATCATCAATCTTCTTGGAGCCTGTACCCAGGATGGTGAGTAGAGGAAAGAAACTAAGCCAGGACTTTCACACAGGTCTCCAGAACTCTCATTAATCATCGTTTTTCAAGAGTTTTTAAGGAAACAGTCATGCTGTGATGGGATTTTTAGATATTTCCCTAGCTTAGCAGCGATATTTTAACTCCTGTGTCTCATTATATCTGCAGCTTTAATATGAGAAAGGGTAATATATCACATGAAAACTCTAATCCCTCGCTGTAGGGAAAAAAATGACATTTTATAGTGGCTTTACCCACATCTGTCGTTCTGAACTGTCAGTCCTGCTTTAGTAAAACTTGTGTCCTTTGAATTCAAAAGGAGTAGTTTTACTCTCTAAAGAGCACTGTGTTTTTGTCAAATGATAATTATGAATAAAATTCTGGAAATCGGAAAATCTGTTGAGAAACACTTTCACTGTGGTTGAGATCTTGTGACAATTTGGGTCTGAAATGCCTGCATTTCAGGGCATGGCATGTCTGGAAGGAATAGGCCCCGGGTCAGGATTTAGGCACTTCCAGTTGCTAAGTGCATCTCTGCCACTATCCTTCTAATGTAGCTTTGGCCAGCCACTTAGCAAAGCCTGGTCCTCCTTTTTGTACAAGTTGTGCTTCCCGGATTCACAGTTAAACATTTATGAATCCAGTTTGTTTCTTATAGAACACCGTGAGGTACTTTACAGAAAATCATTTTGCCTTTTGACCTTGCTCCAGTCTTGACACATTTCTGTTTATCTGAAGGTCCACTGTACGTGATTGTAGAGTATGCTTCCAAAGGAAACCTACGTGAGTACCTGCGGGCACGCCGCCCGCCCGGGATGGAGTACTCCTTTGATATTAACAGGGTCCCGGAGGAGCAGATGACATTCAAGGACCTGGTATCCTGCACGTACCAGTTGGCAAGAGGCATGGAGTACCTGGCTTCACAAAAAGTAGGTAGAACTCAGCAAACACTCCACGAAGCCCTCGGTGCATGTTTGGTTTTAGGTTTAGTTTTGTTCTCGTGTTGTTTACGCTCAGTGATGTGCTGGGAGAATGACTTTTCTCAAACAAGTTGCTTAATCCATACTGTGGGAGATCAGTGGGAAAATGAATACCCTTAACATTTTATACAACTATTTAACAACATTGCTAAAATGAGATCTGGAATTGATCTTTTAAAGTAAATATTGCATACCTATCTGCAGTTTGAGTATATAAGCACAGGTGATCACATGATTATACAAGCCCCATTATTCCACCCTCGAGACAGCAAGGCATCATTTGCCTTCTGTTTCTATTCAACCTTACCAAATAGGTTCAGGTAGTGATGTAAAATAAACAAATTCTGTCGTTGAAAGGGTTTGCAGAATGATAATACGCACAACAGAGAAGATCACAAGGAGTCTGGGCAGAAATTTGTGAACAAAAGAAATAAAAGTAAAAATAAGTGGAGTGCAGTAGTCTCTGTGAATTAAGCACTGGACTTGAAACAGACCTTTGTCAGGCTTCCAAGCAAGCTGAAATAATTTATGCATCCTGTGACATCTCTAGACACTTATTTCTTCAACCTTCCTTTGGACAGATTTTCTCTGGTAGTACCTTCATTGAATTACGGTTACGGAACCGTAGCTAGCTCTGGATAGTGAACTTTGTAAATGTGTTGTCCCCTAGTGCAAAGGCAATCATGAGCATCCTGGGTGGTGTTTGGACCCAGTGTCTAAACCAGAGCACAAGATACTGATGCTAAGAACCCCCTGGAAGGTATGGAGTGCTTAGTGGGATTTATACCAATCTCCAGTTGAGCCCACTCCCAATATAGAGCTGGTTTTAACCAAAGACGAGAGCTGCATTTGAGCCTCTGGTCCTGTTGTGTAGAGTCATGAGATTTTATTGCTTTCCTGCACTTACAGAGATTGGTGGGGGGAGGGGAGCAGGAATTGAAGTCTAATTTTGCTTTTACTCTTTTGTTTGGAAACAGTAAAGCTTAATTCAGTAGAGTAGACAGGGAGACGTGCATGACAGTGGGACAAAATCCATAGAGCAAGCACGAGTATTGTATTAGGTAAAGCACCTCAGAATATCCCTTTTGTAAGATGAATGAAACATTTGCCTGGCGATGAGCCATATCCCAAGAAAAAAGGGGCCATTGTGAAAGGGAAAAAAAAATAATCTTTTGGTTGGCAAATCTTGAGAAGTTCTGATATGCAGGATACTGCAGGAAGGTGTGCGCTCACACAGATGCACATGGCCGAGTCATTTCATCTGTGGTCCAGCTCCTTTACACAAACACTTGGTCAGTGCTGTGCTGAACTTGAGAGAATGCAAAGCGTGGCATGAGGCACGGGGAAGAAGGAAAACAAAGGCAGCACGTAGTGAAACTGTGCATTCCTGTTCCTCAGACATCCCACCAGTTCTGTTTGTATTTCTCTAGTTCTTTTCCCCTTAGGGATCCCTTTACTGAGCTGGAATAATAAGAGGTCTCACTGTCTTCTCGTGGTATTTCCACCACGTGGGAGCTGTGAGAGAGCCAGTGTTCTTGTTATTTCAGTCTAATAAATGGCTCACAGAGACTTAGTAGAATACATATAGAATATGGTTTTAATATGTAAAGAAGATACTCAGGTGTCTATTCCAGTTTTTGCCTTACAAGCAATTGTACATTGGTTCCAAGTTGGACAAATGCTTTTCAGCTCTCTGCTGATGTGTCCTGTCTGATGTGCTAGTGTAACATGAGAGCTGCAGGGGAGATAGCCCCAGTCACTGCTCAGGGACTGCAAATCACTGGGGCAGAGAGCTGGCTGTGAAGGCTGGCAGCCACGGCACCATTTTAAAAGTGCAGACTCACAGGGTGTGTGAGAGCAGAAATACTCTGAGAGAAGGTACTCTGATTTTTTTTTCCACTTACTAATTCACCTGGCGGTGCTGCCTGCTGTTTGAATTGTTCTACCCACTGGCCTGCTGTTCTAGAATGGCAGAAAGATCTGCTCTAGATTCTATGCTGTGGGCACTGTCAACCTTTCCTTATCAGAGGACATGAGCTACGTGTACTTGGGCACGAAGTGCCTTCAGTTCCTTGTGTCTCACAGCAGGCTTGAGAACGAGGACAGGGCAGGAAGGCTGCCCTGTGTTATTTCTGCTACTGTGGCATTGCTGATGCTGAGTTAGAAGCCTGATTTGACTATGAAGGAATGTACTCTCTCTAGTCCAATCTGTGTGAAGGCACTGCTGGAGCAGCTTTTCCTGGCAGCTCCCCATGGCTCACCCAGTGAGGAGCAGAAACTTTGTAGACTCATTTTACCCATGCAGTATCTCAGAATACTGCTGGGTTGTGATGCAAGAAAGATGTGGGCTGTTACTAAGTTTTTTTTGTAGTGATTCTGTTCAGTGTGTCCATGCACAGGCTGAAATAAGGGGGAAAACACAAAGTAAACTGAAATTGAGTGGAAAAAGGAAAAGAAACACAACTATTCAACTTTAGTAGAAGTAGAATATTCTGGGAGGACTCCAGATGCAACGCTGCTTACCACAACCCTACTACCACTCTGTATAAAACCTAGAAGTGTTTCTTAAAGGTATAAGATATATAAATACCCAGAGCTGCCACAACTTCCTTTCAGTGTCAGGAATATCAGCTGCAAGTTTTCAGGAGAATGCTGGCATGAAGGAAAGAAAAATCTGAGGAAATACTGGTTGGAGTTTCAGTATCAGAGCTGTTTGGAAAGCAAACAGCTTTTCTTTTTCAAAGTGAAATTGCTATAGTCTCATGGTTGAAGTTAACTACACACACCCTAGACATCTGGCTAAAAATTATTTACTAGGGATAGATCTCTTAATAATAAGATCTTTTATATTAAAAAAGGTTGCTATGATCAGGACTGTTTTAGTCTAGCTGACCCAATGTAATGTAAGAGAAGCAACACAGTGAGACTCTCATTTAACAGCATTTGCAGTGAAAGTGCTGCATTACCCGTACCAGGGCTTGTGTAACAAAGAGTGGATCACAAACAACTTCAAACATTTGGGATCATCACCCAAACATTCATCCTTGGCAGAATACAAGGCTTCCAAAGGGAGGCTTTGCAAACAGACTTTTGAGCAGTTCAACCTGGAAGCACCTGGTTGGACCTGAATAGGTTGCAGTGGGGTAACTACAGCAATCTTACTGTGTGGACTTGCTGTAAATGTGTGGCTTCGTAGCCAGGATTTAGATTAAAATCTGTACAGGAGACGTAGTTATCTTCAGAAATAATTTCATTTTTTGCAGCTGCTTATTTCAGTGGGTGTTTTTGTCTTGTCTTTCTTTCCAGTGTATCCACCGAGACCTAGCTGCAAGAAATGTTTTGGTCACTGAAAATAATGTCATGAAAATAGCAGACTTCGGTTTAGCCAGAGACATCAACAATATAGATTATTATAAAAAGACTACTAATGTAAGTGGATGGTTTTCTTATCTCTGGAAACAAGTGTTTCTTTCCATGTTTCACTTCAAAACTATGGTTATAATCTTAATGGGCTCCTTGTCCAGCAGGCTCGCTTTTAATCAGACAGAAAACAGACATCAAGGACATAAGCGACTCTTTCCCCCTCTTACGGTGACAGTTAGTTTAAAAAGATAAACAAATAGGCTCTATTTTTTCTGATTTATTGCAACTGCTTGAATATAACTATCCACATTGTGTGTCCCTGACTGCGATCATTTGAAATAGGTGGAAATTTGATTCTAGCTCGTTTTGAACCAGCCCTAGGATCTCAAAAAACACTGCATAAACAGCGATAGCAGTAACCATAACAAAAATCCTATTTGTGTGGTAGTGCCACCATACAGGATTATGCATTTTGCCTGTGCTTGGATGAAAATAAGTGTATTATTGGGGTGGGTCTAGAGCTTGAGAAAATGGATTTTCACTCCCTGTCGTTTTGCTGTTGAACCTGTACCAAATCAAGACGGGAACTCTGCAGAATTCTTTCAGTTCTTCAGACTCTGTTAACACTAAATAGCATTAATACAAAATGTTAATTAATCATGTCACCTGGCTCATTTATAAAAATAAAGCACTAAGCGACGGATGGCATTTTAACAGTAATTATCAGAGTCTGCATAGTTCCAAAAGGCACAGCAGCCAGGTGGGGATTTTGTTGGTGCTGGAGGGGATCCGAGCCCATTTCATATCAAACTTGGTCCAACTCCTTGGCTTTAAGCAAAGCAGAGCTTTTATGCAAAGCAACAGGCAGTGGTGGCTGCAAGTTTTGGGAACAGGAAAGCGAAATTCTTGGATTCAGTGATGAACTTTGTGCAAGCAGACCTGATTTTAAGACATTTTTTGTTCCTTATTTCTCCTCTTTTAAAAAGACATAGTGAAATGACTTTCTTTCCTCTTTCATTTGCTTACCCTGTGAGCACTTGCAAGCAGCCTGGGAACTTTTTTTTGGAGCCCTATGCATTTTAAAATTTATCTTCAGTGTTTATATCTATTTTTTCTTATTAACCTTCCTTCTTTCATCCGTTTTATTAATATTTTTTTAATGAAAGTTTTCAGAGTAAGCCATGTGTTTGCATTACCAGACTGATCTCTGAGAGCTGAATAATTTAAAACAAAAATCAGCGTTAAAATCATCCAGCGAATTGCTTCCATTTCCATTTCTCTTTCCTTTCCCTCCAAATATACAGGGACGGCTTCCAGTAAAGTGGATGGCTCCAGAAGCTCTGTTTGACAGAGTTTACACGCACCAAAGCGACGTGTAAGTGACTTCATCTGTGTAGTGTGGAAGGCTGGGAGGGGAAACGGGTTCGTGTTCCTTAAAGTTTGGGATATTTTCAAATGTGTTTTCCTGCTGTCCTTTCCCTTTAAGCGCTTTCATTTTGTTTCACATATTAATAGATGGAACAGGACTTGCCCTTAGAAAGTGAGGATTTTATGGTAGACTGCTAACCAGTGCTCTGTTACTAATCTGCCCAGCTTCAAAGCACATGAAAGGTGGAAAACGCTAACCTCCTTCTGTCAGTGCGGAAGTTTCCCCCCTTGAACTTATTTACGGATGTGCAGCTACAAAGAGTCTATCTAATTTGCTTTGGCTTTCAGCATACTCTGCACTTCCTTCAGGTTAAAAAAAGAAGAGAGTGAAAAGAAAGAAGAAGTTAAAAAAAAAAAAAAGAAAAGAAAAAAGAGCCTTGTCAAAATTTGTGCTGTGGTTAAGTACAGTAAAACATAGCCTGGATGCACCAGAAGCATTTTCCCCGATTTTAGAGATGTTGCTGCTTCCCAGCAGTGCTTCACATACAGAAGGAAATCATTGGACTCTGGCACTTCAGACTCCTGTAATGTGCGTGGTGTAGCTGGCTGATGCAATGGCTCCCATAATTCTGCTTCCTATTAAAGTTCCCTGGGCCCATCCTCAGTGCTCGCGTGCGCTGTGCTCGAAGTAGATGCGTATTTTTTACGTAGTGCAGATGAAGATCTTATGTTTTTTATTTCTCCAAGGGAAGCTGTTAACCGTAAAAGGCTGGATGCTTCCCAGCACAGGTGTAAAAGCTTACGCACGACAGCACAGAGTTAAAACAGAAAGGAGCAGGGTGGAGAAAATAAGAGGCGTCTCCTCCTCCTTTAACTTGGATGCTCTTCCCACGTTGTTCTCTCCTTAAGAGAAGCATTTACTGAGGCCTTTCCTGCCATCTTTACGTTATTTATGAAGGAAACCATATACACAGGTTAAGGGTGCGTCCAACTTTTGCTTTAAAATAACATCTTGACAAAATATTTAAGCGAATGTGAAGTAAACTGCTTAGCTGCTTTAGGGCTGGAAGTCAGTCTGAGCTCCCTCAAAGCAGAGAGCACAGGCATTTTGGTGTTGGAACTGGGAGCCTTCTTGGCCCCGCCGTGCCTTTGGATAATATTATTGTAAGTTTGTGCAAACAGTTTACTAAAATACGCTGCTGCAAAGCTAGCAGAACTGCAGAGGAGCTCGGGGCCAGGGCAGGCTGTGTGCTGTTGCTCACCTGGCAGAGCAGACTGGCATTGAGCCCATGGCTGCCAGCAGGACGTGGCGAGGCAGCTCTGGAGGTGGGGAACAGGCAAGAAAACTGGCTCAAGTTTTCCCTCCTTCATTTCTTTACAGAAAAATAAAATTAAAAAGGAGCAGAATTATGCAAATGATTATTTTTGTTTTGAATGGCCTCTCCCTCCCCCCCAACCCCCTCCCAGATAATCCCTCTGTATACCTGCAAAGCAGCTCAGTGGTGTGGTCATTCTGTAAATAACAAAACTGTGAAGATGCAGGGCTTTTTTTTTTTTCTTTTTTTTGTAGTACCTCTGGAAACGTGCGTGCTCAGAGCACACCGTGCAAAGGCTTGGGACATGGGATGTGCTTGAGAGCATTGCACAGGGCAGTTATTCTTTGAGCTGCCAGCATGCCTGATGCAATTCACAGACTGGTGTCCCACACATGATGCTCAGAGATGAACACAAGCATGAGGATAAGCTTAAATCTTTTGGAAGACATTGCATCCATTGCAGAAGCATCTCTGTTTTCTGCAGTAAGGCAATTGCACTAATGTTGTTTTCTCTTTGTTTTGCAGGTGGTCGTTTGGTGTGCTAATGTGGGAGATCTTCACTTTAGGAGGATCGCCCTACCCGGGAATCCCAGTGGAGGAACTTTTTAAGCTGCTTAAAGAGGGGCACCGAATGGATAAACCTGCCAACTGCACCAATGAACTGTAAGGCACGAGGGCTTCAAACTGCACTGAAATCATAGAATCAGAATATCCTGACTTGGAAGGGACCCATCACATGGTTGATGCTACCCCAGCAGAACGTAGCATTTTCAGAGCTGCTGACTCTGAAACAGTGGATGTGTGTGCCTATAGACACATAAAGAGCTATGGAAAGGTCTCCAGGAAATGTTTGGTGGAGGACACTTTACACGCCCTGCTGTGATCCCTTTGAAAATGGATGAGATCATCTATAGGGCAGACTTTGTCAGTGTTTTTACACCCTTATTTTCTCAGTTTTGGTTCATTAAACATGAAAATTCATAACTGGCACACACAGCCATACCACACACAGATTCTTGGCCTGTATAAGCTACACCCAGCTGGTTTTGTACACAAAAAAGTGCATTTGGGAATGTTTGCATTAACACGGCATTATCAACCAATGATAGTGGGAGAGTGCTTTCCCTTTCTGATACTCTAGTGTAGTTCTTGATGATTTTTGCTTTTATCCCTCATTTTAATTTCTTCACAAAGGCTGCAGCCCCTAACATAACAAAATATTTAAGCACGTGTAATTTAATACTACTGAATTGCCACAGAAGAATACAGAATGAGGTCCACAAAGAGGAAATTTAGACACTGGGCAAGTAGAGATATAGAAATAGAAATACACCTTTGAGAAAAGTGACAGCATTTATGGTTTAGGCAACAGCACTAGTCTATGCACAAGGCTTTGGAGTGCTCACTGCTTTATTTGTGGTGAGGAATATTGGCTGTGTATGAAAAGGCGTATGAGAAGGATGCATGATTTTAATTAACCCAGGAAAACGTGCATTTCTTACAGCTATATGATGATGAGAGATTGCTGGCATGCTGTGCCTTCACAAAGACCAACTTTTAAACAGTTGGTAGAAGACTTGGATCGGATCCTCACTCTCACAACTAACGAGGTAGGTAGATTGTTTCCCTCCATAAGCTACTAATCGGAATGGATGGTTCAGGAGGCAGATGGAATTTATACAGTTATAAAATCCAGTTCAGATTCTTTTCTTGGTCTGTTTGTCACCATCCTCTGAAGTTAGAAGCAGCTAAACTTTGTGTCCTACAAAATCCTCGGTTTCTTGACTTTATGTCTTAGTTTATGTAACAGAACAAACGCATCTTTAAAATGCTTCTTGTTAATTTCTTTGCATTTTTTATGTTTTTAGCATAGCGTTATTGAGGGAATAAACGTGGCATTTTGAGAGGCAATGTTTATGTTTCAGCACGAGTTTCATGTGGAGGGGAGTTCATGATGCTTTTCATTTATCAGCTCAGTTTGATTCCCAGCCATGATATCTAGGTCAGAAGAGGAGAAATTGTCAGTGGTGGATTTCAGGTTGTGTCTGAGAGTGAATTAGGTTCACTGAAGTAGCTCTCGGTGGAGGGAACGAGGGCCCGCAGGGAGCATGTGAACAGCCATCCAATTATCCAAAGGTCCTGCCTAACGCTGCTTCAGGTTGGGCTATATGAATGCAGAAAGGTTTCATTTGAACAGTATTCTTTCAGAGGTCTGAAATATGATTAGTTCTAGCAAGAAACACACTGATTAGCGTATCCACACAGGAATCAGTTCTCTTACTGCTATATCACGTGCACCTTAGAGGAAGATCACGAGTAATGGAAATACTGATTCTTCTCGTGGAAACTTTGAGAGAAAATGCTCGGTTCCTCTGAAGCATGTTATGAATTCCTATCATTTGGGACAAATTATATGGATAGGGGCTGGGGAGAGATGAAAATAATGCAAGAATTTATTTTGACCATTTCAAAACCATTTTTTGTGTATATTATTATATAACTTCTATGTATGAAGGGGAAAAATGTAGAAAAGACAAATTGGATCATGTTATAAGTGTCACCATTTCTTTCTAATTTTTCAGATTTCTCAGACTTTTTATTTTTTAAACAAATATTAATAGGCTTTAGGAGAGCCTATCGACCTATGAAGATGGCAGGAGACCTTGAATAAGAAGGTGCTATTTTTTATGAACATCTTCTGTCTAGTAGAGTAGGTTTACAATTCTGGTTGAGAAGATTCTTTGGCTTCAGAAGCAGCCATGAATTTATCTCGATTATTTTTCTCCAAAGCGTGGTATCTTCAGGAATGGTTTGGGAATAGGGCAGGAATATGTGCTCCCAACTGAGCCAGCATCATAGCTCTGTGTACCATTATAGTTTTCCCCCCCATCCAACACTGAGTCCTTTCCTGCATCGTTTACACACAATTTCACAAGAGTGGTTGGCGGCGTGCTGGCTGCCACCACGGAGTGCTTGGTGGCTTGGAATGCATCTGTGTTTGCAAAGTCAAAAGGGAAACTCTGGGCTGTAATTCTAAGCCTGGAAGAGGATATTTCTTCCTCTTCTTGTGTGTTTAAGCATCTTGCCTTCCAGTTGTGCAGCGCTTATAGGCCTGGAAGGATCTCAAAGGTAACCTGAAAAAGCCTTTAGGGTTATGTAAATGACTTTAGGCTCAAATTGTAGGGAAAAAGGTCTGGAAAAAACTCAGGAACACATCCAGTCCATCTGATCGGCCTGCAGCAGGAACAACTATACATTTATCATCTCTGACGTGTTTGTGTAGCTTCGTCCTTGAACATCTCCACTGCTGTATTTCTGCGTTTCCCCACGACAGCCCGTTGCTCTGTTTCATTAGCTTTACCACTTGAAGGCTTTTCCTAATATCTGAGCCTTCAGCGTAAGATACTGCTTTTGCCCTGGAATAAGAAAGCAAGTTACTTCACTTGTTCATGCAGCACACTCAGTGTTCCTGAAACAGTTTTGTCCTCTAGTATCTGATGAGAGCTCCACTGTGTCCCCTCTTCCTCCACTGCATGTGGTTCTGAGACTTCTGATTTTGAGTAGGCTGTGCAGTTTTGCTGAATCACAGCTCCTTCATGCCTCAGTTTGACCGTACTTTTGCTGATCCTCTCCACCATGATTCTGTTGTCTTTCCCAAACATGCCCAAACGTGTTGATACAGGGTCAGTGTGGTTTGGCCAACAGCTCCAAAATTGGTTAGCCAGTAATTTGTTCTGCATATGTGTAAGTGATTGTTTTGGCTTAATTGTCTTTCTCTTGAATCATTGCCCAAGCCCCCCTCTTTTTTTTTCCTCATTGAAGTCCCAGTGCTGGAGACTTTATGCCCCTACCTGTGACTATGGCCCTTTATGTTGAACAAGGAGGATGGAGAAGAGATAAGGATCCTGCCTTCAGTTCTGAGCTCGTAGCTGAATTTTATCAGTATTTGATACAGCAAGCTGTGTCTGCAATCCCACGAGAAAGATTCAAATGATAAAAGACTTTCTTCTGTCTGTCTAGAAAGAGCTTGGTTGTTTCTGGTCACGTTAGGACTGCATTGCTTATACATAAATACATTCATGCCAAGATTGTCTTTGTGAATCTCCTGAACATCTCAGGAGCAATATAGGAAGTAATCATTGATCTGAACTGCATGCTTTTGCTGCCTATTGCATTTGTCGGCATTTTGAAGCTTATACTTTCCTCCTTTTAAAAAAGATGACCATTTTTTAAACAATAATGTGGTAATGATCAAATTTCTGATTTAGGAGAAAAATGTAGACCAAAGAATGAAATTGCCCCAAACCTAAGCACAGCAGCATAAAGCACTGACTGAGGTGGAGGACTCGTCTCGTCAGTGTGATCATAACTTGTGGTTTAGCAAATGAAGAGATCGCATTTAAATGAATGCAGCTGCCTTTAGAAGTTGAAAGAGAAGGAACATTTCAAGGGGGAAAATAACTTTCTTCTCCTGCCAAAACTGTTGTTTCTAGCAAAAGAGCCTTAACCCAAAACTTGGATTCAGCAGATATTATTTCCTTCTTTAATGACTGCTTTGGTCATGGCTACTCTGGGGCACGCAGGCGTGTGCACAGACACACAGAGAAGAAAATTTAGTATAAAGAACCCAATCGAGTGAGTTTAATTTTCTTTCAGTTCTTTTTTTGCACGTATGTCTGCCGCTGCATGTTGAAACGCAAATTTAATATCACGGAATATAAAACAGACATTTAAATTGACCAAAGGAATACAAAGTTGGAAGTATCTTTCCCTCTCCAAATCATTACCACGTGCTGAAGAAAAATGGTTCTATTTAGGATGAAATTTCATTTTTATCATTGTAAGTGAAAAGTCCTCTTTTGATGTGGTTGGCATGTTTATTTCCACTGACGCGGCTAATGTGAATGATGTTGGACTTCACAAAAGTACTGTGTTATTGGCTTGGCTTTCCTTTCTTTATTCAGGCTCCTTGTTTTATGAGATATTTGAGCTACAGGCAGTTTAGAATGCAATTGCATTAGGGAAATGAGTGTTGTTTTTAAACTGTTCTTTTACCCACTGTGTGATTGAGCCAAATCAGAGCAGTTGGAACGCGCTATTGCCGGTTTCACTCGCTGGTTAAAAACTCGATTTATTTCTTCTGTCACAGGAGTATCTGGACCTCAGCGGACCTCTGGAGCAGTATTCACCTAGCTACCCTGATACCAGGAGTTCATGTTCTTCAGGTGATGACTCTGTTTTTAGTCCCGATCCAATGCCTTATGAACCTTGCCTTCCCAAGTACCAACACATGAATGGAAGCGTTAAAACATGAAAGGGAAGAAGAACATCAAGCTACCTACCACATAAAATAAAACAACATCTTTTCTCCAGGACCCTAAGGATTCTTCTTGTACATATGAAAAATGGAAGAAAAATAAAAAGAAAACTTGGAGGAAAGCAGTCAGACCATACATTAAAGATCTCGTAATGTGCAACTTCTATTAAATATTCCCAACAAAGAAGAGTGTTTATGGGCTGTGTCTAGATTCCCATCACTATCCGTTTTCTGGCTTACCCTAAGCTGCGACAGACTTTGTTTGTACAATGGACCAGTTGGACTTGAGGCAAACTCTGGGTCTGCCTTTCTTGTTTATTTTGTAATATTTGGAGAAAATATATGTTGGCACACACTTACAGAGCACAAATGCAGTATATAGGTGCTGGATGTATGTAAATATATTCAAAATATGTATAAATATATATTATATATATTTACAATGAATTATTTTTTGTATTGATTTTAAAAATGGATGACCCAATCCACCTAGCAAATTAGTCTCTTTTTTAACAGCTATTTGCTAAATGCTGTTCTTACACAGAATTTCTTAATTTTCACCATCCAAGGGTGGAAAATACTTTGCTTTCAGGGAAAATGGTATATCATTAATTTATTAACTAATTGGTAATGTACAAAACAATTAATCGTTTATAGGGTTGTTGTGTTTTTGTAATTTAAATGGCATTTCTATGCAGGCAGCACAGAGAACTAGTAGGTATATTGCTCAGACTTTACTAGTTTTCAGATCTTTAAAAAAAAGAAATATTTACAGTATATAACTAATTTGGGGGAATTAAACTTTTGATTTATTTGTGTTTAAAAACTGCAGTGTCAGATGATTCTTCTTATTGAAACCAAATCCTTTAACAAGAATGCCTTTTATTCTCAATACTTGTCATTTTAACAACTTAATTCTTTAGGCAATATTTCCCATGGTTGAAAATCCAATCATTCCACCAAGAGAGGAAGGAATGGGTTCCTAAAGTAAGGCAAGTCATTAACTTGTCTGCAGCCGTAGCAGGACATAGCACCCTAAAAGGAGCTGTGCTTCTACCTTGGGTTGCACATGCAAAACATTAACTAGATTTCTCTTCACTGGGTTGGATAATAGGTTCCAGATCTTTTGGCCTGGATCTTTTGCCTTTAAGACTATCACTCTATTGTAACTTAAGTCTAAAAAGAGAGAAGTTGTTTATAATGACAATTTGCCATAGGAATACCAGCATCTTTTTAAGGGATTAACTCATGCTGACTCCAGTATTTCCTTCTGATTCATTCCATAACAGTAGGTTATAGCACTGGCCTCTGCTAAAATATCACTGTTGTTTGTATCTTTGTATGGAAGTCTTGTGTTTGTACTTTCAGAACCCTCACACTGATATGGCCATGCAATATGAACGCAAATTACACTGTTTTATGTGCGTGTTTTTTTTTTTTTAATTGGGTAAAAGAAGTATTAAAATCTGTTAACTTTTGTACTGACAATAAAATGTTTCTACAGATATTAATGTTAAAATTACAAAATAAATGTCATGCAGCTTATTTTTCCTAATCCTTTGTGTCATACAAAATGGTCTCCTGAACATCAAGTGACAGAACTCATCCAGAAGTTCTTTCTTCTGCCTTCATTATAGAATGTTATATCTCCAAGCAGTTCCTTCAGGAATAATTTTTTTGCTTCTGCCATATAGAATATTGGCTGGTGAAGAATGTGGCTTATTTGGGTAAATATACATACAACTTCTGGTGATCGTGGGTTGAAACACTTTCATGGAAAATGGTTTGATGTGTTCATAGTGTAGACAAAATATATTCCTTTATTTATTCAGTCTGTATCTTTTACTTTATGAGTTATCTCGTTCATATGGGAGAGTTTGGTGGATGATTTCTGTGGGAGATTTAAGCAAAAAAAGTAATAACTGATGGAAAGATCTAGTCCTCATGGAAAGTGCATTTATATATCCTTCTTTCTTGAAAATGAGTAACAGGAAGATTGGCTGAAGTAGCTCACGTTACTTGGGTGAGAGAATATTCTGGTAACCATTACTCTTACAGCTTACATAAGGGTCGATGACAAATGGAAAGGAGTTATTTAATAACGTAGGATTGTGTATTTAACATGGTTTTGTTCTAGGGTTGTTTGGTTTTGTTTTGCCTTTGCCTTTTCTATATTCATATTTGTTTTAACTCTCAAAGATAAAGATTTGGATCTTGGAGATGGACCACAACTTTGCAAACTGGATGGGGTATATTATGCCATTTTCCTTTTCCTGTTACATAGTGTGACACCTGGATTAAGGAGAGATTTTCTTCTCTCCTTTGAGTACAGTGGCTATATAGAGTAGGACTCAGAAGCACTCAGCTTTTGGCAGAAAAGCAGAAAACTGCACATGGAGTTGCAAGAGGAGACTTGCAACTGGCAGGAAATATAGCCCAGAATTTGTTCAAAGAAGGCATGTTCTTCACTGCCACAGTAACTTGGGCTCTTTCAATGATATAGAGGGGTTAGGAATCTGAATTGCTCTCTCATCTAAAAATAAAATCGCCACTGATAAAATAGTAGCAGTAATGAAGAGCAGCCCCGTGTCAGAAAATGAATTTATATTGACATGGGTAATGAGATTTATGCTCTGTGTACAATCACTGCTTCCTGCAGCAACTAATTGTCTTGTCTCCCATTTTAGTATTGATTCAAATCAACTCTGTGCAGTGTATGAGAAAGTACGGATGTAGAAGCTGAGTTACTGTGGCTGAAATACATGAATAAGTTATCGCATATTTCATTTTTAATTTATTGTAATATAGCAAGTAGTATGGGCTTCATACAGCAGATAAGAAGATAACTTCTGTCATTTTTTCTTTTGATTTGATGTCATTCAGTATCTGTTTTGTGTTATGTTTTTACAAAACGAAGTGTTGAACTGTGTTGTGCATTTCAAAGTCATCAAAGGACGAGTAGGTTTACAGTTTTATTTCAAGAATAACATGAGCAAAACTGTAGAAAGTACTTTTCATGTCAGTTGAAAGGATATCCAGAAAAGAGCACCAGAATAAGGGCAAGGGACATCAGTTGCTTCAGGGAATTTCTATCTGGATAGGGATAGAAAGAAACAAATGATTGACAGTGAGAGAGCAACATGACATTAGGTAAGCTGCCTGGAGAAGCACTGGAACCTGTCTCGCTGTAGATTGTCAAGGCATGGCTTGGCAAGGTTCGAGTATCCTCATCTGATCAAGATGATCTCCAGCATTCCTTCCAGCCGACAATTTCTGTGATTCTGCAAATCTGCATGATTGGCCAAAGGAAAGCTGTACTGGCTCATGTTGAATTTGTCAGTGGGAAGTATTGTTCAGTAAATTCAGTTCAGTGATGCATTTAACGAGAGAGATTCCTCTATTAAGACATCTGGATTTTAAGAGCCAGGTCTTGGCTTGCTTGTGATTATTGTGGCCACCAAAGACTTTCTGATTTTGAATAATTGTGCAGTGTAAAGCCCTGTTGTGTCAAAAAACTCTAAAGCACAACTTTCCTGCAGAAGATAAAGTATTTTGACCTTATCAGAGTGGCATGACCCTATCAGAGTTATCTTGTGAGAAGGAAATAAAGTCATTTTCTGTTGGCTTTATTTCACAGTAAGAGATAATATGTAAAGTCAGAATAGGATATGTTGATTTTTGTCCAAACAGAACTATTAGACTAACTCAAAGTGACGCAAAGTCCTGCAAACTCAAAAGCCCTGCAAGTAGTTTTACTATGTTTTCTTTTCAGTTCAGATTGACAGTCGGGTTTTGTTTGTTTGTTTTTTTCAAGAATTTCTTGATGAACTGTCTGGGGAACCAGCTGTGGGACAGAGCCCATTGCCCTCTGCCCAGGCTGCCATGAGTGAGGATGGGAGCTGGTGTCTCGGATTGTGAGGAGCCTCACAGAGGCAGTTCCAAAGACATCTCAAAGAAGAAAGTAGCCAAGGTGTAGTGCTGTGCCAAGGCATGTTTCCCTGAACAAAATTATAAGGGGCATGGTTTTGGAGAGGACAGGACAAGGCCTGCAGTGTGCAAGGTCCACTTGTGCAAAGCTAGTTCAGAGATGAGGGATTTTTAGGGGGCTGTCTTCGTGCTGGTGGTGAAGAAGATGCATGCACAGGGCTCCAGCTGAGTGGAGAGTGATGATCAGCTCCAAGCAATACATTGGAGGGGAGGGGAGGAACCTTCCCAGCTGCTACTGGCTCTTAATTCAAAGTGTTTCCTTGGGAGACTGCTCATTTTCTCCTCACCAGCTCCAGGATGCCACCAGCCTCTGAACGTGTGTGAGTGCTCATCTCCTCTGGAGCTGCCTAGGCTTGGAATGAAATAGCTGTCATGCAACGTGCCTGCTGCACCCAGCTTTTCTGATGCATTTTCTTTCACAAATACTCCTTACCAGTTTTCTTTGCTATTTTTATTTATTTTTAATAAGATAGCTTAAGAAGAATTTGCATTCTCCAGATCACAGAATTTTGGGGGAAAAACACCAAGGTATTACGTTAGGGAGTTATAAATAAATTAAAAAATAAATAAATCCTAAACGTGTTCTTTCCTCTTGTTTATTAATTTCCATGGCTCTTATTCCTGACAGCTTTTGTGTCAAATGATGGGCTTCTTCAAGCTGATGTAATCCAAGACAAAATTCATTTGAGAGGAGATGTAATACTCATCAGCCCGTTGCTGAATTATGATCTGCTGGTTTGTTTTTTAATGCTTGTTAGGCTTTTGGGGTGATTTTCCAGTAAGCATAAAATATTTCTCTCTCATTATCTGTAAAGATTGGATCTGTACAAGAATTCTTGTAGGTCCAGCCCTATAGATTGCTAAACCCTGAGGCTAATGTCATATAAGCATTCAGTAGTCATGTAATGGATGTAGTCATGACAGAGTTTTGGAAGATTCAATAAAAATGTTACAAACCAGAAGAAATTCTAACAGAGAAATGTTTTTACTATGGAAGTAAAAAGCAGTTTCTCCCTCAGTATTTGGCAGTGCTTGCTTGCTCCTCTTGTTTGACTTTTTGCTTCATTGTTCACAAATACTCTGCAGATTCTCATCTGGTTCAGTAATCGGGAAACAACAATTACATCCAGGGTGGTTCCAGCAAGTCTTAAAATGGCCCCAGAATTTCATACCTAATCTGCCTTTCAGACCCAACTGTCCCAAAGATGAAGGATCCAAACTTGAAGAAATCATCGATTTCTGGGCCCATCTAAAGCCTACAATCCTTATTTCTCTGCTGGCTCTGCAGTTTTGTGATAGGGCAATAAACAAGAAGAGAAAATCTGCTTTGGGTTTCTTTATGTCTTCCTTCCCTGGTTGCAGGCAGATGAGAATTGAGAGCTGCTTTCCATGGCCTGGCCCTGCTGCCTCTCCTGCTGGAGCCCCCCACACCTCCTGCCCTCGCACCCGTGGCCTGGAGCACACACCACATCACTAGTTAGAAAGCATACGTCCTCAAAGACGTGCGTGTTTGTTGAGTTTTCTTTGTAACTCGACTGCAGACAGCCATTGCTTCATTAATCAACCCCCTCTGTTTGACAGTCAGTAGATTTATGACGCCGCGTTTATGAAACCAAAATGCAATTAAACACAATCGCTCCGTTCAGCTGAAGTTGCCAGATACTGCTAGTGAAATCTTTTGCAAACGTCACTCGAGCTGAGGCTTCGAGAAGCATGGAGTGAAAACAAAGGATGAAAGGTTTTCCAGAGTCTTTTTCAGTCACTGAAAAAAGCCACCAAACATCCTGAAAGCATTTCTTTTTAAGCAGGAAGGACCCAGGAGTCCCTTTGCCATTGCAGATTTAGGGCTTTGCTTTCACTCATGGAGCAGGAGTGGGAGCAAAAGGAACACCGAATGATGAAGTGGGAAGTCAGAGGATTTTTATGGTTTCTGCAGGCACGATGTCTGCTTTCAGTCCGAGTGGAGCAGCAGGCATGAAGGCATGTTCCTACTGGGGGGGAACATTCCCACTTTATTAATTCATAGCAAAGATATGGTCCCAACATGGCCAAGCTGCATGCTGAATTTGTAAACACTTTCTTAAATAGCTTTGGATTTCTGGTTTTCCACGTTGTTTCTCAGCGCACCCATACCCCAGCAACTGACTTCCAGAAAAATACCAAAGAGCATAAGTAACTGTTATTACTATTGAATGCAATTGTTTTTCCTCAAATTAAGTGCAATAGTTGTGTAATGAGTCCCAAACATTTTGAGGTTTTACTCTTCCATCCATCTTATATCTTTTGAGAAAGAAATGCTTAGTGCTCCTTGAGGTTAGGCACATTAACAAATGTGGTGGCAATAATGTTGTTACTATATCTGTTGCTGCTAGAAGCGTGTATAATTAAAATGTGCTCCTCGTTTAGTTGCAAAAAGGGAAAGATGCTGAAATATTAGTGACTCTGCTCCTTATGCTGGCTGCATATTGAGTTGATTCTCATTTGGGGATCAAGAATATATTCCTGCACACACTGGGGGAGGATGTCCCAGCAGTATTTTAACTCAGTGGAAATAACCCCACATTTTTTTGGCAATGAAAGAAGATGAGACTCAACTTCCAAAGCAATAAACAGTTAAACCATCAAAAAAGCACACGTTTGTCTTTTTGCTGTGTCTATGTGTTAGGTCTCTTAAATCTTCTTGTGTTTCTGGCACTAGTGTTCTAGTTCTGTGGTTAATAGTTATGAAAGACCAGCAATAATTCTTAAAAATATGTTATAAACCCCCATCTTTATCTGAACTTCTGTTTTGAATCTGCTATGGAGCCAGCAACTAAGACTCAACTTTGAGATGGAACAAGGGTCCCTCTTGGTGAAATCTTGGTGTGTTTGATGCCACTGAGAACCATCCCTCTGCCAGTAATGACGTGGTTAAGATTTCTTATGGTGTCAGAATAGTGCAAGGAGGAAGCTGCCTCCTTCTCTAAATCCTCACTTTAAGCTGTGGTTTTTTAGAGGCAAATGTTGAAAGGTGTGATGCTTGTTTTTAGCACACTGTTTTGAGAAATGTAAGCTTCCCTGAGGGAGGGATGGCAATGTATGTCTAGATAAGTGCCAGCATCAATCTGCAGGAAACTATCGCTGCGTAGTTATCGCCCAAGTACTTGGCCACTTCATTACAATAATTTGCTAGAGAGAAGCTTCACATAAAAGGAACATGTTGACTTCTTTTAAACCTCCAGCTAGAGGTTTAAACCTCCATACAGAACCACAATGTCCCCAGCTACATGGCAGTTACTCTGGGACTGGCAGCTGTGCTACATCCTAGCTGGCCTGGTCATGGGCATGGAGTCAGGAGTTACCAAATGGAGCTGCCTTGATGCAGCGAACATTGTTTCCCAGATTTAATAGGAAAAATGAATCTTGTGGTGGCTGGTAAGACATGGTGAGCATGTCTGCTGTCTCTCCACAGAAGGGCTGCTGAGAGTCCTTAGAGAAAAGGCACTGTCAGTCCAAAACCAAGTCCTTGAGGAGAATGGAGTATGAGAGTCTCCTTCCCTGTTCCCTGGTGCAGCACCAACCTCCCACAGCTGCTCTTCCTACAGCAGCACTGTCAGAAGCAGTAGCAGCAGCAGCAGCTAGGGTAACAGTGCATTCTCTCCCATTTGCTTTCTCCCCCAGATGGGCCCCCCATCCTTGTTTGAAGCTCTGCAAGTCACGTGTACCTGACCCACGTCAACACTGCTGGCTGCAGGAGCGAGTGGCTTTCATCCTGGCTGCATTGGCTGCCACTTGACCTTCTTAAAAATGAATCGCTATTTTGCTTTAGAACAAACAACCACCTTCCAGAGCTTCTGCAATACGATCTCCTACAGACAGCTGCTGCGCTGATTGTATAACCTGGACACTGCACGCGTGATTTTGGATGTGTTTTGATTTTGCCAATTATTAATTTTATAATGAGTCCCTCAGGTCGCTTATTAATGGACAGCTTACAGAGGAGGCTTGGGTTACTGTTTATCACAGCCCTCAATACTTTGGCATCCCTCAAGTCAAATTTAGCTCTCCAGCTTCTGCTTGCCAAGTTAAAGCCTTTAGCATTTTTATAATCTCCAGACACACGTTTCTTCATCTCTCGAACTCGGCCTTGGTGATTCAGTAAGCGTACGCTGTTTGAAATCAAACCATGATGAAATCTCTTAATAGTCATTCTATGAAAATATTTTGTTTAAAAAACACTCAGAACTTAATTGGAATGAAAACACCAGCAGCTGGGTTGTAGTTTGAAGCCATAAGTCTGAGACGCAGCTGGAACAGCAGGAATCAGAGAGACACTTCTAAATCTTCCTCTTCCTACAGGAATGTTTCAAGGCTGCTGCGTTTTGGCAGGCAATGAAAAGCACCCACTTGGGTTCAGCCTTCTTTGACCAACATCGTATGCTGCTGTCACATCTGTCACTTAGATTTGCAGATAGCTGAAGAGCACAAAAAAAGGGCTGTGTCTTTTCCTAAGTTCCACGAAGGGTGCTCATGAACACGAGCCAAAGCATCGTTACTGCCAGCTCTGAATAATGACTTTAGTAAAGAAGTTCATTTCTTCTCAGCTCCTCTAATGAGACTTACTAAAAGATATGATGCAAAGGAAGATTATGGATAAGTTGTTAATTGGATGAGCTGCATTTGTTCTTTATCTGCATTGTCTGGCTCTTAGCTTCGTCCTAAAACTGAGATCTAATTAAATTAATATAAACATTCATGAACTTCCTAGACAATTTGTGTTGTGTTTTATTTACACTAGGTCAGTTATCCAAACGGTTTCAGATTGTGCATATGCACAGTGGTGTCCCTGCTATGAGTTCAACTGGCAAAACGTTGAAAGTCTTCAGAACAGTTCTCCGTTCAATTTCTGCTAGATAAAATTCCTTCCACCCCAAGAGCTAATTGATAAGGATGGAATTAAGTGCCTGGAGGCACTGCCTTTGCCTAGAAGAGTGAATTTTGGCATGCAGCATATCGGCATCTTGTTTATAGCTGAAAACATTGGCTCTTCAATCAGATCAGTAGAACATTTTGTAATAGATAAAGAGCAAAATACATTTATGAAAAATGTAGTTTCAGCACTGATGATGTAAGAGGTGGATGCAAAAAAAAACCAAACAAGCCACCCTTAAATTAATGCAAATGTATTGGAGCAGCTCATTGGTTGTTTACTTCTGAGTTACGACAAGCAAGCTATCTGGATGCTTATGACATTTCCCAAAATTACAGACACAGTCATACAATCTAGGCACATAATGCAGCACGAGTGTCAGCACACTCATGAGTGGGAGAGGAGGCACCCGGCTCTGCCAGCAGCAATGCAGCAACTCCTCTGAGCAGTCTGGAAGTTTAAAAAGGCCTCAGGAGGCATTTAGCCATGACTGCGATCTTAACACTGCTGACAGGTCTTTTGTTTTATTTTGGTTTTTGATAACCTGGCATGAAAACTGAGATCAGGTGGTCCTAACCAGCTAACTGCCATTGCAAAGCAATGTAAATGATTAAGGATATAAAGCAGACTTTACGCGTGAAGGAATTGTCCTTGTTTGAACTATTACAGAACCATCTAATTATTTTAAGACAATTACAGCTATGAGACTAAGGATAGCTGGAGCCAACATGTTTTAAAGCAGAAGGGGAAAGGGGAAAGAACTGCTACTCTGGGGCACTACAATACCTTACAATACCATAAACCGTTTTCTTAGAAGACAAAGCATCCTCTTTATACACATGTTGCATATTCATTATCAGCAGTATTATTTCAGTGATTTCTGGGTAAATGAGATAGAGATGAGCTGTGGGGAAGGCGTTTTAGGTATCTTGACTGCCCCATGTCAAGCAAGACCAGCCCATGGCCACAGAGCAATTGTCTGCTCATGGACAGGAGTGTGTCTGGTGCAAGCAAGACATCCCACAGCTCTGCGTTGCCTACCTGCATTGCCTCCGTGCTGGTGCAAACAGGCCAAAGTTGTCCAGAGGAGGAGAAACTCCATAGAAAATATGAACAAATCTGTTGTAATAGTTGACAATTAATTCTGGAAGGGCTTTGTGGTTCTTTTTTTCTTATTTCTTTTTTTTAATTTATTTATTTATTTTCAGCCAGCTTCCAAACCCTGTATTGTGAAGATGCCTTTCTGAACAATGCTGAGGACAGAAGGATTCTCTCATGCGTTTGGTGATGTGAGATGGCCGCAGATCAAATGTAGATATAAGCTAGATCTGGCAAATATTTGTCAAAAGAGTTGAACATTTATTTTTATTTTGAACAGAATTCACTTTGGCCTTGTTCTCTCTTCTTTGGCACTCTCACACTATGAGTCCTGAGTTCTTACCATCTCCAAACATTTAGAAAAACAACCTTTCAAATCACTGGCTTCAGCAGAAGCTACATTTTGTGTTTTCTTTTTTTGTATATGAGGTTCTCACCCAGGCCTCTGGAAAGAAGAGAGGAAAAAGCACGTGCAGCAGTTCTGACTGAATGCAACAGTGATAATGACTTAGGAGTTAATGTTGATCATTTTGCCTCAAAAGCATAATGTAAGATTAATTTGGGGAAAGAGAAGTATGGCAAAATACAGCTGATCTTTCTTTTGCTGAATTTGAAGCTTTAGTCTGAATGGGGTAGAAGAACTGGTAGCAGTGTGGAAATACCACTGGGGAGGTGGGGTGGGAAGCAGCTGTGTATTTACAAGTATGTGTCAGGTGACACAGCTTTATCATGGACTGCTCAGCAGTTCTGCAAGAAGTCGGATGGTGAATGAAGGGGTAAAATGTAGATGTCAGAACAGAAACCCTGGCCTGTTTTTGATAATGAGAACATCCAATTAGGTTGCAATCTGTCCATGGATTCTCTATGTTCAGGTAAACTAAATATGTCAAATATTTTGTTATATCAAATATTCATTTGAGCAATCATGGAGTTTGTTCCAATCCTAAATAACCACGTGTAGCAACAAACAGGCATTGTTTTCAAAGATAGTTAACTGTCAAATTGTCCAAAAGAGAGCTCCCAATTACAGCCTGGGAAACATGCCTTCCTTTATCCTTCTGGAGTAGCCACATTCACAGTCCCAGATAAGGTTTATGTTGCAGAGGAGAGCAATTGGAAAAAATAAATATTTTAATGCACGTATCTCAAGGCGAATGAACAAGCTCTCACTGGAATTCAGACGCCATGTCATCATTACACTGATCAGCTATGATGTGTTCAAGGCACAAGAATCTTTTCCTGAGGTCGTATTAAAAGTTAGGTTTAAGGAATCATGGCGTGGTTAAGGTTGGAGGGGACCTCTGGAGTACCTGACTAAATAATGTTTTTGCACTACCAAGATAAATGAGAGCATCAGCAGGTATAAATGAACATAGCAATATAAACAATTAATGAGGAAGTTTGCATCAATATACACACAAATTCTGCAAATTGGACTTTATTTTGTGCCAGTGGAACTTTCCTACATCATGCTTCTAAAGCAGGATTAAGTTTTTATTACAGTTTCTGGTTGTGGCTATTTGATTACAAACTAACTCTGTCCTAACAAAAGCTTTCTTTAACATGAATGGCACATTTGGTATTAAAGATTATCTTCTGTTGTGAAGATATCAAGTAATCAGCAAAGCTCCACCTTGCTATTTTGAGGACAGCCTTGAGCATAACGGGCTCTAAAATCTGTTCCAACAGCTATTGGAAGGCAGTGTAGCAGGAGGCATGTACATTATCCAATAGCTCAGGGGAGGCAAGATTATTGCTTTTAGAGCTATTTTAAATTAACTCTTAGAGGTGTAGAATTTGAGGAACAGCTTAACTCCTATCAGTGCTAGACTACATGTAAAGTCTTCATTGCATCTTTGATTACGTAAGCAAAATTCTGTTAATGACTTTCCTGGATATGTCTAACTGGGAGAAAAAGAGCTCAAAACCCAGAAGCACCAATCTACCGATGTCTTCCAGGTGTTATAGTCAGGTTTCAAGTACTAGTTTCAGTCAGTACTCTCAGAAGCAATACTGTAAACTCAAGAAGCACAGCAGTAGTCCTTGTTTTTATAAGTATGCGGTAGCAGTTGACAACATTTCCCACACAAGCATTAAACCACTGTTACAAGTGATTCAGTGACCTCCTTGCCATACCCCTTTACTTCATCATTAGACCTTTCTGCCATTTGCACATCTTTCCTATTCTAAAGCTGTTATCTTAATTACTATTAGTCAGTTGAGAAATACCTGCCCAGTATGCTGCTCCAAAGCAACATAAATACCAAAAGTATTCGCTGAAAGTAGAATTAGAAATATTTTAGAGTGGACGTGTGCACTTAGTGTCTTTAATAAATTCTCTCATGTAATTATGGCTGCTTAGGTATTGGTAAATCTTTCATTTTTTTGAGGTTTTGTTTTGCTGATATTTTCCTGTGAGGAACTTGAAATGCCATAGAGCAACAGAGAAATCTGCTTTTACTTCATTTCTGATTCAAAGGAAGCATTTCCTTTGCTATTTTCTTAAAAACCATAAAACGAAGAAGACATAAAGGATATTTTAAACATACTATTTAAAAGTTACAGTAGTTACTGCAGCTCTAAAATATCTGAAAGTCAGTAGATCTCACACTCCGTTCAGCAGAATGGTAATCCCAGTTCTTTGATATTTACGATCCCAAAAACAATAGTGAGATTTCCAAAGCCATGCTCAAAAGGTCGAGGTGCTTCTGAAATCTGGGGGTTGTGAAAATCCTCTTTAGGGAGCAGCTGCCTCTTGTTATGCATTCTGGTGCTCAGGTTCAGCAGGTGCAAGGAGAGGGTGGTTTGGTGACGGCAGAGGGGTTGCAGCTGGGTCATTATTATTTCTCCTCTTTAACAGGGGAACAGGCTTGAAAAGGTCAGGTATGTGCCAGCTACCTGATGGTGAGGATGAGAGCAGAGCAGCAGGTTGGAGGAGCTGCCCCATGTCCGCCAGCCCTGAGGTGAGTGCCCATGCATCCACAGATTGCTGTGTGAACGTGCTGCAAGTCTCTGCATCCTTGGGGGCTGTGCTTCAGCTGTTGAGAGCTTGGTCGGTGTTTGCTTAGGGTGCTCCTTCTGCTGGCTGTGATGTTTTTGTCCCACGTCGCTCTGTAGGCACCAGGCAGGCCCTGGCAGCGGCCGTGTTTGGGGCACGGTGCAGTTGGGCTTCGTGGGGCCTGTTGGGAAGGGCCTTTGAAGTGTTGTGCTGAAGTGTTTGCTTCTGTGAGATAGCGTTGAATCCCTGGGCTGGAGAATAAGCACTCTAGGATGTGTGTGGTAAAAATTGTAATGTCTGATAACTTCTTTAGCAGCCAAGCGTTTAAATCATCTCCTACCAGTGCTTTCTATTTGATGAAAACTGAAGTTTTGTATGTATTTTCTTATGAAAGCTATGTATAGATCTTCACTTGTGTTGCAGTAGAGTTGTGTTTCTAAGCACCTATCGGTTTGTTCCTTTAACTTCTGCTGATGGAAAACTGGCTTTTGGGTCTGACAACCACTGAGGGCTGGGAGACTGTGTAGAGCTGTGGCAGCTGTGTACTCCTGTGGTGTCACCAAGCTGTTCTGTCACCCTACAGGGCAGCTCTTATGATATGCTTCTGAAGGATGGGCTTGTGATTGTCAATAATGCTGCATCATTCCAGCTAGAACTTGCAAGTAAGGAGGCATTGGCTGGTCCTGTTTGTTTGCTGAGTCAGATTTTATCAACTTCTCTTTAATTTATGGTGCATTCTGTTATAAGCTTCCAACTATTGCTGTGAAACCCTTTCTAAGAATACATACAAATACTTGTTTCAACAGGTCAGTGTGTCTAGAGCATTCAAAGATAAGTGCCACGCGTTTACAAACTGTAGCCCGTATTTAATGTCAGGAGTAATACTAGACTTTCTTTCTGTTGTCCATACCCTGCCAGCCTGGTCCTGGTTTTACTGGCTCACTATGTTCCAATTACATTCCTATTCCAGCTTCAGGGAGGGTTGGGGAGGTGCTCTACTAGCATCTATCTGCAAACAGCTTTGGCAGAACACTGTGAGCAGGGCAGTGCATGGGCAGGATGGATTAGTGGAGCCAGATTTGCTTGTAGGCAGTGCTCAGAAAGTATAGGTCCTTGTTATGGAGGTGAGCAAGAAATGCTGCTCTCAGAGCTGTCCTCTTGTGAGGAGCTACAGGTCAATATATCACTTGGCCCTGGGGCTTTGGCAAAAAGAAGCTCAATACAGGGGTTTGGAAGATCTTCTCTGACTACCCACGCTACTTGTAGGAGGTTTTAATTAAATGTCATGCTGAAGGAAGATAAAGGGTGATCAGGCCATGTAAGAGCTGCCCCTGAGCTACGTGGCTATAAGTGGGGCAGAACCAAAACATGCCTGTAGTGCCTATAACATGTGCTTCTACTGCCCCTGTTGAGTGCTCTCTTCAGATCATGCTGTCTATGAGGTACATCAGAATTAAGAATTTAGTTCATTCCTGAAGAACCCGGTTTTGATGACTTAAATTTGTTTATAGGTTGCATCTAAGTGCTGCTTTGTGAAGTGCATGCTAAGTGAAGGAAGATGTCCTGTTAAATATAGGGTCATAAACTCTAACTTCTTCTGGATTTGTGATGGATCTTTCTCACAAATTATGGAAGTGAATGTGGAGTTCAGAGAACTTAAGTAATGACTCCAGTACACCCTGGTCAGTCCATGTAGCTTTGAACTGCACTTGGAGGAAGTTGCATTCATTTTTTGCTGTGACAAATGGATGTGAAATCCGGCTAAACAAATTCATGTTCTCTTGAGGACCAGATGCTTTTCTGACAGTCAGCAAGGCCTGTGCAGCTGGTCATCTTGTACCCTAAACCCATCCCTTAGATTGGAGGGATGTGTACCACACCACTGTGTTGAACTTATCTCTCAGCTTCTCATTGTCTCCTGAAACCTGTGTGATCCTATTAAACCCAACTGTTCTGTTGGAATGCTCAACAAACAGCTATCAGGCTGTCTTATGTGTTCACTTTGCTGTGTAGTTTGCTAATAATATTTCAGCGTGTCACTAGGGAAGTGAGCGGGATTGTCTGACCTCCTGACCTCACAGCTGTACTCAGTGAAATGTATAGTTCAATGATTTCTTTTATACAAACCTGTGTTTGGTTAGTTTTAGAAATAATATTGAGTTTTCACAGGAATGAGTCGGAGGCACAGTATGTTCCAAGTGGCAAGCTAGCAAGAAAGCTTTCTCAACTGTACTGAAATAACTTGACTTTTGACAGGGCATAAACAATATTTATGGCTGTCTGTTCTTATCATTGTGAACATGGTTAAATTTGTCATTTTTAACTAAGCTTTGCTGTCGTTTGTTGAGTAATACCCCATGAAATAGAATAATATCCCATGAAAATAGAATTTCAGTATGTTATAGTCTAACGCTGACTCTCAAATATTTCAAGACTGAGAGGCTTGGGTGAGCTATTCTGAAATAGAAGTTCTTATGCTGTAATGATGTGTCAGATCAGCTGACAAGTGGTTCCCTTTGCATTTGAGCAATGCAAAATCACTTTGGTCCTGTTAGGGTTCTCTGAGAATCCCATTCCACTGAAAATCACTCTGTATACAATTATTTCAACTTTTACATGTTTTGTTTTATAATTCTTCACTGAGAAGCACAACTGATAGCGTGTCATACATTGCTGCACCAGTGTGAGTGATGAGCTGTGCATAGGAGTGTAGGGAAGGCTTGTGTGTGTCAAAGTTGGAACCTCTTAGAAGGGTTTTGATTTTGGAAGATACCCAGGGACCAGGACCAAGACCTCAGTCTTAAGCAATATTAGGCCACATCTTGGTCAAGTCTCCCAACTCACCAATCTGCAAGGTGAATGCTGTGGCAACTGGGCTCGGGAGAAATCAGGAATAAACCAACATCCCTATTCATCTCTAGTATTGTCATATGCTTGACATGTTTCTTTATACAGTACCTAGTAAAATGAGACTTTACAAATTGTATGGCTACAATAATTAGCATTACATAGTCAATAAATCATGCAAGAAATTTGGTATCTGTATACTTAATCTAAATTTGTTAACACTGGCAAGATAGAATACATTTTGACTCTATGCCGACATTTGAATCTGGAACACAACTCAGATATTTGAGGTTTCTTCATCCAGCTGTGTACATGTGCCTTGTTATCTAATACTTTAATTGCTAACTAAACAGTGGGTAGTAGAGAATATACTGTTCTATGTCAATATTTAAGCAGGGCTTTACTTATGGCTTAAGTTTATTCACCTTGGAGAGAGAATTTTTGCTTCGCTTGAATAATTGGGCAAAGAAAAAGCAGGGTTTCAACTTGCTCCTGTGGTCTGTACTTTCTGTAGGCAAGTAGAAAAGTATGTGAGTTATTTCTGTCATCTGTGTCTTTCAGGTCCAGTGTTTTTGGAAAGCTCAGGAGCTGTTGAGGCCTCTCAGACATCTTAGCCCTTCTCCTTTCCCTGCCCAGTGGATGTGGCAAATTAAACTATCTGGCTTGTTTCTAAAAAATATTTGCCCAAACTCCTAAAAGTCTTCTGCAGAGGAAAATTGTGGGTGTCCTTCTTTTCACAAAGTGATCGGAAGGAGAGAGCTGAAAATGTGGGTAGGGACTTCTGTGCTATGACCATAAAGCCATAAAAAAATTATTGCAATAACAATTGAGGAGATGTTTTAAAGATTTGAAGCCTGCCCTGTGTGGAGGCTCAGTTGGGATAGTTTTGCCTGGAATCTATTCACGTGTTAACAAGAGTGATGTCCTTTTAATACCCTGCATTCACAAACACATGGTGGGATTAACAAACCAAATCTTGAGGAAGTTGCATACTTTGATTGTTTCCTTGTGCTTCCTGAAAGCATCTCCTGAGCCAATCTTGCTTTGGATTTCCATTTACATGCATGGATTGAACTTGCAGTATCTTCTTTTCAACAGTTTGTGTTATGTTGGAATGGGGAATAAATAGCAAAAAGAAACCCCCCGATTAAGGTACAAAAAGGATATTCAGCTCTTAGTGTTTGAAATAAGACAACATTGTAAACTGAATGCAGCATACTTTAGCTATATTTTGCATCACAGGATCATAGAAACTAGGTATCAAGATGCCAGACTGCTCCTTCTAATACAAGTCTCGTTATTAGAGTAATGGCTTACAGCCATGCCTACATTAAGCAAAAGATGTTAGCAAAAAACATATACACCATGACTTAAAGCTACTCAAAATAATTGAGGAGAGGAAGAAGAGGCAGCAGGCTTTGAACGCAGAATTTTTTCCTGTGTAGCACAGTTGCACACATGCCTTTATAATCTCTGCTAAATCAGACCAGGGTTGTCTGGGAAAGTGGACTGGAACTTGTCCATAGATCTCCTGGATGACACAAGACCCTAAATAATTCTGTTGAGAGGAAATGGGAACAACTGTTTCTCAGTAGTGTCTGGGGTCTACCTTCTTTTTAGTGTTGCATGAAAATACAATGGGAAGTGGAGTGAGCATTTGGGCTGTGCTTAGTAAGCAGGCCAGCAGTTTTCAGCCTTTTTCTCAGCCAGATCTCAATTTTCTTTCAAGGTGAGTTTTGGAAATGTTTTAGTTAGTTTCAAGCTGTGGCAAATCCCATCCTGGCAGTTGTTTGCAAAATAATTTTTCTTCCATATCCGGTCTCTAATCCAGATTTTCCAGTAGCTCAGAGCAATTATTACTGACAACTCCAATGCCAAAACAATCCCAGAATGCTCCATTTAAATACTTAATTGTTTTATAGTCAGTCCAGTTCTTCTATTTTTCCAGTAGGAGTATTTATGGAAGGGTACTGCTTATTTTGCCAGGGCATTACATTATGCCATAATGTGCCATGTAGTCATGTTACCTGCACTGAGGATAAAAACGAATTCTGCATCTTAAGGTTGCTTAAACTGAAGGTATAAAACATTTTGTTCATCTTCCCTGTCCCTATACCTAGCCAGGTGCTAGACCAGCTTAATTCTGAGATCCTTTTTATTATATTTAAAAACTACATTTGGGGTCCTTACACCATATTTTTTTCTTTTTTTGGAAGAACAAGCATTAGGAAACTGTCTTGTAAGATAGGTTGTTCTCTTATGATCAGACTAAACATCAGTGCTTTGGGGAGAAAATTACCAAACACTGATTAGAGCAAGGAATATGGGATGTCACTTAAAAGGGTGAAATTAGAAAAAATGTCCAGATGTGAAAGAATGAAATTTGTTGGGTTATAGAAAGCTCAAAACCACTTCCTGTATCCTGTCATATTCCTATAGCATTAATTCTAGATGTAATTCTTTTTCCCCTAATTCTTCTCCCCAGTTTTGAGTATTGGCAGTCTGCTAAGAATCATGTACTACACTGCACCAGTTGTTCTCTATCATTCTTGTGATAATATTATCCCTGTAATATGGTCAAAATAGTCTGTGTCATGTGTAAATCCACATTTACATGGCATGCTTTCCTACATATCCTCATAGTTATGTTCAAAGAGCTTTTCTAGTGCTGCATGGTATTTTCTTCTCAAATAACAAATCTGAATGTAGCCTTCATAGGTGCAGAATTCTCTTTATCTTCCCTATGTGTTACAAACAATTCTTAGGCAGTTTATTCCGGATAATGGAATTTAAGACAAATGGTTTAACTTGAGAAGTCTATCAATTAGGATCAAAATCAAGCCAAACTCTGTGTTCCTTTGGGACTTTAATCAGCCACTTTTGCATTTAATTGCAATTTTGGCAGGCTAGAGGAAGGAAATGGGGATTTTTAAAAATTTTCATATCAAGGTGAACTGAAAGGAATTTGAGACAAAAGTTGTTTTTGGCAGGTAGAGCATCTATGAGTTACAACTGTCAAATGTTTTTTGGAAGTGCCAGGCAGGGGTTTTTACTTCTTTTACAGCTTGCTAGGCTCCTTTATGATTTTAGTGACATACTCTCTTTTGGACCACATCCTGCCTAACATCTCATCTACCTGCTGTTCCACTCCAGTGCACCTGCTTCATGGAAGGCTTTGTAGATCTTTGAAAAGTAAGATACCCAGTATCCCCCCCCACCTTAGGTAAATGTCCCTACCTGGGTTGTATTTCCTACAGCAGCTATGTACTACAGTCTCACTGACTTTGACCTTGCTGCTTAGTATCACAACACAGCTTTGGCCAAATGCATTGTTATCAAATGTCTGTCCTCTTCTGATTTTTTTTTCTGCACTGAAAAGCAATGGTATGGTTCTTAATCTAGAAAGTGGCTGTTTGTCATTATTATCCACTATAAACTTATTTAAGTGTTGGAAACCTCAGAAGCCGCTATTCCAGTTGCTTATAATGTGTTCTTTGTTTTCTGCCTGGCTTATCTTTAGGTACAATACAATCTTAAGGAAGCACACCCACTCCCTAATGTTTTCCTTGGGAGCCAGAAACGTGTGCTCCAGTGTATTTGTGCAGTTGCAAGAAAAGAGAAGTGTATGTTATGAAAGCAGGAGGGGTGGGGGATGGTAGTGGTGGGATGCAGGAAATTACATCTGGATTAAAGACAGAGTAATAAGAGCATCTGATTCAAAAGTGTGCAGCTGAAGTAAAAAGTCTCAACTAGCAAATGCAGAAATGCTGAGCTTCCCTTGTTTGAAGGATGACTTTTTTAAAGGCTGGTACACCTTGTATTAGTACAGCCAGTCTGCTGAAGTTCAGCAGCTAAAGTGAAACTAACCATTGTTCAAATACTTTTGTAATGAGAGTATCTTGTTTACTTTAATGGTTTCCCTTCCTAACAGGCATGCTGTTTGTTCCTAACCTGCAATGATTCTCCTTCCTTTTTCTAACATTTCTAAAAATGTCTGTTTCCTCAAATACACATTTTCATTGAGAAGAATAGTTTAACTCCTTATTTTAGCAATTGTTTTGTATGTAGAATGCAGCCCAAAACCCAATCTGAATGTGAATTCAAACTTGTACGTATGAGCCCTCCAATGGTTCCTCTGTGAGAGGGCAGCAGGCCCTATGTTATCACTGCAGGTATTTCCCCCTCCCCAGCCCCAAGGTGCATACTTTCTGCTCTGAATGAATTGCTGCTCTGCAAAACCACGTGGGGCCAAGGCATTGAAGAAAGCAATTGAAAGTCCATGACCTTGAAGCCATGTGTATGCTTTACATCCCTCTTTGAAACAAACAACAGCAGAAACCAAACTGAATTTTATAGAGGCTTCACCTTGGTGAGGTGCTGGCACAGGCTGCCCAGAGAGATGAGCGGAGATGAGCTGGCCCAAAGCTTAGCAACAGCTCTGAGCATCAGCTGTGTGCTTTGCTAGAATGGCATCCATCACAGCAATGGTGGGGATTTGGCAGCATGGTTTGTCTTATCTTCTCTTTCCCGGCAGTTGTGTGTTCTCATACCTAGACGATTGGCTCATTAAAATAAGTGTGTTACTGCCGAGCATGAAGAAAAGACAGCTTTTTTTTTAAGACTTGAATTTATAGCTCCGTGATGTAATCGGGTACCACAAATTCTTTCACAAGCCACCGTAAAACAAGTTTCCTCATGAGAGGATGGGGGAGGGGGAGTAAAGAGTGAATATGCTGTTGTCCATTAAACAATTGTGAATTTCTAGTTTAATGCAAGCTGAAGGGAAAATGAGGGCCTAGCCGTAAATCATCTGTGCAGCTCTCAGCCATAAAGTTTCTTGAGCAGTCAAAAGTGCCAGGACTTGTTTGGATGACTTATTCTTAGACAGAGGGGGATGGAAGAAAGTTGATAATACAGCTGCAAACTTTTGCTGTCTCTGGTGTCATTGCTGTTTATATTACGTGATAATGTGCTACAGAAACCTCCTCTCATTTCAAAGGTGACATTTTCCTCTCTGACCTTGTACTGAGATAATTTCAACCAGCCCACAGAGCAGAAAGCTGTAATTGTCCAGCACTGGTCTGTGTCGGTTGGGTCCTTACAGAGAAGGAGGGACTTGGTATGTGTCACAGCAGCAAAGCCTGTCAAGCATAGTTGGGGTAAAAGGAGAGAGAACTGTGAGTCGTCTTGGTTTTGGATCAGGCCCCGAAGTACTTTGTTGGCAGCAGATGTGGGTGTGGATTGCTATCCAGGTGAGGGGAGTGGTTAAGGCAACACTTAGTGCTGAGGTTGGCAGGAAGAAGGATGCCAGTTGGCTTGGGAGGCCCAATGCCCAATACCCAGTAACTTGCTGCTCAGAAAAGGCTGCAAATCTATTTCATTAGATCCATTCGATGATGCTGATGTTTTCTTGTTCATCTCAATTGACAAAATACAATAAAGTTCTGGCACTGTAAAATATTTCAAATAGTTCTTACTAGAAACTGCATACTGTAGTAAAAGGGTATATTTTCTGAAGGAAACACACACTGTTTAGTGATGTGGCGTTGCATCTGATATCAGGAGGCCTTGGGGAACAGATCACAGTAATGTATATGTACATTGATCTGCTTATGCAGATGGCCACTGCCTGAGCTGTGCAAGTGCTGATGTGTAAGAAAAATGCTACTGCAGAGCAGCACGAATTGCCCAGAATAACGTAGTTCACCTGAATGTAACTACTTGTCCCTCATAAATCTGAGCTTGGACAACAGTTCTTCCTTCTGGAGAGAGTCAAGGGGGAGGAAAAAAGAAAAAGGCTTTGCTTCTGCAGAGGAGTAGCAAGGAACATCAACACAAGACCACACCATCGCTGCCTTTCCCCAAGAGCCAGCATTAAGATGTGCTGTTTAAGTCAGAAGGGCTTTCAGGAGTGCAGATATTTCATGTAAATGCTTCCTCAGTGAGTCTTGTCTGTTGACATAAGTCAACCGGCAAGTTAGGGGAGGTTAAAAGCGTCTCAAATGTGTGTTTTGGATGAGCAGCCTGTAAATCTGATGATTAATTTCCAGTTTGAAGGGGAACTGGGGGGAATTGGAAGAAATTAGGCCTCAATCAGGACAGTATTCCTCTTGCTTCTCCTGTTTGTTTCTCCCCCCCACTTTCCTGTGTGCAGTTGCAAGAAAGGCACACAGTACTCTGAGACTTCTGACTGAGACTTAACAGATGAGTATCTTTTAAATTAAATAGAACTCAGCCTGACCTGACTGTCTTAAATTTCTTAATGGTATGAAATCTACCCTTGAAACAATTTTAGTCCTGTGGTTCTCCCTTCTCCCCTTTTTCTAAGGTATGATTAGTGCTTAATGGACCCTGAAAAGCCCCTTTTTTAATAATTGCCACAGGTTCCTCTTGTCTAGATATTATCTTCAGTTTTGTTTTTTCTTGAAACAAACCCCATAATAACGGGACGCATACTTGGTTTTATGTTCATATATGCTACTATTTATTTTTAGAACCATTTTACACATATATACACACATGCTTATACGCACACACTTTTCTTTATGCCAAAAACAATGGACCTCTTTATGCTGAGTGGAGCTGATAACAGGATATCCATTACGCAGATACCCCGGGGTTTCAGGTGGCAAGAAGCACTTTTCATGGAGGAGGACATCTGAATCCAAGGCACTTACTCTGCACACGTGGAGGTGCAGTGGGAGCAAGAGATAACATTCTTGTACCCACTGTGTTTTGCTACACAAAGAGCTCAGAAATGATCAAAATATCAGCCTCTATTTGAGTCAGAGCTGGTTATCTGCCTTGTGTTACTTGCTGCTAGCCAGGGACAGAAGTCCTTAGGCCCAGGGCTTTAAGAAAATCAAAGTGAAGACCCACAAACTCTGGTTTCTGAAATAAGGACTTGTGAGTTCAGCTTCATTTTTGAAAAGAAAAATCTGCACCAGTTATGTCTTGCTTATGGTTATTGAGCACAATCACAATTTCCTAAGGAGTTAACTTCAGATCACATTGTCTCTCTCAGAACTCTCCTAACTCAACACAGACTAGGAAATGAGAAGGATGTGAAGTTTTGGGGAGCTGGTAGATGATCTTGTATGGCAAAATAGTAATTACCTTTCCTAATGATGTTGAATCCCTGTGATATGCTAATTGTGAAGTATTAACATGTGCATCAGTCTACCTAATTATATTCCTTAGGAGTGGATTAATGTGAAGCTGGTTTTCTCCATAATGGCACCAAATCCTAATATAAACGGTCCAAAGTTCAGGTACTTGTATGTTGGTAGTATAGCTGGAACTCATTTCTGTTCCATCAATAATGATGTTATGGTAATGATAGTGTTCCAGCTGAGACCGGAGCTGCACCACCCTTGATAGTGCCTGGCAATATTAAGCAAACCCAGTGACAAAAGTTGTCTATATCAAAAGAACAGCCACGTTCTGAGTTCCTGTTGAATTACTTCAATAGATGACAATTTTTTCAATGCATCATTTATTATTCGGAATAATGTTCAAACTTTAATGTACAGTAGAAATTCACTTCCATTATATCATTTTTAGCCATGCTAATTTTCCAGTAACTGGAACCCCAAGGGCTGGATACCATCTAATTTTCAGTTCCAAACATCCTAATGTATAAGGACAGATTTAAGGGAAGCTCTAAAGGGATTTAAGCGCCTATAAAAGATTTTTTTTCGTGCTCATCTTGCTATTAAGACATTCAAAAGTGTGATGGCATTATTTGTTCTTGCTGTTATTGTGAAAGAGGCTTAAAAAAAACCCACCAAAAAACAACTGAGCTAGTGTGCTGTCGTTCTCTGCCTGATCTGTGCCAAATCCTGAAAGGTGACTCAGTCTGTTGGTTGGGAGTCCTTCATCCTTATTCTTTAAGCTTCAGTACATGACTCAACACACAAATATTCATAAACAAAGCAATGTCTCAGTGTGTTTTCACTGAGTTGTTTAAGTTGGGTGGTGAGGCCAGGGAGGTTTTGATTTCAGCAGATCAAAGTAGGACGTATGGTGAGGCTGTGCAGTGTGAAGGTGGTGCTGAGAAATTGCTGCCTGGCTATACGACACATCCACTGTTTACCTGAATGGGCTCTCCATACTGAAAGCTTTCTGAAATGTTCTCTTTTTTAGTTATATGGATAATTAGTGCTGTTCTTGAGTATGCTAATCTTACATGATTTAAGTCTATAGAAAAAGTAGGCTAGTAGGTGAAAATTCTTTAGAAGAATAAAGCAAAGAGTAACATAATTTGATATGGATGAATGGAGGGAAATATGTCTATGTTTAATATCTTCTGAGAAGCAGTCTGGGGAGATATAAGGAATCTAGCAGTCAAGGAATTAATGGTCTCATTAGAGCGTAAAGATGAAATAATGGTTAATAAATGAAGTCCACTAGCAGTGAGAGGTGTGGTGCAAAGCCATCAGAAATAAGTCTTTTTTAGCATAGTTTCATTCTTCCATTCCTAGAGAACCTTCTCCTTGATTGTATCTCTATTACTAGTCCCTGACTATTCCCTCTTCTAAATGTGATATCCTTTCAATATCTGAAAGAAGCTTACAGCAACCCATTAGATGGATGCTTACATGTGTATGTTTGTGTATAGTTATTTATATTTCAACTTGTATAATGAAGATTTTTGGCTCTTTTTATTACTGGCTGCAGGTATTTGAACTATTCCAAGTATTCTCTGCACTGCGGTTTTTAGAGTAATGCTTGTTGTTTACACATAAATTACTGATAAGGCCAAGGATCTTATTCTCACTTCTTGCTGAGAAATGTGAAAAATGTGAATCTGCTAGAACTACTCGCTTTATCTAGTGAGAAATTAAAAACCAACCAAACAAAAAATCTCCTATCCTCCCCAATCTCATGTGAGAAATGGACACAGTATGCTCTGGTATGTTTTGCCAGCCCATGGTCAGAGGATTGAAGGGATGAATGCTGTTTCCATACTGCTCATCCTGAGTGCTGGCTCTGTCTGCAATCACTTTTGTTTTCATTATTTGTAGAAGAGAAAATGTAATGAGATCAACTGAAGCAGAGGTTTGATGCTGATAATACTGGCCTGTGCAAAAAGCTCTTGTGCATTTAGCTGAATTCTCCAAGTGGGGTAGGGCTGAAGACAAATAAATCCTGCATGCTGTCTACCCTATAGAATAGAGAAGGGGCATTTGAAGAGTATCTACACCTGTATATGCAATTCCCTCGGAGAGGAGAGGAGAGCTGCAGCAGGGGTGTTGGAAATTCTCAGCACGAGTTGCTTTGCCCCTTTAATAAGAAAATCCAATTCTGAAGAACTCATAGCTGGGGTGCATAGTAGAAAGGTTGGAAAAAAATTGTTGTCATCATCTTGGTTTTTATGCTCAGTCTGTACAAAATACATCAGAAATTTGTCTGTTGCACTCTCAACTTTCTGGATTGAAACCATGCTCAGTGTAGGTTGCAGACGGAAATGCCCTCAGTGAGGTTGCTGAGAATCAAAAGCATGATTTGTAATTGGGATGGGGCATTTCAGATTGACCACCTGGATGTGGTGCATCTCTCACTCATTGGTAACTGCAGTGGTTCATATTTACAGAATTTAGTTTCTTTATTTTGTGCTTTGAGTTGTTGAACTGACATCACTTCTCAAGTTGTCTTGGTGACCTCAGCAGCTTCTACAGGAGGCAGAGCACTCCTTTTTAAGGGTGAGAGCTTAGTGCTCTCCCAGAGAGCAGATTTGCAGCCACTTAAGTACCTTGGATTTAGTGACTTTAAATATCACATAACTGACAGTTTCTTGTGGTAGTGATTATAGGACGATAGAAATGCCTTCTGTTGTGCATCATGATGAGCTAACATGGCCCAGCATGAACTAGGAGAGCTGCACCTCACACAGTGCTTTATTTGCAAAGTATTTGTGTAGCAGAGCAGTTCTCCGAAGGTGTGACACTGAACTTTGTAATTTTGCATTTTAGCTGGTGCTACTTGCTTTCACAAACCACGTATTAAAAAAAAAAACAAACAAAAAACCCTCCAAACAATAATAGTATTAATATTAACTGTTGTTTAAGAGCTCACCAGCACCTGGTATGCAGCGGCCTGTAGCTTTGTCACTGTCCTTCTGTTGGTCAAACCAGCTGCCCCCAGCTAATTATTGGTGGATTTGTAAATAATTCAGCAATCCCATGCAAGGCTGCAGAGTCTGTGTACTTTATGTGGGTGCTTTACCTACAGTGCATCAGTATTAGTGCAGTGCTGTGCTGGCAATTGCTGCTCTGACAGTGGGAAGAGGTCCAGTGTATTTCCAGCTCATGATGTGCCCGATGAGAGATTACGGAAGACAAGAGGAGCAATTGCTTCATTTCTGCTTTGCCTGGCATGTGTTTCTCTTTGAGGACAACTTCCTAAACAGTTTTGCTGCTCTTAATGAGAAAAGCAGTGAGTGCTTATTGTAAATGTTGAAGTGTTGGTGGCTCTGGCATAGGCAGAGTGCGGGTCAGCAGCGGAGCCTGTCTGGTGCTGAGGGGCAGAGAGCTCAGAGCAGGGCAAAGGAAAACCTTGTGAATGAAATGGTAGCGTGGGGTGGTGAAAGAGCTCGATTTTATTTTGTTTTCACACATTAGGTTTTGTTTAGAGCAGACAAGTACCAGGGAGAGCGTTCTGAAAAGGGGCTTTGTATGGGAGCTGAGGCTCTATCCATCAGTTTTGTCATTTCAGGAATGCAGCCAGATGTATTGACTTACTAGCAATTGCATTGGTGCCATCTGGCCTGCTGGAGGCTGTATTAAAGATGGAAAAAACTGAGCAGAAAGAAGTGAAATTTGTTCATCATGCCATTACCCTAGCTGCTTGTTTAAAGAGGGGAAAAAATGTGACTTCTTGGCAGGGGGCATTCCGTTTGAAAATAAAATATAGGGTTTTTGGGAGCTTGAGATTCAAAACCAAGTGCTGGTGTTTATAAGTTGACTTGAAAGCTGGGCCTCTCTGTTGTCATTTTGTATTTTTTGAATGGAAAAATACTCTCAAATCTTACTGTTCTGAGTCAGAGAGTGAAGAGCAGCCCAAGCCCCTGCCTGGACCACTGTGGCATTTATACTTGCTTGTTCTCAGCTCTCTTCAGCAGTAGTTTTGTTCTCTGAATGCTGGGCCTCTCCCAGGAGCTGAGGTTTGGATCTCCTGAACTTTCTATTGCCACCCTCTGATTGTCTTTGTAACCTTTGAATTATTTCTTTTCCATCTTATATCTTCCGTGCTTTCCAAACAGAAAACTTGTTCCTAGTTGCTAACAGAATATCATCCCTTATTTTTATACGTACCCTCACAAATATTTTAACAAGCAAATACAGGACCTTAAGCACTTCCACACGCTTCATTTAGCAAGGTGCTCTTCTTAACACTTGTTTGAAAACAGCTGGTGTTATATTTATTCACGTATTCTGAATTTTGGTAATAACAAAATCCTTTCGGTTTAGGAGTGCAGTACAGCCCTAGCAGTGCACTAAGGCTGTACTGCACTCCTCAGCTTTTTAGAAGTGTGACTTTTACGCCTGTGTTCATATCCAGTTGTTCAATCAGTCTCTCTGAGCCAAAGGCTGTGTCTGCTGCCTTTCTGGACGGCGATTCTATTTCTATCATAAGAGAGAGATGTTGGGCTGAGCCTTCTCCCACTGAACTTGATGAAGAAAGTCAAAGTTGTAAGCTCTCCTTTAAGAGGCTACAGAACTGTTCCTTGGCCTTTTCTACATTTATTGAAGGTCAGAAGAATGATTTTATTGGTTAAACCAATTATGTGCTAATTTAGGATATTATGTAAAGTTCTTCAGTACTTTCATAGATGTACTAGTTAATGTAAACAACTTTTATTGTGACAGTATAATTACTGACAAAAATGGAACAATGGAAGAGTTTCCTTTTTTTTTCTCCTCTATTCTTTAAGTCTTTTAGTTTTCTAATTTAAGATAGAAAACCCCTGAGGGCAGGGAAGTGGAACTTAGTAAAAAGCTGAACTACTTGTGGGTGAAGTTGGTATTATAGCACTCCCAAGCACATGTTTTTTAGAGGAGCACACAATAGTTTTAGGATTCCTACAACCATGAAACCTCATTTCTAGCACTGCCTGAGTCTTTTCTGGGTGTTTTTAACTTCTTCCAACATGATGCGAAATGTTGGCACCAATACTGGAAAAGTCAACAGTGACCAAATACACTTAAAGGAAGACGTAGTGGTCTTACTCATAGCTCTATGACTTGCTATATGTGACAAAAGACCCAATTCAACTCTCATTAAAGGAAGACTCTGAGCTGCACCTAGCTGGGACAGTCCTGGGAAACATCCCGTGTATGAGCCATGTTATGGTGCTTCATCTTCTGCATTTTGGGGTGGTGCTTACCATGTGGATCAGGATGGGAAGGCACACCTTGGCTTTTAAAATTGGGGTTGACCTGAGCAGTTGCTCAGCATGGCTATGTCAGTGCCTTGGGTCTGCTCAAGAGCACCAGGAGGTTCACAGAATCAATGGCTTGTGTTGGAAGGGACCTCAAGGATCATAGTGAGCTTGTGTTGCTACTCAGCTTTTAGCCATTGGAAACATTTGGGAAATTTGAGGGTTTTTTCTTTTTTTTCCTAAATAAAAATGTTATCTCCCTTCAAAGGATTAATTAAAAGACCTAATCTCTGTGGTTTTTGTTTTGTAAATTCTGAATGTTGACATTATTATTGTTAACAGTAATCTCATGGTTAGCAGGAAAACAGGACAGCTCAAGCTTATGACACATGGGAGAAAATGCTCTCCTGGCCAGGAACCACACACTGAGTGCAACAGTAAGGGTACAGAATATTCTGGGAACAGAGAAACGTTGCCATTTCTCTGCAGGGGATCTCTGCCCATGCAGAAGTTGCCACCAGATATTTGCTTTCCTGCCAGGAACAGAAACTTTTCCAAAACCCTGTGGATAAATTTGAAGGGAAAGAAGGGCATTGCATGGGCCCTAAAGAAAAAAACAAAATGACAGGAGGAGGTGTTGGATTTACAAGAATAGGTTGCACAATTGGTTTGAGGAAGAATAATTTTCTTCCCTGTGTTTCTCACTCTTGAACTGGTATAGTAGGAAGTAGTTTGGCTGGCTTGAAATGAGGAAGATCTCTGGATGTATGTTGTTTTCCTATTTAATGTGAGATTGCTTAAGTACAATGTGTATCTAGGCACATACAGTGTGTGTATTTATCATTTTTAGGTGTGGATTATGTGTAGGTATTCCAGTTTTAAAGCTTATTGTGTAAGAGTAGCTACTCACTGCTTCACCCAGTTAACATCAGTGCATGCAACAGAAATCTAAGAGAAGAATAAATAGACTAACAAATAATTCTAAATAAAAGCAAGTAATTAAATATATTAACTAGAAAATGTAAAGCAATAAGCCTTCCTTTTTTTTAATCATTCATTAGCATGAATATTAATGGTATATTAAGCCTGCACAAAAGGAAACATAACTTCTGTGCTGTTTTTTGTTTTATTTTTAGGCAATATAGCATTTACAAAGAGAAGTGAAAATGGGGAGGTAGAAAAGGCTTATCTTATTGACTGGAGAGATTTCTTTGCTTTCCATTTTACTGTGCTTCTAGCACCTAGAAACAGCATGTGGCATTTGCTGGTGCTCAGAAGGCACAGATACCATTTCATTTGGTGAGTTAGATGAGATTTTAATATGGGCTGGGAAAATGTCTTCATACACCAGGAAATTTAAGAGAAGAACATGTGGGGAAAATGTCCTTTGAAAAGCGTCTAACAAACTGTGGCAGTGCAGCAACTGTATGTTAATAGTTAAGCCAACAGCACTTTAGGAGCCATGGACAACTGTGAATCAGTAGATGTTTTCTCCAAGAATCTGAGAACAGCATTGTGTCAGTCTGTTTTTTATTAACACAAGCAGGTTAGTGGCAGTGACATAGGTAGTGACATAAGGTGTACTTAGGATAAAGAATGGACTGCCAAAGGAGAGAATTGTGCAAGGGACAACTTTCATCTGTTCTTTCTGGTGATGCATGACCTACTCTCACTCTACACACCTTTTATCATTCTTACATGAAAGAAACACATTTGAGCCAAGATCATGTGGACTTGATAGCTCTATCTTTGTAGCTTTTTATATAGTACTCCCCAGTGGGCTGGTAATAATGGGTAGTCATGCACCTTTAGGGCATTGCTGGGTCAAATCAGACAAAATATGCTGCTTTCCAAGACTTTGAGAACTTTGTATAGCTGACAGGAGAAATGAAAGCAAATATACATCCAGGCAAAAAAGCTGAAGGTAATGAGCAATTGCAGTGGCAATCTGCGGGGGCAGTCTGAATAGATTGAATGCCTCTTTCAGATAGGGTTGCCAGAAGGACTTGTTGACAGCTGCCACTTTATGTTCTTGTTGTTGCCTTTCTGCATGCAGAGTCCTGCTGCCTGTGAAGGTAAGTCAGTCAGATACTTTAAAATGCGTTGTCTGAGAGTAGGCAATACTTTGCCTGTTTTATTCTGGAACTCTAAAGATGAGTACTAAGTGTCAGTTACACCATGACTCCAGCTGCACCAACACTTCACCCCTTCCTGAATGAATGGAGCTGCAGTTCTTAGTCAACACAAACCATCAGTTTTGTGTATTAGGCTTATAATATAGAAGTTACAGTCTGACAAGAAACCTTTCTTCTACACTGCCAGAAACATATCCTGAAAACAGAAGTGGCAGCAGTCCTTGCTGAAGTTCAGATTCCTATGCTTTGACTTTTAAATGTGTTGTTATTGTTTAATTGAAATTAAAAAAAGTCCTTTTTAATTCACCACTCTTTAAAGTGTATGTAAAAATCACTACCAGAAGTATGAATGTCAGGAGACTTAGTTACCCTTATTCTTACAATGTTCTTTATTCAGTGATAGCTCCAGAATGCCTGCGTTAAGCAGAAAGACAGGCTTAGTTTTGAAATAAAAATGCTAAGTAATTTGATCCACAGACCAATGGGGCACGTGTGTGCATCCAAACAGTGCAGTATCGTATGGAAACTCTTAATGAAATACATATGATATGAATTATACTTAAGTTACAAGTGTTACAGCTTACCTACTGTGTGGTAGGTGATAATAACTCAGCAATTCAATCAGAATAGGAAAGCAATTACAGAAAACGTAATACTTGAGTGCAATTTTCAGGTTAATTCCTGAGTTCTAATGTGTAGTGGTCTCCAAAACCACCAGGTTATTTTTTTAAATCCAATTTCCAGTTTGTGTTCGTGGTTTTTAATCATTAGTACCACTTTGCCCACCAGTTCAAATCTCTGCTTCCATGTGTTCTAGAGCTGCATTGATAAGGTTCCAGCTTTCTGAGCAAGTTGTCAGAATGCACCTTATACTGGAAACTGGAATGTGACATGGGAACTTGGTCTATGACATAGATTGGCATATCTGTATATAAAGCATAAGCCTGAAGATTGATATGTTCCAGGTCTGTCTGCAAAACTGAGCATGTAATATTCCCTATATCCTACTGAAGGGGAACTTAGGGATGTACAAGTCCATTGCTGCTTAGTGGATTTACAACAGGTATGGCCATGAACTTCACAAGTACAAAGGATATTGTGAAGCCAAATACATTCAGGAGAGGAGAATCACCCTCGCTTTTCTGTTAGCCAACGCCCTTTTTAAAATTTACGTTAGTCTATTGATTCAGATAAAATAAGTTTCACTGGACTGAAAGCCTTCAAGGCTTTATTCCATGGCAGGAGATCTCCTGAAGAACACAAATGGATTGGTTTTGAGTTCAGTGCCAAGCTTGGCCATTCCTACTTGGCCTTACCTACTAAAATGTAGAGCTCCCTAGAGGATGGAGAAATTTCACTTCCTGTGAATTATCCTGTAAATTTTCCTGCACTGGCAGACCTACCTCCTAAAATGACTGATATGTGGCTGAGGAGAATCACACCTCCACGTCTTTACTCTCCTCCCTCTTTCTGTGCCTTTTGCCTACAGATGGGGAATGACTGTCCTTAATGTGTGTGGAGGATGGGGAGTGCTGCTCCTCCCCTCCCCTTAAGTACCCATGCATACAATCCAGCTTTTCACTACTGCAATAGCTGAATCAGGCACTCAGCAACAGAACAGTATCAATGTCATTTGAAAAGACACATTTTTATTATCTTGACATAAAGGCCTTAGTCTATGAAAATTCTTCTTTAAACATGCCAGGAAAATAATTGGAAGCATATTTAGATGTATGTATGTAGAAACTTAGAGGAATTTCATTGGTTTTGTGGTTAGCTAAGGAAAGATGCAGAGAGACATTTAAAGGAGAGTTTGTACAAGCCATGCATTCATGTTTCTGAAATTTGAGAGAATGTAGTTGACAATAGCACTCATTTTAAAAGCAGAGTATGCTCTTTAGGATAGCTCTTGCGTGCCTCTGGCTGCCTCAGTAATAGTTTTTGGAGAGAGAAGTTCAGTCATGGTTCAGATTTGTTCAGGGAAGACGGCCTGGACCTTTTTGATGTTGATGCACTTCTATCCACAACCACATGCTCTTTAGGTAACGTTTCAGTGATTCTTTTCCAAACAGAACCTCTCTCCAAATAGTGCAGTCAATGCAGACTTTCCATTCAGATCAAAGCCCATGGGCTGGCTCTGTGTTATCACCTGACAACATTATCATTGGGAATATTAAGCTGTCAGCAGCAGATCTGAAGGAATTGCTTAGCCAATCTGCAGTGAATTACAGAGGATGGGAGTCTATCACACATAAAAGACTTTCCATTTTCTAAGCCTGTATCTAATTCTTTCAATCTGACCTCAGACTGGATTTCCCTGTTGTTTTAAGTCATGTTCAAGACACCTTCTAATAGCTTAGTTACAAGATTTGTAAAAAATTCAGTGCACTTGTGTACCTGTTTATGCTATTTCACCAGCAGTATTTAAGCCCCTATGAACCAAATTTATGTCTGGGGAGAGTAGTTGTTTTTTTCCTTAACAATTGCTAGTATGGTTCTATACATCTTTCACTTTCCTGTTGCATTTCTGAATAATATGTTGTTTGCCTGGCTTTATGCTAACACACGCACCATTTGGGACAGAGTGTGGGTCAGTGTCAAGTGTTAGAGGATTAGGATGTGAGAGGTTGCTAACATTAATGCTTAGCTAGTAGAGCTAGGATAAAGCTGTAATTGAACAGTTCAGCCGACCTGGGATTCATCAAGAGGTTTGCAAAAGTGCCTTACAGTAGTATGTCAGTGAAAGGAACTTTTACACTACCAAAGCAACAACACATTGCAAAGCTCTAATTGTGAAGAGGCAGGGTTAAGCTGCTATCTATTCTTGAATGTACAAATGAAAAAAGTCTTTGTTTTTGGCATCATGGTCTGTTCTGAATGTTTAGGAGATAGGAGTACTACAAGAAATTATAAAGTATTTTGTCTGAGGAAGTTCACAAAATGTCAGGGAGACACTGTGATTTCACAAAATCTCACTAGAGAGACACTACCTGGTAGAATTCAAAGGGACTTGGAAGTGATTAAAAAAAATAAACCTCAGGGGACATTTGTATAAATAAACATATATATTTTAAGTGAATGACTAACTCCAGCAAGTTACAATTTTGTAGAGACAAAATTTCACATGCTTCTCTCTTGCTGCCGGTCTCTGGGCTGCAAGAGGTAACATTGGCTTTGAGAAATGCATCAAGAATAAAATTAATTGCTATGCTCGCATTTAAATAATCGTGAGCAGAAGATAAGCAGTACATGGGCTATGTGGCCATGCATCTTCAGTACAGGGATGACGTGATAATACACGGTAAAGAGATTCCCCCAACCTTGATTGGTTGCCCTAAATCTGTAGTGGATTATTCTGTTGAAGTGTTCAAAATGATGATACATTCCTAAAAATTGCATTGTTTTTTGTCTAAATCTGGTTCCAGCCACCACACTCTTGGCATGTGTTATTGCAGGGAAAGGAATCTCATTGTGCAGTTTGTCTTGGCTGTGCTCATTTTTTTTCTCTTGGAGGGGGGAGGGGTGGGGGAAGAAGGAGTGAAATAATAGCTTTTGATGACATCATAGCTATGGCTAAGATTAAAACAACTCCCCTGGGGAGTAGTGGTGGGATTTTTGCTCTATCAGTTTCATGGACATGTATATTTGTACTCTGCTGGCAGCAGGCCAGTTTCTATGATTGTTTTGTTGGGTGTCCAGTGTTATTAAGTCTCCGTGTGTTTTTTTTCCCCTTTTGCTTTTTACTTCTGAATTGCATTTCTGTAACCAATTCACATTACTTTACGTTAAGTTTCACGTGCCATGTGTCAGATAAATTACACACCAGATCTAAAGAATCAAAGCCCTTTGAATTCTTCTCAGTGGCATGCTATATTTACTATTAATTCACTTGTGTGCCGTTGAGGGATTTCACAAGTTTTCAAATGTTTTCCATGTCTGAAGGCTTGCATACAGGATAGATTAAAATATATAAAGGGAACATTTAGGGATATCTAGCAATAGAATTTATACCCTACTGTACAACAAACCTCTTATCCAACTCAGGATATTCTGTGATCATGTGCTGGCTTTTATGTACATTCAGCAATTGCAGCATTCTGTTGGTTTGTGAGGATCAAAAAGTCTCTTCTTTGACTGTGAAATACATAGCACAGATGAGTCTTGATGTCACCCCAGGAGAACCAGAGGAGTACTGAAATATACAAATCATTAGTAAATAAATCATTAGTAAATTATTGTTGTAATAATGTCAGACTGCTATATGTTAGTGTCCTTGAAATTCATAGTAAGCTTGAGGTTGTGAAAGTATGTACCTTAAAGTTTTAAAATACTTTTACTATTATTTTTGTTTTAATGTAGCTACACTGATGTATTCCCAAGGTTCAGTAGTAATAATGGAACTACGTAGACCACATTGCAGTTTGTTGTATCCCATTCCCAGAAAGCACAAACCTCTGTGGATTCAGCAATATAACCAAAGTTGACATCTTACTTTTCATCAGTTCACTCAATTCCTGCATGGGCCACCCGTGAAGGTTCCCCAGTGTAGCTTTGCATTTTTTCTGATTTTTTTTCTCTAAACTGCTCTTTCTTGAAATAAGAAGGGATGTATCAAGTGTGATCTTTCTTTCTTTTGCTTTTTTTTAATGTTTTGTTAATCACTGAGAACAGAGATAGCCCGGAATGACTTAATTCTGATCTTCCATCCAGCTGAAGTCAGCAGAGTAATGATGATGTAAACAGGGTCAGAGTCAGGCTCTCAGTCACGATAAATTTCCGTGTGCTGGTGGCAGTATGTTCAGAATGCTTTGAAGTGCTAGTTTGTCAGAGTTCACAACAGTTCATTTCAGCTCCAAATAAAATATTATCTGACTTTGCTGGCTTTCCAGCACCAGTCGGTGAAACAGTAGAGCTGTTCTGATTTTTTTATTCCAGTTTTCTTACACTAGTTTCATTACTGGAATTCATACAGAGCTTTCTTTAAACACAGCTTTTCACTGAAGAATAACAAAAGACTGTTTACATAAGACAATAGGGGCTGGCATCATTTACTGTATGGGGTTGATTTGAGTTTACGCAACTAAGACAAAGGGAAATGAACACCTCCATGTGATATAACCCCTACAAGAGTGTAACTTTGTCATTTTTTTAGGTTTGAAATTCTGCATCCTTTAAAGTTGTAGAATATATTCTTCAATAATTCAAACACACACTTTGTTCTGCAGAATACAAGCAGAGTAGTTTCCTAATGTTTTCTGATTTAGTATCCATTCAAAGCAAGACAACTTCCACCTTTTCTGAAGCAGTTTGCAACGGGTGTTTATTACAGTTCTGAGGCTTAAAGAACTTTATCGGTCTAAAAATGTCCATACTGACACTTAAGCAACTGCTGAACAGAACTCCTTGAATATTTAGTCTTAAATTCTCTATTTTTCCTTCTCATAGTCTGGTTTGTGATGTTCTGAGCTAAATAGCCCCTTGAGACTCTTTCAAAGATTATGAAGCTATGTGCGGCAGTGGTGAGGACGAGGAATTTCAGGCCTTATGTACAAGGGATAATCCAATGATTGAAAGTTTTTAACTTTTCTCTTCCAAATATATGTAGCTTTTGGGTTAAGAGAATATTCTAAGGTAAATCGGTTGAAATACAGAAAATAGTTCAAGTTACATATTTGATTGCAAGGAATTTATTGTATTATAAGAGCTGGCTATTATGAAACCTCATAGGACTGGCCTTGGTATGACACTGCTATAAAGCTAAAAGAAATGAAAATAAATTACTGATTAGAGCTTGCAAGATTAAGAATTTGTTTTCTATATTTTTGTTTGTGATAGAATCTTAAAGAAGAATAGTTAAAAAAGAAAATGAGAGGAAAAAGTAAAGGATAGAATGGAATGTAATGGATAGAAAGGGAAATACGGAAAGAGCTATTATTTGGGAGAGTAATAGTTATGAGGCTGAGTGGTGAATTGGTTTTGTTCTAGAGAAAATTGCCTCTCTATCTCTTTCAGTGTGAAGTTCATGTGGTTGCTCAGCTGTGATCTTTCTAACATGAGAATAGAGGGACAGGAGTCTCTTCTGTTACAAAGGACCCTCTGAACAACAACTTTTTCTTCTGACCTTCAGGTCATTAATTTGTTATCCAAATGCCTTCTTGTGTAGAGGTCGTGCATCAGTAGTTTGGGGATGTCTGTATGTGTAGCCGAAGAGCCAACATCCAGGCATGAGAGTGTTGGTTGGACTAGTCTGACTCCAGTACCAATTGTGTAAAAGACATTTGAATTAGCAATGCTATATGCACTTATGTAAGCAGCAGGTTTTCTATTGTGGAATTTCTTACAATCCTATGAAGAGTAGATGGAGATGGGAAGAGCTTATCTAGTCCCAGAGCAGTCAGGTAATAAAAAACATCTCTGACAGAATGTGGACGCGTTTTTAGGGTTGGAATGTGGAGGGATACTTTTTATTTGCTCCTGTTCAGTTTGGAGTCAAGCCTTCAGATCCTATGCTGTATTCTGCATGCTGGGACATGACAATCCCTGTTTGTGCTTCCAGTAAGTTTTGAAGATCTTGCCTATCTAGTGAGACAAGTGGAAATGCACTGTCAGACAGATAAATAATGCAGCCCGCAGCTATCCTGCTAACAGAATATCAGCAAAAACATTATTTTCTCTGTTAGAGGATAGGTCATATAGTTTAAATGGCAAGTACTGCCCTTACCCACAGGCAAGAGGTGCCTATACATGAATGGCAGTAAATTAATAAACCAAGTTAGCTGTGCAAACAACCCATGCTTTATTGGAGTTTCTCACAGTGTACAATTTAAATCTAAAGAAGAAATATTGTAGTGGAATGGGAAAGTTTTATTATAAAGGGTGAGTAGTGACTTTCAGCTGTTAATGAGTAACTAGAAATATATAAAATGAAGTGTGAATTATTCCAATAGCGACACTGAGTTTTCTGAGAATGTGGGCAGATTCTCAGAAACAATTTCACAAATAAGCTTTATTTATTAGTAACAGTCTACAGACTTCTTGCATCTTTTTTCTGCTATGTGAAAGATTCACTCCCAGATGGTCCTTCCCATAAGAAATGGATGGTCCTTCCCATAAGAAATGAATGCTCAAACTTCCTTTGTGTCAGCTACCTACTAACTAGCAAAGGCAAGTTTATTTTTATTGAGAAAGAGATTGAAAGGTTCATTTTGAGAACTTCAAGTAAAGTATAAATCAAGATAGTTTAGTGATTAACGTATAAGAAAAAAAGTAAGTTTGGCTGAGGACTCATACTGTTTTTTGCATATGGAATACAGCGTGAGTTGACTATTTTTATGGACACATGCTATTTTTTTCACTGTCTGTCAGAAATAGTCAATTTCAGCCTCCTGTACAATTGACTACTGTGATAAGGCAATGAGTATGCCTTTTTTATCCATTAGATTGAATAAACATTGGGATTTTGTTCATCTTTTAATTCTATTATATGGTATTTCCCAGAATAGTTGAGCTTTTTATTTGCTTGTGTGTCAACTGCTTGAAATATGGTATTTTTCCCCAGATAAGTGTTTCCAGTTAAACCTGTTTGGCTTTATACATGAATTTCAAGAGCTAAAAACACTCCTTAATATGTAGATACGCTAAGTTTGATAAAAGACAAAGCTAAGACCAGATTAGATCTGTAGACTGTTTGTGTCAGCAATACTTTCCAGAAGAAAAGTTGACAACCAATTGCTGAAAATAGAATCAGAACACCCCCCAATGAAAACCAGCAGTAAAATAATCCCCACCACTAATTCACTCAAACATAAAGAAGGAATAGCTGAAGACCCTACCTCAGCTTAGATTAATGCTGTCCTTTTTGTGGAATAATTTCTTTTGATGATCTAAGCGAGCTGTCTTGATGCTTTATATACTTGTTATTTTATGTCTATTTAAAGCTACATCAGAGATTTGAGTGTGAAATACTTTTTACATTTGAGACAAACCCTGCATAAAGACTTGACAAAGAGGAGATTTCAAAGAGACACAAATGTAGTATTTCCATGTGTGACAGTAAAGACTTCGAAAACTTGAAAAGAGAGAAAAAGAGAAAGGAGGTGCTGAAGTAGATACTTCATATTGTTAGATCCAGGAGTGCTGTCCCTGATATTTGTCAAAGATTATCTGACCAATAGTTATGAAAAGAAAAATTTGAAGATATGGTCCCATCTTGATATTGTCATATTGAATGTAGATTCATTTAAGTGCATGTATTCTGCTTTCTGAGACCTCTCGAAGCGTTCTAGCTTCAAGCTGTTAAATATTTTCATCACCCAAATGTCATATTTCTTATTTACACATTCTGTGAAGGTGTCTCTGATGTTCTGGAAAATCTTAAATTGCACAGGGTGCTTACTGTAAGGCAACCAAATTCTGTGCGAAGTTACAAACTTGAGCCTTCATATGAGTGTGAGTTGTAAGTGTCCGTGTGCTGTAGTGAGTCATAGACACCCAAGAGGATGCCCACAGATCCCAAAGCAGACAACTTTGAGCTTTCCCCTGGTGAACTTACAGAAAAACAAAAAGCACTATAGTACTACGCTGCTAATGAGTTTTAATACCTATAATGACATGTGTGCTTAATAAGCCTTCATTAAGCATATGCCAGGTGGATTGTACTATCACCATGCATACCTATAGACCTAAGGAGATCTAAATTAATATCTTTATTTAGTACAGTATTGTTTTGTGGGGAGACTCCAGCCTGGGCAAGAGGTGAATTGAGATCACTCTACTTTGCTCCACTGCCTCATGTAGGAGATCCTGAAGATACTGTAAAGATGATGTGCAGCTCAGATCCATTTCATTGGGATTTAGACGGTTCAATTCCTCCAATGGATCCTTACATGGATGTTTCTGATAATTTACCTCACAAAGTATAAGGCATTTCACATGGTTCTATCTTTCTTCCAGTCACCAGCAGCTGCAAGAAATCTGTTTGAGTTTCCAAAATATGAAGCTGTTGTGCACTATCTAATGTGCATTATTGTACCATCAGCACATAAATCATATATTTGCCACAAATTGTTAGTCTTTTCCATTTTAATTTCTTTTTTTCAATGTGCTGTTATGAAAACTTAATCACTTGTCCATTACTTGAACAAACAAATATAAGTATTGAAATTAATGAAAGGACTCTAGCTAGACCAGGACTTTGCTAGTTCAAACATTATCCTTATTTAACCATTCTCTGCATAGATTAGAATCTCATAATATTCTCTTGAGACTTTTATTCTTGTTTTTCTAAATAATTATCTGGACTGCTTGAATTTGTGATTGACTATCAAGCTTGCTGAGATTAGGAAGACCAAGGGTCAGTTAATGTGTTCTCCTGCTGTTGATTATGTCAGAATGGACTAAGTCTGTGAAAAGCATATACCCATGATGCCAAAGCAAATATTCTCATTCCCTTGAACTCATTAGAAAAGTTTATTTTAGATGTGATAGGATGAGAGCTATTACTCCACCATGTAATAGATACACAGATTAGGATGGATCAAATTCATGCATAAAGCAGATCAGTATCTATTGGATAGATAGTAGATATCAGTATGTACTTCCTTCTTAGAGGACCAGAAATGGCTTAATTGATGAATACATCTGTAGTTCACAATTTTTTTTAATATTTAATTATTTCCAGGTAGGCATATTTTCTTCAATCCTTTTGTATTTCTACCACAAATGGAGATAAGGTAAATCCATTAACTGGCTCATATTTCCTGCTAAAAGAGAAATGACAGCAGTAATTCAGCGTAAGCAATATATAGGAGCATGAACACCACACAAAAATTCATGAAACTTTGAGCTTAAGGTTAAACATGAGAGGCACATCAGTATCTGAGGATATATCTGGTGCATTTTTGTTTCTTTCCCAATTGTAAGTCTGATATCCTGCTGTGTTAACAGTGTGAGTTGCTACTCAGTCAAAACTGAGCTGCGAGGGCTGTTAGATAACAACAGGAAATTCTTGAAAGATAATTTCAAGATGGTAACTGAAACTGGACTTCACTTACTGATTACAGTTATCATTATATTGCTAAATGTGCTTAAAGGAAATCTAGAATGTGCTTATTTTATTCAAAGTGGCAGTGGAAAAAAAGCATCTTATCTCACGTTGCTTCCATGCCATCCCCAATACTCTAACTCTTGAACTCATTCTGTTTATAGCTTGCAAGGGACAAGGTTTATTTGAACTGGTTATGCTTTGAGTTCATGTGGGTTTCTGCCTTCAACTGCAGAATGTACTCCACAAGTTCTCGTGTCACTCTGCCTAGCTGTTCTTTTTGTTGCTGTGCCAGGGTTTATCACCACTCACTTCTGGATAGTGTTAATGATGCAGTCACTTCCTGTCTGCCAAACAATCCTAACATTCACCAGACTTCCCTGCATGTTACAGAGCAAATCAAGTATCATTACCTGCAATGGTAAAAAATAAATAAATAAAAAATAAAAAAAATTAATCTTGTTTATAGAAGAATTTTTTGATAGATGCCAAACACTGTTTTTAAAGACTAATGTGAGGAAAAGTTGTCATTTTGGATATCTTAGCTGCATTTCAGCAGAATGACAATACTCAGTTTTGCTTTTTAAATTTGTGATGGAATGAGGTCCTCATTCTCATCTTTTACTGCAACAAACTGTATTTTAAAGGGAAATAAATGCTTCGAGGAAGTTAACAAAAGAGGGGGGCTGATTTAGCAGAGGGGTTGGACTTGATGATCTCCAGAGGTCCCTTTCAAACCCTTCAAATCTGTGATTCTGCGATGAAGGGGTGAAATTGGTGCTGCAGTACTGCCCAGTGCTGTGTCAGCAAATGCTGTGATATGACTGTCATGGACAATTTCCACACAACCACAATTCCAGAGTCATCTCTTTTCCTTCAGAGCACATAAAATATATTTTATTAAAGGGACCATGGGGGAAGGAAAGGGGAATGTAAAAGCTTACACAGAAAGGAAGCTGAGGAAGACGGAAGAAATGCATTTGAATAAATCTAATAAATATAATTTATTTTAGAGAATCCTGAGAAATAGGAGTAGAACTTTTGTTGAGGGCTAACAAGTTTACCACTACTAATTTCTCTGTAATTGGTGAGAAGGTGATGTTTACTTTTGGAAAAATACCACTGTGTTCCTCATAAACTGATCAGAGCATCTCCCCTAATATTACGTGTACTTATTTACTTAAACTTGATTCTGTGTGAGAAAATAGATCCTGTTCTCCGCAGATGAAGGGAGAGATGTAAAACAGAGCTTCCCCTGTTTCTCTGTGACACTGAATCAATCCAGTTCCAGCCCCTAGAATGGATGGAGGATGGATGTCTGAACATATCTATTGGATAAACTGGCCTTGTTGGAGAAACACCTCCATTATACAGAGAGCAGCAGAGGCCAAAATCTTAAGTGGGAGACAGATTTTTTTTTTTTCTGAGGATGGGTTGAAGCGGAATGTAGCTTTGTAGGTCTGCTCAAGTGAGGCTTTTTCAAGACTTGGTTCTTCCTTTTAAGTTTAGACCAAAGGAAGCTTTATAAAGGAAGTTTTGTGGAAATTCACATCCCAACTTGTCCAGTTCTATAAAACCCAGTCTTCCTCCATGCTGTCAGCTGTAATTGTATTCAATTACACGAGAAGAAAGGAAGGTTTTTCTGTGTCTCTGAAATCTGTAGCAGGTCCTGTGTAATTTTGAAGCAGACACAGAAGTGACAGCTCATTCAGAGTTCACAAATAGCAGGACTCCATCAGCAAGTGGAAGGGTAGGAAGCAACAGCTGGCAGAAGCTGTCCTGAATCAGAGAAACAAAACAGGACAAAGAAAAAAGGGCAAATAGTTTTTGCTTTGCATCTCTGAACCTCGAGCATTCCTATTTTGTCACCTCACTGACAGCCTTCACCTCCCCAGGCAATAGAGCCCAGCCCAGGAGGTCTTGCTTTGGCACCAAATCTGAACAAACACTGCGGGCGTCTTTTAGGCAACCTGGGGGAGAAGAGGCTGCTATGAACTGCTCTGATCTCCAGCCAGAAATGGGGGGACTCTTGACTCCGTAGACTCAGGAACCAGGATTTTCAAAGGAAATTAAGAAATGTCTCCACATCAAGTTAATTCTTACAGTGAAATGTCTGGGAAATGGAAATTCAGCATTCATTCTACTTCAGCTCCTGTGGAAAAACTCTCAGCTTCAAAGACTGAGAAGAGCTAAATTTAATGTTCTTCACCACACAGTAGCATCTGGGACGGTGTGATTTACAACCAATCATCAGTTTTTATGTTTGTGCTTCCTTTTTTTGATGAGTTAAATGGGAGTTTAACATCTTAAACAGCTGTTGCTTGGTAAACCCACTGACTTCACTGAAACATTCAAGGGTCTAAAACCCAGTAAAATGTTCTCATGTAATCACAGATGTTTATTTTTTAGATATATCTCATATAAAATTGAGGAAAAAGGCAACTGTGGTGACTAATCTGCAACCTCATGGTAGTGTAACATTTCAGTAGTTGGACCTTAAACGTAACAAGCTTCAACTCTTCTGGTGTTAGTTTTCCTAACAGAACTAATTCAGTAGGGAGTTTTTATGGAGACCTATAAGCAGAAAGCAACTATATAAAATTGATGTGCCCTTAAGTTCTTTCTGAACTTTGGCTGGACAGTTAATATTTTTTGCTACTGTCCAAACATAAATACAGTTATTTACATGAGTATGGACTGGTAAGGAAAGACCCATTTACTAGTAGGTTATTTTGTAGGCTATGTAACACAATGTCTATCCCATAGAAGGAGAGAATGTTAATAAAAACATAGAGGTGGTGCTAACAGAATTGGAGCAGATTGAATCTATAATGTATTTAATCAAGCAGTGTCTTCTTTCCCCCTACAGGTGATATGCTATGTATGGCACTGAGCAGTGACTCAGCTCACAGCTACAGGTGTACAATTCTGTACAGTAGAATGTACCCTTAGGGATATGAAGACACTGTTTGAGAGAAATGCATCATTAATTCAATTTGCTCACATTCTTCACTGTCACATTCCCGTAAGTAGCAAATTTAGGAGGAGCGTGCACAGCTTGTGTGAGAAACATGAAGACTGCCCACTGGATTTAAACAAAACCTACTGAAGCACAGACCACAATGCCCTATTGACTGACAGTGCTGAGATGAAGCTCCATTTCACAATATAGTGACATTTATTTAGTAACATTCTAGTGTGACATCGATATAACCTGCTGAATCAGCTGGGTGTGGACTGAATGACCTCCTATGTCACCTCCTTTCTCTTTCCAGAGCCTGGGAAACTAACAGAAAACAATATTTTAAAGAGCAATTTCATGACCAAGCAAAAATTAAAGAGTGAAAAATGTATAAATGGGCACGTATTAGTTACACTTTATTTATTATTATGTATTTGGTTTAGTACCAAGAGACAGCATACTTTGTTCTTTATTACTTTGACCTTCCTACAGACTTATCTTTTGTGATGCTGGGGAGAATTGAGCATCTATTTAGTAACAGTGATTAGTGTAACCTTTATTAGGTGCATGTCTGACTACCTGGAAGCATCAAGCAAGCTAAAGCAGAATAGTGGAGTTAAATATGTTTGCAAAGTTACTGTAATCAATTAGGTGAAACTCACATCCTTACTGAGAACTGTTTGAATGAGTCACGAGGTAGCAGCACATTTCCTGTCCACCACAGATACATTTTCTTAGCTGAGTCCTTTATTCATACCGAAGGTGTGTGTTGGCAGGGTTTGGCGAAACTTAGAGGAAGTCTGTGAAAAATATATAAGACATTCCTACCTGAAAACGTCAGAGAGACTTTTCCCTTCCCGTGTTTGTGCCTGTGCATGACCTGGAACGGAATGATGTGTGCTTTGAACTTGATTTGCAGTGCTTAATCACACAAAACACTTTAGAACAAACTGTTGCATGTTGTTACTCAAGGGTGATGGATGTCACCTTGCAAGAAAATACCAAAACTCCCTTAAAGTATTTTGTTCCCAGGTGTCGGCAGGATGTTTAATGGTAACACCTGTGTGACTCAATGCTGTCCAGTTTTGGGGTTTCTGAGAAGCTGGATTTTTCTCTGAAGAGTTACCTCTTATTCTTTCTTCTTCAAATATTCAGTGTGAAAAGATGATACAAATAGTTTAGTAGTTAATTGCTGACTACTGACTCAAGTCACAACATTTTTTAGGATATTCAGTGTGGTAATCGCAGTCTCATCCATCCTTTTTAGACAGGTATCGTTACATTCACATAGGTCTTGCAGTTCTGAGAAGCTCAGGTCACAGTCACAACCTTGTGCCATGTTAAGAACTTCTGTGGCTTTGTAAGCTGTTGCTGAATGTTTTCAAGGAATGAGTTTCGGTCAACAGTTTTGTTCTTGTTTTTTGTTGTTGTTTTTTTTCCCCTGATATTATTTTCAGAAGAATGTGCTTTTACTGAATATAAGTTCCTGGCTAACTAGAGAAGGAAAGCGGGTGCATGTGGAAAACAGAGCAGGTACTCTCAGGGATGCCTGGGACAACTACAGTAGTCAACAAGATTTGCCAAAATCTTGTAAGTGGAAGGTATTTTTTAATGAATAATGCTGCCACTCTTGGGATAAACTTTGCATTGTAACCCCAAAATGACAGCTGGATAATGGATAAGTGTCTTCAATGTTGAGACACTAAAGGTTGTGACCAAAATAACGGCTTAGGCTTGGCATTGCAATAATAGAATGATAATTTCGTACAATACACAGCAGCAAGTTGCTAGCTGGGCTTCTTACATCCCTCATCTTCTGTCTGGGTAGGCACCAGGTCCTGTGTGGGAGCAAGTCCTCTCTGCAGAGCCCAGAAGAAGAATCTGAAACTGGCTCTTTGTTGAATCTGCTGTGCTGTTGCTCTGTGGTAAATGTTCCTTCTGCCTTGCTAGGAAATGGAGTGACAAACTGTGCTATGGAAGGATCCCAATTCATCCAATTTTGAATTCCAGGAAGTTGATACATGAGAGAGATTTCAATGTTTGTTGTTCTTAGCTTTGGATTTCTGCCACCTCTAAGCCTGGGAGCTAATGCACAGGTAGCCATATGGGTTTGTTGCTAGGAACCATGGTACCTGCCTTCCTGGATGTGTCCAGACAATCACAGCTCCTCTGACTTTGCTCAGAGCCCTGGGGACTAAAGGCAGCTCTGGACCAGAAGCAAGACAGATGTCTCAGCCCCAGCCATACATATTCTCAGCTGGGTTATGACAGGTCCATCTGTCCCATGGCATGACAAACCTGCTCTCTGTCATTAGTTGTTGTGGACAGACTGTAGGTCTTGGATTTTGGATACCTGTGAAGTGCAGCATTATTATAGGGAATGGAATTCAATCTGTAGGAGCTGCTTTCGGGGAACAACTTTCCCAAAGACAAATGTTGAATAAGTGGCTGAAAAAAAGGCACACAGAGATCTTCACATGCTGCTCCAACATTAACATGGCTTTTCCCTGTTTTTGTTTTTGGTTTTTTTGCCTTCCCCATTCAGTTAAAAAGAAAGAAATCTATCCCAATCTTAGCAAAAATCATGCTTTCTGCATTGACACTTGTAGTGTAAGGTTGTCAGCAGGCAGACTTTGGAGCTGTTAAGAATCTTATAGGAAAGATGCCTGAGCAAGGGACCAAATAACGGTGTGTGAACTTAGATAAAACAAGAAGAAAAGTAATGCCCACCCTCTTCTCCCCCTGGAAGGTCTGTTATATAATTCATGGTCTCTCTAGGATTTCTTGCAAAAACAGGATGTAGTAAAATCCTTTAAGATATACAAAACTGCTTATTTCTTTTGTGATGAAAATATGAGAAAACTAAGTTTATGCACTCCATGGTGAATGTCATAGGAAAAAAAAAGACATTAAATGCCTGAGTCCCTTCAGGGAGAATGACAGATTCAAGACAGATGCACGTGAATAAATCTTCTTCTAATGAATGACACTTAGCTCCACTGGGCTGTATCAAAAATATTGCCACGGTGTCTGTGCAGCTTCAGCAGCAGGAAGCTGAATTGCCAAAGAGGTAATATCCTGAGTCTGATCATTGTATCATAATCAAACAGACTCTAAGCAAAAAGAATAGAGTGTCTCACAAGCCATATTGGATTAAACAAGCTTGCTAACTATCCATAATTTCTGTGGGCTCCAATAACTCTCTTAAAGGGCTAGACAGAGGCAGGATCAGAGTGTGCATCATCTCGAATGATCACCATCTCCCTGAACATTGCCCTTTTGTAATACAGTGATGAATGCATCACTATAGTTAATATTCCATTATAGACCTCATTTTCCCAGGGTCTATAACTCACCCATAATAATTTGCTGAAGGTTGAAACTTGGCAGGCAGGGCCGCAGACCGGGAATTAATTTTGGTAACACTATAATAAGTGCTCTTTAATTAATGTTAAATGAAAATGGAATTCCTAAGAAATTACACACAGCAGTCATGCGACATGCTGAATGAATTCATCATGATTAATGTTACTAAAATGAATATCAAAAGTGATAAGTGGGATTTGCCTTTTATTAAGAAGTGTTGCCAGCATCCTTTTACTGATGTTTGGCACAAAATTGCTTTTAAAGGGGCAGCATGAGGAAAGAAACACCTTATTAAAAAGGAAAAGGAAAGTAAGTAGGTAGGTTTTGTGCTTGTGTGTGTGTAAGTGCATCTAATCCTGTGAGCCCTGGTGACTTGTGCAGTCTGCAATCATTCAGGGCAGCCACCTAAGGTCTGAACTTCAGCTGGTAATAGGTCTGCTTCAAGTAGGAGAACTGCACCATGGCCCTTCAGCAGTCCTTTCCAGCACAGTGACGATTGCGTGATAGTAAAAATTTAGGGTCTGAGTTATGAACAGTTTTGTGTGCTGTTATGTGTGTAAATATTAGAGGGATGGAGGGTTTGGATCTCATTCAAGACATTGTCCTCCTATTGAAGGCGGGGGAAGAAAAAGCAGAAAGGAAAAACCCAAAGATACCAGCCCATTAAAGTCAGAGATTTGGCAAAAGCCAGGAAACAGAAGTCAAAACTGTTGATTTGTGTTATTTCCCAAGTTATTTTTGAATGTTCCATCCCTATTCTTTACCTAATAACACCTTCAGCTGTCACAACTGAGAATCTTTCTAAAATTCAGAGACCTGTCATAGAATCACAGAATCATTAATGTTGAGGTTGGAAGTCCTTTAAGATTACCTAGTCCAACTGTTAACCCATCACACCATGCCCCGTAAGCCATTTCACTCAGTGCCATGAATTTCAGAGTTTTAAATTGCTCTTCACTGCTCTGTGATTAATGAAACCAAAATGAATACAAATTTATCTTAGGTAATATCACTAAAGCATTAGAAAATAGATTTGGAATGTCTTCATGGAAATGCATTGATGGACACTGGATGGATCCCAAATTATCTGATGAACGCTGCTAGGTTTTCTGTACAGGAATGCTGGTGGACTGCCTGAGCTGATGGATTCCTACTTGCTAAGGGTTCAGTGAAACTTGGCTATGTAGGCAGCTCTAAAATGGAAGGAAAAGACCACCTGGGAAACAGCGAAGCTCCTTGGTAGGGTGAGAAGGATTTCTTCCTACTTCCACTAATGATCTTATGAAGATCTATGAAGAATCATTAGTCCCAGAGCAGTAGATATTTTACTACTTCATGCAGGTTGTCCCTTTGAACTAGGCCACATCTTTATTGAGGTTCTATAATATGACTTGCCAGTGTTTCACAGTTTCAGGGTCCCTTTATACAGAGAGGCCATAAATCAACCAACTGTATGAAGCAGCATGGCAGGTACAGCTTGCTAACAAGATGTTTTGAAAAAAGCCAAACCATTAAAAAGACATTATCACACAATTCACAAAATGAAATATTTTGATTTTGGTTGGACTTACCCAGAAAGAAAGAGTCCAGTTATCTGAATTTAAAAAATAATAAGGGAAAGAAGATGGATACAATCTGAATTTCAAAGGGAAATTAACATTAATTTTGCAATTATACACATTTGCCAGAAAAGTCTTGACCAGACACAGTTCTGTTGCTCAGATAAATGGGGAAACTTGTTCTTAAATAGGCTCTTCCCTTAGGAAATAATAAATGATAGTACTTCTTTGTTGGTCAGGCTGCTAGATGAATTACTTGCTTACATGGTGTTGATGGCACACTGTAGCCAGTCCCTGTTTCTGCTTGGCTGCCACAAAATTTCCAATTGTTTGCATTTATTTCAGTGACATTTTTTCAGCAGCTCTGTAGAACTCTCCCTTTCTTTATCTTTAAAAGTTTTGCTTTGTTTTGTTTATACGATGTGCAAGAATGCTTGATGATTATCCTTACTAATACATTCTGCTCTGTCTCCTGTGATGTTAATGTTATAACTCCAAATATTCCAGATCTGGCAAGTGGACATACATACAGCTAAACACAGACACGCTGGTGCCAAAGAAAACAAAACAAGTGATAGTCTCAAACCATCTCTCTTTGAGTGTACGTTATGTCTTTTCATGGAGGGGTAATCAAATATAGTGATAAATGAAGAACTCAATATGTACTTCTTTGTGACAGTTGCAGGCATGCAAGAATCTGGACAAATTCTGGTATTTGTAGAGGTCTGTTTTCTAAAACAGAGGATCCCAAGTCCAGAAAGATTTGAAAGGAACCAAATCACAACACCAACACCACTGTGTGAAGGAAAGAAAGTGCACTGGAAAAATGAATAAGATTAAACTTCCTTTTGACAAGTACTGCTGACATACAACATCACCAACTGCACAAAACAACAGTTAGCTGGAATTCTTTGCTTTATAAATCAAACTAGTGAAGATATCTCAACTTGAGATCTTCCATATTTCACCTGGCCTGGAGGAAGGGTGGATTAATACCTTTTATTCCAACTTGCATTTGGCTTAATTGCCTTAAATTTTCTGTTCTGGTGATCTCGTTCCATCCTTCTTGCTTGTTCCCTTGTGCTTGGAGTTAGTGTTTGAGCTGTGCTGTGGAGGGCAGGATCAAGAAGCAAATCAGTACTATGATGTGTAGAGCCTGGCAGTGCTTCTCTGCTCTGTAAGTCTGCTTACACCAGTTGGCCACCCAACAATGTGGTCTGGCTTTGATTTCTTTCCTCCCACTTCCTGGTGGGAGAATTTTCAGAGTTATTTGTCAGAGAGCAAAGCAGCAGTAAAATATTGGCCAAGATCAGGTGGTGGTGACACAGATGTTGACTAAGAAATGACAGTTTAGTACAGCATGTCTCCTTATGGACAACAAGACATCTCTGTATCAGAAAGAACTGTTGTGGATAACATTGCCCTTATTTTATTTTCTGAAATGATTCCAAGACACCAAACTTCAATATTTTACTAATTAATATTTCTTTTTTTTCTTTTTTTCTTTTTTTTCCCCTGATTTATGCTTTGGAATCTATTATTTTGTTATTTCTTCTGAGATGATTTCTTGAGATAAATAGCATTTTTCTTAAGTATTTTTCAGCTATTCTGCTATCATAGTCAACTGTGTATTAATAGGCCAGGAGAAATCTAACAAAGAAGACCAGATTTCAACAGATGGCTTTCAGGTCCCACATGCACACCTCTGTCCAAAAATCTGTTTACAGTTCAAGTTTATTTTTCCAATGATCATTTATGTGGGCAAAGATAAATGCTGGACTTTTTTGTTTGTTTTTTTTTTTCCCCAAAGAATGAATGATACGCTCTACTGGGATAAGGCTGAATAATCTTGGCCTTGTAATGCTAGTTTTGATGTGCAAGAACTGTGCATTCCCTGAAATTATGGAGATCTGAACAGAATCAATAAGAAATGCAGAGGTAAAATTTCTCAGTGTAAAGCATTCTGTGAAGAAATGATTCAGAAAGCCTGTGTAAATTCCCATGAAAGGTGAAACAGAGTCAGGCCATCATCTGGCTTCTTCTCACTGATAACAACTCAGACAAGAGTCCTAGAGAAGAGTTTAGATCCACAAAAAACAGATAGGAAAATTACTGCAAGCACCAGAATTGTATTAGTTTGAAGGAACAAAAAGGGGAAAAGAGTTTCCTGAATTGTTGCTGAGTTGTCTCGCATGCTTTCAACAGTAAAAAATAAAAATAAAAATAAAAAAGTAAAGAAAAAAAATCAAAGAAATGAAAAGAAAGGATTTTACATTGAAATAATGACAACGTCAACTATCCAGCCTGCCTTGCACACCACTGGGATTAGTGGTAAATGCCATGGCAATTTCTTTCTGGAAAATCCAGACACATTTAATTTCAAATGTCTTCCATCAGAACAACACATTTTTGTATCTAAATTTGTACAGTCTGGAAATGGAAGTGAAAGAGCATATGCTATGAATGAATGAAGGAAAAGTAAATAAAGACTAGTATCCCAATTTAGCTTAAAAAAATAAGCTTCCACCAGACCTTACTTGTTTACTCTCCCTGTTTTGAAAGCATCCTGCATGTTCAGAGATGACATGTTTAATAAAAATAGCCTCGATACCTTGTGGGTACTTGGGCTCATTCCACTTCCAGATTTTGCTAGAAAAAGGGAAGAAAATGGCAGGCTTCTTACCCCAGTGTAGTGCACTGAAAGTTAGTTGATTGCTTTGTTGCTGATTCCTGTGTGCAAAAAATAGGAGACAAGACCAGACCTAAAGAAGTCTCCAAGTCCTTTGCAGTGTGTGAGGAAAAGGTGTGTTACACAATAAAAATGTTTTGCTCTTCAGTGGAATGGCTCAAGGGTACAGATCTTACCAAGGGTGGGGTTAACAAAAAGCAAGACTGGAAAAGACTAGGCTGGCCAGTTACCTGAGGGTAACTCTGTCACTAATAAAGAAGCAGGAGAATGTAATCCGAAAGCTGTGGCTGGAAAAGTTCCAACAATTTAAACTCATCAGTATGGAAAATAATTACATACTGACAGGTCTGCAGGGGAAAATTAAAAATAAAAAGAGAGAGAGATGCAAAGGTCTTATTTAACTCTTTTTGGTTTTAACAATCAGTCTTTTGTTAATTGAACAGTATTTGTAAAGACTTTCATACTGTGTATGAGAAATGTTACTAAAGTTTATTTTACTATTATGTAGATATACAATGGAGAAAAGGAGGAAAAAAAACATGTTCTCTTGGAAAATCTAACTTCCTAATCCAACAAATTTGAAACAAAACAACAAAAACAAAGCAAAACAAAACAAACTAAATTTGATTTGAGTAGGTATTTTAATTTAGTTACGCAGGACAGTGTGCAAAGCCTTAAGAAGAGGGAGAAAGGGAAAAGGAAGCAACCAGAGTGTAACTCAAGTTATTTGGGAACTCATTCCAAATGAGAAAAGGCAGCCATTCATTTGCCTGAAAGTCCCAATAGATGAACTAGGTTGTTTCCAGGCCCTTCCTGCAGGTTATAGAAAGTTTCTGCCTTGCTCCATTAAAAGTCTGAGTGAAGAAAATGGAGTGCTTGATTAATAATGCTCAGATATCAGCAAGGAAGATGTAGGCAAAAGGGACATGATTTCTTGTATTGACAGATCTCTGGATCCTTAATTATTATTCTTAATAAAGGTGTTGGGAACAATACCTGTTGAAATAATAAGATGCAATGCCATTCTACTTCAAGGCAAAATTAAACACATTTCCATTAATCTTATTTCAGTGCCAGTGCTAAAAAGCTCCAAGCTCTGTGTGCACCGTTCAGAGTTATCTGATTGTCCTTCTCGTAACATGGCATGCTGCAACTTATAACAGGCAAATTAAGTATAATCATATCAGTGCACTGAAATTACACTCCTTTTCCATATGGAGCTTGTGGGCAATAATCATGCTGTTATCCATTTATCTGTTTCCCTTTAGGAGGTTTTCAGACTAACTAGCCAGAACAAATTCGAAGGCTCTGTCATAATTTCAGGAATTGCAGTGCCAGAGGGCTTCTAACACCTCTGGTATTTCTAGCTTTGCTGCCAATGAAGGAGGGGCCTTTAGGGTTGGTTGTTATTCTTCTGGGTTTTTTTTTTCCTTTCTTTCTTTCTTAAAATTATTTTCTAGTATTGAGTCCTCAGTGTGAAGAAACATAAGGCTGCAGTGTTTAGCGTATGTCCATGGTCACACTAACAAATGTATTTCCTCTAAATGCTGATATTATAGGAGGCTGAATGACATCATACTGCTGCTTCCAGTTCATTCTTCCCTTACAAGGGCAATATTGTATGTTTGGTAATTTGTCAGAGATACTAAAAATGGCTTGGGAGCAACAATAATTGTGAATAGGGTGAGCAGGTTCGCTGTTATGACTTGTTTCAGGGGCTTAAATTTTGGAAAAGATCCTAAAAAAATATCATTTTAAAGAAAAAAAATTAGAACCTGGGGCATTTGCTTGGGCCAGACATTAGTTGCATTTAGACCTTAAACCATCCCACGCTTAATTGTAGTTCTGCTGCATTAGCTTGTAGGAGTAGTAAAAGCATGTAATTCGATCTAATCAGATCGGCACGGGAATTGGGTACGTAGTGCCAAGTGAGCCCATCAAACAAAAGGACAAATGTGATTGCAGTGAGGTAGCTTTCCAGCACTGTAGAAAATTCCTGCAGGACTAGTTGATCTGAGCAGAAAGAATTGTCAGGACAGAAACACGTTAGGAAAAAAAATGCTGGCATCTCAGTGGGTTTTCGTACTAGTGCAGCAGGCACCACCTCATGGAGCTCTCACTCTGTGAGCATGGGACAGCACCAGAAGGTTTTCCATTTCACTCAGGTTTGTCTGTAAGCTGGGTACACTTGATGCGCACGGTAGAGATGGGTCTCCAGAGGACAACTCATTCCCTGTGAAACCTGGTGTTATGAGACTTGTTCTCTGCAATTATCAGTCATTCCTGACTGAGTGAGAAGACCTTTGTTGATGAGCACAGGTTAGATGCCCCATGGGGACCCTCACCGAGTCGTCCATTGGGATAGTGATATGGTTTCTGTGCTGTAAAATCTCACCTACTTTATTAGAAACTAACTTTCTCATTCAAACAATCTGTGCCTATAGTGTGAATCATTCCTTGGAAAATTTGTTTCTGGGAAATTATCTTCTACTGAAAGATGGACACAAGCTCTCATCAAGCAGGTTTCCTCCAGTGGCTTAAAGATGTGGTGATGTCTCCATAATAACTTCCTGAAGTGATAAATATTTGCCTGAAAATTTTCTCTAGAAAATTGCTAGTGTATGTGGAAGTTTTAGCCTCTGTTGATATTTCTGCTCTCTGCCTTTCATAATAATGTCCTGTCCTTGCTGAGATATGAAGTTTTATGCTGTCAGCTAAGATTAATGGTTGTAGCTTATCGTGACTTTCAATCACAACTTTGCTTTAGATGTTCTCTATCTATACTAGTTTGTTGAATATCCTTAATTGTTTCTTTTTTTCAGAAAACAATACTAACTAAATGGGGAAGAGGAGGGCTTTTCTCCAGCAATTTTCCTACCCAGCTCAGAATTACTGTGATACATTTTGAGTGTTTATGGCAGTGGATTGCTCGTGTTTGTTCAGTCAAGCATTTAAATCAAATTTTCAAAGACAAAGTCAAGTGATAATAACTTTCCTTCCCCATACAGATCGAAAAAGGAACAATAATTATACAAAACTTTGGTAAAATAGTTCAATTAAAAAAGAAAAGAAAAGGAATAAAAACAGTGAAGGAAGTGTGAAGGAAGTTAAGTTGACCTAAACCAAAAACAGCAGCTAAAAAAGCAAACAAGCATAAAAATACCTTAAATAAACTGAGTTTATTTCATAATGGAATCTTCCAACCAGAAGTCAGAAAATTTGAGAAGTTCAGCTTGTCACAATCCCACATTTCTTTTAGGAGAGGAAAAAGAAGCACTTTTTTGTCACTGTTCACTGTCAGTTTATTTGGGACTCATGAGTCCCTTGTGAAAAGGGAAAATGGAATGAGAGTTCAGTAGGTACTAGAACAGCAAAGTGCTTCAAATGGGAGCAAGCTCTTGCGTGACGAAGGCCAACTTGGCAACAGTCCCACCCCACTGGTGGCCTCTCAGGAGGTCAACCCCACCAGCCATGGGGTTCTGCTCCCCAACACGCTGAGGTTTCACAGACTGTCTCATGCTGGTGGCATTAGAAAGGGATTTCCTGCACATCTCTACTTCTTTCCCTTTTCAGCATGCCTTCTTTGGAACAATTATAACATGGCCTTTAAATTACAGCATCACAAAAGCTGAAAGTGTGAACAGATTTAGTGGAGCATTAAAAAAGAGAACAATCTGATCTGTCAAAGTACAAAAACAAATCCTATGTTTTGGAACAATGAGCATATTATAGATGTGCTACACGTTTGTTTGAGTGTACACGATGTGTATAAACATTCTTAGCTCATTTAAATAGAAGTTCTATCTTTGTCTGCGTGACACTTTTGTTTCTGACATCCTAAAAGAGGCCATTAAATAAAGCAGAAATTAAAGGGGAAAACTATGACTTTGATTGTGATATAATTTAGCAGACAGTTAATTGGTAATTAAAGACTGTATTTGCCTCGTTCAGAAATTTTTATTTCTTAATATTTATTTGATGTTAGGTATTAGACCAACAATTTAAGAAGTGGAAAAATGTTCAGAAGTCCTGAGCACTCTTGGGGGCAGAGCCAAGAATAAAATACAACATTGTATTCTGTTATTTCATTCCTTGTTTTATTCTCGTTCGGGACAGATATCTTAAATCGCAAATCATGGCATCACAGAATGGCTTGTTTTGGAAGGGACCTCAAAGATCATCAAATTCCAACCCATCTTTTATAAAAACCAATTGCTGAAATTATATATTAAAAGTGCATAATTTTGAGATCAGGATAGTGTCTCTGGGCAGCAAGTGTATGTTATGCTACGTAACTGAGAACTTGCATTTCCATGTGATGCCATCGGTCCTTTATATTGTGTGGTCTTTACATATAGTGGAATCACTAGCACTCCACAAAACTTATGTAACTGAAACTTCTTCCCCTCCATTATTTTTTTTTAACCTGGCACTACCATGCTGTCAATTTATTCTGAAATCCCACAAATTCTCATAACAAAGCTCAATCTTCTGTCTTATTTGTCCAAGTCGATTGTGTTGTGATTGCAGTTCGAATTCATGATGCATTTCTGCACTGCTCTAACTTCTTAAATCTCCCTGTAGAGATGAAAAGTAGGAATGAAATGCTGAACACCAGCTCAGTTTAATTTCTGTTGTTTTATGTTCTCTGAGTACTACTGTTCAGCTCTGTTGTTCTGGCAAGGAGAAGTCTTGCTCTGTGAGGGTCCTGCCCACTACCTGCGGAATTCTTACAGGTCATTTTACACTTTAACTTTGAGTTCGGCTGCTGAAAGTTCAACAGCTTTTTTATTTAAAGAAGTGAAATTCCTCATGACTGACTATTCACTGGGATGGAAAGCCTGTTGCTGCAGATCTATCATATTGACTTTCATTCTTTTTTTTTTTTCTTTCTCTGCAGAGATTATTTCTCTCTCCCCTCCTCCCCCAGGAAAAGTAGGAAACATTGACTTATTTGCTTTATGTTCTGATTGGCAGGTACAAGGAGTGGCCTTCTCAGCCAAGTGTAAACCAGATGATATCTACAGGTTATTGAGAAAGTCATCAAAATTGAGCTAGAGGAAGAATAGACTTAGGCTATACTAACACTGAAATATATTGATGTTGTAGCTAACAGGAGCTGACATGTTTGCAGTGCCATTCTGGGTCTGAATCATTGTGTTTTGTTTTGTTTTTTCCTGAAATCATTGTATTTTATTCTGTGATGTGCTCACAGCTGCACTAGTTAAAATACCCAACTGTAGAACTTTCTGCTAGGCTGTGAGCCTGTGTCTCTTTGAAACACTGAGGGACAAATGCTCTTGTGAATCTACAATCTTAGATCTGCAATGCATTTTTGGCATACCAGGTAACAAACCAAACTTGATCTGATTAGAGGAAAGTTGGTCACCATGCTGGGTCTGGGCTGTTCCATGTATCCGTGGGCTGAGGTTCATGTTTGATGTTGGTCCAGGGAAAGCCTTTATGCTTCAGCAAATCTGTAGATCTCACCAGGCAGCCTATGTATTGTGAACCAGTTCTGTCAAAAATACTGGCCGTTAGATAATGTCTTGATATGTAGTAAACTGCTTGTTGTAGAGCCATTGGAAAGTATGATGCTACTTGTGAATAAAGACCTCTGGTCATGACCTGTCCATCACTAACATTAGTGTAAGAGTAGATGGGATAAGGCAGTGTATGTGTTAGATTTGAGAAATTTGATAACACATTGGAAAACTGACTTCTACTGTGGTTTTACCCTTTAATTTCAGTAGTACACAATGCCATGTATTTAAGAGCAGAAGTATCATAGAGAAGCAAAAATTTATATAGATCTGGAATATGGGCTGATGGAAAAATGAGTTGTGTTTCAGAATTAAATTCAGTTTGGTATACAAAGTATACATATGGTATGTGTTCATTTGAGTGTACCAAGTTCCATGTTGTTTGGTCTTTGGTTGCTCTTTTTGTTGTTTCTTGTAATGGTAAGGAAATGGATCGTCTCAGAATAAATGAAAGCCATACTTACCAAATGTATGTGGAAATGTCAGCTTTTGAGTTGCATATTATTAAAACCCCACTATGAATCCATGTTAGAGAAATTGTGAGAATTTCTTTATATTAGCCCGCAGCTACTCCCTAACCTCTGCACCAACAGTAGTCAGACTTCCTCTGCTAAAGCAGAAGTTGACAATGACTCAGTGACAGAGGCTAAGCTGAATGTGCACTGCTGTTTTTTATTGGCTACAGAAGAATAAGTGAATGGATCATTAAGTTTCCAAGGTATGCTATTTCTGTTTGGACTGAAATAGCTTGGATGTGCTTTAAAGCAAATAACAGGGCATTAATCTTTCTACTTCCCATATATTTTTTTTTTCAGGAATATTTGTTGCTTAGTAACATTAAATCCTCCTTTTTTTTTCTTTTTTCAATTTTTTTCCCCCTTATGCTGCCATGTTGATGTGACGTACTTTTTTGAAACATATTAGACTATAAGATACTGTACTATTGCTTGTTCAGATGTTGTCAGCATGGGAATTCTGTGCAGTCAAATGCAGTTGATCATTCAAATAAAAAAACAACTCAAATTTTTAAATTTTGATAAATGTATAATTTAAAACGTATTGTCACTTCACTGCCTAGTCTATTAGGGACTCCAGAAAGATGAACTTAATTAAATAATACGATGTGGATCTCATTTTCTTCACTTCAGATGAATTTCAGGTGATCTACACGCTCAGGAAGCACTCTTGACATTTTGAATAATGAGTAAATATAAGAATTTTTTAACCAACTGTAAAGATTGAGTAGGTAAATTATTATCTGGGCCTCTGTGAAAATCACTATTTCAGCTTTCTCAGGTGTAAAATAGGTTAGTGATTAAGGATGTCACAGAGACTTTTAAGGAGATTTCAGTGCTCAGCTCCAACTGGGTATTTCTTCAGGCTCCTAAAAATCCTGGTTTCTAAATTCAAGTACCTCCAGTCCTCAGTATGCATTTCAGTGTTTTAGCACTGCTTGCTGCTCCCTGTTTCCTATCTTGTACCATGAATCACATCTCATACCTCAGTAGAATATGAAAGATAGCACGCTAAAAAAGTGATGAGAAGTTGTTGAAAAATTGCAACTGGTAAAAAAAGGAGTTTTAACTCCTGCAGAAATGCCTGCCGCTACTTTAAAGCTCTCACTGACTTTGTACTCACTGGTTTTGTGTGAGGTTCCCAGCACTGTACCAGAAGCTGAATAAACAGCCTCAAATAGTGGTGCCCCAAATGGATTATCCTCTTCTCAGAAGGGTGATTATGTCTCTTGATCTTTACAACTGTTTCAGGAGACAGCTATGTTTGAATCTTAACCTCAGCTTTATCATAGCTCAGTAAAGCTATGACATGTCTACATGTGTACACAGGGTGGTCAGGAATACAAATCTAGACTTGAGTTGTAACGTCCTCCTGCTATGTTCCATCAAGCTTTTGGGGCAGCTTGCCCTGAGCAAAAATCCCATGGAATAGTGTGGATCTGGTTATTGACACTGTGCAAGAGAAGGGGTTGCTTCTTGTGTTAAATGAAACAAATGTTTCTGGAGAAGTAGGCTAAGATGTTGTAACTTCGGTATTAACCTTAGTGGTGTTTTCTAACTTTATGTGCAGTTGAAGCTCAAATGGAAAATTTGCCTTCCCTGAAGCAGCAAAAGATCCCTGGATTTGTATGTGTGCTTTGAGAATGGGCATCACTGCTGATGATAGAGAGAATTGGGACTTTGTGCAACGCACTGCACGAGTGCTTTACCAAGTTGTTTACAGAGAGATTATGGCAGCAGATGCTGTAAACAGGCATACATTTTCCAGGGCAGGAAGAAGAAACCCAGAAGGAAATCAAGATTGCACCAGAATATTGTAATTAATTTTAGAAAGCTGGATGAACATCCAAAGGCTGCCGAGCATTAGACCTTTGTTTTCAGAAAGTTTTCAAGCACAGGCCTAATTATAAACACATGTTTATATATGTTGCTAAACAGCAAAGTTCTTGCACAAAAGATTAATTTAACAATAACATAATAGCTGCAAAATAATAGAATCTTGTGTTTTTCCACTTACAAAGCTCTAGCTAATGCAGAAATAAGCAGCACAAAGGAAACATATATGAGTTTGCTTTTCCATAGTGAAAAAAAAAAAAAGCCATAAAATAGGAGAGGTCATGTGGTAAGTGTGATTTACCTGAACTTTAAGTACCTTGAAAATGAAACACCAGGAACAGCATAATCAGCCAGGAGAGCAATTAGGGACTCCATTACCACTCAAGAGAAGCGGCAGAGCCCATAATCACTTGCCCGAGGAAACGGTTTTCACATACACACTGAATTCAGCATGTTTTCTCTGCTATCAGCAGCGTGCAAGTAAAGGAGTGTCTTAAACTCTTGACAGGCATAAGAATAATACTTGGGGAATGGGGCGGTTATTTGGGGAATCTGTCTAGTGGTAATTTATTAGTTCTGCTTCGTATCTGGAAGTAGTTGCTAAATACGTTCAAAGCCTGGACTTGCTCAAGGTATGTGGAATGCTACTTTTGCTGGCAAGCTTTGCTGTGTGTCCAGAAGACAGGGGACACCAAGGGACCTTTAACTCCATTGCACTCTAAACTGCAGGAATAACTTTAGTTTGCTAGAAGGAATATTTTTGTCTAAAGTCGCTCTCTCTTCAAAAAGAAACAGAAAGAACAACAGGGACGTGATGACAAACCAGGAATTTTAATAGCATTTATGTGATTGAAATTCGGAGTGGTGACCCTCAGCTGCCTGACATGAACCCATACACATGTGGGAGACAGATATAAGTTTATCTTCAGTCAAAACACGCTGTTCAATGTAAGATTGGTACAATCTTTGGTACAATGAAATGGCTTGAGTTGGAAGAGGGTTATAGACAACTCTTACTGTCCCATGTAGAAGTATAAAACATTTAGGACGTCCATATAGAACCTATTCGTTTTACTGTGGGTCTCTTGTGTTGCCATGTAAAGTTCAATAGTGTTGTAGGCTTGCACCCCTACAAAATCTGTTCTGTTCAAATGAAGCATCCCAATAGGTAGAATATGGGAAACGAATTAACATATCTGACAAGGATAAACAGGTTAGGCTGGTGGGTCCCTCCAGAAGAAGGTCAAGATAGGTTTCCTTTGGGAGTTATGTTCTGACAGATCCCATCAGAACACTTACAGAGGCTCTGAGAAGAGCCCAACAATTTAAGGATCATTAAACCAGCAGTTTATGGGAACTGTGTGGCTGGATACATGTTAGGATGGTTTGCATGTGAATGAAGGATGAATCCAGCAACTGGAAATCCTGCCTGTGGCAGAGGGGTTGGAAACTGATGATCTTTGAGGTCCCTTCTGACCCAAGCCATTCTATGATTTTGTGAAGCTAATATCTGTTTGCAGCCAATGCCTTACTTTTGTGTGTTTGTTTACAAAAACTAAATGTTTAGAGAAAAATTCAAACTTAAAGCAATTATAAAAATGCTTGTAACAGTAAAAGACTTGAAAAAGAGTCTGTGTCTCATGAAGAAGATAGTATGATATTAAAGTCCAGCCAAACATGCACACAGACACTGAAAAGTAGACAGTAACTTTAGTATGTCAAGTTAGGAGGCTTGAACACTTTCACTTTTTTGTTTTTTGATAAGACATTTTTGTAATGCCCATTAAAGGCCAAAAAAAATGACTCTGCTTGTACTCTGATATGATTAAACTCAATATTTATGGAGGATTTATATATTAAATGGACAAAGAGCAACTAGAGATCCATAGTTCTCTCACCACGCCCTCCTTTTTAGCTTTGACATTTTTTTTCTAGTATGGGTTTTGTGCATTCATCCAAGATATTCCACCCTCCAGTAGTCCTACTTCTCTGACAGGGTTACTGGACATCTGGAAATCTGGATGTGCCAAGTGCATTAGCATACACGAGCTCCACAGTTCATGCACTGTAAATCTGGATCACGCAGGAAGTCTCTCCTCAGGTCCCATACAGTGAAATGTACACGTGCACAGCAGCTGTTTGTGCATCCCTGGCTTCCTGGTAGCTTCCTGAATCTCTAGGAGAAATCTGAGAAAACTGTGTACATCTCACTACAGCTGTGGTATAAGAAACTCATTTTGCTGTAGCGTATATATGCATAAGAAGACTATACAGCAGCTTTCAGTCCTGGACTTCAGGACTGCAGGAAGAAGAGTTATATAGTTATGTATTTTCTATTTCTTGGCAGCAATAATTAAAGTAGATTTGGAAGCCAAATTACAACTAGAGCTTTCTACGTGTGTAGAAATTCTGATTTTATGAGTGGTATGCCTTAACATGGGCTCAACTTCAAGCTCATAAGTGGTTTCCAGAGGTAAGTACATGCCAGGGCATTCAGCAGGCAAGATTAAGTTAATAAGACTAATCACACACATCCACACTTTAAAAAGAAAATGAAAAAAAAAAAGAGTTTCGGGAGCAGAAGCTGTGTTTTCTCCTAAAATATATAATCCTGATTTTTTGGCTTGGTGATGACCGATGAATTTCAGTTCTATTGCTTGTTTTATTTGCAATACTTTCAAACTGCATTCACATTCTTTCAGACCAGCTTTATGTTATGATGCAAGGCACGTTCCTTTATCTTCATACTTGCAGCGTAGTGTCATTCTTCACAGAACCACAGCATGGCTGAGATTGGCAGGGAACTCTGGGTCCATCTGGTCCAACTGCCTGGTCCAACAGGATCACTCAGAGCAGGGTGCCCAGGAGATAAAAGGACAAAGTATGTGCTAAATATTGACCTGTTCCCCATGAGAATTACATTTTTGTCATAATTGCAAAGCAGTAGAAGGTTTTAGGATATCTCACACTTGGGTTAATAATTAAGGCAATGGGGATGGTGGGTTTTTGCTTTATCTCTAGCCTTAATCTATTATAAAACAAGCATCTTTATGGTCCTCTTCCTGACTGTGGCAGAGTTTATCCTTGAAATGATAGGGGCTTTTCTTTGACCTTCTATTGTGAACAAGTTTGGTCAAAAGTTCCTATTCTAATTTGCACATACTCTTGCCTGATATATGATATATTCATTCCTTTAATACACTCCTTGGGTCATTTTTGCTTGGTGTTTAGCATGATCTTACAGAATCAAGTTTTGTAACTGGCTCTCAGCAGATTTGGTGCGCTGCTGCTTGAAGTGTCAGATTGTGGGTGGTCCATTTCATTTGAGGTATTTTCAGCCAAATGTGAATAGAAAACAGCTTTTGTTCTGCAATTTTGGACTTTACCCTCAAATACCTACCGGACTGTAACAGTCCACACATTACCCACTGCCAGTAAATAACCCATTTTATTATCCGAAGTCTCTAGATGGAGAAGAACACTTCTGTTGAATTCAGCCAGAGGCAGCAATATAATATGTTGTCTTTCTTTTTTCCATTTGAAAATGAGTCTAGATATTTTGTTAGAGTGGCAGTGATAGGATTATTTCTTCTGCTAAATAAGATGCTGAAATAAAAAATAAAAAATATATTAAAATTAAAAAAAAGAAAGAAAGAAAAAGGGAGTTCAAATTTTTATGTGCTATATAATGATATAAAGGAAAGCAGAATCTCACCAGCAGAGTATTTTCATATGCATGGAGCCAGGATATACGTGCAGTACAGAGGTTAACAAAGCACAGTTTGATAACCGTGATGATACAATTTAACAAGAGCCTTGAGTAATCTTGGTCAAATTCTAGGCTGCATGGGCAAGGTGTATCAGAGATAAAAATATTCGTTTTATTAAAATATTTCTATTTTTTCTGAAAGCTTATGATCTAGGTGTCAGGTCAAGTCAAAGAGGTGGATGAAAGAGGCAGTGTAGACAAAGCTGGCAGATGACATAGAGCTGCACTGTGCACAGTTTAGCAGAAAAGCAGATGTTTTAGCCAGCATTTTCCCCAACAACATGTTTATACGTAGGCCATCCTAGCACACCTAAGATTAAAGAAAGAATATAAAAGAATACAAATTTGATTTTAGCCTTCTACCTACACCCTCACCTCGTTCAAGTATTTAGAAAGTACTTGAGGTCCAAACTTCTTGAATTCCCATAATGTGGAATAGTGTACACTGCTGCAATAGCAGCAGTGGTTTGAAAGGAGTGGATCCAGCCTCAAGTTTTCCTTCCCAGTGGACTTTTCTGTTATTTTTATGATACCTCACAGTTATACTTATGATGCTGTTCCTTTTCACATAATCTCACAGCTCTGATTTGTGGCTCCCAAGGGAGTCCTTAAAACACAGATGAAGGGCACTGGGTTGAATCTCGTTTTACTGGGCAACCTGCTTTGTATCATTTTCCTTTTCTTTTTTTTTTTTTCTGGTGTGTTGTAGACAAACAAGTGTTGGTCTGGGTTGAAGACTATCTAGTGGTTAAAGCAAAGGACTGTGACTCTGTTAGCCACTGAGTTAACCTCTGGATTCCTGGTTGAGCTGCTTCTATTGATTTATTGTGTGACCTTAGACAGTTAGGTAATATCTTTCTGTCTCAGTCTATTCTCCTTCTCAATGAAAGCCTCTCCCAAAAGATCCCAAGAAATACTGTTTAAAGCAAATTTCCTGGCTACATTAAGGGAAGTTGAAATCAAGGGTCACGGGACCTGCTGCGTGCCTGGCACAGAGCTGACCTGTGCATCTGAAGAGGTTAACATGTTCGGGGGGGACCTGGTGGCACATACATGTAGTGCTCAGATCCTCAGGTGCGTAACACAGGCATAAAATGAGATATCTTTGGGTCTGTCCTCTGGGACACACCTCCTGGCTCCCTCTCATGAACATACAGAATGATGCTAGGTCATTCTTCATGTAGAAGAGGGGTGACGGATTACTTATAGCTCAGGGGCAGCTGTTGTAAAGCCAAGTTTTCCTCTTGCTACAGATCTTTTCATAAAACAAACAAGAAAGCTTTAATTGCAAGACAAAATCATTGTGGGTTTTTTTTGATAGCTACTCTAGGCTGATGTACTGTCAAATGAAACAAGCCTTTGCAGGCCAAATGCAGGTGTGATTGCTTACCTCTGACTTGTGCATGTAAGGGCAATGTTCATCAATAAACATCAGTCAACTGGACTTGAGCTGATCTTGCTGCTCTTGGGACATTTATGGCAGATCATACAGCAATGAAGCAAATCCCCCATGTTGTGTTGCTGAGTGCATGTGAGCTTCTTGCATGCAGCTCGTCCAATTGCTTCAGCAGGCTTTGTACAAAATCTGCCAGCCACTGTAAAACTGGTGGAAACATTCTGCCAGAGCACTCTCTGCCATTAAAAATAAATGACGCTTTTACTTCACTGTTTACTTAAAGTGGTTGTGTGATGGTAGACACTGACAAAGTCCAAACATTTGGGAACTTGTATCACATAATATTTTCGTGTTCATATTAAATGTACATATTTTGAGGCTCTGCATCTTTAAGTTAGCTATCCATTGCTTGAATGTGGATTCTGGTAAAATGGCAAAATCAAGCAATGACAGATGAGGTTTCAACCAATACTCTTGCAACCTGAGGGCAATATCTAAAGAAAAAAGATTATATATCATATTTTCTATTTTTAACCTATCTTCTTGCATAGCCTATCTCAGGCAAAACAGTGCTAGATAGTTTCTTCTGTACTTGAAAGAATAATTATAAAGTAACTAGTTTCCTAATCTACTAAAACTATTTATTTATTTATTTATTTTGGAAAATACTGTAGAAATACGGTAAATTGAACAAGAGAAATTCAATTCGGTGTTATTAAAATATATAATGTGGATGGAATAAAAGCCACAGATGGATGACTGTGACAGGAGGTTGATGTACACACGTAGTGACTTAGATACTGTGCTTGAAAAATCAACTTTGACGTAAGGCTGCATTATAGCATGCACCTAAAACAGCTTTCTTTGACAATTACATATCTAACTTTGAGAATTCCTATCTTTGCTAAGTTCTAGGAGTGGGTACCTTGAAAATATTCATTAAATTATACATCTACACAAGAGATAATTAGTATATTCCTTAAAAATATTAATTGAAAAGTGTTCACACCAGAAGTTTGCCTACTTTGGGCCTTTTGAAGAAGGAAACGTGGAAGACATTAGACTTGTGCAACTTTATTCACTATCATTCTGGTCTGCTAGCTGTAAAGATTCACAGTTTTTTCTTCTCATGCTGTAAAGACATTACCCATTCTAATTCATAAAAGCATTTGGTTATCCACTTTAATGCAGTATTTCTGCCTTGCTAAAGCCAATATAATTTAAACAAGTACTTACATTTCTGATCAATAATGTTTAAGACAGAAGGAACGATTAGTATGCATAGTCTGACCTTGTACACTACAAATTCATAAGGTTTCCATGTAAGCCAATCAATTCATCTCTAGCTAAAGAACAGCTCCAAGAAGGATATTTGATCTTGATGTGAAGATTTGAATGCACTCCCTTCAAAAACTTGTTCCAACTGTTACCTGTCTGCACTGTTTGAAATTTGTTACTCTGTCATTTTGCCTTTGGCTTCAACTCCCTGTTATCACTTCTCCCTGTTTCTCCTCCATTAGGAAACCCATATTTCCACTTTCTTGCTTAAATACACGCTGTAATCAAATTAGTCTCAGTTGCAAGACAAGACTGAGTCTTATTTTAAGCACTTGAGCATGCTGCAGAGCTTTATTTCTCTTCTTATTCACAAGTAAATGGGTGAGAGGCCCAGTCCTGAGCATGCCTGGGGTCTTAGGACATGGTTTGGAACATCTAGGTCTGCTGAATGGAGGTGATTTCTCACCTTGTATCAGTGGAAGTTGCAGGTGATGAAAGGAAGGAAGAACTCATCAGTCCTGTGCAGCCTTCTTCTATAACCTCATGAGTATGCAGTGTAGCATGGTGCTGCGCTGAGCTTCCCCTTCATCTCTTTTTTCTTACCTTTCAAAGATGAACTTTAAGACTGTGAAGAGAATGAGCTTACACATAATGGAGTCTGGTTTTGTTCTTAATATTCTTTTGGGGTTTTTTTTGGTTTTTGTTTTTTTTTTGAAGCAAGGATTTTATGCAGAGGAGCAGACAGACTTGGTGATCTGCTGTCAGGCAACATGCAGTAGGATGGATGGTGTGGACCCTTTGGTGCTTTGTTAGCATTCAAACGAGCCCTGTCTACAGTGTGCCTTTGTCACCTGTCATGTGTTTTTCTGGAAGGGCTACAGGAAAACCAGTGAGAGATATGAATTTTTTTGACAGTACCACCATGTAGTGCACCCAAACTTCAGAACATTATGTGATGGGTGATATCTTGATTAGTGCTGAATGAAAGCTCTCCTTTTCTCCAAGTAGATCTCCCTCTGTGGGACACCTTGGGAGGAGAAGTGAAAACGGGGAAATTATGTGAAACTAAAAGAAAGGAGATTTGTATTTGATGCTAGGGGTAGGTTCTGCTCTCAGTGGGACATGATGCCCTGGCACTGCTGACCAGAGAGCTGTGGCGCCCATCCCTGGAGGTGCCCGAGGCCATGGATGGGGCCATGGGCAGCCTTAGCTGGTGGGGGGCAGCCTGCAGCAGGGCAGGGGCTGGGGTGGGCATTAAGGTCCCTTCCAACCCAACTGTGCTATAATTCTATGAAAACATGAGCTCTTAAACTAAGAAGTAAAGCCAGCTCCATATTGGGTAATTGGCTTTAATTATGAAAACTATAAATCAATGATATACTGAAGGATATATGAAGTACTTCCAATGGTGATGTGTGTGTTCTCTCTGTCTGCCCAGAAAATATTGTGTAGCAGATACAGGCAGACCTCAAGGTTTCCTAATCAAAGGAAAGCTATCCTGGGATATCAGAAAAGCAAATATTTTTAGAGTAGTCCTTCAGCCTATTCTTCAAAATAAGCATAAAGCAACCTGAGGGTTTTCTGCCTTAGTCAGCCTGCAATAGTGAGATTTTACCCTACATATCATTTCACAAAACTGTATGTGAATAAATCAAGGATCAGTGTGGAGGAGTCATGAGTTGAAAATGAATTAAGAAGAAGATAGTGATCATTCTGCATAGGTTGCTATAGAAGTAATGCCTCTTATTTGTTTCTGTGGAAACTACAGCAACTACAAAGAGCAGCCCTCATAATATCAAACAAATATTTACTAGATATATTGAACTGGAAAAAAAAAGGCTTCCTAAACTGTGTCTCTCAAAGGTGTCTAGGGCTATCTGGCTCCATTGGGAAGCTGTTGTGCTCTGTATGTTCCAGGTTTCTGTGCCTGGGCTGAGGCTTGCATCCAGGAGCCCATTTCTCTGGTGATGTACCTGTTGTATGCAGCATTCTCTGGGATCATGCTGCCAATGATCCCAAATGCTGATTTTAAGAAAGGCATGCAAATGTGCCATGGGGTCTTGTTAAGAATATTAACATCACTACAGATTCACTGGAAAGTTTGCTTAAGTTCACTGGAGTTTTAAGGGAAACTGTGCCCAGTTTTGAGCTCGGCTAGGCCAAGAAATGTTTCTGCATTCTGTTCAATGACCATTTAATGCAAAATGCAGTAACAGTCCTGGGAGCAGGGACAAGAACCGTTATTTCATCTTTTTACATAAGTGCCCCAAGGACTGACCTTACAGATTCAGCTCACCATCTTTCATAGGAAGTCTGATTTTTATTTTGTGTTTTTCTATTTTAGTTTGTATTGCTTATACTCTTTAAGATTTTTAATAGGATGGCAGAAAAAGAGCTTCTAGCTAAAAAGTCCTCTACTTCATTTTCTATATTTTGGCAAATTCCTATATTATACAGAACCACCACTTAAACACAACAGCTCTTGATACCAGGAGGTGGGGAGTCTGGTCTGGTTTTCTCTTGTGAGGTGCACCTGGAGGTGTTTGCTGGCCTGGCCTATTTATGTATGGTTAGAGAAAGCACTTGTCAGCCTCCAGAACAATGCAGGATATGCCCAGAAACAACAGCTAGATAGCAATCATTGCACTCAACAAGAAAGAAACTTCTGGAGGTCATAATGCCCCAAGACTGGTTGATAACAGATCTGTAGGTTTGAATTTAAGGTCCTATGTATTATATATGAGCTCAATGCCACAAAACTTTCTCTGCCATTGAGGTGCTATATCCATTTTCCTTTCAGTTAAGCCATTAAACTCTATTAACTGTAAGCAATAAATAGAAAACAACTTCCATGGAAAGGGCATCAAATATAATTGTAGTACACTACATGTGGTGTAACCATTCAGCAGTGCCACAAAATCTGAAATGGTCTTGTCAAGAATCTTGAGTTAGGCCTCAAAATATATTAATTCATTTAAAACTTTGGAGATTTATTTATTTTTTAAATTATATGTATTGGGCACTTTTGCTTGGCCTCGCAGTTCCTGAACTTGCAGCATGTACTTCACACTGTGGAGTTTCCTGAGTACTACAATGAAAGCTTAGTTTCATTAAGGGATTTATAAATGGAAATTGCCTGAGTTATTATTCAGGCAATTGCAAAAATCTGTGATTAACATAAGGGTTATAGTGAGTGACGTCTGCCAATGGACCTTAGCTGCTGCAAGATGCAGTGACTGGCGGAGGCTTTCTCTCTCCCTTCAGCATCACTGTCCTTCATTCCAAAATTTAGGAGGAACCAAAAGTGTCCAAGAGAGGAGTGAAGCTGAGTCTGTACATCCTCCTCCTCAAATTCTCAGCTCATGAAGAGAGTTAATCCAAAAAAAACTTTCTTCTCTTTTCTTTGTGCTGCCTACTTCACTAGCCCAACTGAAATTTGCCAATCCCAAACAAAATGAACCCCCCTCAGTGTGATATACGAAAAGCTAGAGCTCTGTGAGGGGAACCCAGCAGTGATAAGAGGGACAGAAACAAAATGCCCATCAGAACACCTGGTGTGGACTGTGTGAACTCAAAAGGTTAAAACCTAATCTCTAAAAAACTGGCCACTTACAGCAGTTAATGACCTGCTAGTCTGCTAACCATCAGGAGAGGAAGCCAGGAGCAGTTAACACTTTCAGAAACACAGTCGATGCTAACAATAGTAATGAACCATATCTTGGAGTTGTTACTGAACACAACGTAGGAGTAACATAGTAAGTGCTTCAGAATGACAGTGACTGAAATATTAAGGCACGGAGGTGTGGAAAAGCTACAAATATGACTCAGGAATGGAAATGCTGTGCTACTGACACCTTGGACAAGCAGAATATTATCTGTGTGACCCAGAGGTGATTTTAAAACTGAGGACTGAATGTTTCCTTCCTGCAGTAAACACGTGGGAAGAAAAGGAAGGAGGAAAAGGCACAAATAAGTGCTGCAGTCACTTTATGGGGTTACTATTTTGTTGTCCATCCAGCTGTCAGAGTAACTGATCTTACAAACTCATGGTGCCCACAGAAGGCTGGTCACTGTGTTTGTCCCTCCTGCAAAGCTCCATCTGACAGCTCCCATTTCTCTAATTCCTCATTAATAGGAACAGTGAAATATGAATATTTGAAATTACTTCCTCCAGAAGTGTAGGATAGCATCAGCACTATAAAAACCCACATGGACTTTGGTGAGGAACCTACAGGAGGGTGAGAAAGGAACGCAGGAACAAAGTGTCAGTGGTGTGTGTCAGCTGCATGTGGTTGTCATGCTGATGAATTACAAGGCCAACTTATTCTGACAAGGTAAAGCTTTGGTAGCAGGATTTTGAAACATCACAGAGAGTTAAAATAATTGAATTTACTCATAGTCTCCATGTGAGAACTGGACTCAGTTTTTAGGGGGTGCTCAGGATTTCCTGTTGCTGGTACTAAAGCAGCAGACGTACAGTAGACAGCACTCACCTTGGCAGAGTGATGCATCAGAGCTGTTTCCCTTAATTGTTTATTTTCCTATTTTATGGAAGCAGCCATAGGATGCAAAGGGAGTATCAAAGGATATATTTTCAGGGTTTCTGTGGTTGTTTGTGAAGTTTCATAGAGAGATTCTTCCTTCTGGTCAACAGTCATTGCTAAGCAGTGACCTGACCTCTCACTGCTCAGTGTTTGCTGGTCTGCAAGCTGAATGCTTCCCTGCTTTTTAAAAATAGATCTCTTTGATGACTAAACTGGGACCTTGAATGGCCTTGCTTCCACTTACCTCTTCTTTCAATAAGTCAGTTCAATTATATTTTAAAACTTACAATGCAATATTTTGGAAACCTTGCCATGGAAATTCCTTCATTTGGCCCCTCCATATCCACCAGCAAGGGGATGGAAGGGAACAGAAGCAAGGGAAATCCACTCTAGAGTGGGTATGGAGTCCACTCAGGGCATGGATTTCTATCCTGAAGCTTCAGAAACTAGGAGTGGTGATTTATAAGCTTCTGACAAATTTCCATCTGCTCTCATTCCATGTAGTTTTTTTTCCCCTTGGAGTTCAAAGGCTGTCTACTGCAGAGCCTTGCTGCCTTTGTGATATATAACTGTCTCAGAGGCTGTCATATGTTCTAATTTTAACACTGATGGAGCTCTATGCCTTAATTCAAGACCCACCCTGAACAGCTCCTGCAAGCAGGAAATCTGTCCTGCTCAAACTCAGCCAGCCTATCAGTTTCTGAACTGAGATGCCAAGCAGCACAGGGGAAAATAAATCTAACAGCATTCAAAAAAGTTTGAGATGATTGTTATTGGAGTTTGGAGAGAAATTAATGCTGTTGTCATTTTGTGTAACTAATTTTTCTCTGAGTGAAATCTTGTTTTTTGGCTGTGCGAACCAATCAGCATTTAGCAAAGAACAAAGCATGTTTTTTTCCTGAATCTGCATTTTTAAAGTTTGGATAAATACATGGTCCTCAATATTTTGCTCTTTGACTGTGGAAAGTTAGAAATCCAGGCATGGAAAAAGCATTGGTTAGCGACTTGTTTCACCTGTATTGGTCCGTCGTTCTTTAGAGTAGTGATTACATAACACATTAAAAAGAAGGAAAGAACAGATTCTAAAAATCTAATAGCAACATTATTTATTTAACATTGCTAACCCTGCACTCAGCTCTTCCTTCAGTTACAAATGTGCGATTCCCTGTTTGAAAACTATCAAGCTACCAAGGCTGACCTTTGGGGAATTTCGTTGATCCTAACAAAGAGAGTTAAGTGAAAACTGGCAGAGGTAACTGCAAGACCACAGCTAACTCCAGAAGAGTGAGTTTGATTGCTTGAAGGCCCATGTGTAAAAGCAGAAAATGTCAGTGGACATCCACAAGTAGCAAGTGATGTAATTTGACTGAGAAACCCTTCTTTTAGTTGTCCAACATAAAACCAACTGCTGTGCTCTCTCTGTCCCTAAGTATTCCCTGCTCCTGAGCTTTTTTCTTATTTGTTATTGTAATCTTTTCAATCACAGACTCTTGGTAATGTTAGGGCTTCAAAGAGCTATTGGAAAAGTCAGAGACAAGCAAATAAAGAACCCTCCTTTATACTTTATTTTCGTGGCTTTGCATTTAATTTCCAGAAAGTGTAATGGAGTTTACCACAGCACTCCCATGTGCTGCTGGGGAGGTTATTACTACAGTTACTGGGATAGCAGTGCTTAGTAAGTATGGCATCAAAGAGTCTCAGTTATAATCCTTTCATTAGAAATACTTTATGAATAAGAGCAGTTTTCATAAGAGTAATGCTGTAACCAGTGGCTACTTTGAAGGGCAATATAGAGGGGAAAAACAAAAGTTCAGTGAGAGTCCTCAGAGATTCTGAACAGTAACTGAAATAGTTTTACATTTTTATGTTGTAGCTGTTGTCTGCTATCTGAAACAGCAGGAGTCGGCTTTAAATTAAAAGCTGCTTAACGCTTTTTAATTGCCTATTAAACCGCAGTTTTTTATGAACATGACTCTAAATGTTTCACGAAATCATATTCTGACCATCTGAAATACTTTGTTTAATGAGGTTCCACTGATTCTTTCTTTTATATGCTGCAAACAAAGTGCTCGGCTGCTAAGCTGGACAGAATTACGTACGACCTCGACAGGATTCCAGAATTAGTTCCACTGCACGGCATATGTTTTCAGAAATGGAAAAGCACAGCATGCAACAACATGCATGTGATTTCTAGGAAACTCAGAAAAGACTTGAGAAATTTTGGATTGCAGTCATTATTCACATAGTTTCTGCTGGAGAGAAAGCTTTTGTGAAAGAATTTTTATGCCCCGCCTGTCAGTTTTAGTACATCTAAATAATTTATAAAACTCTGGGAGGTAATCTCTCACCAGGCTTAGCCATTAGGGTGATCTTAATATTCTGTAGCAGGTCAGGTTTCCATATTGTAAAAGGAGACCTGATTTGCTGGGCTGTGACACAGACGTTAGGACTTCAAATCCAGACTTTTCCTATGAACTTCAAGTGTCTTGTAATTTATTACTTACCCAAAGCAGCTAATGCAAGTTCCCTCTATCTTGACACACTGCTGATATTAGGCTAACAAGCAAGTCTTTTGCCCATCTGCCCTTGTGCTTGTGGATATTAACTTCCTTATCCTTGCAAGAGCTCAAGAAGTTTTATTGAGAAAAGGCAAATGTCAAAAGTGTAGAATTACTTTAATAAAACTGACCGAGATCAGGTTTCCTTGCTGGCTGCCTGCCACTGGAAATCCTTTTGTTGGCTTTTTAAAATTTCCTGTGACAAATAGAACCTTTTTCATTCTTTGGCCTGGACTGAATGTGTTTAATTAAAATATGAAAATTTTTTTAAAAAAAATCTTTAGAAGATTTCATTATGTAGAAATTTTGTGGGTTGCTTTTGGATCTGCCTGATTTGGGGGTTACCATTATTACAAGGACCATTCCACACCTAACAGATGGATGAAAAGAAAAGATTAATTGTATTACTAAATCTTAGAGTGATTGTAACCTCCCATTTTCCAAGAGATTCTGGTAGGAATTTCATGAAAAACAGGTATCAGAAACTTCTGTGGGAAAAAAAAAAAAGAAGAAAGATGGTGAATGTGAACACAATGAAATGATTAAAGTAAATGAAAGCATTTACTTCGCAGCTGAAACAAACGATTGATATACTGTGTGCTGGACTGATAGTTGTAGGAAACACTCACTGGGCTCATAGCTGCTTTGATTGGCAATATTAAAGTTAGCATAAGGAAGGAGCAAGGTCAAGTACGGTGTCCAAATAAGCATTCCAGCATTTGATAGGCAAAAATAGTGGTTATGGTTTTGGACATCCACTGTTTCAATTGTGATGGGTTGCTACGACACGCAGTGTACTTGGCAAGAACAAATATTTTTGACCAAAACAATTAGACTCTATTAAAATAGAGTCTTTTAAAATGCTTGATATGTTTTTGTGTGTGCACAAAAAGAGACGTGACCAGGAGAGTGAATACAATTTTGGAGTCATAAACGAATGTAACAGTCACAGAATTTTTAAGCACATCTTTAATTTCTGTGCAAGGCTTTCATCCTTCTCGAAAAAAGTTTGTGTGTTTAATTTCAATTAATAATGTATTGCTTTAGATGGTTGGTCTGTAGAAATCCCAAGGGATTTGATGTTAGGTTTCCTTAGACTACATCCTGCCTCTTCCCGCTCAGTTGCCATGTACTACACTTCAAAAGGGGCACTGCTACCAGGTAAAACTTGTTCTGGCATCCCCATCTTCTTGATTATGGTCAGCACTCTCACATGGCCTACATTTCAGACTGCTCAAGCCTATTCACAGTAGGAAGAACACATCAGTGGTGAAATGATGCTTGGTCTCAGTGATGTCTTTATGTCAGGTAACAAAAAACAACGCTCCAGAGAGATAAGGTACTTTACAAATAGCACAAGAACTAGGAGACAGACACAGGCCCAGCACAAGCAAGAGTGGACTCATTCCATACATACTTTCTTTTTATTCTGTAATCACTCTCATTTGATTCTCTTTGTTACCCACTCCTCCAAGGAGTCAGAATGTCAGCAGCAAGGCCCTTTGCAAAGGAGAAAAAAAAGGATTCAATTGAACGTTTTGCCAAAACCAATAAACAGCAGTGGCAGTAGCTGTGTTAAAATCCTACCTTTTTTAGAAAACACAAAAAGAGAATTAGTCTAGCCTAGCTTTGGGCCAAATCTGCTAATTTTCTGAAGTATGGTGTCATTAAAAATTTCAGAAGGGTCTCAGGAGTTGATACAAACCATCCGAGTTTAGAGCTGTAGAATTACAAAGGCATTCCAGTGTCTCTGATGAAAGGAATTAACAGTATGGAGATGGAAATAGCATCAGTAATCAGTAATAGAATGGAGTTATAAATACAAGTGGAAACAGAAGTTTCTGAAGGGCTTTTCCCAGTTTAATGAGTATTTTTATCCTAAGAGATAAATTCTCATTCACTGCTGAAAATGTAAAGAAACAAATCAGAGCAGGCATTGCTGAAAGTACATCACTGATGATTTGCTTATTTTTGAATCCTAAGGTCTCCCTAGCACATAATATCTTGAAGCTTGAGAACAATTGTAATTAAAAACAAAAAGCAGCAATTTTAGCCATAGATGAGTCAAAGATATTTTAATCTTTGCCTTTGGTTTCTAAACACAGGAAGCTGTAGGTGAAGTTTTAAGGCAAAAATTAAAGTACCTTGAAACCAACAACATTCTGAATCACCAGGTCCTGTGTGGAAATAAATGTGACGACAGGGGATGTGGGAACTAAATTAAATATTATGCCTAGTCCCATCTCTAGGTTTTACAGGTTTTGCTGTGACTTCCCAATTAAAAGCAAATAAACAGGTGTATCTCTTTAGTGAAAGCAACATGTCAAAGACTTGAATTACCTAGTAATGGGAAATAAACTAAAAACATACTTTGGTTTACCAACCTTTTTTTTTATTAAATGCTATATACAAGGCAAATAAAGTATTCGTATGAATCAGACTTGCTTTGAAAACACTGGTGTTTTTAAAGTGGATGCCTAAAATAAGAGTGTTAAAGCAGATTGGGTGCCTCAATATTTTACTTCATTTAACCCACAGAAGACCTGCCAAAGAAATGTGGCTTTCTCCATATTTATTTTTCCTGGCTTCTTTAGTGTACAGGTCTAGTAGATGTTTATTTTCCCTTACCTGTGCCAACTTGCCTTCTTCCCCCACCCTCTCGTTCTTTGCAGAGAAGCCTAGAGCAATTCATACAGCTGATGTAAACAACAGAATATAGGAAAAAGTGTTCTTACGTTTTTATCTGATAATTCAATGAAGTAGTGAGAAGGAGCCCAGAATGTAAAAAAATTATGTCTGGTTCTGTATTGAATGGTCTCTTTGAACACAGAAAAATAATTCTACAAAAAAAATTCCTCCAAACGTTTTGCTGTTTCGAACAGTAAGAATGCTTTAGGGCTGCTGTATAACAGAAATTGTTTAAATCACTGAAGATGTATTTATGTGTTTTTCCAGTACAAAGGGCAGTGTATCTTCAACTTTCCCTTGTTGCACGGATTCAATGAAATTCGTGCAGAAGTTCAATACTAATGACTGGATGTGGATAGATCCTTCTGTACGTTGGCAAGGCAGATGAGCTTATTCTCAAACCACCACTAAGGGGTAAGCATCTTCTTTTAGCCCTGAGCACCCCCAGTAAGTGTGACGTCTTGCTTTAGGAATTACAATTCTTTCCATTCTTTAAAAGACCTCTTCTTGGGAGCACTTAGACAAGATGGCTGTAACATGGCAGGGCTTCCCTAGATGCAGATCTAGTCTGGTAATTACGACAGGGAGCTGACATGCCAAGGAGACAGCACAGAGCTGTGTCTGGGGAGGGTCAGGTGGGTGTTAGGAACAGGTTCTTCACCAGAGGGCAGTGGGCACAGCACTGAGCTGCCAGAGCTCAAGGAGCGTTTGGACAACATCCTCAGGTGTTGGGTTTGGATTTGGGGATCCTGCATAGAGCCAGGAGTTGGACTTGGTGACCTTTGTGTGTCCCTTCCAATTTGGGATGTTCTGTGATTCTGTGAAGGTACTGTCATCTGTGTTTTGTGGGTGTTAAACAAAGGAAATCCTACCCTTAGCTCCACTGTCATTCAATAAGAGACAGCTTCTGTCCAGGGATATTATTTCATCTTATAAATATGAAATCTAAAATAGATTGAATTCAGGAGTATATTCATAGAAAAGATATTGCTACTACCTTTACAACAGTTTAATTAATCAAACGATTTTCTCTAAACCTTCTCTATTCCTTGATTAAAGGTGAAAACCATAGAAGTAGGTGGAAGACATTTTTTCTGTGACATTCAGGAAAGGTGCAGATAACTATGTGCAAACAATACCACGTATTTCATTTTAGCTATGTTTAAAAATTAAGAATAAAACGTTCTATATGTGTGCAGTCTTTCACATTCAAGAATCTCAGAGAACATTAAATAGGACAAAAACCCTTCAGCTCATGCAGTCACAGTGCTGCTCAAAGGTACAATGAAGCTGTTGTTCAGCTGCATGTAGAAATGCTACATACCAGAGGAAGGTAGGAAGTTAAGAATAATACGGTATATTCAAATATAACTTTTAGAGTATTTAGGTAGGCTGAATCTAGCTACCTGGAATTTGGCCACAAAACTCAGCTTAACAGCCCTGCTCTTGTGAAAAGTGGAATAAGATCTTTAATTTTTCCTTTTAGTTTCCATTAATCACCCCAAGTGGTCATAAGGTTTTCCAACCCAGCCAGCATTCAGGCTTTCCAGAAGCACACTTTCTTTTGACAGTGCACATTGCTAGGGCACCAGATCAATGCTTCCTCAGTTCAGTGTGCCTCCTACTGAATCCATAGCCCAATTCCATGTCATGACTTTCTATCTATACACTGACCACCTAGGTGATGATCTATGGGTCTAAGACACATTGATGATGGGAGCTGAGAGATGATAGTTTTGGGAGGTCTTTCACCCATCTTTAAGAAATCTTTTAGAGAGGTTTCACTTCTCTGACAAGCTAGATTTGATATAAAAACAGCAATTGCCCTAATCTGTACGGTTACTGTGTATCCGAGCAGGACTGGCATTTGTTTCAGTGTCATCTTTTCAGGCTGCTATACTTTGTAGCGGCACATGCAACTGACATCCCACATTTACAAACACACGCTTTGCATTTGGAAGCAGTACTGCAAGAACTATGGAAGGATAACTTCTTGCAGATAAAGTTTCATTTTATGCAGTTCATAATAACTTATGTTTGCAAAGAAGTTTCCTATTTTATTTTCAGTAATTCCAAACAGATCTACTATTTGTCTTCGTATCACTTGGAAAGGAAAAGGAAGAAATATAGCTTTTCATTTCTGAATAAAATTCTTGATCAGATGTTTTCCTCTCCCATCTCTACTTATTTTTTAATTGTATCTTGACATCTCCCATAAGAATGGGTTTTTATTCCATAGCTATTATACATATCTACACCCACTTAAAAACTGCATAATGTCTAAGCTTGGTAAAATGTGGTTTTGATGCACATACACTGCTCTGAGGCCCAGCTGTTGCTGCCTGATACTTGAATACGCAGATCTGTACTGAGGCACAAGAGTTTTGGAGTTCTGTGGACAAGGGATGGATGCAATCTTGGCCTTTTTCTGAGCTGGAATTTCTTTTGCATTTTCTGAGCATCTCACGGGAGATGGAAGAATGAGAACCACATACTCTTTCAGGGGTGAACTTGACTCAGATTTATAGATGTTTTTGATGCTGTTGATTTCAATGGGTACTTTCCTCCATCATCCCAGCATATTTGGCTTTATGATATGACAAATCAAAGATTAACATCGAAACAGACAAGTAAGACTCTCTGACATTTCTCTTTTCTAAAGGCATTTTGATAATTCAATTTATTGGTAAACAGTGGAAGTAATCCTGTTTTCTAAGGCAAAGAACCTAATTTGTTTCATTTTGTAAGAAGAATACAAACAAGCCAATTCAAAACATGGAACACTACTGTCAATTTTCTGGAAACTTGCTAAAACAAACAGGAAGGTGGATTTATAAGGACAGAAATAATTGAAGCTCTTTAACTACTGGAGAAAATCACTGCTCACCTTTCTGATACGTGATCTCTTTCTGTATTTTAATGTAGCCTATTTTAGTTCATGTTGTCTAATTCAGCTCCATTTGTTCCTGAAAAAGCAGACATTTACTATGATAAAGGCTATCTCTGCATGTATTTAAATGACTAAGGTGAACAGTTTCAAGCTATAGTGCCAAGAATGAATGTCAGTAGAACTTGTGAGAGTTCAGCTCACTTCCTCAATGCCTGGCACTTCTGAAGATGATATATTTTTACTGAACATGGCCTATGAACAGCTGTGATTGGGAAGTTTAAAACTGTGTTTTAAGTATGCACCTCTTTGGGAGTGCTGCTGTATTTGCCACCTGCTCCTACTTCTTGGAGGTCAATGGAAATATTTCTGTTGACCTTTGTGGGCAGTCTTGAGCTACTTATGATGCAATTATTTAAAATGCATCTAAAAATATTCTGCTTCACCAAATATTGTTTCCAAATAATTTCCAGTCCATTACTAATAGTTTGCAAGGTCTTCTTTCATTGCACACCTTTGATGTTGCTGAGTCATACCGCTCAAGTTTTCATCTCTGTGGCTGCACTTCCTTAAAGCACATTCGTGGTGACATTTGTGCCAAGAAACAAATGGTTCTGAGTCAGGATGTGAGCCTTAAATGGAAGAGCCACTTCTCCTTGGGTGAATACTGAAGTCCACAGAAAGAAGACTTTAAACATATATTTTCAATACATGTGTTTGGTGATATCCAACTGCAGTTCCAGCTCATATGAAGACTTTCAGTAGACATGTAGCTTGTGTCTCAATATAGGCTTGTGCACTGGGATGATAGCTGTCTTTTTTGAACAGTTTCACAGAAAGGAAAGCATTCAAACAGATGTGGCCAGGAAACCAACAACAAGCAAAGGCACCAGCAGAGCTTCCCCCTCCTTCTGCTATATCTTCCCCAGCAGTACAAGAGGAAATGGCACAGCACAAACCCAGTGGGGGATTAGGGTGGGGAAGAAACTCTTGCACAGACACTGCTGCAGTTGTGCTAGTAGAGATTACACTCAAGGAGAGATCAGCACTTCTCCATACCAGCACATGGTGTAACAGATTTACTTGAACTGCATACAATTTTATACTCATTTGTTTGAGTAGAGATCAGAACAGAATTTAGGAGAAGCCCTGAGCAACAGTCAGAGATCTATCAATTAAATCAGGACATGACTCCAGTGTTTACCATCTCCCAGCCTGTGCCCCTTACAAAGTCATGTTCTCCATCACAGGTGTTAAAATTCATTTTTCTCTGCTTCAAGGGCACCACTGGGAGGAAACCAGAACTTTGCAGAAGTGTACTTTTCCCAGTTCACTGCTATTCCCAGAAGTTACTGCCTTCCTTCTGTTGAGTCTAGCTCAAAGACACAGGTTCATCCCTTCACAAGCATCAACCTGTGCTGTAACAGGAAGAAGTCAGTGCAATGCCTTATCTCCCATATCATCTTGGAGCACACTGCTCTCTAGGGCAGCCTGAACAGCTGCTTTGTTGTTCACAGAGCAGTCACTCTTCATTCTGATGTCTGCATACCAATATGTAGCTTCCAATGAGGTAATTGTTTTGACAGATTGACAAAAAAAAAAAAAAGGGGGGGGGGAGGGGAGGGGGGAAGCAGTACAAAATAAACAGCCATACAGTTCTGATGACTGGGGCATTTGTAAAAGGAAGATGAAGTATATTCAAAACTTTCCTTAAAACATTGAGACGCTAGTGAATGTTCTGCTTTTATGAAAAGGAAAACCTCACCATTTTTTTAGCTGATGGTTTAGCTATTTCATAGCTGTTGTTCTTAGATATGTTGTTGGTGTGCTCCATTAATGCAGCAGTTCTTTGTTAAGGGGAATAAAATAATTTTTAGCAATTGTTAGTTCAATTTAAGACATGGTTGGCAAAGCATCAGTTGCTTTTCTTGGAGCACTGCAGACTTTTTAAACAGAATCCAAGATTCTGTCCCAGTCAGGACATGTATATGGCTGCATGAAGCATTACTGTGAGACCTGAACCAGCTCAGACTTAGCTTGGGGTCAGTGCTGGCTGCCAGGCCCTGGGCACAGTCTGGAAGGTGCCCTCAGGTGCATCACAAGCTTCCTGCCCTCCTGTGAATGTTAACTGTGCCCTGAAGCTTGTGTGTCTTTGGGACTTGTTATTATTCTAGGGGATATGAGACTTTGGTATCTTGAAGGCTTGACATTTAGAAGACAAAGTGTACTTTTCTGTACGTTCTCCCAGAAAAATGTTATTAATGCCAGAAAGAAGAGTTCCTCACTGATTTATTCACTGATGGAAATCTTGCATATTGACATGTAGATTCAGAGTCAAACAACTGGGAATATATACCTTTCTAGAACATATTTAATATGCCATTTTTATTTACTACTCTGTCTGGCTATGGCAGCTTTTGGAATTTCACATATAGTTGTTGAGATGCAAGAAACCTTATGAATGAGACAACACCACACAGACCTAAATTGTGAAAGAACAAGCTGGAGCTCAGATGTTCATTCCTCCACTTCCTCTAGCCATGGAGCTACTTACTTGTCTCCGTTTTTAGGGGCTGAACTTTAGTGTAAATTCATTTGTTTTTATGATTAAGGAGACCATAAATACTTCAACAAATTTCCTGACATCATCTACTGCATCTAGATTTTTCAGTTTACTCTCAGGTTCTGCACAGCATCACGTTTCATCACGTCTTCTCAATCCCTGCCCCTATACCTGGTAATGCTAATGGTGCAGAGTTCATGTACATTTTATCGTGGTCTAATCTGCAATTGTTTGAAATGCATCACTGTGTTTAATCTCTCAGTACAGGAATGCAAGCTGGGGAACATGGTGGAGGTTTGGGGAGCACAAGGTTTGTTGTGCTCCTGGCAGGCACTTTCATCTCTCCCGGCTGGAGGCCACCTGGTTTCTTTGAGGTTCTGTCTCAAGCTTGATCCTTGCCTAGACAAGGTGTGCTCCAGATCACATTACATGCACTAAAAGCCAACTTCTGCTTGCCTTCTGCTTGCTGGGACTTCTGTAGCTGGCCTGGGAGCTGCAGAACCCTGCACACAGGTCAGCCTGAGCTGCAGCAGCCTGTGATCCTGCTGGGTGCAGGAATGTTGGAAATGCACTCATCTAGGTGCCAGTGTTGAGATGGGTCAGGTGTGGTATTGGGAAAAATTTCTCCTCTGAAAGACTGGTAATGCATTGGAAACGACTGAAGAGGTGGAATCACCATCCCTTGAGGTGTTCCCAAATTGTGGAGGTGTGGCACTGAGGGACGTGGTCAGTGGACATGGTGGGGCTGGGTTGGGATTTGACTTGATGATCTTAGTGGTCTTTTCCAACTATAATGATTTTACAATTTGAGAATAACTAAGATCTCCCAAGTGTCATGGTTCAATGTACCTCAAAATAATGGCAGTTGTCCTCTCTACTTGTCCTTCTGTGGGGTCTTTCTATTAAGACTTCTTGCTCCTGAAATCCTCTATTTATCTTTGTAGGAAAACTGCGGTCAAATTAGATTGTTTAGCTCTATAGAAATTATGAATTAACCTCATTTTTACTGACTACCTAGTCAATTTCTTCCTGCTCCTTATCTCTAAATGGAACCACACCCTTTTGCAGCAGTTCTCATGATAAAAGCTTTCATGTTGGATATTTTTAGAAGGAACTGAGTGAGATGCACTGAAAAATGCAGGACAAGTATCTGCTACATCTTCTAAGCCAGTGCTGATTGCACATATTCCTTTTCAGAGAAGGCTGGCAGAATGCATTCATGCATTGGGAAGGCAACAAGCAGACCCAGTGTGCTTAGCATTCCTTTTGCATGTCATCAGTGAATTCACACTGCTCTGCGTGGTTTTGACTGGGAATGTTGTGGCACAGTGGCTTTTTTGCCCGTTGCTGCATTGTCAGCAGACCTGCTTGTTGAGTCACGACTCAACCAATAGCTGGATGTTCCTGGCTGTGCTCAGGTGTAAACTACTGTTCTGATGAAACTACGTGTTGTCATTACAGGACCCCAAAGCACATTTTGAAAGAGCTTAGGTGTTTTTTTCCCTGTGTTCTGGCTGGATTCCCCTGATGCCTTTACCAAAATTCCCTCTACGTTTTCAGCTGGATACATCATCTCTTATTTGAGGCTTTGCAAACACAGGGCCTCAACTCATAGTGGCTGTGTTGGCACCTGTGGGATCAGTGCATATCAGTGCTGGGTGAAGTCATCCTCATAAGCACAGTCTTTAAAGTGCATTAAGATCCTATGAGAATCGAGTGAATGTAACATAAGGAGGTAATATTATTTCTGTCCAGCCTTTGCCATTTAAAATAATCAAAATACCCTCTACAATAACAATGCTATATCTTTTCTTCACTTAGCACATTTAACGGAACACATTTAACTCTATAAGCCATAAAACACTGGGCTTAGCACTGCCAAAGCCTGGCATGGTTTATTTTCTTCTCTTACCTTCCAGATAAATCCAATGCAGCACATGTAAAACAAGAAAGTTTAAAATAAACAATCTGATTCATTTAATTGCTTTTAAAAATATTTAAAACTATATCGGATTTATGACTATAGCTGTAACAGTTTCTGCCTTCTATCTTCAAGTTATGGCCTCATGTGAAAGCGACAGCCCTGTACAAGAAGTATTACTGATTGAGATATGTGTGTTGAGCACTGCCATTGGCCAGCGCTTATTCACTAGAACAAGTCAAGAAGGCTAAGGAGAGTGCCAGAGCTCTCCAGGACCAGTCTGATAAGCAGCTTTGGGAATCATCTCCCTGTTTATTTTATGATTTTTTTTTTCTTTTTAAGGAATCTAGACCCACTTTTGAGAAACTCAGTTTCTGTTTTTCATAACAGTGGCCTAACTTTCATCTTCAGCATTTGCTGTGATGTGTGCTCTTTCTCTATCGCAGTGGCACAGGTCAGGATGAAAAGGGGAAGAATCAAAGAGAAGCAGAATCTCAACTTGCATTTGAGAAACTTTATCCTGTTTATTAACTCTGTTCTGTGAGCCAGTATATTGTGCTTGGATCTTGTAACACTCCATTTTAGAAAATAATAGTCAGAGCGAGTGCTTTACCCAGTGTATGAGGGTTTTAATATAAAATGTGCCTTTCTCTTAAATTGATTGCAAATGTACTTTCCAAATATTTTACTTTGTAAAAGGAATTCTTGGAGGAATTCCAGTGACTGGTACTTTCCAGCTAGCTAAATGCAGATAATTCCCCTTTTAAATGTGCTTTGAAAGGTTTGCAAATCCTGGCCATATCGTTTGGAGCAGTGGCTTATATAAAAGTGCCAACTAATCCGAGCAGCCCTCACCCCTGTGTGAAAGGTAAGGTTCCCATGTTGGGAGCGAGGCAGATGATCTCTGGCATTGCCTGCTGGGAACACATACGCTGAGGGCATACCTGGAAGGGCATACCAGGCTGTATTGCAGTGCTGGTGGTGGGAGGCCAGAGGCCTCCAAACCTTTTGTGATGAGTACTGCACAACAAAGTTTAGTGCTTCTGTCGGTGTCCAGGCACTCCAGCTTTTTGATATAGATAGGAGAGCTTCAGTGGTTTGCTATAGGTCATTCAGAAATGCAAGGGAAGAGAAGGACCTATATTCCAGCCTCCAGCTCAAAGGGTTGATGAACCTCCATTTGAAAGAGGCATTTCACAAGAAGAACTGAAAGTTGCATTTATTTCACGCTATATTATTTGAATCTAGGGAGAAAATTAGGAGTAGTAATCCACAAAACTAATTTTCTGTGGCATCTGCGTTTGACTAAGGCTCTCTAATAGTGTTGAAAGAACCCAATTTCACCTTCCTGAAATATTTAGCAAAATCTTCATCAAACAGATGGGTGAATATAGGCATGATTTCCATCTTCATTAAACTAATGTCAGATATTTGAAAAATCAGTCCTTTAATAATGTATAAATATTTTCTTCTCTAAGTAACTGTCTGATTTTCCCCCCAAGCACTGGTTTCTACCTTTTTGTAATATGACCAATTTATGATGGAAGAGCTGCCAGTGCGTGTATACCTGCAGATGTGTTCTTCGATAAAACTTAATTAGCCACCTTAGTAATTTTCTTCTTAATGTGTTTTTAACATTCTTCAGAATTTGAAGTGAGATATATCCAAACTAAAGGAAATGAGCCAGCTATCCATAATCTTACCTTGATCATCATTTAGTTTGTTAGGGTAAATGTAATGGAGAACCTAATTTTCACAGATCTGTCTACTCTCACTCCAGCAAAGGAAAGTATTCTTCAGGTTTCACTCTATTAGCTCTAGGAGTTCATTTTAAAAAAATTAATCCATTGAGTCAAACTCCAGTTTTGACTTAAGATAGTGGTGAAAAGTCTTTAATGAGAGGGGCATGCAGAAACAGATATACTGAAAAAATACAGTCAGAGAACCATAGAGTCACCAAGGTTGGAAAAGACCTCCATGATCATCCAACCCAACTGCCCACCTACCACCAGTATTTCCCCAATAAAAAATATAGACTTTGTATAGAGGCTGTACAACCGGCCCCTGCTGGCTTCTTTCAGCCAAATCACTGTGGCTCATGAAGGCTTGCTAGTTAGCACTTGCTTATGCTTTATCCTGGTTCTCCAGACTAGATCAGATGGATCTTTCAGTGCCCACCTGTGGACTGGGATGGTGTCAAACAATTTCCTCAGTGAGAACAGTGGTGGGAGGAAATAGGTAGAGATTGCTTACACAGTAAAAACATCTTCCACAAGAAATTTAAATGGGTCTCTCTTCCCTTTCTTCACATGATAAATGAGAATAATTTCAGGTTAACAGCTGCAATGTCTGCTCTACTGTAGATATTCCTGCATACCTTCCATTAGCTACCTGAATAGGAGCAGCGTGTGTATGTCAAAGACAATAAAACCTTTAAAGCCTGCCATAATCTGCCTTTTCCCCCTCATTATGCACACACACATGCACCATCAGTACTACTGGAAGTCATGCACGTTATTGAAACAAGGGAACCTTCTGTATGTGTACGGGCAATTATATGTAGGAAGGAAAATAAATCCCATTGCAGGGAACATATGCTAATTTTAAGCAGGAAGGAACTGCCAAATCTCTTTTGATATAGTCTGTAGCAGCAATAATACATTTATCAAAATGGTAAATTGGGACCTCTATAAAGTAAAATACTTTAAATTGATTTTTATAAGGTTTTATTGAAAGGTACATTGAACCTTGACATAAAAAATAATAATAATACAATTTCTCAGTATTTTCTCTGTCTTTTCACATATCCCCCCAAAATACTTCTTTGTCATTTCAGCTTCTAGGCAGCAATATGTGATAACAGAAATAACGCGCAATACGTCTCAGGTTTTGAGCAAAAGAAGAACTCAGAGGATTAGAAGAAAAGTTGTGAGAGTTTTCAATATCTGTTGAGTAAAAAATGGCGTGTTCCAAAATGATAGATCATCACCAGACAAAGCAAAACAGGCAATACAACAGTGTGCTTCTGTCCGTTGTTATATTTTTAAGAGATAGATTTCACAAATAGTTGGAAAAATCTTTAAACATGGCCTTAAGATTAGTTTCAGACACGAAGAACTGTTGTGTGAATTTATGGGAGATGTAAAAATATACAAAGAAGAGAATGAAATAGGTGATATGTTTGCCATTTTAACTCTGTAATATTAACTTTTCAGTGGAAACTTGCAGCATGTTATTATTGGAAGTGAGGATCATGTTAATACGGGTAGGAAAATTCTTTCTAGTGGAAGCATCATCTGTTATGAACAAGATGTGCTTTCTTTCACTTTTTATCATTTGCTCTGGCCTGATCTCTTGTCATGCATATTGCAGAAACTGTCAAAATAAACCGGGACATGTTCTCTAAATTTGCCTAACGCAGATATAGTCTGTTGTGACTCCTGGTGGAACTGGACAGGAACCAGAGGTGTCCAAGTCTACATGTGCTCTGAGCAATGCAGCAGGCTTTCAGAGATGAGATGTTCACTCTTAGAGAGAGAAACCCCTGTTACACATGTGCGCACCCATGTGCTCTGCTATACATGCTGTCCCTAAAGGAACAGCACAAGAGGGCTCAGCATGCAGCAGTATAAGAGGCTTTTATGCATCTCTGATTTGCTCTAGAAACCCCTTTGCCAGATTTGGTCAAAATTGTTAAGAGGTTTAAAGAGTATTAGATAATTCTGAATATTAGAAGTTACAGAGTAAAAATGAGAATTCCAGACTGTTAAGACTTATGTTGCTTCTAATGCCAGCATAGCATCAGTTCTAGGATGGCTGCAGAGGCTGCTAAGTGCTGCGAGTGAACATCTAATTCATCTGAAAAAAGGCTCTTCTGGGGCCTTTCCACACCTCCCCAGCACCTCTGCTCAGCATTGCTGCTGGAGGGTAGAAGGCCAGGGAACCCCATCCTATGTGCATTCAGTATACAAGTGGAAACACTGTACATCACAACGAACAACTGAGAAAGGGTTTGAAGAGTTCAAACATAGAACCACATAATTACTTACACAGCATAGTGGGCCCTTTTTTGTATGTTCAAGATGCTCTTGAAACCCAAAGTAACACATAAAGATGCAGCACGGGAGCCAACCCTGGCCTATGCAGACCTCTCTGTGAAATGTTTCTTACCTGCACTGGGTTAGGGAGCCAAAAGGGTATTTGAGAACTATTACATTATTTTGGGGAGGCTCTGGGACTGTGCAAGTCACTGAAAATGGGAAGCACTATGTACTTCATTTAAAATTAATATTTAAATTTGCACTAGGTGTAACAGTATTTGTAAGTAAAGAAAAAGGTACTGGTAGCTACAAGGAAAACTGAAATAATTTGCTTGGACTCTATGCATATTCAGGTTTACTGTGTTTCCTCTGTTCAGCACACAATCTGCCAGCAATATCTTGGTGTCACCAGACCTAGAGAGCACTGTTTGCTCAGCACTGTCAACCTCTACTACTACAGCTGCTGTATCATGGGGAACAATTCTTGTTTGTCTTAGGCAAGCTTTCTCCACAACAAAATGTGTAACTGGTTTTAGTTTTGTTGCTCACTGCTGTTTTCTCATCAGTACAAACACTGTTAACATTTCTTAGCAGAGACCTGAAACACCTTGCAAAGCTTTCTTAGTGAAGATAAAAAATGCAGAATCCCATTTGCGGGTTATGGTAAATTGCAGATGTGTGCAATCCTTGTGTGGTTACTTTTCCTTGGGTTTACTGTGTTTTATTTTTTCTCTCTACTTGAGACACCTTCTCTTCATTTTTAATTCCATTATCAGTATTCTGCTGTATTTTCATTTCTTCTGGAATAATAATGTTGACCCAGTCATTGTAATGGGTCTGGGATATTTCCCAAGAATAATGTTTTCTGGAGAGCAACAAAAGAATGCCCAGGAACCAATGCAGTGCCCTTTCACCCATGTCCTTCCACAATTAGGAGCAGCAGTCCAGCAGAACGGATTGAGGCAGGTGTTTGAATAATTCCTGCTGAGCAAAACAAACGTGCCCAATGCCCAACATGTTTAAATCCAATTGGGAATAAAATTAAGCAACTACTTGCTCTATTAAAGCATATAAATACCAGCTTCATTCCACAAAGAATACTATTAGTTATAAGCAGAGAAAACTCAGTAGACAAAAGGTTAAAATAAGGATGTGAGTAACTTTAGTAAAATGCTAGCACTCCACAATTCAGAGAAACATATAATCACTATGGTTGGAAAAGGTCTCTCAGATCCCCAAGCCCAACCCCAGCTCACCCCCACCATGCCCACTGCCCAAGTCCCTCAGTGCCACATCCCCATGGTTCTGGAAAGCACCTCCAGGGATGGTGACTCCACCACTCCCTGGGCAGCAGTGCCAGTGCATCACCACTCTGAAGAAATTCTTCCTAATATCCAACATGGAATCTTCATAGGGTCATGAGAGCGATAGATAAAACTGGGAAAAAAAAGGCATGTAAAAGAACTTGTAATTAAACCAGACCCCCCATGTAATACCTGAGGCAAAGGTCTTGTTTTTAGGAGAGGCAGGGCTGTATTCCAGTGATGGAGTTCATGAAAAATGCATATGGAAAGATTTGTACACAAAAAATGGAGGGCCAACAGTAAGTGGATTCCTGACACCAAGGCAACAGCAGAGCACGTGGGGCTGGCTTTATCCTCTCTGCCCTATCCAGTTGCTGCCCCTCCTTAAATCTGCCAAAACCTTAGATTCCTTTTATCCCATCTGTGTCTACATTTCATGTTTCTATTTTACAAAATGTGTTTTCTTTCAAATAATCTCCCTTTCCTCCACATTCCCTCAGTCCTATTTCTACCCAGCTTTCCTCTTTTCTAAACGCAGCCTTCTCAGACCATGGCTGCTGCACAGATCTCTGCACTTCCTCCTCCCTTTTCACCATATCGCAGCGTGCTGTTGGTTTTATTATTTCTGAGGGCTGCAGGTCTCTGTGAGGTGGTTTTGTCTTTAAAATGCAGACATAAACAATTTACTCAGACGTTTCATTCAGCTCCAGCTGGAGAAAGCTGTGATTCTCTGCTCTGTCACAGAGCCTCCCCACACTGCCCCAGAGGGCTGCTTTGCTCATTTTCATCTGTCTTGCAGTGTGGTGTTTCCAGTTCCCAAGTAGGCAGGAGCATCAGTTGACAATGTGTGCATCTGAATACAGGACAGTACCAGATTAACCACTGAAGAGGTAAATCTGGGACCTGGGCACTATAAATTCCACACATTTGGATCTGGGCTCTATAAATTCCCAAAGCCTTGAAGCTCATTGCTCCCTTCAGTGGTTTCCAGCCCCAGTGAGCTGTCAGCCCTTGAGCACACACACAGGTCCTGCTGGTTCCAGATGCATCTGTAGAAAGAACCAGCCCCGCATTCATAGCAAATTCAGTTTCAGCAGAGCTCCAGCACATTTTGCTTGCATGTGTCCCTTATTACCTCCATCAAATTGGCACGTGTCCTTTATTTCTTCCTTCCTTCCTCCAACCTAAGGCTGAATATTGAAAGATGAATCACTGATAAAATGGTATTTTAGGAAAGAATATGAGAAGCAAACTCAAACCAATTTGTTGTATAAGAAGCACAGTCCCTGTTTCCTGATAGGACCAATATGGAACTGCTTTCTTTTTAGCAGGTGACCTAATAGGTAATGCCACAAAATGGTTAGTAACCTAACAGAAAGTGTCCTATGAAAAGGAAACGCATTGCTTATTGGTGAGGAATCCAGATATGAAGGGTAGAACTTCATTAAGTACTTTCCTGTAATCTGGAAGTCAGTGCTTAATTTGCTGATGATTGAGTGTTCCTGCACACACACATCCATTCAACTCACGGTACAGAGAAAGAAAAGAACAGCTGCTGAAACATATCTGTGCCCTCTGGAGCTAAGTGAGGGTAGCTTAGTAAAACTGAAATGAGTCAAAATAAGCACAGATTTGATGCAATGCTTATGTGTTCATAACTAAGCCTTCCAAATGCCTGATTTACAAAGTAGGAACTTAACAGTGGATGCATTGTAGGAGAAACACACATACATATACATTCTAACACAATTGCTTTTGTTTTTAAAGGAATTGTTTTCTTATTCATAGTTTGTTTTCATTTACTTTATTGTAAAATGTTTTGGCAGGGCCTGGTGAAATGTAGTAAGGGAAACCATGCGTTTCCGTGCTTGTAAAGCAGGAAAACAGTGTGATTGTGGACAAACAATGTCCTTCATTGTTGGTAGTTTATTTTCTCGCTGTTATTAATCCCTTTGTCCTGCAACAGGCACCGTGCTTTGAGAGTGATTTGGTGCCACTGGTGCATTTTAATGCTGTAAGCAAAGCTTAGCAGTTTGTCTCTACCACAAATTAGCTTTGGGGATGTCAGGGTGGCTGGAGGTTTTCCTGGTCTAAAAACCCTTGGATAGGCAAGCTCCTTGTGGGGAAGACTGAGGGAAGAGGGAATATCAGTGATGGAAGGGGCTGATCGAGCACATAGCATGTCTGTGATCTTATTGAAATTGTCATTGCCAACATAAATTACAGCTTCCTGGAGGCTGCTCCAAGTTGTGCTGGGATAGTGGGAGCGTGTTTATAGCAGCACATTGGTTTGGCTTTTCCTTCCCACTGTGCTCTTCTCAGCTGCCAGCCCTGCAACAATCTTAATCACAGAAAATGTTTAGTATGGCTACCAATGCAGTATAATATGCTCATGTGAATTCACTAGCAAGTGATATCGCTTACAATCACAGGATAGCTTAGGTTGGAAGGGACCTTAAGGATTATCTAGGTCCAAACTAAATCAGGTTTTTGGTGTTTTGCTATGGTTTTCAAAAGATTTTTGTTATTTGTGCAAGCAGCCCATTGGCAATAACACAATACCTGTGAGTGTGCCTGCTCAAATGGTCAGGTAAGTACAGACAAAATGAAATGTCTCGTCCACAAGACACACGTGGAGTAATATGACTTTAAATGTATATATTTATAGAGTGTGTGGTGCATAGATAGATGATTCTGTTTGTGCAGATGTACACTCCTTTGCTCTCATCCCCTCTTTTATCTCTAAATCTAATTTTTAAAGGAAGTAGATTTTGAAAGGGGCAAGAGGCTCCAGTAAAGAATTTAAGTATGTTGAGCTCTTTTTCTTTCTCTTTGAAATGAACAGTCAGTCAGAGCTCTTGTTTAAAGTTAAGCTAAGAAATGTCTCGGAGGAAAATTTCAGACTCCCTTTCCAAACACCACCAAGCCAAGTATGGTTATTATCTGAATTTAATTCAAATCATATGAACCATCAGTTTTTGCCATGCTAAAGATTTTTTCCTTTTCAATTTGGCAATGCATTCGTCAAGTTATGGGCAGACCCCACTCGCATAAAGGAACACTTTTGTGAACTTTATAGCTTGCAGGGTTTTCCAGGTTCAACGCACAGTTATAATTTCTTAAAAAGACACACTGAACAGTCCTTTAAGTATATAAAAAAAAAATATATATATATCACTGTGCAATTAGCTTTGCATGAGTCATAAATGAGAGAAAAAAAAGGAAACGAGCTTGAAGAGTTGTCCCTAAACTGGTGTATCTAGAGAAATATTCCAGTCCCAAATGTTTCCTCTCGCTGTGTCCTGTTGGTCCGAGGGCTTTGAGCAGATGAACACAGGTGGTCTCCTCCAGCCTTGGATACTCTCTGAGGAGAAGTCCACTCAATCCTCCAGTGTTTTGCAAGGAGGTGAGAGTAATAATTACCCGCCTACTTCAGTGCACTCCTGACAGCCTGAATCAATGTCGTCTCAGTGCCCAGGAGATGTCAAATGCCATATAAAAATGTTAAATAATATTGCTTCCCAGCCACGCGGACGGAACTTACACTATTTGGAGGAAAGAGGATGGGGGGATAATTACAGCCTGAACTTTTCAAAATGAGGTACTCAGGAAGGGCACAGTCAGCAGAACAGCAGCCACATCCAGGGTCTCCAAAGACCTCTGCGTTTATGGGCACTCTCTGGTTAGAGATTCTGGAGAATTTCCAGACCTGCTCACTCCACTTCTATGAGTATGTAGAATATTCTCAATTAATGCTCCTCGTATGGAAAGTATTTGAAAATGCTTTCTCAGCACACTGTGTATCACGATTTACTCTGAGGGTTTTCCTGTTTCTTCTCTCCATATATCCGTGCCTGCATCCATTGGGCTTTGGCATCACAACTGAGTTCTCTTCCAGAGGTTTGTTCTGCCCACTGCCCTTCTTGGTGCTCCTGTGAGCCTTGTTACTTTTGATTGTTGTCATATGTATTGGTCTGGATTCATACCCTCTCATTAATTTCCAGTTTAGAGTGTTTATACTGCTATTCCAGTGAAGCCAGGGTTATCCAGTTTCTAGGAAACAGCTATTATTTATCCCTTTGGATACTGCTTGTCTTGCCATATTTCGGAATGATTTTCATCAGTGTTATATTTCACTGAGTGGATGTTTTAATAAAAATAATTTTTTAAATATCACAGCAACATCCCCAGCAACACAACACTACACAGTTTGCTTGTTTGGACCACGGACTTCCAAAATAAACACACTGCAATATATTGACAGTTAGCAAGGGTAGCTAAATGCAAAAAAAATCCCAGTCTGTAAGGAATTAAGTGGTCCTGAATTTGAGCAACAAAGTTCAGAGAGGGTAAGACTGGAGCAGGGCACTTAAACTTCTCTCTACAACAAAAGGTGCGCTTGTTTGATCTCACTGAAGTGTCCTGGCAGTGTAGACAATCAAATACCATTAAAATGTGGAGTCATTCTGCATCTACTGGTTCCCCCCTGATGCTGTTTGTGATAATGCAATATTCATCAGTTTGGAGATATTCTTCTTTATGTCACACACGATGACTTACACATCTACCTACAGCCTAGTATTGCATTTTTTGTAATAACAGAACAGTAATACAGTGAAAATAGTCACAATCCACATGGCCTAAATCCTAGCAAGAATCACATGCTCGAGAAGGATTTTAAGAGGCAATTTTTTCTATGCATTAGTCCATAAGAAAATCATCTGGGACCTAGGAGTACATGACTGCTCAAAATGTTTTTTATTATATTTGCGTAACACAAACTAAAATTTGGCTTTATAAGTATTTTATAAACTCCTCAGTTGAAAGCCTGAAAGCTGATTCTTGATAATGACTAAATTTTGATTTAAAAAGGAGCTGTAGGCCCATAAGATGGGCAATTATCTAATTGCTGGCAGTTCTCCTTTTTATATTTCATATGAGTGTAGTTGGAAAGAAGAGTATGTTTAACACTTTTTATACAGCGAGCCTTCTTATTTCACCAACAGAGTGGATCCTGTGGCCCAAGGACACATGACCTAGTCAGCACAGGGCTAAGGCAAGTGGAGCTTTTCCATGGGCACAGAGGGGCAGCAGCACATGGCCAGTGGGAGTACTGGCAGAGCCATTGGGTCATTAAGCCTCTGATGCCCAGATGTTTCTTTTTTTTGAACAAAACACAATCAGTGCTGAAGCAGCACAACACCAGAATTGCTGAGTTTGGGTGGATTGAAGCCATGAGCTCCCAACAAGATCAGGCAGCTCTTCTGGGAACGCTGTTTCGACACACTACTCAACTTGAAGTCACTGCAAAGAATTTCTCAGAGCATTGTCAACACTCTTTTTTACGTTGTGTTTTAACAGTGACAGACTTTGGGTAGTGAAATGAGTAAGCAGCTTCCAATTTTCACACGTAAACACTTTGATCCATGTAACAGACAATTTCCCTGATGTACTGGGCTGTCTGCAGTTCTGCTCACATTTCCTTTGTGCTCAGGATATTACAGTGCAGAAGGAAAGCAATGATGCATGTTTTCAACAAAGAACTAAACAGTCAACTATTTTTTTTTCTTTTTTCTTTTAGCAAAGTGAGAATAGACTTTATTACACAGCAAGATCATTCTAACAAAACCTTGGTTATCACCTGCAAGCAGCAGATACAATCAAGTATTTTATCTTATTTCAGTCTTCACGTTAGCTTGCATTCTGCCTCACTTGACAGCATCTAGGAATAGATGTACCATCTCAATTAAAAACAGGTTTCTACTCAGAGGAAGTCTGAATTTGCTCGACTACATAGTGAACAGTGATTGTATGCTCTGAAGTCATTGCCAGTTCTTCACTAGCACAAACACTGTGCACACAAAGTATCTCAATAATACATCTTTTGGTTACTTTCTGTGTACACTGCATTTTGAAGGAAAGCAAGAGTTTTTTTTTTCATAAAGGACCGTTTTATCAGGCTTCTTCAAGTGTGTGATTCCTACACGCAAATTCTAGTTACAGAGATATTAATTTTCATGTAAGTTCTTTTATAGCCTTTCTTGTAGTATCTGAATATTTCATTATCTTTAACATCTTTTTCGTAAGGGCAATAAAGGAGTTAGAAACCTCTAGCTCACTTTGGTAGCAACAATGAATAAATTACGCAGTGTGAAACCTTCCCTTTATCTCTGTATTAACCACTTGTGTTTTGTAGCAGCTGAGGGGAGAGCTAGGAAGGCATCCCCTGATGCCTCTGTGCAGGGGGTTCCCAAAACAGGACTGGCAAAGGGAGAAACCAGGAGCAGGGTCTCACTGGGTGTTGCAGGGAAACCAAGAGCAGTTCTCCCCGTGCATTTGGGCTTCAGGGCCAAGGGAGCAGAGCAGAGTAGCTGAGCCGTGCTCAGGAACAAGGAAGGAGCAGGAGAGGGGAGCTGCATGACTTCCCTCCTGCTTAGCATCCTTTGTAGAGATAATCTGGCTCAAGGAGGGGCTTGGGTTCTAATAAAAGCTTTCCTTGGTGGCAAGAATGTAAAAGGTTAAAATGATTGTATGCTAGTCATAAGCAGGAGAAATTAATGGAAGCTAATTAAACCTATCATTATTTTTAGGCACTTACACCTCTTTTCAAATGTACCATTCTTGTAATTGAATTTTTTCAGTAGTGAATGTTTGAAGGTAGTTATTACTGTAAACGGGTTGGCTGGGAGTCTTATGGCAATTAGGACTTCCTGCAACTTCAGTTTTGAATACCAGCACCACTGTTCTGAGGGAAGAAACCATGCAAAATGCTCATTGTTAAAAATCAACAGGATGATTCAGTCTGTTGGAACTGTAGTAGGTTATATTTAACTAAGACCAGTTAGGAGAATGCATTCTATGTACAAGAACAAAAAAACCCCCAACAAAAACAAAACAAAACAAAACAAAAAACAAACAAATATAAAATAGGAAAAAGTTGTTTTCTCATTGGCTCATTTTCTTTCTCCCATATTTCAGCTTTGGAATTAATACATTAAAGGAATCCTTGTAGTTTTGGGGTTTATTTTAGCACAGTCTGTACCAAAGGCAAATTATCGAAAAGGAAAAGAAAAAATAAGTCAAAGCTTATCTGACCTACAGAAAAAAGAGAGCATGGCTCATCAGTTCTGCCACTATTGAGAAGAATATCCAACCTCTCTGTTACTTCCAGTTTTATTCTGAATTCTGTTGCTTAGTTTAACTCAAAATCCTTATTGCAGAGGGCTCATAAGGGTGGCAGAGCAATCCATACCAATGGAACATTCAATTGCAAATCAACACACAGTGTATGTGTGTACAGATAGGAACGTCGTACACGAGCTGACAATTATGTTGTGCTGCAGAAGAAACTGCAGAAAAAAAGAAGTAACAAAGAGAAGGCTGCCTGGTGAGGTGTCTCGAGATGTAAATGGCTCCTGCTGAAAAGGTAACAAAGGCTGCGTTGTGTGATCGTGTACTCGGATCAGCTGGGATTTGAGCAGGAAAGCAGCCCCTGATGTGTGTATATATATAATTCTGAGATGCATATTTCAAAATCTCTCTCCGTAAAAAAGATCTGTTGTTTTTATACTTGTGCTAAAAGCAGCTTTTTGCCACTGCTTTATGAGCAGAAACGGGCTGGGAATACACTGTAGTGCTGTGTTGTGTCTCCTACAAAACTTGTGTTCATCAAAATGTGAAGAAGTTGTGCTTAATACTTTTAAGCACTACAATTACATATGCTAATCATGAAACGGTGTTTAATATCATTTTGAACTTGAGGAATGAATCGTTTTTGCTTCAGAATGAGTTCTATCAGTCAGCAATTTTATTTAAAGACTGAAAAATTGTCTGCTTAGTTTTCCTTGGGATTATATTTCAGTGTAATCACTTGAGGACATGGTGTTAGTCAGAGGTCTGAGCAAAAACATCCTCCCGGAGAAAATTCCATCTCATTCTGTCTGCTTGCTGATCCTCTCACTGCAGGACACTTCTGTTGGTGGGAAGGTTCCTGCCAGTGTGGTAGGAGGTAAAACTAAACTCCTCCCATGTCCTACTTCAATCTCTCCCACCACCACCAGGAGAATGCTCTGCTTGGGGTGAGGTGAGCACAGAGGGGCAGAGGAAGAACTGTCACTCCAGTACTATTGTATAGAATTGCAATTGACTCTGTGTCTGATACGACTTCTTCACAAGCTGTGAAATCAGGATTTTATGAATCTTCTTCTTTAGTTGGGTGCATTAAAACTAGATTGGAGAGGGTGTTTCCAGCCTGGGTTCAGGCCATGCATTTTGGGACTTGTCTCTGAAGTTTTCCTTTGAGTGATGTACAGGCCTGCTGCAGCCTTCAAGGACTGCTTATGCTTTTCCTTTCCTGCAGAGACAGCCACGTGGCCCGAAGCCAAGGTTTCCCTGCTAAGGGCTGAATGAGCCTTTCAGACGCTTTTGGCGGACCTTACAGTAATACACACGTGTACAAAGAGGAAAAAATAATCATGAGGACATGGAGTAGATGAATGAAGCTGTGGGCCAGTTCTAGCCCCCACCTTCACGAGTGCCTCAATCATTTCCTAAGCAATTATGTGGGTGTAGGATCTGACCACTGATTTTCCTGCCTTTTTTTTTTTTTTGACCAAAGCTCTTTTCTCTGTTTTGCTGTGATATAAACTCTTGCCTTGCTATTCCTCACTGAAGTTGCTTGCAACCCTACCCTTCCACATACTCTTGTTGTACCAGAGTCCCTTCCCATTAAAACATCAGACTCCCTAGGTAAAACATCCTTAAAATCACTTCCCATCCTAGTTATTCGGAGCTCACTTTGTTATTCATTCAATACAGCACACTATCCTTCCACAGTGAGCTTTTTAGGTAGTCCCACAATTCATTCAAAGCTCTGCATTTTAAGAGACTTAAAAACAGGTCCTCAGTACTATCCCTCCTTTGTCTCTCCATCCTCCTGGGTGTCTGTGCAACAGAACTGCTGTGCTGAGCAAGGATGCACCTCATGTACTCAAGGTCATGTTGGGGAGCTGGTTTCTAATTGCACGGTCTGCTGCTGGATAAGGTTTGTATCTGCAACAAAGGGAAAGCATCTCAGCTTGTCAATATGTAAATAATTTAATGTGGTCATGGAAAGAGAAGGAATTTAACAAAGTATGGCTTTAATAATGTCGACTAAACACCCATGAGGACAATCTGCAGCTGTAAAAAATCTGGATTTCTGTTGATTAACTAGCAATGTTTAGGAATGTATCTTTGAAAAACTTGACAGTGTCAGCAGCACTTGCATAGTGCTGGTGACAGCTTAGGACCTATCTGAGTCCTGCAGCTTTGGAACAGGTAGAATAAATTGAAAGTAGATGCAAGTTTGAGAGATTCCACTGCCCTTGTATCTTTGTTCCTGCCAGGCTAGACATGCATGACCTCGCTCACTGTATTCACACAGCTCTGCAGAAGCACAGTTCATCATTGAGCAGAGGCATCGGGCTTGGTGCAGCACTCCCATCTTGCACAAGGGCCAGAGCTCAGCTGTGCTGCTATCATTTACAGAAAGACTCTAAGGTTGTTACTCAGAAATCCATGTACTTGGAAATAAACAAGTTCTCTGGGGAGACCAAGTCCAAGTCCCAGCCAGGACTGCACGTGCAGTCACGCAGCACTTGGATAACCCTTGATCAAAACCTCAGCTAGAGACGTACCATACTTTTCTTTTTGTCCCAGTCAACACCTTTTTTTTTCCAGAATGTAATTATACTTTGTATATCAGATTTTATTATACTGTTTATTTAAATATAGTCAGTATATTAGGCACAGCAGGATTTCTGATTTCCATCTCCTCCCTTTCTTTTCTGGGGTTGTGGAACAGGAATAGATGGTTGTGTATGTGACACAGCCAGACACAGGTCTGAAAGCTGGCACTTTGCTTCCAATTGGACACTCAAATTCTTTTAAGAACTGGATTATTATTATTATTTTTTTTTTACGGGCAACATACAACTGCAAAACTTTAGGAAATATCCTAAATGTCTACCCAGTGAACTTAACCAAAAGTTCTATAGCTTCCCCCTAGTTTTTGGATTTTTTTTTTAATAGCTATCAATTAAATTTATTTTGCAGTAATGAGCTATGTAGGATCTAAACTGACCCAGGATTTACTTTAATGCATCATTAACTTGTCAGGCTCCCTATTCTCCTTTTTCTCTCTCTTGATATTTTGTCTTCCAGAATTCTCATCATCCCAGCTATTAACCTGTTTATTAGCTTTAAACAAGGATGTGTTTCATTAATGAGCACCTAAAAATTAATGATCACGCAAATGAAGCATTTGCTGTAAAATAGGCTCTTGAGGATATGAGTTTTATTTACATTCCAGGTGGATGGTACACTGATGGTGGTTGAAGCTGCTGGAGAGATCCATCATTCCAAAGTCAGTTTCAGCTATTTAAAGTTTTCTCCTGACTTGTTTAGTAGATATAGAGAATTCAGTCTCATAGATGCTTATAAAAGTTGCTCTTCCCACAGTGTAACTTCAGAAATAATACTGTAGTTCAACCACAAAGGTAACTTCCATAAAACCATGACAGCTGTGCCTTCCGTTCCTGTAAACCTCAAGGAAGGAGCTTCTAGTTGCAGCTCAGTTGATGTAGAACACCGAAGCCAACTTTAGCTGCTTACACCTCCCATGTTGTCCTTAGTTTTCCTAGAAAGTATGAGCAAATATTCAGGACCTAGCACTGTTTAATGTCTGGAAAGTGTATGTAATAGGAACAACACTGTTATTGCTTGCTCTGCTACCAACCCACAGCATGCAGCCCAATAGGGGAAAATCACTGTGTCAGACTCCTAGGAGCAAAACAATTTGGGGTTTGATCAAATTGTATACATATAATCTGTAAATAATCAATTTATTTTCCCTTTCTGTACACAATCAGTTTATTTTCCCTTTATGTAAACATTTCCCTGCAGACACTACTGGGCAAATAGCTGTGCAGAGACATGGAGACATTCATTACTTTCTTATAGCTGTGGCATACCTCGTGCTTCCCATGAGACACGTCCCCAGGCAGCTCCCCCACAGTCAGGGGCTCTGTGTTAGCAACATTTCAGGCAAAAGGAGAAGCAGTTCAACTTTTTTTTTCTCCTATTTTCATCCATTCATAAATGTGTTATTTTTTTTTTCCCCACACATGTTAATGTGCCTATCAGTTTACATCACAAATTATTATCACTCTTGCTCTCAAAGTATCAGCCCTGTACATGTTAGGAATATCTAATATGAGTGAAATACGTATGTTGCTACTTTACATTCATGACAGATGTCACAATATCTGTGCTGCAGTGCAGACAAATAAGAAATGACTTCGTTTTGTGCTTGTCTGATGAGACTAGGAAGGAGCAGCACAAAATGGGATGGCTTCAGTTTTCATGGAGTTTTAATACTGAACACTGTGGACATGTCAGTGAACTTGTACCTACTCCATGTTGGGCTGCACATTTCAACCTGAGAAATTACTTGGTCATCTAACTTGCTGATAGGATTGATTAAAGAATTTATAGATTTATTTAGTTTGCTTTGGGTTCCTCATGAAGGATGCCATGACAATGTGATTCGGTCCTTGATCTGAATCAGTGGAGCACAGTCACAGAATCACAGAATTGTAGGGGTTGGAATGAACCTCTAGAGATCATGTAACCCAACCCCCCGAAGTCACCATGCAGGGAACGTGACTTTGCATCCTCACTGCTCAGCATAGATGAGGTCTATACTATGCAAGGCTGACAGAAACACTTAGAACACATCGTGATGTTCAGACTGTGCGTGAAGCACGGTTATAGCAGCCACAGTGTGAGATGGTTATATAAAATACCTCATGCTTGCATCCTTTCTGCCTTTGAGCAGAACAGCTTCCCCAGCTTGCTGACCAGTAAGAACTAGATGGAAAGTGTGTCCTGATCCAGGATATCACAGTGCAACTTCTGATTCATTGACACCCACACTGTGACAACTTTTCTTTCACCTTCCATGGATATTCACTCAGTCATGCATTGGTCTTATACTTCTAGTAGGGCATATTAATCTAACTAACATCCGAACTTGCTGAATCCAGTAGCTTCCCTTGATATTTCTTTTATGTGATTGCCTCTAATAAATTCCACCAATAAGTTTTGTTCTATTCCTATAAAAGCAGTATCTCTGGGTTAGCCTTCTAATGAGCATAAAACTACCTCAGCGAGTCCAGGACCTACAAAGGACCTGCAGCCATCCCAGAAGCAGTGGTGCTGAACCACGTCGTAAGTTATTCCCCTTCTCCAACAACTTGTAGACCAGCGGGAATAAGCAGAGCACTTTTCCCCCATAATCCTTAGCACCCAGTCTGGAGGCAAGCAGTCTCAAAAGGGTCCAAGGTTTCACTGCTTTCATCTTGAGGCAACACAGAGCTACTTAAAACGGCATCTCTGTCTGACACATTTAATTCATTTGAGGGGTTTAATGCAATTTCCTGGCATCATTTCAAAGCACATTCTTTAATTTAATAATGTGATAATATTAAGAGGAATATAATAATGTATTCTTAGTGCTATAACCCTATTGTGAAGATTGGTGGGCAGACCTTCTCTCAGGTCATTTTTATTATATTTAATAGCAGTCATGGGTCTCAAAACCTCTTGCAAACTGAGAAAATTAAGGCTATAAGACCAGTAAATCTAGTTTGATGATGTTTATTATCTTTCTGTTTTCTTTGAAGAGATTTACCCTCTCTGTGAACAAACATCAGGAACAAGTAAGAAGAGTGCTGCAACAAGCCTATGCAGATATTCATTTTTTACCAACATTAGGAGTCTGAAAATTCAAAGGAGACAGTCTGGAATACAGGGCATTTTTTCTCTTTTAATGCCTTTAAGATCTCCACTATATTTCTCACCAACATGGTGGCACCAGGTATGGTGCCCCCGTTGATGTAAAACATGGCATAATTTATTCTAAATGCTGCTTCAGATGTGTCTATCAAACAAGACTGAACTATTTTCCTTTAACTCCTTGATCTTTGCTACCAGTTTTCCGGTGCATTAGAAGTATCTATTTATGCAACCTTCCTCAGAGCTCCAGAGCAACCAAAGATGCTGATTTCCCTTTTAGTCTGGTAAAATTCCTGGCTGTAGCAAGTTTTTTAAGACCCTGTAATTTGCACGACTCCTCTGCTGCAAAGAGCAAACAATAACATACTAATATGGGAGCCAACCTTCCTAGGATTAAAGGAAGAAGAATCTCCATGATTAAATTGTCAAAACAATTCTGCAGAATGGCTAACTAGAGCAATGCTTTAAGTTAAAAGTAAGCCTTCTTTCATCTCTTTCCCGTATCATCCCGTGTACCAATGTAAGGGTGGAAATCATTCTTGAAATGTCTGGATTGCTGTACCAGAAATGGTTTGGATATTTGCTGGATAAAATATCCTCAAATGACACTTGCACTCACAAATAGAGCTTGTGGCAATCTGATGTCTTCTCTGAAAGTTAAGCTCTCTGAATTGCATTATTGGTGATTTTTAGAAAGGATAGGAAAGATATACTAGAATGAATGTGAATGTACCTGATAATTCTGTCCTTTCTGGGTAGATCAGTCCCGTGACCTTTTACTTTTTAGATGTTAAATAAAACCAAAGAAACAGATGATGGAATTTTAGCTGAGGTAGTGCTTAAAGAATCACGTGACTAGAATAATATCATTGACAAAATCATCATCTGTTGTAGTCAACCAGAGATTCTTTTAAATAAATTTCTGCAACTTACGTAAGTTAAATAAGATTTTCCCCTAATAGATGGAACACCTGTTATTATTGCCTAAGATACAGATTTGTATTCCTTCCATTTAATTCCTCTTTCAATATTTATTTAATCTCAGTAAATTAATTATAATCCATTACGCTTTATTTATGTGACATAAGATTTTATTGATTGATTCCTGTGCTTAGGACCTAGATAAAGTTCTTTTCAACATATTGTTGTGTATGTCTGGGGGTGCCCTGGTCCCAGCTGAGATGAAAGGGATCCTAATTTATGTTTCCAATAGGCCAGTGGATAGAAAAAATACCAAGACAAAATATCCTAATATGAGCTGAAGGAAAGGTTTGCATCCTACCACTTAGGTCGGTTCATTTAATGACATTTTTAAAGTATTTTACTTTATTTATTTATTTATTTTTATTTTACTACTTTACACAAAGCTGGAAAAAGATTGCTTTTACCTCTAACTTCAACAGGAGTCTTTGTACCTCAACTTTTTTTTGCAATGATAAAGTATCTGAAATGTAAATTATTTAGAGGCTAAAAAGGCTTTTCCAGCCAAAGTATTAAAAACATTCCAATAGCAGTAGTTCAGAAAGAATCACACTGGTCAGCTGGATTTTCTCAAGCATTAAGGTACAAGGGAGTCTGCACTGCCATGGGTCTCAGAAGTTGTATTGGGGAATACATTTGAAAGATTATACATAAAAGCACCTTGCTCTACGTGATGAAAATCCACTCTGAAGTGCAGAAATCTGTGAAGTTGTCTGGAGCTGAGGCCGTGGTCATGCCTATTAGGGATGGCTGTGTCCCATAGCCTCACGGTAACCTTCCTGGAATCAGGACATTTCGTTGGATTAAGCAGCAGACTTGAGAACATGCTGACATGACATGCTGTGGGCAGACATGAACTCATTTTGCCCATGCTCTGTCCTGACCAAACACCACATAGCTGTGGTCAACATGATGCTGAGCCCTTGGTAACACCATGGGGAGAGGTGAAGCTCTGAGCACTGGCACAGCTTTGGGCAGCTTACAGCATAGGCACTATGAAGTGGTGGCTTTAAGGTCTCCAGGAGCTGAGATGCAAGGTTTCAGAAAAACACCTTTAATTGCTGGTGTTCCTTTCCAAACCTTTGGGCTGCTTTTCTCTGCATCATCTTGCTGCAGACATGACTGCCAGGAGGGAGGGATGAAGAGACTGGCCTAACTCATGAGCACAGGAACATCCTTATACACACAGTTTAAATCTACTCCTGGCCTTGCAAGATTGTCATATAAAGGCTGAGCTAAGGCAAAGACTTTGCATTCCCACCGTGCTGTTTCAGCTGAGTATGTTTTGAGCTCCACTGCCCCAACCCTACCAGAGGGCCAGCACCCAGCCTGATGAAGCATTCAAGCCCAGGGTGAGGCTAAGATTTCAGTGCTGCCAAATATTTTTTGAGGATCTGAGTGTCTGAATTACTCTGAAAACTTTATTCTAATTAATATTCTTATATTCTCTAACAATGACATTTAGGGAGTAGAGCCCTTAAATAGGTCAGTATCAGTATGTTAATATTATGAAATGTCTATGGCTCTTTTCTCACATGCATCATCCTTTGTTTCTACAAGGAAAAGAATATGCTTTTAAATAAAACTCTGATGTCTCTTGTGAGCAAGGGACTGGGGAACCCTGCTCTTATATATCTGTTGGTTAACACTCAACTGAACATGAGCCAGTGCTGTTCCCAGGTGGACAGGAAGGCCAATGGCATCCTGGCTAGAATCAGAAACAGCGCAGCCAGCAGGAGCAGTGAGGTGGTTATTCTTCTGTGCTCAGCTTTGGTAAGGCCATATCTTGAGTATCATGTTCAGTTTTGGGCAACTCACTACCAGAAAGACACTGATGGACCAGGTGGATGCTTGGACTAGATGTTCTTAGTGGTCTTTTCCAACCTTAATGATTCTATGATTCTGTGATTCTATTCTATGATAAACTGTTGGAATTGTAGCCTCATCACACTCAGTATTTATAGAATCCATCCTCTAAATTACAGGGCTTTATTCAGCTCAGTGCCATACGTCGTTACATTTGGAATTGTTCGTTGCTTCCTTTTCAATATTTTCACATAGTCCCAAGTTCCACTAGGGAGGCTTGAACCTGAAAAAAAGTACAAGGGAATATAAATGAACTGCCCTCTTCCAGCTGACTAATGTGAGCCATAAAACACGTTAAAATACAAAGGAGGCCTAACATCTGGTCAAGTTTGCTCATCATAAACACACCTGAATGAAAAGTACTTCTTGTCCTAGCAGAGCCAAATGAGTGGTAGACTAAGACAGGCATATCATGTTGTCATGTTGTCATATGCAAAAGCTCTCTTGTTGCCCTTCTATAGCTAAATTAGAGGTAACTCGATAGTGAAATATGCAGGTAGCCTCAGGACACATCATATATTCTTTTACTCTGAAGCCTTTCTATAATTAAAAATGAAACCTAATTGCAAATCCGCTCCTTGCTTTTCTAAAATGTCAAAGAATTTGTATTTTTTTCAGGTCATTGCCATGTCAGTCCAATACCAATGTCAGGGTGGGAGCAGCAACGCAAAAACTGTTTTCATAACAAAATTCATGCTTCAACAGCTTTTCTGTTGGAAAAATAAATAAATAAAAGTGTCAGCGTTTGAGATGGCTACATCTGGTGCATTAGCTCGTGTTAATGGCTTTCGTCTTGGCTTTCCCAGTGTTGTTAGTCCGTCCTCCTGTGAAAACACAGAGCTAGCTGGCATACCTTCCTCCTTTCCCCGTTGTCCCCTTGTGTTTGAGGCCGAGAGCTCCCCAACAGTGCCCTCTGTGGTTGGAGAAAGCAAACAGCCGGAGATGAAAGCACATAAAAGGAAGGAAAAAAGATGTGTGCAAACTGACCCAGACCGTTCCTTCGGGATGGGCACTGTAAGCACAGACTGAAGTTCTTCTAAAGAGGAAAAAGGTAACTAGGTGCAGCCAGGATAAGGGGAGGACGTGCATCCTTTTGCTCCGGCAAGACTCTTGTGACTGGTGAGACTGTCTCAAGGGGTGGTTATGTCTGGGGAGGAGGAAAAAAGGACAAACTGCCTTTTCTGGTGAGATCCCTGAGATAGCCCTCTGGAGCCAGACACTGCTGGTGGAATTCCTGCTGCTCCCCAGCAGCCGTGCTGTAGTCACTGGGGCTGTTTGCAAAGTGATGTGCCACTCCGCATAAGTAAACAAGCCCATGTCTGCCCTTATATAAATACAGATCAGCCTGGAGACTACAGAGTAAACACACACACAATTCCTTTGCTCCAGCAGGAAGAGGAATGGAGAGTGGTCCAACTGTTCCCCCCAGCTGCCCTTAGCACAGGAGATGGTCAATATATAAGTACCTCTCTGAAGTTTATCGTGTTATAGGGAGTACCTATTTCTACTAAATCCTCTATTAGCACCTCTATTAGCAAGAAAGACCTTATTTTTCTTCAAGGAAAGGTTACATGCCTACTGCTGTAACCTGCGTTTCTTCCTGCCCCTCCTGACAATCAGTTCTGGCATTTCCATCCTGTGCTGGGCTGCTGATGTGCTGCTCCTGCTGCAGCAGCATTGGGTCTTGTTCTCCCCATCCAGCTTATGTCATCTGCCTTTTATCACTTCCATTACAAACTCCAGGGATGGGGGTCTTGAGTCTGACTTTTGCAAGCAAGCATAAGGCAGACAGTGTCTGGGGTTGAAAGGTAGAGTTATGCAAGTAACACAATTCAATTAAAAAAAATAAAAACTTAACAGTTTATTCCTTTTTATTATTATTTTCAGGATAATAATAATAAAAAGAAAGAGCAAGAAGTTTCAATTTGTGTGTGTTTTGTAAAACCTTAAGGAAACAACCTTAAACGGCCACAACCAAGTTGAGCAGTATTCTTTAAAAAAGAAAACAGCCCTAAAATTAGGAGTGGAATTTTAGCCTCAGCTTTGAATTTCCTGGCTTTTGTTGGTTTCTTCTTTATCCTCATTATTTCAGCGGTGTGTTGTTTTTGGTCTGACTAGTATTCAGAAATTGTTCCATCCAGCCTTTAGAGTTTCTACTGTTTGTGAGTGATTCATTTCTCTTTGACTTTGGGAGCACCATTTGCACAGTGGGTCTTTTTTGTGATGCTTCTCCTCTTTCCCTGCTCCAGACTCCATCCTGCTCTGTCACCATATCGTGTCTGAGTGCTTGACTGTACCATGTGCATTTCAGCCTGGGGGCTGTACCTTCACAGAGCTGTGCTTTAGGGAGGCAGCTGGTCCCTTTGCTGTCCCACAATGAACTACAGAAATGAAAGGTGCCTGCCTGGAGACGTGAGATGGTGTTTGGGTGGGATGCTGGCAGCAGTTCTCATGCACTGAGCTATTCCAGTGGGTTTGAATAAGTGGTGGAGAGAGAAAATTCAAAGATTTTCAAGAAAATACTTTGAAAATCTCTTTACAATGCATTCATTTTTAAATGATTATATGTTTTTCAAACACCTGAACCAAACCAAGGTAAGCAGAGTGCTCTGTTCTCTAGCAGGAAATTATGGATAATCCTCTAATTTAAGTTTATGAATGCCAGGGATTACATGGTATCCAGAAGCAGAAATTTTAGAGCATGCCAAGAGGTACAGTGCTGAGCCCAGCCTTCCTCTGCTTGTTCTGCTTGTTGTCATGGTTGTGTTCTCCCATCCTGGGAAGAAGAGGGACTGCCTGTGTCAGGGTGCCAGTCTCATGTAAGCTGTGCTAGCCTTGAGCTAAGAACAACAAACAGACCAGTAGACAACCAGCAGCTTGGGTATCACAGTTATAGAGAATATCAATACTGTTCTATACCAGGAATTAGTGGGACCCATTACAAAAGCCTCCATGAACAAGGACAATGTAGAGGAAGAGAGTGGGAGATGGGAAAGAAACAAGAGGCAATGGCCTTAAATTGCACTGGGGAAAGTCAGGTTGGATATTTGGAAAAAATTATTCTCAGAAAGAGTGGTGATGCACTGGCACAGACTGCCCAGGGAGGTGGTGGAGTCACTGTCCCTGGAGGTATTGAAGAAAAGGAGATGTGGCACTGAGTGACATGGGTCAGAGTGGTCACAGGCATGGATTAATAGTTGGATTTGGTGATCTTAGTGGTCTTTCCAACCCTGACTCTATGATTCTATGAAACATGAGAGAAATGAAGACAACGAAATATGACCTCTGCTGATGCAGAGATTTCCCTGTTTCTGATTTGAAAAATTATATTCTCCAAGGTTCTTACAAAGAGGGGAACGATTTTTTTGGTGCCATTTTTTTGAAGATGTAGTTCCAAAACCTCTCTGTGGCCTGATATTAGTTTCTGGACCACAATCTGCACAGTAAACGTTGCATGGAAAAACATACTGTGGCCAGTTAGGCAGCTTTTTCTGGCAATGCTTAGTATCAAGTCTTGTGATCTATTTACATTTAAAACTTATAAAACTAAGGAACGAACCAATGGAGAGGGACCTTTTCTGCTTGCAAAATTTCTGATTTTCGCTGATTTTCTTATTTATTTTTTAAAGATGGTAAGTGTTCATTTTTTGATGGGGGTTTGGTGTTCAGCAATGCAAATTTTTCTTAATAATAACAGATGTTAGCAATATACCCATATTCAAGAACACATTTTGTATGCGACTGAACTCAATGTAATTGCCACATCATTTGGCAAATTGGCATTACAAACAAGTCTCAGGGGAAGTAACTTGACTCCTTCTGTATGTCATCACTTTTGAAATTTCCATGGTAAAGAATGAATGCTTAGACTGACATCTCAAATAAGAAGGCTTGTGGTTTGGAATTGCTGTTTCCCAAGAAAGTGGGGTAGCCTCATTTCACTGCTACAAGCGCCCTTTCATTTGAGACACAACTTCATGTAGCACTGCCTTGTAAACAAGCTTCAATACCTCTTATAGAGAGGTAAGTGTGCTAGACTGTGTATTAAATGATGGAAGACTGGAGATGTAAACATACGGAGTGTAACTTTTTTGTCACCTCATTAGTCACAACATAGAAGCTGTGTAGTTTCATGGTAGCTGTTAGAGCTCTCCTATCACCACGGTTATTACCCGTACCACTCCAGACTGGAAATATTAAACAGGAGCCGTACTTCCAGTTTCCCTGGCTAACATAACCCATCAAATTACATCTATCTGCCACAGATGCTGTTCCAACCTTATTATATTACAAGTAAATGTGTTTGGAATGATGTCTGGCTATCAGCATTTTGTCGTTAGAAGAGAGAAAGGAAGAACAACAGTAGACAGATATTGCTATCTAAGCTGTAATGAGTCCCTAAGGTAAATTTAAGGGGGTAATCATAACAAGCCTCTGGATGGACCAGAAAAGTATTAGTCAAATCTCGTTTGTTCTCCAACTTCCTCCTTTCTTTAAACTGTCAACACTTTCCACGCTTTTTGGCTCAAAATGCTTGTTTTCATCTGACCTAAGCTCCATATAGCTTTTTACTTCCTTGCAAAGTTTTTAAAAAGCTTAGGAGGCTTCTTAAATTGTCATTTCATCTGTGGTAGTAAACCCAGCTGAACTAGATGCACCTAATACATTTGTCATTTTATTTATATGGAAGAGATATGGGGAAAAAGTTCACACTGTAATTCGTGCATCTCAAACATGGAAGTATCTGCCAAAACTGAGAGCTTGCTGCCTCTCTACCTGACTGATGACACTAGAAATTGAGTATTTGAGTAAGGCAGTGGATATTGAAAGATGCATAGAAACAGAGATCAAATGTATGGTTTCATCGTGTAGAACTTTTATTTTGTTACAGGAAGATTGGAGTCTCCATGCTTGTGTCTATTTAAGTAATCCCATCTCTAGTCCCAAAATATTTACTAGTTCAAACGGTCACTGAAATAAAACTGAAGATCTCTTTCTGTTGAAATAGAGGTGATTTCTTGTCCTTGACATGTTTTTCTATTAGGATTCGGTTAGACACTGAAAATCTACAACCCAAGTTTCTGTAATTAACTGGAGGAAAGGGCAAGTGGAACAGTGAAACATCCCTTCCTTTTTTTCTGTGGTGTTTGCCATACCTATGTTAACCTCTGCCCAGAAGACAGTGAGAGTACAGACCACAGAGAGTACAGTGAGCTATAGAGACTGCCCAGTAACTTACCAAGTTGTCCAAGGTTCATATTATGTGACTGTTGAGAGTTCATGACCAATGTTTATTACTTAATTTGCATACAAGAAATGAATTCTTAGAGAATTAATGGATCCTGCCCCAGATTTCCTCAAGCAGCTCAGACTTGCTGAATTCTGTTGAACAAACCCACCCGTAGAATAGGAAGGAAAAGCTTGTCAATTCCTTGCCATTTCAGACCAGTAGAGAAAGAAGCCAAGAAGGTGTTGATATTTAGATCTAGAGATACATAGTTATATTTTTTGCTTTTTTTTCCCCCCCTTTTATCATTTATTTTTAATTTTACAAGGGAAAACTAGACTGGGAGAGTCAAAAACAAGATGAGTTTGGAACAAAAATAGCACATTTCTCTGCACTTCCTTATGCTTCTCTCACAGTTTCCTCCACTGACTCTGGTTCAGCTCTCACTGGACCAACAAGCTCTGAAAGCTCCTATAAAAGTCTAAAGCAAAAAAAGAAAGTGCCTGCCAGGTGGGATTTTTTTTCCCAAGTGCTCACAGCTCTAATTTTCACCACATGTGAACAAGTGTTTGCAGTTTTAAAGATGTGTTGAGTAATTGCACATGCGAGACATCTTCTCTTTAATGTTCCCAGTGTGTTCAAAGCTTTTCCGTGAGAACACCCCTGTTAACAATGGAGTTGTGGCCTTTAGCTTGTGCTTAAGTGGGTACTGCTTTGTGTTGAAATATAATTAGTAGCACTTGCCTATTCTTCCTTCGTTTAGCTAATGAAAGACACTGCTATAGTATGCTTCTCTCAGGATCAGGGTCTGAGCCTAGAAAATTTCTCTCTAGAAAGAGGTGGAAAGCCTCTTGCAGCTACCATTGCTTTAGATACTATTTCTTTTTACATCCAAAATTGGAAACAAGGAGGCATGTAGCCTCCTCTGTTGGGTAAGGTTGAAAAGTGGTATGCTTTTACACACTGAGAAAAGGGAAGATGCACTATGCAAAAGGGCTTCCTACTCAGCCCTGATCCCCGTCTTTCTTCATGGTCACACTTTCCATGCACTGGTAACCAGGATGAGATTGGCTTAGGTGATGTTATTTCAGAGCATCCCCATCCCCAAATCCTGTCATAACCTTGTAGAATAAGTTAGGACTAAATCTGGAAATCAACTGCTAGATAGGAAAGCGAAAAATCATAGTCTTGGAGGGGTAATGGAGGTGTGAGGTGGAAATGAAGTACGACTAATACAAAATTAGATTTGGAAACAGGTGGAGAACAAAATAAATTGCTCTGAGTTACAACTCAGATAACAAAAAATGGTGTTTTCTTAGTTTCTGTGATTTGCTATTCTCTTAACTGGTAAAAGCATGCCAAAGTGGTAGTGAAATGTGTATTCCCTCCAAAATTGGCTGCCTTTAATCATTACTAGAAATCAAATTGAAAATAAAAAACTGTTGAACCTTATGATAAGAAATCTTTCTATGATAAGAAATCTATAACAAATCGTTTTTCCTCCATTGGTCTCAAAATGCTGTGTAGTCTAGGGTTTTAATTGAAATAACACACAGTAAATAGCCTGGTAAATGTTTTATAAACTTCAGGAGTTATAAGTCATTGACTCTTAATTATCTCTGGAAAGTGACTGACAATAGTCCGTTCTGCACTACCATCTGTATGGGGGGCACAGAGCCACCTATCTCTTCTTACTGTGCTTGGGGGAATATCAAACACACCTACACCAATGACATGAGTTTTAAATCCAAGAAAATGGGCTGAAAGCAGCACTTGCATTTATATTTTTTACATTCAAGCACCCTTACCCTACTGCGCTGTGTGCTGTACATGGAGGCCGTGGTCATCTTCCCATGTGCTGACTTCAATCACTCACCAAATGGAAGGTGCCTGACTGTGGCCAAGTGGCCATGATCAAGATGAGCCCCTTTCTGTCCTCTAGCTCTGCCTCTTCCTTTGCCATTCCCACCCCATGACCCCAGTCCTTGCCTACATTCCGTTTTCTCATGGCTGTTGGAGGGTCCGGGGCAATGCTACCCAAAAAGTTTGCAGCAGAATCTCTCCAACAGGTCACGTAGGCAGAATCTTGTGAGTGGGTTTCCCTTTGAGGTAACGCAGCTGTTATTTAAGCTGCAAATGGAAATGCTTGTGCTTTTCAGATCCAAAGGTCTCCAGTTCAGTCTCTATAGATAAACTCTCCAGAGATGTGCTTACACTTATAGCGTAATTCAAGGCAGGAAAAACAAGTGAGCACTTTTAGATTATCAACACCCTCAGAAAGAAATCTGTTCGTTAGAGTTATGACAGGTCCTGTGATTCATTAGTTGGAAAGCAGTTAATATGCATTTGTAGACATAAACCAGAGCTGATCTGCACAGATTGAGTTCCCTTAGTAGCAGCTTATTACCAAAGAATTAAAGGTTGCAGTGGGATCTGCATCTAAAATTGGAGGAAACTGCTTGGCCAGGAATGCCTTGGTGCTATGATTGTTTTTAACTCGAATTGCTGTTTTCCCTTGTTGGTATTTGCCCTATGATATATCTGTGGAGAGCAACTGTAACACTTCTCCAGAATGGTATAAACTTGTCATATGAAATTTCGCTTGGAAATTAAAAGATTTCTAATCAGGAGAGCAGTTAAATTCTGGAACAGCCATCCGGGAAAAATGCAGGCTAATAAATTTAACCATAATTAAGCTGAGCAGTTTATAAAAGGGATTATATGACATAGTCCTTAGAATATTAGGGGACTGAAACTGATGATCTATATGGCTCCTTTTTCAAACTGTGTTTCCGTGTCTGGATATTACAGCACTTTTCTCACAACATGCTTTTGCAGATAATTCTGTGATCGTTTTCATGTGAAGAATACCTGACAGTAAATCCCAGAATAATGGTTTATGGCACCCCATATTTACAACGGCTAAACTTCAGTTAAAACTTACATATACTATGTCAAATCATTTTAACGTTACCTCTTTCTGCAGGCAATTGGGGTTGTTGTTACAGGACTGGAGGGAATCTAACATAACACAGGAACAGCTGAACCAGGTTAGACGTCCATTTAACCCAATACTTTGTCTCTGAATGTGGCTGAAAGAAAAAGCTTAATGAGCACAGCATATCATGGTCATACTTCTTAGAAGTTTCTTTCAACCATTTGACTCCTAGGGAATACTCAGAAACCAGGGGTAGCTCCTGTGGGCTTTCTAAGCCCATCTCTGAGTTTTCTGAGAGCAGCAGTTCAGTGTTCAGCCAACTGCAGATGTGCTCTCTCACTGCCTTTTGACTGTCTCATTTCCAGGCTGAACCATCCCAATATGTCCACACAGAAACAAGCATTGCTGTGATTATCCTTGCTATTTTTATAAGGGCTTCACTTTTCTTTTACATTCTTTCTGAGACAGGGAGACACTAAAACTGCAGAAAGCACTTGAGATTTGCACACACTACAGACTGATAGGTCAACATAAGGATGTTCTTTTTTCTTTGTTCTCTATCCCTTTCCTACTTTCTATATCCATTGAGTACTGACTGGGCTGACATTTTCACAGAACTTTCTATTCTGATCCCCACATCTCACCTTGGAATTAGGCAAAGACAACTTCTTAGGCCTTTTTTTGTTGTTGTAAATTATATTTTATTTGAAAAGATTTCCAGTGTTCCTTACCATCAATGGAAGATGCTCATGAGAATGATTAAACACCTTTACTCTCCTCCTTCATACTGGGAGAGACTTATTTTGAGCCTCCAAATTCATAGCTGACGTTAAACATCTCAGCCTATACTTTATTTTTATGACTATTTTCCATTAGAAAATAAGATGTAACTTGTACCTGCCTACAAATTCTTCTTCTCTCAACACAACACAGCTGCATAAGGACTTCAGGTCTTGTTATGTGTTGGAACTCCATCTATGGAGAGTTTCTTCCTTCAGTGTGAGACTGGAGATGCTATCAAGGCTCGGTTTGCAGCACATCTCTGAAATTAACCATTCACTTAAGAACAGTTTTTCACAGCATTTTTTAAGTGAAGTTATATAACTCACACAAATTGGAAAAGAAACCCCCCAAAACAAAGAAAACCTACCCACGTTAGGGGCCTTTTCTTAGATATTATGATGCTCCTGGAAACAATGGATTTCACTGTTTACTGTTGGTATTATTTAGATTACTGTAGAATGCATTTATAAGCAAATAGAGGAGTTTCCCACCAACAGTGGAATCTGTGGGAAAAACACTGTCATAGTCCAGAATGTCAGCACATTTCCTTCTTCTAAGCTTTATTTAGTCTTTGTCACTAATCTCAGTGTCCATTTTTGGCTGCTAGTATTAATTTTGACTGATATTTTCCCCCTCTAGTTTACCAGTGAGGAGGGATTGTCTCAAATAGTTAGGTCAGCAGTTTACATAGTTTATGTGAATCTAGAAACCCATTATGTTCTTTTCTTTTTCTAAACAGCTAGTGAAGCAAAATGGGAAATGGAGCAGACACACAAACTTCCCTGAAAAGTGGGTTCTGCTGATTTTCTATTTTGATAACAAGAAAATCAGAGTGAGTTGTTCAGCTGAAGCACTCAGATGTTTCTCCTTACTTGTTACGTGACCTTAACAGGATTTATATGACCTTGGATGACCATCCCCTCTCTTAAAAAGGGCCACCTGGACCAGGTTGCTCAGGAACATGCCTCGTTCTTACAGTCCTACAGGGTTACATTATCTTCCATTTTGTTAGCCTAATTTCTCCTACTGAACTTGGAGAGTTTACCATGTGAATGTGTGCATCGATTATCACCAAAGAGAATATATTGACCCTGCATTTATTCAAACAGAACAATAAAATCAATTATTGCGTACTTAACTAGGAGAAATTCCTGAATACTTTGAAAGCATTGTTATTATTATAATGAATTGATCTGCTTTTACAATGAAAGAAATAATTGGGTTGATGTTCATTTTTCCCATGAAAAAGAAAAGAAAAAACTCACCAAAAATATCAACCACCAAACCCAACGTCCTAACAACAGCATGTATACAAGTTTGGTGGTTGCATTCACTCAGGCAAACCAGCTTGTGCTGCAAGTCCTGTGGTAGGTAGACCACCCATATTAATACTTGAGAGACACATTTTGCAAAGCCAAAATTTTGACTGAGCTTTTAGGAGCTTGACTTTTTGTGCTGCTGGGAGAAACAGTGCAGCTCTTTGTTTGCTGTGTGCTGAGGGAGAGATGCGCAGATTCTCTTTCCTAGAGCAAGAAATGATAGCTTCTGGGACTTCAGCAGTCACTTTAATCTGAGGAACACCACTTGTGAGCACTACAGTATTTTTTTGTGGGATAAAGCTTCAAAAAGGGAGAGGCAGACTGTAGCTTATCTAGCAGTTGGGAAAATGATATGTTTGTTGTTTTGAAGATAACATTATGGCAAAGTGAGCCTTTCAATGCAAATGAAAAAGTAGCTTGTAAGTTCTTTGGAATAGAACTAGGACTGTCTAAACTTGATCAGATATAGCAGGGCAGTGGTGTTGAGCTTGCGGTCTCCCTGCATCACTCCATGGAGATAAATAACAGGAATTGCTTGTGATTTTTCTGCTGGAAAAAAATATAAATAAATAAATGGGAGCCTAAGAAGGCCCTGCTCTAGAAGGAGCCTCAACAGAAATAGTTCAAAGTGTTGCAGCTACTTTCTCCTGTCAGACCTGCAGGACCAGAAGTGACACTGACTCTTATGCTGGGTGAGAAGGTACTGGAGGGTCTGGGAACATGGATTAGTCCTTTGTGTCTGGGAAAGAAAAACTGAAGAAATTCATATAGCCATTTCCTTGCTCCTGAGTTGGCTTTTCCATGAGCATTCACATGCTTGATGAGGTTTTAATACAGAGATTTTAGGTAGAAGATTGTATGTGTGGGAAAGTGCTGCATGTGAGTGCATTTAGCATGCTGCTTAGAATGTTCATAACAGAAGCATTCAGAAAGCTCCTTCATCTGGGTTCTCAGTGCTGTTTATGGGGAAAATCTAACAGCAAAGGGAGGTAGAGGCTCAGGTTTTCTCTTTTCATTACCTCCATTTCAGCAGTTGCCACTCTACATATTGTAGGAATGTAAAAGACGAGCAACGAAAGCGAGCACAATCCAGTGTGACATTATCTGATTCAAAGATAAGGTAGAAAAACTAAAATCTTAAGTTTTAATATTCCTTTTGATTATAGAGTTTGCTCTTACACTGTGTACGTTTATTTATTTTTCCGTTCTCATTTCTTCATCTTCAAAGATTGTTTCAACTGGATGCTACCTGTAGGAGAAATTAAAATCTTTGGTGTTCACTGAAGGCTGCACAAAATCTTACCAACTTTTGTAGTTAAACCAGTCTTGATTAAAATGAAAACAAATATGCAGGTGAAAAAATGTGACCTAAGAGCTTGCATTATTCAAAGCATTCCTTCTTTCAAATAAGCTTTAATGGGATTATTTATGTATGTTTTATAATATTGAAACTGGCATCTTATTCAAACCTAAAAAAACTTTACATAGTTGTATTTAATTATTTCTACTTCTTTGAAGCTTAACATATTTTCACCATCTGGCAAGCATTTAATTTTTCCTATTTTTCTGATGGAGATTGAGTTAAAGTTGCTATTTGGCTTAGGAAAAACTTTCAACCTGTCTGTGCTGCAAGTCAAGGGTTCTGTAAGCTTGCTCTTCACCAGCAGCCTGTATTATTCCTAACAGTTTGCTCTGAAAGCTGGTGAAGTCAACAAAGCTATTGCCATCATCTCCAGTAGGTTTTGGATTGGGCCATATGAGAGCAAGCCTGTTCTCCACTCCCACTGCGAAGTCAGTGACAGAACGACAATGCATCAATATTATCATAGTTTCCATAAAAACGGTGGCCGTGTGCCACATGGTGGGTGGTCTTTTATGCCAGGCAGAGAGGAATTAAGCCAGCAGGCACATAGAATGACAGTGAGACAGGAGGTCTTTTATACCCAGTTCCCAGAGGAGGTTGTCTTGTGGCCGAGATTGTCTTCCTTAACCCATTCCATAAGCCTGGCTTAAGTGTCTTAGCAACGCTTACATCCACTTTCCTCAAAATTGATCTAAAATCAAAGAAGAACAACCTGAAACATTCTGAAGGTGTCATCTGCTGTTTATCACCATGAGCATGACATTCCTGTAGGAGGACATTATTCCAAGAAAACAAATATATTCCCTATCTTGCTGCTAAACAAATCAGCCTTGTTCAATGGCTTACTCCCAACCATAACTTAATAAATGTTTCCTAGAGGAGACGGTTGTAATATGCAAAAGGAACTTCACTCTGCAAAACAAATGATGCCTTTGATAGATCAAAGAACACCTGGGAACAAGCTAAAATCCAATGGCTTTAGTCTCTTATGGTCATTTACAATGCCATTCTTTCTGTAAAGAAAAATATTATCACCAGTCCTTCACAGTGATTCATTTAGACACAAAGTCATAATTTTCTTGTAAGAAAACATTCATATTCTTAAATTTAAGGACTCCAGTTCCTAAAATGCATTCCTCATTGGAAGCACATTAGCAGTCAATGGAACCCAGTCTACTCGTGTTTCTACTTAACCACATACTTTAATTGCCACACAGCAGTTATCCAAAAAAAGCAGGTTTGCATGGAAATGAGAGAGCCTTAAAAAGTTCTAACCTAATTCACTGTTCAGTGTAGAGCTGATTCATAGCACTGTGCCTCAGCTTCTTGGAAGAAATCTTGATACCTGTGAGATAGGGTTCAAAGATGCTACCCAGTGAGATTAAAATTAGAAGATGGTGTTTCTTTTTACCCACTGTAACGTCCTATATTGAACAACCCTGTCAAAAATACAACTTTAACTGCAGGCTTAGTTCTTGAGGCAGATCAGATAAATGAATGGATCCAGATAAAATAGATACCACCTGTAACAGTTCATCACAATGACTTAAATTGGCTTTGCAGTCAATAGAGACGCAGCTTGTAATTAAAACTGACTCGTGTTTTCTGGTCAGGTGGTCAACATATAGATGCAGCCTCTTATGAAATGTTTGGTACAGAAATCACACAACAGAATTGGTGAAATCCATTTAATTTTTTTTTTGAAGTGTTTAAAAAATATTTATTAAACATCAGTTCAAAAAAATGCAAAAAAAATTCAAGGTTTAAAAAATGTGACATTCCTTTGACCTGTGCCTTTTCCTCCTGTTCCTTCTGATTTTAACAAGGTTAGATAGTGCTTGATATGTGTTGGTGAAACTGTGTTTTCATCTGGTGAAGCGGGAATTTTAGCATTAACTAGCAGCATTTCTTGCCATACTATCTTCTTGAATCCAAAGTGCAGCTGTGAATACATCATCTGTTGCTTGGCTTTGTATTGTTTTGTTCACATGCCTCATGACTTGGTTTTGGCTGTCACGCAGAGGGGGAACTTGGAGTAGGAAGTTGTTGCCATATCTGTCATCTCACCTGAAGCAGTTCTCAAGATTTCTATAAACTGTATATTCTTTGGCTCTCCTGCAAAAATGTGAGAATATTCAGATAGAGCTGTAACTGATGCTACATCCGCTTATTGAAAAAAAGATATAATGTAGAGATTAGTCAAAAGAACAAAAGACCTTTCTTCACTTTCATTTATGCATTACAAACTCAGTTTACTTTTTATCACTTCTTAGCTAAAAAAAAATCTAAATACCCAAAAGTGAAAAAAAAGCAACCCTACACAACTATATTTCTGTAAGGATGCATACTTACAGGCATTAACTGTGTGGGATTCCAGCTATTTGCTTGATACTGTGAGAACTAACTATGGAAAATAATAAGTTAAGGCAATTAGCCCTCCTTTTAAAAATTGTGATCTTCCATATTACATCCAAGCTATGGTTTGTTTTCCTTCTGAAAAATCGTGTGTTGTTGTTGGTTTTTGGTTGTTTTTTTTTTTTTTTTTTTAATTTTCATGATTGTTCTATCTACAGAATATTTATTTCCTGTTTCCTTCTGTCATAAGTAACAAATGGTTTCTCATTATGAAGTAGTCTTCATTCTTCCTTGGGCTGTGAGAGGTCACTGACTTGAGAGAAAGAATCATTCCATAAGTCATTATACTTTCATTATTTTTCTATCAAAATCCTGAGGCTATAGTTGTTAGGGCATGAATTGCATATTGAAAGACACGGATCTCCCTTAATTCTATTAATTTTATTCATATCTTATATCACTATGGACTTTATACATTTCAGTTCTTCTCTTTACTTTAATAGTCATATTTCTGCTCTGTAGCAAGATGGAATTAACTGATCTCCACTGCTGCAGGTCTCGGAGAATCAAACTAGTCTATATGAAGGAAAGGAAAAATGAAGGAATAGTGAAGATAAAAGTAATGACAGAAGCAGAAAGCAAGCAGGATGGAAGGAAGGAGGGAGGAAGGGAGGGAGGGAGGGATTCAGGAAGGTAAAAATGAGCGCACAAGTGAGGAAGGAGCAAATTGTTCTTTTTTTTTCCCATGGTGGGAGGACTGTGTGCATCACAGAATTGCAGGGGATGGAAGGGACTTCAAGAGGTCATTGAGTCCAACCCCGCTGCTAGAGCATGTACCCCACAAAAGGTCACATAGGTAGGCATCTAAGCAGGGTCTCAAATATCTCCATAGAAAGAGCCTCCACAACCTCTTGTATTTGCAGGAAAAATCCTGGCAAGGGAAGCAGGAGTTGTGTAGACGTGCTTCTTGTGGCCTGGCACAGTTTCTCTGCTGCCCATATAACAAAAACAGTTTGCAGGAGAAACCTGTATATGTCCATGGTGATCCAACAGAATAGCATGCTCCAAGAACGTAAACAGTGTTCAGACGCATGGAACCTGCTCCAAATTCCTCTGGGTAATCTTGTCTCACTGTCCTTAGGACACTCAGGACCATAATGGTTATGCAGAAGGCTACAGATCTCATTTTCTCTGACCAATTTTCTTTGTCTCAAGCTTTTGGAGAGAGAGAGAGAATGGATGCACAGGAAGCAAGGCCATAGCATTTATGTTCCAAACATCAAATGACCCAATACCCCCATAACTTCACATCCAGTTTAATTCAGGCACATGTTCATTGCAGGCCCCTTGGGACTTTCAGATGGTGCTCCTTCTTCTGTGTAGAAGGTTAGTATGACGCACCCAGTGCTGAATGTGTCCTAACCAAATCGGAATCAGACAGGAGGTTGGTACACTACTGGTGGTCACAAATAAAATCAGTTCTTCCAAGAACTTCATGGTCCACCAAAAGAGGTCTTTTACTGACTGAATGGGACCAGTGGCCACTATTCTTCAGTACACTGAATATTAACGTGTTAAACATCAAACACTGTTTTCCTCCTCTCTCTCCTGCATAATTTTCACGCACATGCACTGTGCTATTTCCCTTTAAAAATATTATTTTCATTTCCCAGGTACTGTTGGCTGAATGCCTGTGTACAGTACACGCAGGGTGTTATGCCAGCAGCCAACACTGGTGCAGGAGTGATCATGAAGGCAAAATTCTGTGAGGCACAAACCCAGGGAAAAGGAGCACAGGAGCTCCAGCAATATTTACACTAGTTTGGGCTAGAAATGGGAATGCCAAATGGGAAACATTTTGTCTTCATGTTTTACCTTAATACTGCTCAGTCAAAACAAGTTAATTTTGAGCTGAATGTGTTCATTCTGAATGAAAGAAAAGTGAAAAGAAAAGCAGAGGTTCTTTGTGAGGTGTTATTTTAAGCTGCATACATTCAAACAGAGTGATAGAGCAGTTCTGATTTCTGTTGTCCCTAAACCCTCTGTGTTCACACAGCTGAAGTTCAGATGTTGCAGTAGCATTGATTACCAAATAGACCTTTGTGTTACCTTCTAGACCTCAAAGTCAAGGATGTACTGCTGTGTAAATACCACTGCCACATAATATAGCATAGCAGAAGTCAGTATCAAACTGCTGAAGCACAGAATTCCACGCAGGGATTTTGAAAAGATTCCTATTAAGCAGAACTCCAATTAGATCTCATCTCATTGTATTTTTTCTTTTCTCTATGGGTTTTTGTCCTATCATATTGCCTCACTGTGTTTCTTGCACTATGTAGCAGAGAAAACTGAGTTGGAATATATTGATATTCCCTGGTAAAACACATGGCATTCATTCTTAACTAAGTTACCAAGAAGGAAAGGTTGCTGTGCAACTAGGCAGATTTTTTCCCTGTATTTGTCTTAGCAAACATGCTGCCATCTATCTTCACCCCTGACTAATTTCTGGGTGGGAGTGGGGACAGAGGCTTCTCCACAACTGCTGGCTGAAAAAAAAATACCATTCTGGACAGTGGGTGAGACTCTCCCAGGAGAGAGGTGGTCAGTGTCAAAAACAATCTGTATTTTGCCCTCTTAAAATCCTTTCTGGCAGGATGTGGCCAGGCTGAGCAGGGTAGCGCGGAGGTACTTGAGGGAACTCCTTTACTAACTTGAATACCAGAAATATCTCAACCACACTGATGCGTGGCTTCACCTTGAGTAATGTTCCAGCTACATTTATGTGTAGGGACAGAGAGGTATTTCTACAGATATGAAACACTCGCAACGCACAGATGGTAATAATTTGAAAACTAAAAAACCTGTGTATGCCTGTTTATGTTGTTTGTTTTCACATTTACCAGACTGACTGTATTTTAAGGTGATGAAAACCCTGAAGACAGACTTAGGCAGATGGGTTATCCTACAGAGCTCTGAGAGCTAAGCCAACCTTTCTACCTGTGTAGTTCTGAAGCAGCACGTACCAGGTCAATGTGAGATGGGCTAAGCTCTCCCTGTAAAGCAGCTGGTCCATAGACACAGGTGGAGAAAACATTGAACTGGTCACGCTTTGTAACACCTGGACTTCTGGGGAGTTAATGTCTTTTAGGATCTTTTGATCTTGCTTCAAAACAATGTGAAAATAATAGTGCAATTTAACTTCAATATGAATGCGGGTGAGATTTGTTAATTCTTACTGACTTCTTGCCTTTAAAGCAGTAATTTTTAGTATTTTGTTTTGTTTTGCTTTTTTTTTTTTCCCCAGGCCATGTATAGACAGAGCAGAAACGTGTAAAATATTTGCTTCTCTCACTGCAAATATTTAATCTTGGGCTTTGGCCTTTGCAAAATCGACTGTAGGTTTGTGGTTTGGTGCATTTGCAAACCTCAGGCTGTGCTAGGAAAAACTCAGTAAACACTGGCTGGGACTGCTGGCATTGCTGGGAAGTCATCAGATCTCCCTCATCTCTGTTGGCCTCCTTCTGCCTACCCCTCTGTGTTGGAGGCACCTACACATCAGAGGAGGAGAAAGTGCAGGGAAGTTTTAAATGTAAGGAAGTTTCTATCTGGTTATCAGTGCTTGGGTTTGAGTGAAAGCAAATCCCCTGAAAAGTTGTTTGTGTTGTGTATTCTTTCTATTTTCAGGTACAGGAATTGAAACAGTCCTTTAAAATTATTAATACTGAAAAATAATCCAAAAACAATCCTTACCAAGGATAAAGAATGAAAGAGACAGGGACAGACTCTGTAGTGGGATCTGTGGTGACAGGATGAGAAAAAATGGTTTCAGACTTAAAGAGGGGACATTTAGGTTGGATGTAAGGAAAAAGTCTTTTACAGTGAGGGTGCTGAAGTACTGGAACAGGTATCCCAGAAATGTGTGGATGCCCCATCCCTGGAGGCTTTCAAGACCAGGCTTTACCAGACTGTGAGCACCTGATGGAGCTGTGGGTGCCCCTGTTCGTTGCAGGGGAGTTGGACTAGATGATCTTTAATAGTCCCTTCCATATCAACAAATAATCAACAAACAAAAAAAAACAAGCCACCACACAAATTCAAAAAGGAGGGAAAATGCAGAGGGGAAAAAACAAGGTGAAAGTTTGTGAAGTGGAAGGAAGAAAGGATGTGTGGAATCAAAGGGGAAGAAGAGGTCTGAGCAGTAAGAGGTGCTGGTGTTAAGCTGTCTTCCTACTGTGCACATGCAGGAGGATCCCACTGTGCTGCTCAATTGGGGCACTCACTTAAAAGTATTACATGTGTGAAAATTAATTCTGGGGAGACAGTGGCACAGTCTGCCCAGGGTGGTAAGGGATTCCCCGTGCCCGGAGGTATCCAAAACCTTGGACATGTGGCACTGAGGGACATGGGCAGTGGGCATGGTGGGGGTGGGTTGGGCTTGGGGATCTTAGAGGTCTTTGCCCACCTCAATATTTCTATGATCTTATGAAAATACCTGCATCTTCTAATGACAACAAGCTTGGTTTATTTCATGTAGTTTTCTTACAGTCTATGATATGAACACGTCCATTGAAAGGGAAATGTTTATTTTGTTTCATCTATTTTATTTCCTACCAAAGTGAGTTTATTTTCATACAGTTTTTCACAAGCTGGTGGCCTTGCTTCCAAGATTTTGTCTTTGGCAAGAGGCAGCGTAAGTCAATAAAAAGGAACTCTGAGTGTCATGCTCAATAAAGACTTGGATACAATTTCACAAATGACTGTAAAACGAAATTTACTGAAAAGCAGGCAAAGAACTCATATCTACATATCGAGTCTCTGCTTGTAAAAGTCAAAGGTTAAATTCTTTCTTAAAAAAAAATGCTCTCACACATCTCTCAGGCATGTCCTATGCTTGCTTGAATATTTGAGAGGGGGAAAGTAGCTGGGACAGACAAGAGCATTCCTGTGGACATATGTTAGAAATCTGCAGCACAAAAATTGAATTACTTCACTGTTTAAAATGGCACTTCTAATTTTAACTTATCAAGCATTATGAGCTACAATGCGACTTTTTAAAAGGAGAAGGGAAAGTAGAATATCAGCAACAAGAAACACATCCCTGCATGTATTTATTTTACCATATAATTCAAGTCAGTCCAATTGTGCTGCAGGGCATTCAGTTTATGTAATAGGAAAGTTTGGAAACTGCACCCAAGATTATTTTTGGGTTATATTTACTGATATATATAACATAGATGATTGATTTATTTGCATGTTTTGAGGTTTTATATTTCGCTGAGCTTGTGCCTGAGTTCTGACTTCTCAAGGCTTTAAAAATTGTATTCAGAGCAAAAGAAGAGAGACATCTAACTTCTCTTGTTGAATGGGAACACTAAATCTAGACCTGAGCATTGATTTTTACATAGTTAAAATACAAGTTGCTCTGTTTCCTTATGCAGGTCCAGGGAACAGATCTGTAACTGCTTTCCCAGCTGCTCGCGGGGAGCATAGGGAAAATGGTTGCTCCTGTTGGTGATGCTTGATTTCAGTCCCGTTAACTTCCCTGTATGAAGTACTGCTCTTCAGAGAGATGGAGCAGTTCATAACTCGAAAGGGCCTTTTAAACGTGCCCTTTGAGGGCTCATTCTGTTGATTGCCAGTAGCAGTATGTTCCCATATCCCTCTGGAGCTTCTCAAGAGCCTCTCCTGGCCCAGAATAGCAGTGCCTTCCCTGAAGCTGTGCGAATGCTGGCACTGCATGCCTTTTATCTCCGGTTCAGCCTGCGGAACCGATATCCCAATCACACACTCTTGGATGGAAGCCCAGAGGTGTGCAGACCTGCTTTGAGTCCCACTAGGGAGCCCAGATGGAGGAGCATGAGGAACCCATGCCCTGCACACACTTGCTGTGCCCCAACCAGGATATGGCCTTTCTCCATGAGCAATGCCATCAGGCCTTTCAGGCCACGGACCCAATAGAGTTGGGGAAAGTGTGACTGCTCAAGCACCTCTGTAGCTTGCATGGAGGTGGTGGTCACAAGGCTTGTGCAATGCAGTGGCCCTGTGGCATGTCCCATGGGAAGAGCAGCTTGCAGGGTGCAGGCTCTTCTAGTCCCACCGCTGCCACGTTCAGGGTTGTGCTGAAGGACTCTTGTACCTCAGGGAAGCTCTGTTCTCTGTCATGCTGGGGGCTGGACCGTACGATGAAGGGAAGAGGCAGAGCACACCTGTAAATGTCACACAGGCAGGGACTTGCCTGGCTGCCAGCTGTCAGACTGCATCCAAATACTGCTCATGTTTTTGAGTGGGAAAATTATATCCTTGTTTCTTGGTTTTAGGCGATTCACTGTCTGTGCTATCTGTCATTTAGACAAGGGGCAATCTTGTGATGCCCAAGCCTGCCAGGAGCAGGAGGTAATCCATATATTTTGGGGAACATAGGAAGAAATATTTTCATAACCAGCACTTGACAAAAAGTGGAGAATGAGTTCTCTGTCCCTTTCCCAGCCAAACTTCTCATTAGAGTTAAGCCATAACCAAATGAGATCTACTCATGGTTACCAATGGGGCTCGTTTTGCTCTAACTTAATTGAATATCTCCAAGAGCACACATTCTTTACAAGCCAAAGAAAAAGAAAAATATGGACAGGAGCTGACCTAAGAAATAGAGATTTGTTTTCCCAGTTACTGACGCCAAAATGCATCTTTCAGCAAGATCCATGCTCTGTCAGGTCCATTCAGAGGGAGATCCAGCAGTTTTTATCAACAGCCAAACATTTTGTCTTTCCAACCATTACATTAGCCTGTTCAATTGAAATACTAGGACTAAAGAAATGTCTTTTAAATGACTCTGGGATGTATGCAAACAAAATAGATCTTCCCAAAGAATCATATATATATATATATACGATCAGAGCTAAAATGTGGCCATGACACTGATACAAACTGGCCATTTAAGAGCCAGGCTTTTGACACCTGGTCTTCTGTCATAATACCTCCTTGGCTGAGGAATGCTACTGAGTGTAGACAGAGCTAGAAAAATCATGGAATCTAGCCTAACTTGTATCTTATTAATTTTATACTAATCTATACAGGGGCAGAATGATGTATCACTTTTTTTTTTTTTTTGACTCATCTTAGTTCCAGGAATAGTAGAATAAAAATGTCTCTATGTCATAGAAAGATTTTCTTAGTTTTGCTTTGTTGTGATAGCAACACTGTTTTCCTAATGGCAAATGAAATTTAACCATTAAAAATAATTACAAATGTAAAAGCAACTCAGTGATCTAAATTACCAGATGCACTGCAGAAAGAAGAGCTGGGTGTGTTATGTTCTGTGCTCAAGCTAAGTAAATTCCTTAGCTTCAGATACTTTGCCATTAATTACCTGTAATTATTTTTGTCCTTTCATTAAGATTTATGTTACTCTGAATCATCCTTTAAAACCTAATTAAATCAGCTATTTCCTTTTCTTTTAGACCCATTCATTGCTGGATTTGTGCTCATTGCTCCTTATTTGAATTTAATCAGACTGTATTAATCACAGATTTCAGCTCTTTTTGTGTCTCTTCCTTACTCATGCTGAAAAAGCTCTTCCTGGCTCTAGGTCCCCAAGCTTTAATTCTAACAATAAAAGCCCAGACTTAAAAAGGTCCAATGGTATCCTTAGTTCAGTCCTAATGTGGGGAGCAGAGGTGGTGGCTATTGTGTTTGCAGGATTAATACTAATTAATAACTGTCATGAGTTGTAAAAGGAAGTTTGAATACACACAAAAGGATTCTTTCTTACTTTTTCTTCTTTTCTTTTCTTTTCTTTTCTTTTCTTTTCTTTTCTTTTCTTTTCTTTTCTTTTCTTTTCTTTTCTTTTCTTTTCTTTTCTTTTCTTTTCTTTTCTTTTCTTTTCTTTTCTCCTCTCCTCTCCTCTCCTCCTCTCCTCTCCTCTCCTCTCCTCTCCTCTCCTCTCCTCTCCTCCTCGCTCTCCTCTCCTCCCTCCTCGCTCCTCTCCTCCCTCATCCTCTCCTCTCCTCTCCTCTCCTCTCCTCTCCTCTCCTCTCCTCCTCCTCTCCTCTCCTCTCCTCGTCCTCTCCTCTCCTCTCCTCTCCTTCTCCTCTCCTCTCCTCTCCTCTCCTCTCCTGCTCCTCTCCTCTCCTCTCCTCCTCTCCTCTCCTCCTCTCCTCTCTCTCCCTGCTTTCTTTCTCTTTCTTTCTTTCTTTCTTTCTTTCTTTCTTTCTTTCTTTCTTTCTTCTTTCTTTCTTTCTTTCCTTTCTTCTTTCTTCTTCTTTCTTTTCTTTCTTCTTTCTTTTCTTTCTTTCTTTCTTTTCTTTCTTTCTTTCTTTCTTTCTTTCTTTCTCTTTCTTTCTTTCTTCTTCTTTCTTCTTTCTTCTTTCTTTCTTCTTCTTTCTTTCTTTCTTTCTTTTCTTTCTTTCTTTCTTTCACTTGCTTGCTTGCTTGCTTGCTTGCTTTCCTTCTGTCATTTCATATATATGTACATATATAAATAAAAATATATATTTTAATTCATTCATTTCTATACTCCACCTTCAGTAAGAAGATGTTCTGTGAGTTCCTGTATTTGCACTAATGGTTACGTTTTCAGGTTGTAGTGTATTTATTCACTTCCTCTGCTATTGAATCTGTATAAACACCACCAGAACTGAAGAAGTTGCACTGTATAAAACAGGTCACAGCACTGGATTTGTCTACTATGTAGTTAGAAGAAAACTGTACTGTTTTTCCAAGTCCCACAAAACAAATGATTTGCTTTGTGTGGATATCAGCAAGGTCACTGCAAATTCTGAGGTCCCAGGCCAGAGTACATTACCACTCTTCTTATTTTCTGTTATAAAATCCTTGAAAATTGGGAAGTAGCAAGAACTCTCCAAGCCACACCAAAAAAAAAAAGGCTTTGTGAAACAGGAGGAAGCATACATGTTTGGAATTCAGGATTTGACCTTAATAAAAAGCACAAAGAGTTGCATACAGGCAGGTAATGGTAATGCCTTCAGGTTCTCAGCATGCTGAGGGTGGTTGTCTCCTAAATTAAAGTCCTCCTCTTGCTCAAGATATCCTTTGGTAATCTTAAATCGAAGGACTTCTTACACCAGAATTGTACAGTGTACAGTAATTACTATTCCTGGCTTACAGCTTCAGCGTGTTGGTGTGCCTCATCCCAATGTAACCAAGCCCTCTTCTATATCACCATGCAAAAAAAAAATAATAATCCTACAATACTGTTCTGTAGAAGAAAGCATTCAATTTAACTGCATTTGCCATTCTGGTGACTGGCTAATGTGTGTCGGTGGAGGAGCACTGAACACTTAGTGGAATTTTCAGGTGTTTTTCCCAGTTCAAATCCAAAGAAAAGTGAATGTACACCTTGAGAATCTTATGCTGAAACCCCTCACAGATGTAGTTGCAGTAATCTGAAAATTCATAATTAGTTCTCTTGATTGCTTCAAATGTTGTCTCTTAAAGTGATCGGAGAGTAAACTGTTTTAGCTGGTAGTCAGTGTCATGCAGCCAAACCACCAGGTCTGAGCAGCAAATAAGAAAATTCAATTCAAAGAGCAATGGCTTGTGTTGCATAAAATAATCAGGAGAAGGGATAGGAGGTAGTATGCTCATTGTGTGTTTTGTGTCATTAGAAGCTACTTGATTGTGGGCAGGGAGGGAGTGTGTCTTTACAGAGGATAATAAGAAAACGTCTGCTCTCGTCCCAAACCTCCATTCATTCGGAGGGCTGAACTTCTTCCAAATTTCCAGCCCTGCTTTGTTTATCTCTTGCTGCTCAGCAGATGGGAGTTGCCATGGGGTAATTCCCCAGGGTCAGCAGAGCTACACCAGGGTATGCTTTCTCCCATTGGGTGTCAGCGTTGTTGACTACCAAACAGAGAAAATTAATGCTGGGCTACAAGCTACAAAGCTGAGCCATCATCTTCTCATTGAACATTTGTTTCTGGCAAGCTGCAATACATCTCTGAACCATGCATACAGATGAATGAGCAGTGAGCTGCCATAAGGGCACTGGCAGTAGTGTCTTTTTAGTAGAGCTATCTTAACAAAATTCCATGGGATTTCTCAGAAATAAATTAATAAATAAATAAATGTGCATTCGATTTTTTGGGTGCACTTTTTTTGAGAGCTCTGCAGTGTGAGCCAGGCTTGGAGCTGATGGAAATCACAATTCAGCAGATTAACATCTGTTTACACCAGGTAAAAATTTATACCAACACTATAAACCAAGCAATGCAGCCTGAATGTGAAACGAGTTTTCTGCAGATATTGGGACTGGAGAGAATGCATAACTGCTTTCCCATTGTTAACCCTAACTGCTGCTTTTTTTCTTCAGTTTGGATTGACTGCAAAAGTAAGATTAGCTCAGCTCGCTGGTAGAATTTTAATTATGATTTTTTGTGTAACTGCCAACATATAATCTTATGGGTAATGATAGTTTATAGAATCATTTTACTTTAGCAAAACAAAATTAGTGCTGTAATGGGTAGAGTAAGGTTGAAAGTTTTATTCACAGTTAGTAACTATCAGTGCAAGTTCTAGAAGTTGCAGGGGTCAGAAGCATGAGTAGATTCAGTTTTCTGGTGATTATCCAAACAGGATTAAAAAATACAATACGGTGATACTGATGGAATAAAGAGGGGATGGATAAAAGTGTAGATATACCACAGTAACTTGTTCTGCTCTTGGAGTGCCTAGAGAACCAGCAAAAGCTCATTCATGCCCAGATGGCCAATTAAGTTGTCATTAGCTTAGCTCAGGCCCTGACCAAGGTGAGTGCATCCACAGTTGTACCACTCATCAGAAGCATCCCCTTCCCATGCCTACTTTCTATACTTTGAAAAGTGGACATATCTTATTATCAGCTAGAGATCTAACAGAACAGACTCCTTCCCGATGACATATTACAAACATAAGACATGATTCCTTTCACCAGCTTCCAATTATCTTAAGGTTAAGCTAAGCCAGTCTAAACCTAAGCCATTCTTTTAGCTTTTTTGTATGAGAGATAAAAGGGCAAAGGCACTTTGGGAGAGCAATTTTCTCCATTTATCTTTGAATTGATGGACACATGCATCTCCATGACTTCGCAGTCAAACCTATTGCTTCTCAATCAATAGCTTTGGAGGCCTAACTATTATAGGGAAAAAAATCAGATCTAAAAGTGTTTTTGGTGAAGAAAAATGGAAGTATTATGAGAAAATGATACAGGGACCTTGAGGATGACAAGGGCAAAGCCTTGCTGAGCACAGCTCCAGATCTCCAGCGCTGGCTGGGGACAGACTCAATGATCCATATGGGTCCCTTCCAATTCTGGATGTTCTATGATTCTAGATATTTTTTACTGAGGCAAACATCACAAGAGGTAAACTATTTATTTCATTCTGTTGGAGGGATGCAATACATGTGTACTGCCTGTTCATATTAACAAGACAAGTAACCACTTTTCAAGACAAAGCCACCAAAGAAATAATTTGTCTGCCTTCCTTCTTGCCAGCACATGAGTTGAAGGACTTGGGTTTTGTTTTTTGTGTCACAAGTGAAGGCATCGCTAAAGAAAGCATCATTCCTTCTCCCTTAGGATTTAGCAGCTTGTGCCTTCCAAACAAAGACAAACCCAGATCTTTGTCTGCTAGAAAGTTACCATTAAAAAAGACACTTGCAGAGATATAGGACTGGATTGGGGATTTATTGATTTTATCACACTGTTCCTGCAGAAGCATACCAGCTGCTTCGGAGAAAAGCACAGGAAGCTTTATAGAAGGCAATTATGGAATAACTTGCTGACAGGAAAAATTCTTATGAACTCACATTAATTAGAGGTTATCTTATGTCCTGGAAGCATGAAGACTTGCATCCTTTCCAAAGAGATTGCCATACTATTTATCATTTTCGATCTTCACTGGTTTTTAAACTGCATCTTAAACCGCATATTTCTCAGTTCAGCTTTCAAGACTTAATGACGCATGATGAACTATGTTTATTTACAAAGAAGATACAAACTCTTTTGTGTAAATCATGCCAAATTCCTCATTATATCGGAAATTATTGCTCAGGATAACAAGATTGAGTCTTCTGGCACCAAAATAGAAGCAGATCTGTGAGGATTTCCCTTGTAAATTCAGCAGAATATAATCACATTTTGTAGCAATTAATTATAACAGAAAAGATGACAATTGTTACTTTAAAAATGTGCCACTAATTATTAACTGGCTCAATCTGCTCTGCTTTTACACGACCTTACATCAAATGTGTTTGGGAATCTTCCAGCTCAGTTTTTATTCCTGTCCCTCTCTGGCATACAGCATTAGGGAACACACTGAGGGCTGTGTTTGACAATTGTAGCCCTGAAGCTGGAGGCTGCAGACGTTTAATGCTGGTGAGAAGCACCCAGCTGGGCTCCCTTCAATGTTAAAATCTTTGTGTGTCACCCTAGGCAATTACAGCCTGCTTGCTGTTCCCCAGTCATCACTAATTCTTACCACTTTTACAATTGATTTTAAAGTAGCTCTGCAGCCTACAGGGCTGAGGATGGTGCAGCTAAGGCATGCTGTATTACTGTGGTTGTGTTCCTAAGCCACTGATGGCAAAAATACCATGAGAAGTTGAGATCTGGCACTGGCTTTAGGCAAAGCAGGCAGTAGCTGTGCTGTTCCCTCACTTCCATTTCAGTTTTGTACCTTCATTTTCAGGGAAAGGGGTGAGGAAGGGGTTCCAGAGGTAGATGAAGGGACATGGTTTTTTGCATGGTTTTACGGTTAGTTTTGGGGTGCTGATATTTAATAGTGCCCTGGCTGCTGTGAGCCATCCCCATACACAAGGCAGCATGCTGCCAGTTGTGCACACGAAGAAGTCTCAGCCAACCTGGAGCCACTGGTGCCCCCCAGCTCAGCTGGAGCCACCTCAGCTGAGGTGCCACAAAGCAAGTTTGCTTTTCACTTAGGAGACCTCTTGCATCCAAAAGGCTCTGATCCAGTCTTTGAGACCTGTCAAACTGTCTGGCTCAAATCAAAGAGTCATTTTACATTTCTTGTCATGTGTGTCAGCGATTGCCCGTTCAAAGCATACAAATATTGCTTTTGTTTCTGTGACAGACACCGTTCTGCCCATACCTCTCAGCACTCTTGGTGTGGTTTCTGTGATTATTTTTCTGCTGGAACTTCCTGCCACATCTGTTCCTAAACAGAAACCCAAAAGGAAATCAGCTTTCACCTGTCAGCTGCTGTGTGCAAATGACCTCCCTTTTTCCATCACTTTCCATTCATGCCTTTCATCGTTTCAAAGTCTTCTACGTGTTTAGTTCTTTTTCTCTCCTCTCCTTGGGGAAGTCCCATTTTCCTTTTCAGATTCAACCCATCTGCCATGTTTACTGCACGACCCTACACACAGCACCTCCTGTTTGTCCTTGGGATGTGCATTGTCTGACAGGAGTCTGTCTGTCCAGCTGCACTCCAGTGGTTGCCTTCCGATGAGGACAGTCGCCTTTGGCATCCACTGCTGCTCTCCAGCTCTGTTCTGCAGCAGATTGCTTTGTGCAGCAGCTGCTTGGCTTGCAGAGCTCAAATTTCCTCCACCCTACTGACCCAGTGCTGCAAAACAGCTCTGACTTGCAAAAACCAGATGGATGGAGTAGAGTAGAGATGTGAGGGTTTTGGTTGTTGTTTGATTATTATTATTTTTTAATGTGATCCCAAAGACCCCGAATTCAAGTAGATTTGGCAGGTATTGTGTGTTGTACAGCAAGAAAAATCCTAAAATGCACAAACAGGCAGAATATTTCAGATGGAATAAGCTTAACCAGAAATTGTGTGTACTCACTGAACAACAGTTGTTCCATATTACTTAGCTCAGATTTATACGCTTCCCAAAACTTCACAGTGTAAATAAACTGTAAGTCTATACTACTTAGGAACATGGAAACACATAGCACTTAAAAGCAGCCAATGCAACTACCATAAATATACAAAGAATTAAGTAACCACGTCATCAGAAGCCAACTCCTAATGCAGAAGATCAATATTGCTAGAATTTATGAATCACTCAAATGCAATCCTTCTCAAACTTACATCAAATGGCTATTATTACTACCACAACTTGTTCAAGTTCTGATTTCATCTGGGCAATGCATTTTTACATACCTAAAAGTATAGAAAGGAATCTTGCCCCACAGAACTTGATATAATATTGCCCATTGGGTTCAGTAGATTTAAACACTCGCTCTTTCCTTTTATGATCTTCACTCTCCAGGGCTTGATAAAATACTGAGGAGCTCAGAAAATAACCAATTTATTTCCAGCTTCTCTGAGGGATCAGTTCCATGGGAACTGGGAAGCTTGAGGTTCTGGGAGCAGTGTTTTCTGGGATCTGCCCTCAGATTGCTCACAGCAACTTTTTACAGCATACTTTTGCAGACTTTCTCTGGAGGCTTTTGAGAGTGCATCTTGGTATTAAATGCATTGTCAGGTACTTTCAAGAGGAATTTTTACATTCATGGCCTGACTTGGAAAACATTTCTTAGATGCAGTATTGGCTTCCAGTGAAGTGTTCTGTGGAACATGAAGAGGCCATGTGGCAGGCTCGGGGTGACTCAGACCCTCAGCTGGTGTTGGATGCCGGCAGCCTCCTGGCACCCACACCTCCCATCTGACCTCATAACCACATATCCTTGGAAGCATAAAGCTCTCTGAACTGTTCTGTTTTGCTCTGTTTTCTGCATGCATGGCCAGGGCTGTATGTCTTTCATGTTATGTTACGTTAGTGCACATCATCTGTATGTTCCATGTCTACTTGCTTTGTCATTTTTTTCTTTGGGTGAAGCCTGCCCCTCTTTAAATTCAACATAATCTTTTTCTTTTTGCAAAAAGCATCAAGATTTGGCCTAATGCATTTGATTTTTTATCTAGCAACTGAAGTACCTAGTATAATGCTCTCTATTTCATACACCTTATACATCCATTCCCCAACAAGTTATATGTTTTAACAGTGTCAAAGGGACTCTAGTTTTCTGAGGACATGAAAAGGACCTTTTATTATTTTAGCCAACATTTCAGTGCTTTACATTCAACTGCTCCTTATCAACTTCCATCCAGAAAGTTTAATTCTGCATAGTTAAATGTATAAACACACACCCACATACTTATCTCTGTGTTCATGTACATCCACACAAATATACACTTATAAACATTTCCAGGTGGTGGGAGCTGCTGACTCTGAAAAACAGGTGTGTGAATGACATGGAGCTCCATACAATGCCCAGAGGATGGTATTGACTCTTGGGCACTCTGAATTGAAGCAACTGCAACCTAGAGTAGGGATAGTTTTCAGGGTAGTGTTATATTTAGCCAGGCTACGAGCACTTGATCCAGCTGTTCATTGCAGGGGAGTTGGACTAGGTGGCTTTTAAAGATTCCTTCCAGTGCAAATGGTTCTACAATTCTGTGATAACACTCTATTTTCTTAAACAGCAATCTGATATTTCTCTTTTTGAGAAATTTTATAAAGAGAGTGGTCATCACCGTGCTTTCCGATGAGCAGATTCATGTATCAGGATGTAATCTGGGAATATTTCCCCTCTGGAGGCCTCATGGTGTGATGCAGGAACCTCTACCTTTAGAGACCAGTTGGAGTGGACGGCACACCCAGCTGCTTGGCAGGGTCACGGCTGAGGCAATACCTGCTTTGTAGAAGGGTCCAAGACCAGGGGAAACTTTTAAAGTCAAAAAGTGACAGTGTGTGTAGTTCAGAGGTCTCTGAGACAAGTCCATAAATGATTAACTGTTTCCATGACCTCAACTTTTGACTTAACTTCTGTGATGGTTTCCATGGAGTTATCCCTTAGAAACTTGCCTAACATGAGGCAACGAATGTTTGCCCTGGATAAGAACAACCCTTTCACATCTTCTTTTAATGCTCTTGAGGCCATCTCTGAACTTCCTCTCTTCTGTTTTTAGCAGTAGACTGTATCCGCTAAAGGGTATCTTAGGAAAGCCACCAGCCCTGAAGGAAAGGATATTTTCCCTCAGTGTTCTGTTTTTGCTAAAACTTCCAAGTATTCATTCTGAACAGCACGCACTGAAAACGCTGCTGGAACAAGCCTGGTGGAAACTCTGAATTGGTCACATTCATAGCAGGGAATTACTGCTTTAGATACCTTCAAAATGTTTTCAGTTGTTTGATTTTTCTATGTTTTGGGGTTTCTCCCAGTGAAGTTCGCAAACTGCCAACAGCTCTACTGCTCATACAGTCTGAGCCTCAGCATCACTGAGAGGCATGGTACCTACCTCAGCCTGCAGTCATAACACAGTATTCCCTACCTGCCAGCTCTCTGAAGATTTGTTCAGACTTACCCTTTCTTACAGAAAAGAAAATGCTCCCTTTTCAGGTGCAGTCAATTATAAAAACAGGCCAGCTGAAAGCAGGATGTCACACTGTCAATTCAGGGGAAAATGTTAGCACTTCCCACAGGAATGTAATGAGTCAAGTCCCTGAATGAAACAAAACCGAATAAATAATAACAGTAATGAACCCAGGACACCTACATTCCAAAGCAACGATTCAAAATGTATGTTTCAGCCATTTCCAATAGACTACTGATTAAAGCACATACCTGTAATGCAAAACCCCAAGAATATCTTTTCCTTTGGTTGGGGTGACTCAACAATTACCTCCCACAGACACACTCAAACCCTAACCACTAAAATGTATGGTTTTCTGAAGTGGGAAGTTTCTCATCTTAAAGATATTTTGGTTTGCATGGAACAAATAAATAGTCTTTGGGTGAGTGAGAGTATCTGCACAGTACTCTTTAGCCTATACTTAGTGATATTAATCTTCCTTGATGTGAGGGTTGGTTGTCCCACATGGAATAGCCTAGCAGGTTGATTGAAGATGTTGCCAACAGGGAAGATGAAGAAAGGGATTTTTCTATTTTTTAAGCAAGTAGTGGAACCACAAGCCCCATACTGTTCTTTTTTAAGTGATCAATGAAGAAAACCCACCTGGAAAAAATCTGGGAGTAAGTGAGCTTCCCCAGCACTCTTGTGAGAAGAAGAGTTTGCTCTGGCTTCATCTGGGTCCAGGGCCATCTGCTTCCCAGAATTCTTGCTCTCCAGCCTCCATTCACATCTCTGAGTGTTTCCTACCAACCACCTGAACCATTTGTCCTCTCTGGGTTCTGTGGCTATCAGCAGTCTTATTTCCATCACAAGTCATGCCCTTGCTCTACCCTTGATGCGTGCTCCCTCTATCAATACTCTGCTCAACTCTGATACCTCCCTGGCACTACAGCACTTCATCTGAGGCACTTTGGTTGTTGTTTTAGTTTGAAAGACATGGATGTGCTGTTTGCTCTGAGCAGGTAGAGCCTGAGGGAATCCACAGGAGCAGGACACTAAGCACCAGTTTTCTAGCAAAAATCAGTTGCCTCAGTCCTCAGTGGTGCCAAAATGGATAATCTAACCTTTTTTTTTTCTTTATTTTTTCTTTTTATTCAAGTATGTATCAAGGTAGTTAAAATCTAATCTAAAAATGTGAGTTTTCCTAGTCTTTTAAACTATCCTCGATACACCTTACTTATAAAGCCCTGTGGTACCCTACAGTATCACTGGCCTGGGCAGGACTGTTTCTGTAGTAATGAGGGCGGAGAAGATTTAAAAGCTCTTTCTGACATTTTTCTGGGTCGAGCTGATACATATGGTCGCTCACACCTTTGCAGATGCTTTGCAAATGTCTTTGAGGGGAAGGTCAGTTCTCGCCACAAAATGTTCTCAAGTCAAGCTGCACTGAAAGGCTTCTTTAACCTCAACCTTAAGCATCCAAAGCATATCATTAGGAAGATTATCAAGGCTTCTGGAACACCACTGGATTTCCTTATGTACTGAAAGGCCTGGCAGATCAAAGGAAGCATAACTTCAAATAGTTTGTGGCTTATCTGGCTCTTGCCCTAGCACCACTGGCCCCTCAATCATCATTATTTTTTCCAGTAGGAATTGCTTTTAAGAACAACAGATTTTAATCCAAGATCCTTTCTTTGACCTTTCAGGCTTTACCAATATTCCTTACTAAAACGCGTAAATAAATCACAAGCCCTGTACTCACTAAGTAAAATCTATTTAAAATAACTCAACTACTGCAACTAAAAAGAAAAAAAAAAAGACCTGCTTGGTTTTGCTGATGAAGTGACTAAGAATATCAGCAATTCATGTTTGCTGTTTGTAGATTTCTCTCGTACTTGGCAGAACATTTTCACAAACACTGAGGTCAGTGATATTTGACCTTCTTTGGCATTATCCAGTTGGGCTGAAATGTTAGTCCTTGTTCTGCAGTTGCATCCATATGTGTGTGTGTGAACCTTTACACCCACACAGAGACCGAGAGGCATCAGCTAAGTTTTTTCCAGCTGCAAGGCCCACCCACATGGATTTATTGCAGGGATAGGTGCTTATTCATGAGCCTACTTTTTATAAAACCATATTATTCATCAGTGTGGAGTATTAATCACTTTGCTCTATATTTAATTTTTCTTCAGGGGCTTGTTATTTATCCTATAAGTGTGTTTTAGCATGTTTTAATATTAATTTAATTTAAAATCAACTTCAATTTAATCAGCTCCAAAATATTTTCAGGTTCATTAGTTACATTTAAAACTGGCTGGAGATATAAATGCAATAACCAAGGAACATGTTTTTGTAAATAAGATATTTGACCTTTACCTTTTTAAAACTGTAGAGCTGCAAATTCCTGCCTGAACAGCTCATTGGAAGAATTAAAATGAGGTATATAATCGTTACCTCCAACGTATCTATTTCAGTTGAGTATCAGCTGCCTTTTCCATTGGAAGTCCCATTTTCATGGCTGTATAATTTGATGTGCTCAATTATATGGAGCTTAAGCTTCACTTGGTACTCTTGACTTAAGAAATTAGCATGGCAATTCAAAGCTAAACCACTTGTTTAAGAAGTGCCTTTTAACAACACTAGGATAAGATTTATATTCTAAGATTTTCATACAGATGGTGAAAAGGAACATGACAAAATAATGTTTTAGATAGCTTTGGTTTGAATTTAATGACTATGACATTTTAACTGCATTTTAAACTAGTTATTTTGTTATGTCAATTCCTTTTATTTTTCAATTCGTTTCTAAACCCTGCACCATTCCAGCAGCTGAATTATGTGTCATCTACCAGATAGCGTCAGTCTCTCATCCCTAGACTTGGTATGTAAACGGTCTAATACTAATTGGCTTCAATTAAAATCAGTATCAGACAAAGGAAACATTCAGTTTTTATTTGGTTGTCCAGAGAGGACTAAGCCAGACCCAGAGATCATAAAAAAAAAGAAAAAAAAAAAGGGAGCAGTTTAATCCTATATTCAGTCTCATTTCAGTCAGTGGTATCTGTCTCCTAACCCTGACTTCAGCAGACAGAAATATACTCCTTGTTCTCTGCTGTCATCCATACTAACAGGATGTCATACCCTGTATCAGCCCTGCTGCTGCTTGCTGTCACAGCATCACATTCTGGATTTGGGACATGATTCATAATGCAATACTGAAGTAGTGACAGCCAACAGAAGAGCTTAAAAATGTCCTCTGTACACAAACATATAAATATGTCTGCAGTGAAGCTCTGTTTATACTCTTATCTTACACATGTAGGGGTGTAAGGTGGTGTAAATGCAGGCTGCAGACTAGGTCCATTTTTAAATGGATGTGGATTTGTCACAATGAGCCAGTGGCTCTGAGAACCATGCTATCACTGGCTTAGAGCTGAAGAGCAAGTTTAAAGTCATAAATCAAAAGATGATGCACAAAAATCACCAAAAGGGGGAATTAGCTAGGAACAAATGAATGAATACGAGTGTGAAATGTAACATCTCTGAGCTAATTCCCACCTTCATCTCAAACTTCCACTGTCCGAAATACAAAACCTCTTATCTTCACCTATTTCTGCAGCAATGATCATTTCAGTCCCAGGAAACCCCAAAGATTGGAGCTCCTAAGGCAAGTCCTATACAGAAACTGGAGCTTTCTTTAAAGCCCATGGGGCAAAAGGGAGAAGGAGACACGATGGTGGCACAGAGCTGAAGAGCTGTCCTCCACAGTGAAGGGAAAAGAGCTGTGCAGTGGGCTCCAACCATACATCGTTATTACCCATAAAAATCATTTCCTGAAGGAAATGGCCACTGAGCACTGAAAGAAATCAAAATTTCACAGTAGATTGCTGTGTGAATTGAAATAAATCCCTGTGGCTGTGCACTGCATGCCCCATCCTGCTGTGCTGCACACAGCCCTGGGAAGCTCTCTGAAGGAGATATTGAACTGTGTTAAATGGGCATTTTCATAAATATACATCGTTTTCTTTTCGTGTATGTATATATATATGTAAATGAGCTTCTATGAGAAGTGGTGAAGTACCCTGGGAAATCTAATTCCTGTGAACGGTAGCTATTATTACAAAAGAATAGGTGATTCTCTGCACCGTGAGGATCTAGCACCATTTAAAAAGCTGAGACTGCATTTCTCTTATCTCTGATATCTTCAGACTGAAAATTAGTAAAGGTTCCCTGATACAGAGCGACTGAATGTCTTTACTAAATTTGACCATCAACAACACAGAATTCTGCACTGGGTTTCCATTAGAAAATGACCCTAAGGTCTTCCTTATAATTTACTTCATACCTTCCCCATGCACTTATTTCTTCTAGTAAGTACTTTAAAATATCTGACACGGTCTTGCCACAGTATTTTGAGCAGATATGCAATTCCCTTACTGATAACTGCATTTTGCTGAATCAGGTCTTTCCCTGCAATCAATTATAGCGAAGAGCATAATATTCTCTCCCAGCACTAAGCAGCTGGCTCTGTAAAACAGCAGAGAAAGCTTGATCTTTGATGTTTTCACTTTTCAGTTTCCTGTCGGATTCAGAACAAGAAGTAGCGTTCCCAAATAAATGTTTTCCACAAAGCTTCTGTGCTCATTGTGTTTCATAAACACTCTTTGCTTGCTGAGAAGCAGCACAGTGAGGCAGTTTGATTAATACATCAAAAAATGGCAATAAAATAAAATAACAGCCAATAGCATGAAATAATTACCAGGAAGGTGGATGCATTTCAGATGTAATAGCCAGGAGTACCTTCTGCCTGTGCTGAAACTGGTAACACAAGTAATCACTGATTGTAGCTCTGCACAGAACCAAACTAAAAATACATTTGCAAAATTAACTGGTCTGGAATGTAATCTAGACTGATTTTGGTCAGTATTAATGAACACAGCCTCTGATACCATTGTGTACTACTATTCTAAATCAGCATCAAACCATGTATCTTTGGTCTTTCATTTGGATCATTCCACATCAGCTCTTGGGATCTTGGGATCTTCTGTGTTTTTTTTCAACTCCGTGTATTTTTGACATATCTACCTTGAGTTGCAATGGTAAAGAGCTGATCGCACCAAACTTGATGTGTCCCAGCTCAACTTTCTGTTCAATGTCCACGCTGACTCTTAGTGAATGGCACATCTTGGCACATAGCTATATCTGAAAGCTGAGGTCGAGCACTGATCTTTGTATTTTTCTAGTCTGGCAGTAACAGGTATAAACTGTCCTGTGCCCATTACGGTTTGTCAAAGACGTGTTATTTATCTATTTATTTATTAATCTTTTAAGTAGGCTTGATTTTTGTTTCTTAATTTTGTTTTTCAGTCTATTTTTTCTGTTATGCAGTGCGTTTCACTGACATTAAATGCAAACCTGGATGCTTGTACTTTTGGCCATCCAACCTGCATGCACATCTGGGGCACACAGGTGAACTATCAATGTGAAAACAGAGGTGGGAACTTGTGCTGTAAAAGCAGCAGGTGCATTGCATGACTCCAAAGGGGAACTTCTCTGTTTGGGAAGTCTGCCATAAACACAACGGCCTGAACAGTGAGGGTTACAGTGAGCTCATATTTACTTTAATATTGTTTGCCTCTCTGCTTAAACGACTCCCTGAATTATTTTGACCTCAAGAGTTCATTCCAAAAAAGGTGCTTAGCTGTAAACACCACCTGCATGGTAGAGCATATTGTGAGCCACCTCTGCCACTGTATTGCTCTCTTATCATTCATAATGTGAAAATATGACTGCCCGTGCAGCCAGCCTGCAGGCTGCCCAGCCCTGCAGATGGCAGGCACATGTTTGTATTTTATAGCTCTAGTAAGAACAGTCAATAAAATGAGGGCTTTTCCACCTCTGTTACTATCTTGGTACAAATGACCTCATATTAGTAGCTGTTTTATCTCCATCCATTTGTTTTTAAATATTTGTATTTTTGATTTTGGCATTGTTAAGCATTTGTCCCACCCATTGTATTTTCCTGGAGCCAACAATTTTTTGTGCTATCTAGAGTTTCATTTCATTAGCTTCCCTCCCTAGTGAAGGATTGACTTTAATCATGTCCTGTCTGCAGTTGTTTTTGAAGTGAAAGTAACTTCTGTGATTCCTTTTTTTTGGCTTGGCTTGTGTAACTGGTAAAGTCAGAGAGCTTAAACTAGCTCTTCTTTTGCCTGCAGTGCCACAGGGGTATGCAGCAACCTCACCCTTGTGGAGGCATTGCACTGAGACACTGATGTGCACCTCCACAAGTGACCATGTCATTGTGACCAGTAACAGCGAGGGTAGGAGGAAACACGGACTTCATCCACTGCAGCAGTAAGCTGTGGTGCTGGTATCACTAGCTAGTGTTCCTAGAGTGGGCATTTCTACTGACTGATCATCTGAATCTGCAAGTATCTCCAACGTCTTACTTGAGAATACTTGGAACTAGTAAGGACATAAGTGGATTACAGCAAAAAACAGCTTTTCCCATGTTCCTAGTTCTAGACAAGTGAAGGGTTCAACCTCTCTCTTCTGGGGCCAAAGAAGTAAAGATATGACACATTTCAGACACCAAAATGTGCAAAGCTCAATGCTGTTTTCATTTTAGCAGATTGACTCATTAAAAATATTTTCTATCTATCTGTTTTAGCTCTTGAAAAACAGTTCCAATGAAATTGCAGCATTGGGCATTACAAACAACAGCTTTGCTTATTTGCTTTCTTTTTTCAAATACCCATTCAGTCATGATATGCCAAATACAAGAATTTTTTTTTTATTTCCCTTTCTGTACAGAAGAGGGAAGGCTTGAACTCGTGCAGCTTCCACAAATTTCATCACATGAAAATGTAAGGAGAGTGGTTGCCCTGGCAGCCTGACCATTCTCATGCACTCTCTCTGTCTGAAGGAAAAGAGCAAGGACAGGATAAGCACAGATGAATTCTCCACTCAAAGTCTCCCAGTTTCTGAATGCTCTCAGCTTCAGATGTGGTTTCAATGATTTAATAACCCTCAGTGGATTTCTCTTCCCTGAGCTCGTCCAATTTCCTCTTAAACCAGTGTAAACCTTTAGCCTCTACAATAGCATCTTTCATGATTTTATAGACCTTGTCATTACCCTTGTCGGCTGCCTCTTTTCTAGAAAAATCCTAGCAGATCTGATGGCTTCCCACATGGGAACTGACAATGGTTGCCATATGATGGCCATTTTGTCATGCTTCAGATCTCTTCTAGTCTCTGTAAAGGGAAGATGTCTCACAGAATCAGGATTGCACATCACCTAGCGATTTTCCCATGTGGATTACTCTTTGAGTTACTGTTTTGTTTTCAGATTAAATAGGGGAGATTTAAACTGGATATAAGGAAATAGTTGTTGACAAGAAGAGTGGTGAGGCACTGCACAGGCTGCCCAGAGATTTGGTGGATGCTCTGTTCCTTCAGACACCCAAGGTCACGGGATGGGCTCTGAGCAACCGATGGAGTTGTGGGCATCCCTGCCCATTGCAGGGAGGTTGGACCAGATTGTATTTAAATATTCCTTTCCAACTCACATGATTTATAGAATTGACAAAACATAAGTTGTGGAAAAATATTGAGATATGTGTTGCTGTATATCCAGTCTACATGTTCTGCTCCATGTAAGTCTAACACAAACTGACGCAGAAGTGATGGTTTTGCCTGTCTTCTGGCATAGTTGGTTTAAACCACATTTTCTCTGGAAACTGTGTAGATGCACTGGGAAAACCCCAGGACTTATAATGGCTCTAATGTGGCTACCCCCACTTGTGGACCAAAGCTGGTTTATGTCTACCCAGCTTGTTCCCGGGGTAGAGCAAAAACGATGGTCTAACCTTGTTAAGATGTGCCTACTTGTTTTCACATGGGTGTGACTGGGTCAGACCCAGAACTCAAGCTCTTCTTACCCAGAAGCCTTTAAGGTAAATAAAATCAGATTAGCTTTTTGTGGTCAGGCCCATTTACACACACAAAAAAAAGTAGAAAATGGCTAAGTTGAAATGTCTGACCACAGTTAATTCTTTGGCTCTTATTCCAGTTCTTTTTCACATTCTGTGGCATTTTTGTTTTCAGAATAAACACAGTCAAGCAAGCAAAGTTAGGAGGAAGGAAATGTGTGTATTTTTTCTTTTGCCATAATAAATGCAACATGATAGTTCTAGCATCTACTAGAATGGCATTGCATTTGGACAATATAATCACCCATTTTTATGGAAGAAAACCAGGTGTTTTTCCCTATGTTAAATTCCCATTCTCTTAATCTTATTTGCTGTTTGGTACCAGACTTTACCAACTGGAGATTATACTTCTCAAACCATGCATGTATGTATGTACATTCTGATTCCACTGCTAAACTTAATGGAAGAAATTGGACCCAACCATGTCAGTACATTTTTATGAGTAAAGCCCCAGAGCCTCTTATTCAAACTCTTGGTAGCTTGTGAGTTTATATGCAGCTTTGGTACAGGCTTTTAAAATAGTGGTTGTATTTTAAAAAAGCATTTGTCAGAATTCAACGTTATTCTATTATTATGTTTTTCCAATTCTGTTGATTTATGTCTAATCTTCTAATTTCCTCCCTCTGGTCTGTAAAAATGAACCTTACTGCTATGCTACTCATATAACAAAAACTGGCCAGAGTTTCTTCAAATAAGGTATTTGTCTGACTTTATTCTGAGTGTCCACATGCCAAAAATTTACTAGATAATTATTTGTCTCCTAAACCTTCTTTCCCTGATTTTTTCCACTCCATTGAAAACCCTCTAATGACCTACAGATATGTTTTAATTCAACCCTGTTTCCTTGTATACTGTAGTTGCCATTGACTCTGTATACATTTTTACTTCATCTGTATGACATGTAGAGAGTTTATATACAGTATGCTGAGAATTATCCTTTTGACTTGCTTTTCTACAAAGTAAGTGTACATTACAACATAATTACTTCCCTAATCGAGTCCCATAGTATAGAAATGCTCTCAGCCCTTACCTAGAGTGACTGACTTAGTGCTTTGAGAATTGCAGGTGGCACAAGTGGGTACAGCTTCTTTTCTGTGAATTACTTAGATAACAAAGCTCCTCTGCACACGTTAACACATCCAGATTCATTTTAAAAATAATTGGCATAGAGTATTGTTTATTATGATATGATCTTCATACATTTCCAATTTCCTTACTTAGTTGAATACATTCTGCTTCCTTTCCAGGAGCAGATATCTTGAGTTCCCAGAGAGCATGTGGGCCCCATAATTAACAATAACACTGAGGTCACTGCAGCCCCTGCCCCAGTGTGCTTCAAGTGTGTAATAGTATAACACTGAACAGTGACTCCCCAGTCCTACACATTTGTGGCTTTATGTGATCTTAAATGAGTAACACCATACACTTAGATGACATCCATTGACTGAGGGACATGTTTTAAGGAGCAGAAGATTCCCTGTTCATTGAACAGTAATTTGGCAGCTCACCTATGGGTAATTGTCTTCAAATTTTCATTTAATTTCTGTCTGGGTCAATGGAGAACACAGCTTTATTCACACACTTTCATTAACACTCAGTCTGGTTCTACATGATGACCTTGTCCTAATTGGGTGTGTTGCTGACTTTTTGGCTGATGACTCTAGTTATCATTTCACAGCCTGCTTGAAAAGGGACAAGAACCTCCTAATGAACACTTTGTCTAGGCTTCCTGTCTCTCCTGTCACCGAATGACTAATTACTAATTTCCAGCTATGAATAATTTACATTACATCCTACTTCTTAACCCTGGGGACATTTCCCTTAGTTTACGTGTTTTAGATTTCTGCAGATCCCTTCATACTCCTGCAAAGGCTTCACTGAACACCTGTATGAAGTAGAAAGCAATTTTCCAAATTACTGTTTCTAAATGTTTGACATCAGTCATAGAAATTAAGATCTCTTTCTTCTTCTACGTGTGCTCTCCTAAAGCTAATATGTTCTTTTTCTTTCCAAAATTCTGGTGTCCCAAATAATTAAGGAGCTGCACTTTCCCACACTTCAGTTCTTCTCCCACAGCCTCTCTTCAGAGCTTGGATTAGGATCATTGCAATAGATGTTCTGGATGATACCAGCCAACCTGGTTATACCATTATATCTATTATCACAACAATTTTGAGTGATCTCAGCTGACTGCTAATGCCCAAGGGGATGTTTTTCCAAACATGCAATTATTCTCAGTGTACCAGTTCAATTGCCAGGACTAATCCCTGGCTCATCTCTTCATTAGTTAGAATTAGAGCCTGTGGGTTGGTACTGTTGATCTCACTTGTCTGACTGACCTAAATTCCATTGTGCACCTGCCATTATGCATTTGAATAAATCTGGAACAAATTCTGGTACTTGATGTACTGCCAGTCTTGGTCTTAATTTGGGAATATGACTGGGTAAGGCAATGCCTCTTGCAAGGTGCACATGCTGCTGAGTCACGGAGCTCATCAGGAAGGAGGACAGGAGAGGAAGCAACATCACCATTCAGAGCTGGCAACAGCCCCTGTTCTGGCCACCTGCAGGTGAAGCCTTAGATTTTTTTTCTTTCTTTTTTTTTTTTTAACTTCAGTAACTCAGATAGATATGATGACTTTTGGGCAGCTGTTCAGAAATCTGACGTACACTAAAAATAGTGAAGCATTCATTTTTTTTTCTGAAGAATTCAATCAGTCATAACTTGGAGTTAGACTGGCAAAGTCCACAGTACACAGCAGTCCTTTCCAGAACAGCATTTGACGCTGGCGTCCTCAACAACCAGATCTTTTGGGATGGCCTTGCAGCTCTGTCACAGCTGATCATGCCCCTCTGCTCCCAGGGAGGGTAGAGCTCTGCTCTTCATTTTCACAAAACATCAGGGCCAAAATGACAGACCAGTCGCCAAAGTGTAACATTGGTCCTGGACACCTAGAGGTCCGTGTAAGAGCTGAGGCATCCTATTCTTGGAAACAGACACATAAGTTCTGACACAGATCCATGTAACTGTCAAAACCCTTGGTTAGTGGATCTGAAAAGGCTGATATAATAATGCAAGAAGTCAAGAAGGAAAAGGCTTTCTCTATTTTTAGAACATATAAAAGTACATATGAAAACGAGATAGCCTTTGTTTCTTGTTGTTCTGTAAGAGATAACCAGATTATCTCCTATAGTTTTATTTTAATTAAAAGTCTATAGAAATGTGCAAGCAGGAATTGCTTAATTAAAATCAGGACAGTGAGAAGAATTACCACATGAACAGAAATTTACCTGTCTCAGACTGCATGGAGTATATGCTAATTAATTATTGCAAAGAATATTTTCAAATAATGACACACTAGAAAAAAAAAATGCTATTGACAGGACAAAAAAAAGAGAAAAGTTGTTGGGACAGATAGTAAACTATTGTCAACATCAATGTGTCATCAGCAGTTTTCAGGTAACTGTAAGTCTAAAATGTTTCCTTGTGCATGAAGGAGGAAGTACACTGAAAAGTGTTTATCAGTAGAGTTAACATTGGAGTCTGGAATTAAATCTTTGCTGTCTACATTTGAAACTTTCATTGTTACCAAGAAATAAAAAGATGAGATAAATTCTTTTCAGTTATTTGCTATTTGGGCAGGGAGTTTGTCTTTCTGTATATGTGTACAGTGCAAAGCTCATTTGGGGTGTGACTGTCCTTTTAGATCTGCCGTAGACAGTATTGTCAATAACTCAATGGCCATGTTCTTAAGCAATACCACCCTAAATTCTAGTTTTTGTTTCTTTACTTCAAAGGCATTACATTGATAAGACATTTTATATGGCTTCCTTGTTTAGCTTATTTCATCTGACCTATTTGCATGCAAAGAATTAGAAGTACATGGGCCCGATCTCCACTGTACTCTTTGTAGGATTGATTTCCATAAAGATGAAGTCATGGGGGTAATGCACACCTGCTGGAATTAAATTACTGTTGTGCATAACATGGGTTCCATTCTCTTTGACTGCCATTTTTATATTCAGTCGTTAGGTTATCAGACTTGCATTTTACTCTTTTGGAACTGTCCAACTTTCTAGGAATAATTATCTATTGTATTAGTTATTATAGTTGCTTTTAGCACTAGTAAAATCTCTATAAACTTCTTCAAGTTGAGAACATATCTTCTACATTCCTGCTCACAGTTGTGTGAAGATATTTGCAGTGGAGAATTCTCACTGCTACCACCATTTACGACTACTGACCAGTGTCATTTTTATGGGCAAAGCTCCAGCACAAAGCACCTTTCAGACCATCACAGTTCTTCATACAGTGCTTACATCAATATGTACAGGAGACAAGAGCAAACATTAGGGTTTTCAAAGTAGGTGAAGGTGGAGAGGAGTAAGATTTTCACATTGCTCACGTCTTTTCAGTCAAGCACCCAACTCCTCTATGGCCTTTAACTTTGTGGCCTTGGAGACATGTAAAACATTTACAGAATGTATGCCAAGTGGGAAAACAAGACAAGCAGTGTTCCAAGACAACAGAAAACAAAGATGGGACAAGTAAAAAAAATAAATGAGGAGAGTGATAACCTTATTTCATTCTCAAGTGGGGCTTAGATAAAATAAGTGGTGGTTAAATTGCTTTCCAAACGGAACACAAGAGGCAGAGAGAGAAAGAGTATTTATACATTAGATGTCTGATGTTAACACTTTTAGTTATGCTGGAAACGCTGAAGTTTCCAAGGCATCTTACAAGAGATTACACAAATGCCTAAGGAAGAGTCAAGGTGTCTTGGATCAAGCATCACCCAATATGTTTATGCTGCCTTGATGGGAAGATATGTGTTTATTCAAGCTGCTAGCCAAAATTATGTATGCTAATGGCTGTTCAGGAAGGGAAAGAATTTGTTATTTGTAAAAGCACAGCATTATTTGTAAAATAAAATAACAATAATAAATAAAACAACAACCACCATTAAAAAAAATGCATTGGAAAAAAAGGATTTTAAGAAATTTTAAGCCAAGCTTTCATAAATTGAAGAAGGAAGGGGGGAGATGAAGAAAAAGGCCATGGGATATAGGAGAATGCTGAAGGGCAGCTCTTACTTAAAAGAAACTCAACAGTGACTGTGTGACTCAGCAGACAGCAACCTTGTAGTTATTCTGGAAAATAATGTCTGCATGCTGCTCTAAGTACATGGTATCCTGTCATTAAAAATCTGAAAATATATAACTAAAAGAAAATATATAACTGAAAAGTTGCAAAGTAGTACTGCTAGGTCGTGCAGTGATACACAAGGATGTGCTTTCTGGCCCGGGAGTCTGCCAGCCCCAAGCATTACAGCTGTATCTCCTTGCTAGATGGAGCTGCATTTCACTATTGAAGTGTAACTCACACGTAGGGGATCTATATAATCTGCCTCAGGAGTTATTTCTGCACATAAAGCCAGTTGTTTTTCAGGCATTGCTCCAGGCTTTCAGATTTGCAATGGATCCAGTGATTCTTTGTCTTGATTTATTTAAGATCCACTCACTGTCTCCATCCAGCTCTGTGGAACAGTAATGGTGATGCAAGCCAAAGTGTTCTGGTTGCTCTAAAACTGACGGAGGCAATAGATAACATATGAAATTAAAAGGTTATTCAGCAGATATCAGAAATGTGAAGAAGAAAGTGTTGTGATGCAAGCTTTGTTTATCTGCAGCATGGATTATGTTGTTTCACATGGTACTTTGTGCTATACCATGTGGGAGCTGAAATCTTTGTTATTTTCTTCTCCAGTCAACAGTTACTCCCAATGGAAGAGCCCAAGGCCCTCAGCTGTAATTCTCATGCTCTAACCACTTGACTTCACTGAACAAACTTATTTGTTTGGTGTCACAGTTTAGTAAGAATAGAAACTACAAGAAAATCTTTGAAACATTTAATAGAGTGGACCTAGGATATATTGGGAGACCTTTTCCCTATAGGCTTATTGAAGTAATTTGCATCTGAACAAGATAAGAACCAAATCTACGTGAGGTTTTTGTTTTTCATGGTTCAAGCACAGTTTTAAAGTACACCTAGCATGTACTAGCTTTGTACTTTCCATATGTTTAGCAATGGCTGCCGATTGTTTAATCTGTATCTGCATTACCTTCTATTTACCATCTGTTCTTTGAATGGAACTTCTGTTTAACATTAATTTAATGAAGAAAAATGGTCCTGTAATTAAGTTTACTAGTAAACTGTTGTGTCAGCTCAATCTCTAGTGTCATTTACAGCAGGTGGGAAATGGCAAGGGATTTTGTGACAGTGCCTCCGCAACCAAAGTGGGTCACTGAGCAGCCCTTGGGAAGGTCACCCTGTTAGGATGATCTAGTGCACAGCTGGGGCAGCCTGGTCCTGTTTCTCATGCAAGGAAAAATTTGGTAGAATAGGGCATATAGGAACTCCTGTATGATAATATGTAAATGATGCGTTGCTAATAGCTCTGTTAAATGGGATATGTTTGTAATGAACACATTTCACAATTCAGAGTAGTTTGCTTGATCAATTTGAAGTTAAACACAACTGAGTGTAAATCTGTTCACCACCCCCGTGAATACAGAGAAATTGCATCTCTGCTCATCAAACTAAATCAGATGGTATGCTGAGAATAGATTCACTTGTGGCTGAAGAAAATAAGTAGCTTAGATGCATTTACTATGTCTAAGCACCTTCTCCTGACTTTCCATCTACTAGATTGTCCTGCTTCTGTTGAGTTCTTCAAATGCACTCAGCTGAGGGAAGGTTCTGCAACCAATTGAGTGCATTTACTGGTGAATCTGTTCTATGGTTCTACTATCATCTAGTTCCAACTTCCCAGTTGTGGGCAGAAGTGGACCACTGTTTAAAAAATAAACACATTTCTAGACTGAATAAAAGTCTTGTTGCTCTGATGCTACTTCTGCCATGAATCCAGACTGAATCCAATCTCTGAAACCATAAAAAAGGTTTTCTTTAAACTCTGCTCTCTGGATAATATTTGCAGCAATGTATAGGGCCCATCCATGATATGCCATAGAGAAGTGTGCAGGAAGTCCCAAGATAATGCTCACATAAGACACAAAGCCCTACACTTCAGACAAAAGGGGCTACCTTACTATTCAACTCAGGTATCAGTGCACCAAAGTCTCTGACTGTGGTGTTGTTAATTTACAGCCCTATGTGCAGAGACACCTGATGTGATACAAAGCTAGAGCAGAGCTCTCCTGACTTATGCCTTTTTGCTCACAAATCAGGAGCCAGCTATAGTTGCTAGAATCTCCTCTGTGAAGCCCTGGATGACCATCAGTCGTGCTGATGGATGATTTCATTACACAGGCATAACCCTGGAAAAGCTGAATTGACTGTTATTTCATAAATGAGAAATCCTGGTTCAAAAAATTTAACTGGGTTAAATGTCATAGAACTTAAAGGGCTTAAATATGCTACATTCTACTTGGTAAGGTATATGTGATAAGGATTAGCTCATCTAATTTCAGTCCAAAGTCTTCATTTGTAAAATAATTTGGGGAGAACATTTATACCATGTTCAAGTAGGAATAGAACAGCCAATAAGAACTTCCTCACCAGGCATCTTCTGGATGTTTGGGAAGACTCCTGTGAGTTTTATATCATAAATGATCATCAGAAAACAAAAATATAGAACTGCCACGGGACTATACCAAAATAACTAACAAATTTACTAATCACTACTACTACTACTACTACTCAGTTTTAGGACAAATTGCAGCTTGAAAAGACAAAAGTACACCCTCAAATGTTATCAAATGTTTTTCAGTTCAAAATAGTTGACTGCAGGAGGTTTTAGCAAACAAAATGCCTAGGACATGACTAATCACTGTATAATTATTCAGTAATCCAACATATCTGAGTCAAATGTGACACCTAAAACTCAGGAACTCTGCATTGGAGGCCATTTTCAAAGCATTGTAGCTTAGCACTAGAGTCACCAAGTCTCTTGAATAATGATATGTCACATTAAAAAGGAAATTACATTGTTTTGAATTTTTTTTCTGAGCCTCAGACAGAACATATAAACAATAAGAAAAAAAATAAATTAGTCTTAAAAAAAAAATGTTACAGACAGAAAAAAGCAAAGAATTTCCTATGTTTGGAATAGTAAATACCAAAACAATCTCTACAGACAAGTACTTTCAGTAATGAAATGAGTTGAGTTCACAGTGTAGGTCATGAGATCCTGAACAGCTACTTCCTTTTCTGGAGGAGTTACTGGCAGAAATTCCTCATAACCTGGTGAAATCTCTTGTATTTGATGATAGGGTAGTATTTATGTCATGAGTTAAACTGTAGTGCAGGAACTTCAGCCATATCTCATGGCTGCTGTAAAATCAATGGAGGATCATTTCCCCCATTTTGACATTTTACATTGGACATGTCCATCAACCTGCAGCAGCAGGAACTTCAGCACACAGCTGCGTGTGCACACAGCTGTGAATGCCCCATCCCTGGAGGTATACAAGGCCAGGTTGGACAGGGCCCTGGGCAATCTGATCTACTAGTTGATCTAGCAGTTGGCAACCTTGCCTGCAGCAGGAGTGTTGGAACGTGATGATCCTTGACACCCCTTCCAACCCAAGCCATTCTATGATTCTATGATTCCACCTGGAAGCTGGCTTTTTGCCCTCGATATGTTTTTCCTCTTCTTCGGTGTCCTTTAGGTCACTGATATGATCCTGAGAATTCCCTGAGCACCATAATTATTAAATAGTGTATTCTTCAATTTGTCCTAGATTATTAAAGAAGAGGAAAAAGAATTAAAGCTGAGCTGCAGAGCTTCTGATCAACCATTTCTCTGTCTCTAGTTGTCAACTATAACCGAATGTACTTGAAAATTAGAAGCACAATGAATGTGATACCCATCACTGCTACAGTGTCTGTGCCAACACTGTAGGTTGCATATTGTGTGAATACAGCACATCTATGAGTTTTTATTCTGTTCTGTATTTCTAGGGTTAAACCAAATATAAACCAAAGCAAAACAAAGAAACAAACATCTCCCAAATTAAAACCAAAATCCTGAACTAACATAAGAAGTTAAATGTTGTACCAAGGGACACGGGATATATTGATGGTAGCTGAATGGTTGGACAGGATGATCTTGGAGGGCTTTTCTAACTGAGGAGATTCTATGCTTCTATGTGTACATAATTAGAATTTTTGGTACCTTCTATGCAAAGATGTCTTAAAAATGATTTGTTCATTTTCTTCATAAGTTTAATTGAAAGTTGTTTTTCAACAACACAGTGCTTTGAGCAGCTGGAAGTTCTATTTCTTCTGCACAGCTGGTATTCCATGTAAATCCATGGAATCCATGCTAAGCATCAAAACAAGGATTAAACTGTTAAAAAATGTTGCTTCCCCTTTTTTTCTTTCTTTCTTTTTTTTTTAATTTTATTTTTAAAGAGATTAACGAAGATCCAAAACCAAAACACTTAAAAATAAGACATGAAGAGCTCTTTAAACATACATATTTTTAATCTTCATATTTTGTTATATGATATGAAATGTTTGAATGATCATTTTCTTACCTCTGTGGTTTTTGCTTCGTTTAAAATTGCAGTTGTTGGAGTATTCCTTCTGTTGATTTTCTATACCACACAAACTGTGAACATTTCTTCCTAAACAGAAGAGATGGGAATTGTAACCAGAATTAAAGAAACTGCTTTCAAAACCGTTTCTAAATGTTAGCTTCACATTCTGGGCTTGCTAGCCAAGGACATGGGTGCTGTTTGAATACAGTGGAAAATATCTAATTTTAACAGATGAAATAAATGGAACTAAGCATGTAATATGGGTACTATTCAGTATAAATGCAGCAGAGATGGTCCAATAAAGATTACCTAATGAGTATTAGATTACCTCCTCTAGTTACAAACTAAAACCAAATAGCTCTGAACATTATGCATTAGTAACAGCATATCAGGAAATGCTCAAACCCAAACATTAAAACATCAGACTCCAGTGTAGAAAATGTAATATTTTATTTACTATCAATAATGCTACTAGGTATTCCTTGCACAAATATCAAGAAATCATACAGCCCAGTTTTTCACTGTCTTGAAAGCAAGCAAAGACAGCCCTGAGAGTACTTCCAGATGTTTAGTGAGCTCGCCACATTTCACAGATTCAGAGATCTCTTTTTAAGACCATTTATAGAACTTTGGAAAGAGCACAGGGTATAGTGTTATTAAAAGGTAGGGAGGAGTGTTTTATTTTTAAAACAAATTAAAGGCATGACAGGTTTTTGCCATCACTGTTAGCTTCTGTAGTCCAAAAAGGAAACAGCTCTAGGTACCTATAGCTAAATAATTTCCTACTATTATATTAGTGGATTTTCACCTAAGTACATGTCCTAAATTTGGATGTAGCAAGTTGTGAGACATCCAGATATTCAATTGGGTCTGTTACTCTTGTGAAGTTCACAGAGTTTATAACAATTTGGGCTGTCCCATTCATTGGAAATGAATTTTGTCATCCCTTAGGTAGTAATTCCCAAACAACATCAATAGAGAACGACTTCTCAGAGGTATCACAGAGAAGGAATATCTTTATGCAGAGGTCAGGAAATATACTAATAGCTTTCAAATGTTATGGAGCAAATCTGGAGCAGTATCCAATATATTCTGTTATGTTGCTTCGTACAGTATTTACTGCCTGAAGAAAAATGGAAGAAGGTATAAAAATGATTAAAAAAGGAGAAAGATTAGGATTTCCCACAATTTCAAATGGGGTAATTGCCATTTAAAATATAGTTGAAATCATTCCTTTAATACAAAGTTGTATTTAGTTTGAAGAACATTGGGAAGAATGATCAGCATATTTAACAATTAACATGGCCTGCATTTTACCTTAGCTGCCTGTCAACACACCAGGTTGGTTCAGTAACAATAGCATGCCTTGTTCTGATTAATTTGTATCATCTTCTATGAAACCATTAACTCCTGGAATGCACTGTTCCTGCAAGTACTAATCGTGGCATTACCATGGATTAGATGAACATTAACAGATTTAACATACCAAGTTCTACTAAATATTGTAGGTGCACAGTCAATAGCATTATGCTGGCCTAAAGGCAAGAAAAGGAGGAAAACAGTAATATGCAAAACAAACTTTCAGACGCTTAGTTGCACAACACATAGTCCTACTGTATGACAAAGAACTTTTATGGCAATTGGCAAATGACCAGGAACTCTAATTACCATTCTGTGAGATGTCTCCACGGGATGACTGTGCTTATTCAAAGCAGGTTCTGCTTCGTGAAGCCGGTGACTGTATAATAAAGCCATCTGCATGCCCTAATCTATCAGTTATTCTTGTGAGATGATGAAAGTAGTGGCATTTTTAGTGCACGTATGAGTTCTGTCATACAGGAGGAAAAGTTCCTGCAGGTTCATACGATGAGAGCAGTAAATCATACTTTTTAAGCCTCATATGCAGCAGGTGGAAGTCACATCTAGCAGAGCTTCAGCTCTTTTCCTTTCTCCCCATTTACCCATGACATCTTTAAAAAAGATTACCATCTGGTATCCCATCTGCCTGCAAGTCCAGTCTTATGTTTTCTGCATCTCCTTTTATTTGTCCCCAGTGCTGACTTCATGGAAGAGAACAACAGTCCCTACTGAAACTATGTGTAATTTGGGACCTCTCAGAAGCTCTGAAAGAAATCAGAATCTGAGGATGAAAATCTTCCATTCTAGATATTAATAACACTGGGGAAAAAAGAAGAAAAAAAAAGAAAAATGTGCTGAAGAAAAATGACAACACCTGTTCTGCCTTCCAGGTGCTTGAAACAAAACTTCATTGCTGAGCTTCAGGGATTAAGGGAAGGGATTTTATCTGCCTGCTGCAGTAAGATGCAGCATCCTCAAGGACTCCAGAACCTGCAGGGAAACCTAGAGAGAGGAAATAACCTTTACAGAAAGAAAATCAGTTGAATCATCTTCATCGGTCAACCAAAAGATGATGTGTGTAAGTCCTGTTGTGTTTTTTTTCCACTAAGAATGTTATTATTGAAGGTGATTTTCCATCAAGTATTGGTCTTGCTGAAGGATATAGAAATGAGCATGATTTACAAGATAAAGCCCATGGGCCTTTCTTGTATAGCTTTTTACATGAGGAAAAGCAGTGGATGCTGGGAAAGGCACTATGGGACTCAAAGGAGCCTATGCTCCCTCCCAAAAGCTGAACTAATTGTGCATTGCTTTCAGTAAAATAAGTTTTATCGCCTACTTTCCTCCTGATGACACGTGAGAGCAGAATCTGATCAGTAAACATCACGTGTAAATACATCAACAGTCCCCATACTTGAATTTTTTAGTTAGAGCAAAACCCTTTTCCAAATCACAAAAATCCTTCTTGATTTGGAAATGTTACTTTCCCATATTCTTCAGTTCAGTACAGTGGAAATTTGGCATTGCAATCCCTTAAACAATAAAAAATCTCAACCTGGAATGAACTCTGACATAAATCTAACAAGCACCCAAAGAAGTCACACGATGGACAGCCTTTAAATCGCTGTGTGAGCAGTAGCAGAGGGACCAACAGCAGAACCAATACAGGTACAGACGTTCTGCAGTTATACGGTGCCTGATCAAGAGAGGTTACACTCCACCAAATGATGCACAGAGAAAGGCTCTGTGTTTATCTTTTACAACAAGGGAAACCAGTTCTGAAATTAAATAGGTGGACTTAGGCTTGCTGCCATGGTAAATCTGTCCTAAATCCTTTCACCTCGCTCCAAAGATGGGAGTGGGAGGTGCACTAGGGTTATCCCAGACTTCAATTCCTCCCAAGAGAACTTGGATTACTTCAGCTCCTGGGATGAGTAGCATGGTTGGAATAGCACTCATATTAAGTAACACATTTTACTTAAAATACAAATATAAAATATATTTTTCTATTTTATCTGATGTGGCTATACCATCATTATAGTTAAAAAACCCAAACACTTTAAGTTGTTCTGAGGACCTTGGCTTTTCCTGAAGTTATACTGCACCGACATAGGAGGCAGTGGAGATTTGATGATTTACATCAGCTGTGAATTCATGAATTCGTGCAGGCATTTAGTGGAGATACCACCTGGTTCTTGAAATGGAAAAAAATAAACTCAGTGTTGAAATCGATCTTGTGTTATCCAGGAAATCTGTAGAGTAACGTGCTGTCCTGTTCTTTATCGTTATAGGAAATGAACAAGTGATTTCAAGGACAAAAAAATACTCTTCTGCCAATTCATGGAAAGGTAAAGGATGAAGTGTTACAGAATCTGTAGGTGAATTCAAGTTTGCATTATAACCATCTTTGTATTATTTATATCATGTTTAATATGGCCACCGTTTCAATCACTGTTAGTTTAGCACACAGGCTGTCATGCAAGGGATCAGGAATTCAACTACAATGTGTGACAAAGTGTAAGAAAAAAAAGTATCCCCACAAATGCAAACATGATGAGAGAAGTGCTTTATATCTTGTAAGCCACGTAGTCAGCCAGCTGTCTTAAGTGAGACAGCCACTTCGTGTTTATAAATAGCAGTGTGATGGATGTGTTACGGTGTTACGTTCTCTAAACTACCCCAAGAAAATAATTATAATATTCCATAATTCCTATATTCATTTACACATGGTGAGGGAATAAAACGTTAGTATTTGGATTTGGAAGCCTGTAGAACCCATATTGTCCTGATGGAAACAATTATGTTGAAAGAAAAGCAGCAGCAAAGCTGACTTCCCAAACCCTGAGTGATGCCAGAAGTCACTGAGCTCCACCAAATACCGATGCACCAACTTCTACCTCGCTCACTTAACTTGCCCAGGAAAATCACTAGTGTAGAAAACGAACTTGTGTTTCTAAGGCAGGCCAAATTAGTTTTGGTTTAATGCTGCTGGGGGAGTTACCTTTCAGGTAACACAATACTGAGAGAGAACAAGTAGGCACAATGCAATCAGCCAGTGAGGAGATGATGTCAAAGGCATGCTTCAGTTACTGCAAGATTAGCTGCGGCTATGTTGGCCTAAGGTCAATACCCTGAATCTAACAGTAGTGGGAATTCCTTTGGGAATTCTGAATAGAGGGATATTATTTTAGCATTTTAGGTCTCATCTCTCCCAGCAATGTTGCTGATAAGTTTAATTGATATATCCTTTCTTATTTACTGTTATGAAGGCACAACAGTGAACCCTCCTTCCAGCCAAAAAAACCATTACGTGTTGCTATTATGAACAACGTTTCCTTAATCCAAACAACCATAATAATTTTATTAGCAGTCACAGGCTAGAAGAGATGGAACAATTAGTCTGTTTTACTGGGATAGAATTTTATAACCCCATAAAATCAACTTGCTTTGCCTAAGGCCTTTAGCCATTCAAATGAGGGAGCCCAGCTGAGAAGTGGCAAATGATAATACTTACCCACAGGTTCTTTACCAGACCAACTGTAACCTCAGCTGCAGTGATGCTACAAAGGTGACAGAACAGCTCCTCTGGTCTTTTTCACCTTTATTAAGTGACAAAATGAATAACAATTAAACCCATTAGTAAAACCAACAGCTTCCATAGAGAGGATCATATAAATCCAAAGATTAAGCAGGAGGTTCCTACACACCAGCAGAAATCACCGTAGAAGGGAAGGAGAAGGGAAACAGCTGCACATCCCAGGGTTTGGAAAATAAGGAAGTTTTTTTGTTTTTAAGCAATATCTTTAATACAGGTAATGTTGCTCCAGGCAGAAGAGTTAAAATTGATAGACAATGATTCCATCTTGTGTGGCCAATAGATGATGCATCTTTGGCTTATGAAAACAATCTTTTTCATCAATTATTATTATTCTTTTTCAATGTATTTGTACAGAGGGGCTATCATCTTGTCATCTCTTTGTATGGAGTGGTATGCTTTGTATTTGTTATGTAATGTACTCAAATCTGTTTCTGGATTCCATTTTCTCCTTGAAAAGGACCTAACGTATGGTGAACTCTTTCCTCCCTATGGTTTCTCTTTGTGAATGTGATCTACTGAGAGAAAAGAGTGACATTGCTCTTCAGCTCCTATTAACAGAGATTCTCTTTTTGTTTCAGTGATATCTCAGTTTTAGAGTTCTAAATACCTCTATACCACAACAAATAAGAAAATTCACTAAAGTGAAGCAAGCCAGGATTAACCCTGATGTAAAGGATGAATTAAGCACAATGACATCAGCAGCAGGAAACCTTGAGGAGCAGTGAGTATAATCTGTAATTTATGAGAAGGATTAGAGCGTAAATGCAACAGGTACTTTTCACTATGGAATAATTATACAGTGTAAGGAAAGAACATCCTCTGCATACTCTTCTTTCTGCAAAGCACTCGTCTCTAGCCATATAAAACTTAGAAAAGTTATTGGTATTTTAAAATTTTTTCCCCGTTACATCATAATGAAAAATTCAGCCCTGCCAATAAATCACTTCAGCCTGCCCCTTTTGTACAACATCATGTTCTCTTGTTCCCTTCTTTATTATTAACTTTAACTCCATGGGGCATTGCCATAGTTAACATCAAGGACTCACTTATAACCTGTACTCCATCAACCGCAGAGCTGACAAAATTGTGATGAAAGCTGTGCATTGCTGGTGTTGTGCCTTAGTGATTTTCCTCTGCATGGTTAAAGCTGAAACCAGTGATCGATGTGATCCAGCCTGACCTTTTTCTAACCTGTCTTAGCAGCACCCCTCTTTGCATGGCCCCTCTGACACCTCTTGATTTAAATCCATAGTGTGCAGCTCAATGGTTTTATTGTTCCTCTTCCTCAAAAGATAAAAGCTTGAATCAGGGGAGAACAATCAATTTCTGGGCATCTTGGACGTAAAGGCAGGGCACATCTGTGATGTTTCAGAAAACATAAAATCATCAGGAATTTGAGATTATCACTATGGGGCTTGCTACATTCAGGAATTTTCCAAGAACCCACAAGAACTGCTGCAAGAAGCAGCAAGAAGTCACTGAGCAGACATACACACAACTTAATTTTGGGGGGAGCAAAGCAGCATCCATATTTGAGACACAATTTCCAGAAACCACCCAAAAGATGTTGGAGATTTAGATCTAAGCCTTCTGTAGCTGCTGTTATGAAGTTCTTATGGGAGAAAGAACCACCCCTTGACATCCCTGTGGCTGTAGTTGTGTCCAAACAGATTAATATTTCATATGAGAATATGAAAAGCATCACAGAAATTCTTTGCCTTGATCAAAACTGAAGATGATAGCTGCTTTGCTTTTATTCTGGCAATGTTATATTAAAAACACATTTTTCTTTATTAATTACAAAGGGATATTCTTATTTTCTTTTATTTTTTGACTGTTCTTAGGGATTCTTTTAGGAGTACTTCAAGAAATGAAGGAAAATCGATTTTTCTATTTATTCATATCATCTTTCAGTTTTCAGCAACACATTCAGAACACAAAGTAAATTTTTTTTGACCACATCAGATTCACACACTCTGATATACCACTCTTGTCTCAGCATGCCCAAAACAGTATATGTAGAAATGTCCTTATATGAAGGAAAAAACACAGCAAGAGAGGAAAAGAGAGGGGAGAAGGAAGGATAAGATATAAATGACATACTAGCAATGAAAGATGCTGCTAAGAAGAAATATATCTTTGCTTGGCAAAAATAAGGGGCATTTTTTCATTGCCAAAGTGAATTCAGATTAGTTTTCAGAGTTATGCAAACCTCAAAGTTTTGCCTGGAGGAGATCCTGAAAGAGAATATGAGGAAGGTTCATTCCAATTCCTGCTATTTGATCCATGAAGGAGAAATAGTGCTGGTATGAACTCAGTGCAACCTAGGATGATATTGGCCTGTCATCCCTGAAAGAAGAGAGCTATTGCTGGTAGGGAAAAAGGCAAGCACCTCCATGCATCACTTCCAGTGGTATCCAGACACAAAACAGGAACAAAGCCCAGTGTGAAGTTACCTATTTCACATCAGTGCTGGTGGCACTTCTAGTATTTTTTTAATTTCATCTCTAGTTATGGATCCTTTTGTTCTACTGATAAACATAAAAAAAAAGAAATAGGTGTGCTGTTTCTTACATATTGTTCTAGTTCTCAGCAATAGCATGGCAGGTTTTTGATGGCAATGGGCCTTATTTTGGTTGCTTGGTATCCCAGCACTTCACTGAGTGACAACAATCAAGATCGAAGAGATTCTTTTGGTGTTTGCATACCTTCATCGTGCTATAACTTGCCAGCAGGGAAGGAGCAGAACCTTAGCCTGCAGGGACATCCTGTATAATGATCCATTAATCCAAGAAGATTTATCAGTTACCTGTCAGATGAAAAGAATTTTGCACACTTTTTAAGTAGTTTCTCTGCTTATCAATACCATAATGAACCCAAATCTGTCATTTCCTGCAGGCCAAAGTCCATTCTGCTTAAAGCAACCATTAAACTTTCAGGAATGGTGCTCCTTAAGCAAAGCAAAATTTTCATGTAACTCTTTTCTTCTCCCTGACAGCCAAGATCTTTATCATGCTACAAAATGCGTACTGAGAACAGTGCCTGAAATGAAGAGGGAAATAAATCATTTAATACTGTTATTTCCTCCAAGTAAGATCACTGAATCAGAAAGGTTGGAAAAGACCTCTACGATCATCAAGTTCAACCATCACCACTGTGCCCCACTTTGGAGGATGCCAAAGCAGAACGGCAGTATCAGATTTGGATGCATCATGCTTTCAGAAATATTATTCTCTCCTGATTCACCTTATTACAACTGCAATGATACCTATAGTAACATAATCACAGAAGCTAGAGCAAGAGGAGATCCATTTCTAGTGGAAGATTTATTTCCTCTCTGCCATCACAGAGAAGAGCCTCTGGACAGCAAATTCAGTGGTATTTTACTGTACAGATGCATAGCACTGCACTTCTCGCTTCAGCAGTGCAGAGTTCACCTGAGGGAGCAAACTTTGAGAAGAAAATATCTCTGGCTCCTGTAAGACAGTGAAACTGTTGTCCAGGTCAGAGTGTAGAACTCAGAGCCATACCCTAGAACAGAAAGATATATATCTTTTCTTTTTCTTACAATGAAAGATCAAGATACATCCATACATGACTTTTCAAGGGAGAAATCTTCAAATGCTTAGGTTAGATCTTAATCTTTTTTAAAACCCAACAAATACACTGGATTTGTAAGCATTCCCTCAGCCCTAGATGGTCTCTTTCTCTTTTCTGTTTTTTCATACTATTCCAATAAAGGAGGAGGCCTTTCTTCTGTTGAGAAAACAAATGTAAAAGAGTAGAAGCTTTTTACAGGAAACAGACTTGTAAAAGTGGCATCCTGGGGTTCCCTATTTATTACCTCATAGTTGTTTTTAGATCAAACCAGTTTGGTTCAGCATTGCAAGGATGGGTTTGCTGCTGCATATCGCTGAGAACTCAGCAAAGGTAAAGACTGATATTTTCTGGGTCATACTCTCTAAAAATAAGTTACAATGGAAATGTTAAAAAAAAAATTTTTAAATACATGTGAGCCAGAACTCCAGTTGCTTCCTACTTCTACAGGACAAAGAAAAACCCCTCAAGTACAGCAATAGTTTATTTAAAGACCAAAGTAAATAGATCTGACTGCAAGCAGACACAGGAAACAGATCAATGTCTCACGATGATGAAATCTGTGTAGTAAGTTTTGACAAGAGCCACATGCTGGGGCTCATCCAACAGGGATCTTTCTACAGGGTGTTTGTTGAAGCCTATAAAGATGCAGATTAGTTTCAGTTGATGCTGGAAAGTGATTTATTTTTTTTTCTTTGTATGTCCTATATACTTCTATATTTCTGGCAGAGAGAGCAAAGGTACATGAACGCATAGTATTTTTGCAGGCAAATATAGCTTTATTACACTCCTACCTCAGACTCTCAATTTTTTATCTCTTCGACTTTCTCCCGTACCTGTCGTGGTTACATGACTTCCAGTTTGCTTGGATCAGAGCAGAGACAGGCTATGTGTGCTTGTAAAATACTAATACATGCTAGAATCTGCAGCTAGAGTCCAGGAAAAGGTCTTTGACATAACGAACACGCTATGTGGTCCAAGACCTCCACAGCTCCAGGCTGTACTACTGCCATGGCTTAGACCACTGCTGTGATGGTTTTTATAGAGATACGATGGCATTAGCTAGCACTGTGAGTGACTGAGATATTTTCTTAAGAGCTGTAGCAGAGGTAGACGAGTTAAGTCAAAGCTTTTCGTAGCACTGGACCCACCTGGTGGGTACAAGGCTCCCACAGGTGAATGACATTTGTACTTTGAGCTGTGTTCATGAGCACCAGGGCACACAGGAGTCCAGGGAGAGGGGCTGCCCTGATGAAGATGAAAAGCCAGCATGGTGTCCCACAGGTGGGTGCAGGCGTGCCATGCTCTGGATGTGATGATGCTTCTGGCCCTTCTTGTATGCCACCATCCTCCGTGAATAATGGAGATGAAATCCAAGCTCATTTTCACAAGCAAAGCATGCTCAATCAACAGGCACTTCTTTTTTTTTCCTGCTCTGTGGATGTTAAAGCAAAAATTTTGCAGAAAAGGTACAAGTAGGTTTCGCACTCCTGCTGGGCCCCCTGGTAGAGACTCACACAACAAAGGCCTGCAGGTGTTTCCTATATCTCTGTGATTATTTCTTTCAAACAGCATCTGTTGAAATGTATCTTGCCCCTTGCTAAAGAAAAAAAAAACAGTTTGGCAATGCATGGCATTTGCCTTAGCCTTAACTGCCCACCCACACTGAACATTTCATGTTATTTAGATCTACCAAGGGCACAATGAGAGCCTTTGACCAGCAAGGCTACCCTTCAGAGCAGGAAGCTCTGGAGGGGAAAGGCGACCCAGTAATGCGGTAACATTTTTCACCTCTGCTTCTCTTTCCAGTCATGCAGCCCCGTCATAGTTGGCACCGACCACACCACCACCTGCCACCTCCTCAGCATCCCAGCAGAAATCCACACAAAACCTGGCTTGTCTTAGGGTAATTGCACTTGTAAAGTAGAAGCAGCTCACTTAAGCATTACACATGGCATCTTATTAAGCACCTCATGATACGTAAAACTAAGACAAATGAAAGAAAATTTCCTCAAACACTTCTATACAGGTTGTGACCACAGTTGACATGTACCTGGCGAGGTTTCCTGGGTGATGAGTCCATAGTTCCTATAACCTTTTGGAAAATCTCTGATTTAACTTTATTTCGCTTCAGTAATAACAACTAATGTTGTGTTAACCAATCAAAGAAAATAAGTGGTAGCAAGACCTAGAAAAACAGACGCAGAACACATCTAGCCTGAAGTAGATGTAGGTTGAACATGATTTGCTTCTGAATTCTCAGCGTGAGCTGTAACTTGTTATAACTAAAATCCTCTGGGCAACCTGATGGAGCTGTGGTGTCTGTTCATTGCAGGGGAGTTGGATTTGATGGCCCTTAGAGGTCCCTTCCAACTCTTAAGTATTCTAATTCAGATATGCAAAGTGGTCTGGATGGGAACCAGAAGTCAGGTGGTCATACTGGACAGCACAGATCTACCTTCATCTGTGAATTTCATTGTAGGAACAGCACTAATGTTGTTTGGTGGTGGTTTTTTTCTCTCATTCCTTTTCTCTTTCTTTCTTTCTTTCTTTCTTTTTTTTTTTCTTTATGATATGGTTTAGAAACCACTGGGAGTTATTTGGATGCGGCTTCCCAAATTCAGTGCACCTGGTGGGAAGGCAGGGACAACCCTGGGGAGCTCAGGTGCATTCAATGTACCTGAGTGACCAGAAGGGCTGGAGCCAGGATCCACCCCTTTCCAGACCTCATTTAAGTGTTGGTAGTGGAGGAGAGGGTATCTCACTGGAGTTCCCTGTATATCTGCAGTCTTCTGGAAGTAAGTAGTTGATTTTTGTTCCCTCTTCCTCCATTTCTGTGTCTATGGCTGCTGCAGTTGGGCTTATCTTCATTTTATCTTCATTTGCTGTGGACAAATGCTCTGCTACCCTGCTATTATTGCTGTACTTTCTGTCACATTATAGCATTACAAATACTGTCTTGCACTGGATAAACCAGCACTTGCTAAACTAGTCACTTCCTTTAGAAGTGGTGCCCAAAATCAGGCAGGACCTCGTTAGCACCTAATTGCTTTTGGAAAATGAACATTTTAGGCAGCTATCAGACAATCATCAGGTCCTTATAACCTCTGTGTCCATGTTCCTGAGGCTAGGTTACTAACTAGATGCATTAATTGCGCTATGTGCTACAAAAGTAGACTTCAGTATTTCGTATGTCCTCAGAAATTATTTCTTACAAAGACCAAAATAATTAGAATCTATCTATTATAGTAGACTATTGAATAGCCTTTCTCATCAACTTTTCCTGATGGCTGCCTGGATGCAGCTCTGTAGATGGGACCTCACAAGAGCTGAGTAGACGGGGAGTCACCTCCCTCTCCCTGCTGGTCAACCCTTTTTTAATGCAGCCTAGGATACAGTTGGCCCTCTGGGCTGCAAGCATGCACTGCTGGCTCATGTGCAACTTGTCCTTGCTGATCCTCATTAGATTTACACAGGCCCACTTCTTCAGCCAGTCCAGGTTCCTCTGGATGGCTTCCCTTCCCTCCAAAGTATTGCTGTGCCACTCAGTTTGGTGTTTGTAAAACTGCTGAGAGTACGCTAGATTCCACATGTTTTGACGACGTTATCTTTTCCTCTTTTGCTTTTTTTTTTAATATATCATGGGACTAATATTTTAAAGATGATAGTACTTTCTTTATAAGAAGCATTTAGGAGCTTTTTTAAGTTTAACTCACAAAGTACAGGTCAACTACATTTAAATAACTGCTAGATAAGCTGACCATAATTTGAAATGAATGCTGGATGAATAAACACAGTGTGTGCTATTTCCTTAACAGTTACGTATCATTTTAAATCAAGTTTTGGATGGGACTGGTGGATTATTGGACTGCATAGAATTTTGGGTTGCACGCTTGAACACTTTCCCCTGTGTTGAAGAACTGGTGACACAAGGCTGTACCCAACATCATGCAGGGCTGTGAGTCGACTGATTCCAGTGAATGAAAGGTAATGTTCATAACTACAAGCTCTTGACCTGGTGGTGACCCTCTCACTCTCCTTTTAAGAGGTTTCTATGAGGGAAAGAAAACCCACACTAGAGTACTTGTTTGGGTAGTTTTCTGAGAGGCATGGGGAATCTCATTAGCCTTGAAAGAGATTTTCCTGAATCTAAGTAAGGTTCCTGCATTTTTTGGGTTCATTATACCTTTGTAGTTAAATTAACCAGAATAGTTTTCAGATGCCTGTGCAGTCATTTAGGAACAATAGTGGCTATTCTGTCCTGAGACGCACTAAAAATGTGGAACAGCTCTTTCTATAGCATGAAAGCAAACGTAGTACTTGAGTGGTCTGGATGAACACAGAAACACTTGGAACAATATAACCTGGGAGTTACCTCAGCCATCTTAAACGCTGCAAAATCTCTCCTGGATGACTGTTAATTGGAAAAACAGAGCAAGGCAAAGGAACTGAAGAACTATCAGTGGGAAAGTTAACTCAGGTAAGAAATAAATCTAATAAGAGATTATGGAACAGAATTGGCTGTAAAGCCAGATGGTTTAAACTTCACAGGTCTCACCGATGGAACAACAAATAGAAGACAAGGAAAAATAGCATGGGGAAATATACAGGTTAATGCTGTTTGAATAGGAAGTGAAACCAGGTATCTGAAAGTGGCAGTCACTGAAAGGGCATTTCTACACACATCCCCTCAGAGGAAATCCTATTGTTATTCCTGAGTGAGTCAGCCACGGTTTATTCTACAGAATGAGCAACATATCTTGCAGACAGCCTTTCCAGGGAAATGCAATGAAAATGGAGCAGTTGGGGTGGTGTGCCCCAGCTGGGGTCTGGGCAGTGCCTTGGTTCTGCTATGTGAGGTTCTGCCACCCAGCTGCACCTAGCAGCCACATGGGTGAGGTGTTTGCTTTGGGATTTAAGCTTTGATTGATGCATGCTAAGAACAGTAGGTCCGTAGTAGGAGACTGGGAGGCAGAAGAGGAATTAAGCAAAAATGTAAGGGTTTATGGGCTTACTATACAGGTTTAGAGGTAAGAGAAAAGAAAACACGGGAAGACAAGGAAATTCCTGGACATGTTAAAACATATCAACAGATCTATAAGAAAGGGATACACAGCCATTACGTGGTTCAAGTCAGCCAACTTGTTAAGGCTTTGGTAAGAACTATGCTGCTTCAGTAATGTGAAGAGCAGAAAGCATATTGTCTACTGCAATTGCAATACAAGCAGTGTGCCTGAAAGTTCGTGCTCAGGTCTGAGAAACCGTGACTGCATCTTTTTGACAAGCATTATCTCTACACTGGGACAGTGAATGTGATGGTGGCAACCACCTTGTATTTTCCCTTCCAGGGAGGAGGTGCCAAGGATGCTGCAGAAGGAGAAGGAACGTGGCAGTTGTCTTCAGTTCAGGATGCATTATCTCTTTGTGGTCCATGGTATGATTTGGGGTAGAGTACAGGTAGCAGAGAGATAGAAATGCACTTCCTTCTTTTCTCTACGAGGCAAAGCTACTACTAACAAGAAAAAAAAACAAAACCTTGAATGGCTCCTGTTCTAACAATACTTCACTTGAAGTTTTTGATAACATTTTATGCATTAGTGGGGACAAAAAGGTTTATAAAGGGAGAGCATAAAAATTAGACATGTTTTCACTGCTAGCATAACAATCCCTTGCTACCCCACACCCTCTTGCTTTCTCAAGTTGGTTTTATTGCTCTCATTTAATTTTGTCTAGTCTCCTAACAGTTAGCCTTGAAGACCAATTTATTAATTCCATCAGAGTCTTAAGGTCCTTTTAACTTTGTGAAGAAAGCATTTCTGAGTAAGACCTCTACATAACAACCTTACATTTGTGTTCTGTGGCACCTCTACAGATGCTTTGTGCTTTCCCCATTTCTGAGCTTTGTGAATGTAATGTCTGCACCTGCAGATGTTCACCCTCCCATGAGTGCTGGCCTCTGCTGCAAATTCTTGTTGCTGTCTTGTCCTCGGGAGAAGCCTTAGATATACAGGCTTATCTTAGTGATTTAAACACAGCTACCTACGGATGTGATGGATTTCCTTTATTTGTAGTCTCCCAGTTGAGACTAGATGGATATCTAAGGGATATGTTATGGCTCAAACAGGGGGAGGTACTTGATGCAGAAATTACAGGGTCAGGTTCAAAGGCTGGTGTTGTGTGGGAGGTCAGGCAAGGTGAGTGTGTACTTCCAACTGCTGCATCTACACTATAAATCTCATAGCTGTCTGTGTAACTAGGAAATGCACAAGGAATTTAATGCATGGCATTTACCTTTCCTTTTGTTTGAGGTGTAACCCAAGGTTTTGCCTTTCCACCACATCATTGTGAAAGGAAATTAATTTCCCTGCTCACTAGTTTTACTGAAATTATTTAAAGCAAATTCTCAGCTACCACATACTTGATCATAGAAACTTTCTCAACCCCAGAGCTGTCTCATTTCAACACTTTCCTCCAACAAGAACTCCACCAGAAACTAAAATAATTTCTCTTCCTAACCTTTCAACCCAGGACTCCCTGTTCAGCTTTAAACACTATTCCAGGGAGGAGAATTTCCTTCTCCTTTTTCTTCCTTTAGATGGTTACTCACCTATTCTGGTCTTTCATCAGCCCTGATCCTGAAAGGAGCAGATTCACAGAGCCCTCAGTGTATCACCAAATGAAGGAAGGATTGCCTGTAGAGATGGGTAGTCCTGAGTTTGGGAAATCTTCAGAGAAAGGATGGAGCAAATACTGTGTGTGATAAGCATAAGTGTACTGACTTTATTTATGTCTTTTTGGGCAGAGTCTGGATGGAAGAGAAAGGGATGACAGAGAACAGGTCCACTTCATCAGACTGGATGTGCTCAAAGGTGATAACAAAGGCTGAATGAACTTGGCTGCTGTTGTCCCCACCTGCAGCCAGAGGCTGAATTTGGCAATGACCTTCCTTGAGGAGATCTAAGTGCTGCTCCACAGCCAAGACTGCCAGCCCAGAAGAAATACTGTGAGTTTTCTATTAGCACAGTTGCTTCTTATAACTTTTTACAGTAAGGGTGGTGAGGCACTGGAACGGGTTGCCCAGAGATGTGGTGGATGCCCCAGCCCTGGACACTTCCACAACCAGGCTGGATCAAGCCCTGGGCAGCTTGACCTAGCTGTGCCTGTCTCTGTTCATTGCTGGGGATTTCGATGAGATGGCCTTTAAAGGTCCCTTCCAACTCTAAGGATTCTGTGTTTCTTTGTCCTATAGGCAAATCTTCCAAATATCAGGCAAGGAGGATGTGTGCCACTGTGCAGAAGGAGTAGGCTCACAGTGTGCTGGGTCACACTGTAGGGTCATGCCTGAAACTTAAGGAAGCTGACAAAGAGAAGGAAAAAAACACAACTCTCAGGGTTTGTAACAAAGCAAACTGAGGAAGTGCCAGGTTATTACGACACAGAAGCAGCTGAAAAGCAGTCAAAAAACTGATACTTGCAGTATCTAGAGAAGAGTTCACCCAAAACAGTGTTGGGTAGGGAGAACTGGAGACTGCATGTAGTTTTATAACAAAACAAAAATGGGTTCATACTGGTCACCTGCAAAAAACAAACAAAAAAACCAACCATAATGCAAATCTTAAGAAGTGCAAGCTGCAAGCCAAGCAACCTCAGAGGGGGTGGAGGTGGCTGCCCAGATTTCTTAGCACTGTGCTTTTATGAGCTGAACATTTCACTGAGTGTGTTTTCTTTCATATTTATTTTCACAGAATCAGCCTGATCTCATGGTCCAGGAATGAAACCCTGGCATGGAAGTGGCATATCTGCTAGTTAATGTCAACAGTTGATGTGCAGTTGGAGAGCAAACACGATTTCAGCTTGTGGTAAGAAGGGAACTGCAATTTGCTTTAATTCTAATTTCTTTGTGTCAAATGTATTAAGGGTCTTGTAAAATTGTGGAAGAATCTCATACTTGAAATATGAAAAGCAGAAAAAAAAAAAACACAAACCAACAATGTACAAGTACAAATTCTACAAGTACAAGCACAATGTAAAATGTGTCTAGTAACCAATAGCTCTCCTGTGCGGAAAATATTATAATAAAAGACTCCAGTGACTTGTCTACCACTCAACTACTGAGGAGGAGAAGAGAACGCTTTCTTTTTGCTATAGGGATGTCCATTCATGGTTAAAAGTGCCCCTTGATTTTAAAATAGGCACAGATAGATCATGTTGAGTGGGAACAAGTCCCTGTCCAGCTCTCACCAGCCATCTGTATATAACAAATTAACCCATGTGCTTTATTTTGCTCCATTCTTCTGGACAAAAGATCACAGGAGATCATGTTTCGAATGGTGATGGCCTAAATCTGGGAAGAACAGAGCACGGGATTATCACTGCTATAGGAAGGCAGTGCTCAGAACAACAGGAGTTAGCCCTGGGCTCCCAAGGGCAGTAATTAATGACAACCAGCACTGGCACAGCACTTCTGTGAGTCTCAGAGCAGAAACACCTGCAGCATATCCCACCCTGGCAGGGAAATGGAGCTGGTGACCTAACAATCTTTTCCACCTCCAACTTCTGGGTCTTTATGAATCGTCAGTCACACCTAGGTGTGATATCGCTATAAAATCCCAGTCACGTAAGAGAGCTGGCAGACAGCTCTGCTGTGCACCTCTGTGGTTTTATGGTTAGCTGTGTCCTAAATATTGAAAGGATGAAGTAGACTCTCAAGCATCAATGTTGACAGTTGCTTTCAGAGGTATTCAAACAAACAAAATCCAGTCCCATAGGCAGCAAAACCAGCTGCAGCTTGGGCTATAGCACAAATGTGACTTTTTTTACTTGAGAAGAAAGCAATTGCTGTTGAAACACCACCTGTGGTGGAGAGTGACTGAGGCAGCTCTCTTTTTCAAGAGGTTGACAAGGGCCTCTTTATAGACTCATAACACCATAGAAGGATTTTGATTGGAAAAGGCCTTCAAGGTCTTCAAAGCCCAACCTTCAACCTCACCTACCAAGTGCCACCACCGAACCATGGCCCTAGTACTGCAGGACATTCCTAGAGGAAACACAACTAGAAGTGCCAGCTCTCTATTTGGGTCAATGGAAGTGACTGACTATGGATTATGGGTAACATCTACCTGATCGCTGTCATCTTAACACTGGTGCAGAGCTCATTCTCTAATGCATTTTTTATATGGTATGTTGCAGTAGAAAAGTTTGTTTCTTTCCTTCCCCTCCTCCTCTTCAAAGGGCAAAGAAAACATGGGAAGCCATGTCTTCAAATCACACACCCATACTTCATCTCACTGTATAATCATCAGAAAAATCTGGTGGTGAGCTGTGTCTGTTTTGGCTGGAATTTGGAAGTAGTTTTAACAGTTTAAATCACGGTGAAGAAAAGGGTCACTCAATCCACAGAGCTGGAAAGCGGAACCACTTCTACCCTGAAGTATTTTAAACTACGTTTTGGTCCAGGTCCTGCTCCACTGTGTCCTCATGTTGGGAAAGTATATTCAGAGTTGACAGGGCTTTCCCAGGTGTTTTCTACAGGGACAGAGGGCAGAGAGTGCAGTTAATCATGAGTGCATTCAAGTGTCCTAAGGTCTTTGGGTGAAAGCTGTTAGAGACATTGAAAAAGTGTTTAATAATCACTGCCCCACGTCCTGAGCACAGGCTTTTTGGGTTCGCAGAAGTTCAAACACCTTTTAAGAAACGTAGGCCAAAATGGAAGCAGGCCAGAGCCATGTGGCAGTTCCCATGGCAATGGGGACGGGGTTGTGACAACTTGGTAAGATGCTGCTGCTCCACACCACAGCAGTTGCAAAGGTACTGTGTGCAGTTTCATATAGTTGACATAAAAAGTATTTATATATTTTGCAACTGTCTCTCTTTTACAGTTTCAATTGAAAGTTCGTATACAATAATCCTCAAGAGGATTCAGCGTTGGGTCTTCCAGCTGACTGTCAACAGGTCCTTTTCTTCCTTCTTTGCCATATGCATCCATAAAAACATACCAGACACATAAGGTACCTGTTTTTTTCAGAAAAAAAAAATATATGACTCAGAGTGACAAAGGAAAACCTAAAAAAAAAACCCAAAAGTTTTGTAACAACCTTTGAAAGTTGCAGTCTCATCTGAAAGAAAAAAATATAAATCTTTCCTTATTTTCATTTTCTTGTCTCTCCATTGTGTCCTTAGACTGTCCTTAGGGACAGTACTGAGGCATACATACACTGAATTCCACACAACAGGTCGTTATTGCACTGTATGGAGCACTAGCAAGGTAGATGTGAAACTCAAAAAAAACCAGAACAATCTTTTGCCAAAAGAAAGGAAAAGATTACATCCATTCCCTATAAAGAGAGACAATTGGAGAGCTGCCTCATGTAAACTTTGTTTTTAGAAAAGGGATAAGATCACTATAAATGAAACAGTCACACCTTCCTGTAACAACTTTGTGTTTTGTTTTGTTTTTAACCCCTACTTTAGGTCTATAGCTGTGAAATGCTTTTGGATTATGTAGAAATGTCGCTGAGGATTTTATTGCCTCTTGTTGTTTTGGTTAAGAGTTAATCAACCCATCATAGATGATAGAAGAAGAAGGGTTTATCTACAACTTCTGAAGTAGTTAGGAGGAATATGATTAAAAAAAAAATCCTAGTTCTCCAAGAAGTAGAAATTAATTAAGAGAGCGAATAAAAGAGCATTACTCTATGGAAACCAGTACACACACGAGGCCTCCACTGCATTTAAATACATAAGCACTTGCAAGTATCATAGATCTCCTCTATTTTGATCTGACTTACATACTATTTTACACCAACTGCACGTGCTTTTGGTATCTCTTTAGTGCAACAAGCACCTCAGCACAATGCTGAGCAACACTTCAGTGCTGCTTTTTTCTCCCACAAACCCATTAAGTGCTAAGAAGTTAATCATTAGCTGGCCAGTTGTGCACTGAGGCAGACTCCCTTCTTTGTTTTACGGTGTTATTAAATGCCTTTTTCTTTGAAATGCCGCATAAAAGTGATAGATGCCCTTTCTTTACAAGTCAGCCATCCAGGCAAGCTATGTTTTATATAAGTTGAGCCAACAAGAGCCCTCCTTGATTAAATATAGAAGTTTAGGGCAGATAAGGCTGAGCAATCCACTGCTGCAAGCCCAGGCTGCAAACAGGAGCTGGGGGGCTGGAGGGCACTGCTGCACCAGATTTCACCCAAGAATTATGGGGTGGGGACAGGATACAATGTGAAAAACAAATGAGGATGAGGCCAAATGGTCAGATATATTTGCAGTAGCACGACGGAAAGCTGTTGGCATTTCCCAAGGATGTTTCATGGTTTCGAAGGGTAGCTTGGCATGGTTACTGCCATGAAAATACACAGTCCTACACAGCAGATAAACGAACAGGAAGAACAAAAAGCAGAACTGAGCAAGACAGCAGAAAGTTCTCCTTCCCAAATCGCTAACTATTTTCTCCCAGCAGCAATGCTTCCCTACATTTGTGCTAACTGGCTTTTACAAGGTAAAAGTGGTGCTCAGGAGAATAATACTCACTTTGTTTGTCCCTGGTGGAAACACAAGGCTGTCAAGGCAGGGCTCAGCTAATGTATAATCTATATTTACATGTCAAAAAAAACCACCCTTATTTAGGCTCTTGATTTATAATCCCCAGTTTTCATAAAAGTCACTCATTCCCAGTGAAAGAATGCAGAGTAGATTTAGAGGATCTGCATTATGCCTTAAATCTTAATAGCATTTTTAAAGCACTTTTATGAGTCATCCTAAGAAACGCGTTCCCTCTATTTTCAAGACATTATTGTGTAAAAAACAGATCCAAATCTTTACCTTAAGAACAAGATTATTTTAGCCAACCATGCTGGCATCAACTGCTAAACACTCTCTCAGCAATGTCCTTATAAGCCTCTATTTCCAAGGTTTCACAGCTTGAATGTAAAATGCACTTTGCACTAAACTTGGACTGATAAGATCTCAACCTACATGAGCGATGAATTTGTTTTCACCATTATAGTCAAAATAATATAAATCTTTGGAGATAGCTGTAGGAAAGTGAAAAGTAAAGGGCCTGATGCTGCACCTTCCCTATGTCCCTCACACCACGTTCCTCTTTGCTTTGAGAATTCTCCTTGGAATACACAAAGCTCAGGTTCGATATAAAGCAGCAGCATCTGATCCCAAGTGCGTCCGTCACGTGCACACATACAGAAGTGCTGGCTGGGTATTAACAGTGCCACACCAACTCTTAAGCAACTCTCTTTAGAGCCAATATGCTTTAGATGGCAATTTAAATACGTTTTGAAAAAGTGAAGAGTTGAGTATCATAACATGGATTGGTACGGAAGCAATTGCTTAAACAGTTTTTTAGGAAGCCAAGCAGCAACTAGCTCACGCATACTATTATAAACTATAAATATGTATGCTCACCAATGAGATGTTTCAGGAGGACTGTTCCTGATGCCAAGTGCACCATTTAGGAGCAGTATCTGCAGAAATGAGTTTCCTCAGTGAATGACGACTGGTGAGTTTCCTCAGTGAATGACTAGCACGGAGATCTTTGTGAAGCATCTCTCCCCTTGTTAAAAAACATGCATCTTTGGGAAGAGTCTATGAGATCTGACTCCAACGGACAGAAACAACAGTGATGGGGTTCAAAGGACCTGTTTCAGAACCTGGAAAAGATGCAAGACACAAAACCAACGTCTCCATATCAATGTTTCTGGTACAGCTCTGCAAATTCCGTCTAAATATCATTTTGGTTAGATAATTTTTGCCATGAGAGTCTTCCAAATGACTTTTTTTGAGGTAGAAATGTGAACTTAACAGAACCCATGTTGTAGTTCAGACTAAATTTTCACATTTTATTTCGCTTCTTTATCCTGAGATTTTAGAGTGCTTTCTTTATGATGAAAGAAATCAAAAAGGTTTGATTTTTGTTTTCTTTTTTTTGTTTTGTTTTTAATGGTTTTCTAAGCTATGGTTATTTAACTTGAAAGAGCTCAAACTGAACGTGAAATACTTTTGTTACACGCAGCATTATTGAAAACCAGAATAAATATGTATCAGACACAACCGATAAAGGCAAATAACCTGGGAACAGCAAACGGTTGCAGTGAATTATAAATATGCTTTAAAGTATCCTGAATTGCATTTCAAAGCACTCAGAATATTATCCCAGTAAATAAATAAAAGTATTTAGCACAGATCCAGACTCGCAGCCTTGGTTCGTATGGAGAAACTCATCCACAGTAATGAGATTGCAAAGGTTAAGGCCATCCCCAAGTATGCATTTTTAGAATCTGCTCTTTTTCCCTTCTATGTTTTAAAATTAAATTTTTACATTAACAATCTCATTTTCTGTGGAAGAGAGTCTTTAAAACAGCCTCCATTTCCTACCTGGTTAATCTTTACAGATCAGATCCATCATAAATACAGACATTACTTTTTGGCAAACATTTGGATTTCTTCAGCAGTCTGTCTTTGGGTCTGAAAAGGAGGTCATTATTTTAGTGTCAATGTATAAACTGTAACCAAAATCTTCAAACCGTAAGGGTGACGGAGCACTGGCACGGGCTGCCCAGAGAGGTGGTGGATCTCCTTCTCTGGAGACATTCAAGGCTCTTCTGGACACCTACCTGTGCAACCTGGGCTGGGAGCTGCTTTGGCAGGGGGTTGAACTCGATGATCTCTGGAGGTCCCTTCCAACTCCTGCAATTCTGTGATATACCATCACATTGTGATATTAAAAAATACCTCTTCAAAGGCTTTCTTAATCAACAGCCATAACGACTCCTTAGGTGTTAATATTTCTGCCATGTTTTGTATACATACATGTCATTCCTAAGGCCACAAAAGAGGTCTGTGTCAGCAAGGAACGAAACTCAGAATTTCTACCTCCCATATTTCCACCAACAAACAGATACTGATATTTGTATATAATCTGTTAAGATAAATTCTAAAAGAAGAAAGAGAGAGAGAGAAGGAAGGAGAGAAAACAACCCCCAGGGATTTATCAGCAGAGCTCAAATTACTCCCAGGCATCCAGAATCAATAGTATGTACATACTTCTACAGGTACCAACATGAGACGTGATTATTCAGTATTTGGAGTTTTTGGCTTTGGTCAGTCGAACAGTCAAACAAGTGCTGAAATTGGAGCGTGTGAGGAGTCCCAGTGAAACATCAGGTGATTGCATGCCAAACACTTAAGGCTCTTCATACTGCTACTCCAGAGCGTGCTTTTGCTGCCATTCAGCTGCTTTCAGCTTTTAAAGTTAAAACACACCTCGAGCACAGTTTCAGTTCTTTGTCACGACACTGCAGCATGGGAGGTGACAAAAAAAACTCAGACTTCTCCTCTGCTGTCCCCAGTGCAGATCAGACAGCAACGTCCATGGCCAAGACTGAAACTCAGAGCAGGAAGCCCATGGGAAGTGTGTGTTTACGGCCTCTAAAAGCCCGATCTGCAATGGTGAAGGCAACAAAAGTTTTTAGGAAAGCTCCTGGAGTTTAGACATGGACTAGACTGCCAAAGCCCCATCTGGCACTACAAATCAGCTACTCTTTTATCCCACCCTACTCAACAGACACATCAAACAGGCAGCAGTAGAGCACCCTGCCAGGTAAGATCCCCTGTGAAATACTGCAAAGCAAAGCACGAGCAAGAATTCCTGTCTGCTGTCTTCACCAAGGGTCCAGCCAACTACTCTCTTTACCTCCCAGAAATAGTTATTATTAGATGGATTAGCTCCATTGATGAGGAGCTATCTCCTCCAAAACAGGAGGTCATCCAGTGACAAAGCACGGCCCTCAAAGACAGATGGTGGAGGGCCACATCTCACAGAAATGGAGGAGTGTCAAAGGCCACTGGTGCTTACATTTATCTCATGATTTCAAATAACCAGAGTCAAGTGCTGTAACATACCTGTACCAAAGCTTTTCCTCATCAGGTCAGAGGAGCAAGCTGCCCCAGAGGTTGTGCTGTCTCCACCCTGAGTGTTTCCAACATCAGACTGTACAAAACCCAGCTGCAGCTTCCAAATGACCATTGTAATGAAATATTGTATTTTCAAATGCATATTTTATAGAAGCAGGAAATGTTTTTCACTTTCATTCTTTCCACTAGCTCAGGAACATGCTTTTTCCCTCTTAACAAAAGCTTTTAGCAGTTGAGATGTATAATCTGCGTGGAGGAGTTTATGGCTGCACACGTTGTAATGCCTGGATGTCAGCTGAGACTCAAAAAGCAATGCCTTTTCAGCTGCACTAGAGAATGTACTTTATACAGACAGTGTACGTATTTAATGCAGACAGAAAATTATACTGTAGGACACCATGAGAAGCCAGCTGCTTACTCTGCTGCCCTAGGACAGTCAACCAATGCTGGTTCTTAGCATGTGTGTGCCTTTCTTTAAAAAAGCCTTGTCTGGTATAGGTTACAAAATCTGCCTTGGCATTTTTTTTTACTTCAGGATGCCAAACGACAAAGATATTATCACACATCATGTCAGTTTGGCTCTGTGATTTGATATGTGTCTTAGGCTAGATTTTTCTTCTTTGTCACACTCATGCTATCCAACTGGAGACTGTACACCAACCTCAGTAGACATGTCTACATGCTGACTCACTAAGTCACATATCTTTGGAAATGTATTAGCTGGAAGCTAAGGAGTTTTTCATTTAAGCATTGAACCTCTTGATCACTAAGAGCTGAACGTTCTCTTAGCAGGAGATAATTAGCAATGACAAGTAGAGGCAGGCTATCAGCTACAGACACTAAAATGCATATTACTTGTTGGAGCATGAGTTACTCTTGCTCTTGGATTGCATTATCTCATACATTCCTCTCTTGAAAGCTTCCTTTTAATAAGTATATACCACGTATGCCTTAAAGCTAGCACGCCCTCTTTGGCTTGATCCAGTTTGGAGTATGGTTAAACCACTTCAGAGAAAACTTCTGGAGATGATGAGAATAGTATTGGCTAACGCCTTGTGCTCCTGACCTTCATTTCATATCCCAGTGCTGGCTCAAAGTCTGTTGATCTGGTTACAGGATCACAAGCAGATGTTGCCAAAGTCTTTCCTGATTTACTGAGTCAGCAACTCAAGGTGTAATAAGGTGTAAGCCTGACTCTCCATCCCAACTGCTGAAGGAAATGGGGGGAGAGAGAGAAAGAGGCCAGAAAGGGGAACTTCAGTAAGGAAGGACAAGAACTTGGGAATTCTGAAAAATCATTCAATTCAGAAAACCAAATGTTATCTGTGGATTCCCACTCCCTCCCCTCCCCCCCCCCCCCCCCTCAAAAAAATATACACAACTGGACAGCAAAAACTTCAGGCGATGTACTTACTTGGTGGTCAGGTGTTGACAGGAACATGGGACTGCCAGGCTGCCCACTTGTCTTTGTTGTCTTCACCTGACTGAGTTGCATCCTAATCAAGACAATCTCAGTCATAAGATCTGCTTTTGGAATCAGATGCATTGCTATGAATAAAAAAAAAAAACAGTCCAAATAAACTGCATTTTCTTATGAAAATGAAATATTTTATTTAGCTTTCACCTGCTGTCCTGCCCACTCCAGCTGAGGGTTACAGAAGAGAAGACTCTCCCCAGGGACCATAAGATCTCAACCGAAATGCAGGCTCACAGATTGATCAGAAGTTATGAATTGTTTCCAGCACATAATGTTAAAGGTATTACCTTGTATTGAAACGTGAATTGAACATCCATTTTAAGCACTGATACCCATTAGAAGGATAACAGATCACATTATTGTTTATGCCTAGAGAGACCGTCAGAATGGGCTGCTAAGGACAGGTTGGAGTGATTACTTTCTATTTATTAGAAGCATGGGACATGTTCTAAGTGTAGCCTAGTCTAGACTTTTCTGCTTTAGGTAATATGGCTGATATCACAAACTGCTTGATGAGAGTCTTTACTGAAAGAATCACTGCTGTGGGATGTTAAAAAATGATTTTCGGGAGCTGAAATATGATCACAATGAAAATCTCAGCTCAGCTCTCAGACAAGCATGGGTAAAATAATGCCTTCCTGAGGGCACGTCTAAGTGGGGAGGAACCAGCTACCCTTTGGCAAAACTCAAATGCAGTGCTTCAGTGGGGGGGGGTTTCACACCCCACTGTGCCCACGGCACATGGGCAGCGAGCCAGTGGGGCCTGGGGAGCTGGGTGAGCAGCACAGCTCCTCCAACCCACATCAAATATCCAGTGCCACTCGGGTGAGGCCTGGCCAGTGCCCAGCATCCCTCCGCTGGATCTGCCACGCAGAGATGCCCTCAGCTGGGCTCTAATAAATGGCAAGGAGCTGAAGCCAGAATGATTCAAGCTGGAAATGCAGCACTACTGCTTTTTTTGTGGGATTTTTTTTCTTCAGTGATTTCAAATAAGGATCTAAATCTGCATTGGGTATCTTTATAAAAGATGACCTCCTGCTTCACCAGCAACCATGGGGCAGATGGAGAAACACAGTGACCTTAAGAATTTATGCATATCAAATATGAACTTCATTTCCATCGTTTCCCACTGTCCAGAGATGTCAGAGATCAGTTTAATTGCGTAGACTGTCAAGACTCCCTGGGAATTATGTGTATTTTTTTTTCCTATCTCTCTCAGACAGAATCCATCTTCACTCTGAATAATTACTGCCAAAGCTGAATCAGAAACTGCCAAAGTTGCAGGAAGGAATCCAACATTTTTTCTACAATGATTCAAAGCAAATATGAATTCCCTTCCCTTTCCTTTTTCCTTTCCCTTCCTTCCACCACAATCCTTTTCACTTCATTCCCTTTGAATAACTTACCATGAATGCATTTCTTGAGGGATGGGTACACAAGAAATCTTTGGGCAAATCCTCAGCTGTAGCAGCAACGCTACACTCAGTTGCATCCTGAAGATGCACCACAGTGGATGAAAAAAGCTCTCTTGGAGATTATTCACTTTAAATGAATGCTACTGTTCCCATCAGCTATCTCAGCTTAAAGATTTGAGTTACTGAGTCAGGGGACAGAACAATGGTATGGGATTGAGGCCAAGCAATTAACTCTTCCCTCAACTTCATTACCGAATCCTGAACTGCAATTCCACAGAGAACCTGTAACAGCCTGATTCAGATCAAAGCCCCCACTTTTTAAATAATGAAAAGTTTGGAAAATAAAATTAAAGAGCAGCCTACGATTTGCACACAGAAATTTTATAAAAACCACAAAATCAAAAGGCCTTAATTGAGGCCTTTCAACCCAACCAAGTATTCATTCTGAGATAATTACTGCCATAAAACCCTCTGCCACAGAGGCACTGCCTAGAAAACCATCTTTGAATTGCACATGGAACTTAAGGAAAGAGCTGGTTGGGATGAAACCCTGCTGAGACCTGAAAAGAAGGGAAAGCTCTGGGGGAACCAAGCCTTCAGTGCAAGTCATTCCTCAGTGAAAACATTTAATCATTGAGAAAACTCTAGAACAAGAAAAGACTGGGGAAGATTTGCCAGCGGCAAACCAGGTTCTCCTATAAGTAAGAAACAAATAGCACTGTACGTCAGGTTAAATGCTATGAGTAACATCAGATGGGATCTTGAAGAACAGATGAGTCAGCAGCCAGCAATGCAACAGATGAAAACCAGAATTAAATTGTCTCTAACTCATGGTGCATGAAGTGCTACAATAAAAGAAATGGGAAGGTCTTCTGCTGGCATTGCTCTGTTCTATCAAGCTACAATAGGCTCTGAGGTGCACAACAGTATAACTGTCACTGTCCTTTGTTCCAGCCCTGCCTGTTTTGGCACCTCACCAAAGATGAAAGCAACTCCTGGAGCAATGTAGTGCTCAGTGCCTGCCATAGTCCTGCCTCAGGAATAGAGGTTTGGTTTTGTGGTGGTCAGCCAATATCTGAAATGATAGAACTTCTGGACTGGAAGGGATCCAACAGGACCACCAAGTCCAAGTCACGCTCACTCTCAACGTACTGATTAAGAAGCTTTAGACTGACAAACAAATACACTTACAAAGTTATCCAAAATGACTATTGATTATTATTCCTAGGGACTTTCAGATAAAATGGCTTTAATATAACTATTACTGAAAGTTCTGTATGGCAGAGAGCTGTACTCAACAGGAACTATTTTTGTCCATGTAGATATATTATGCAATGGTTGCATAACTGGTCAGATACCTCTACAAACAAAATTGAAAATTTGAAATAAAACAACTACAGCCCTCCTATTTTCTGATAAAGTCAACAATTTACTTTAAAAGACAGTTATGTAGTTAATATACAAAGAGGCATCCCTCTGAATATTACATTTGGTTGCTATGAAAATATTCTTGCTATAGTAAGGCCAAAAAATACAATCTATTTTTAGGGTTTTATTGAGTTTTTTTTTTGCCCTTTGCAATATTGCTATCAGTGTTCTGCATATTATATGGGTGGGTCCTGAACTGGTGCAGCCCAGCCCTTTGCCTTGGCTTTGTTGCTGGGATCACAGCAGAAGCTGAGAGAAGGAAGTTCATTCCTTAGACCTTTTTACAAGATGAATCTGTGAACCCAAGACAGCTTTAGGAAAGAGCTCCCCTGACATCATCTATTTACATCATCTTTGTTTATCCAAGCAATTTATTATTCTCCTGGGGTGCAACTTCTGTCAGTCTGAGCTGGCTTCAGTCTAGATGTGCAAGTGAGAGATTCAGCAACGCTCATCGCATCTCACTGCCCCAAGGTCGTGGGCAAACAAGTACAAAGTGAGCACCACCACAAAAAGAGGAGGCAGAACAGACTTCAGAAGCAGGGCAGGGGGTGCCTGGGTGAGTGGGCATGGGGGAGATGGGCTGAGGTTAGACTATTAACAATTAGTTTATAATTAACAATTTGTTTATAACAATTATACCAACCTTAACAATTCTGTGATTCTGTGATTCCCTCCTTAGCAGACACTAGGTGGGATCCCAGAGAGAACTGGAAGTTAGGATGTGGTCAATGCAAAAAGGATCACAAGCTCCTCTTATCTAACCACTTCTTCCATCCCTAGATTTAGGGTGTGAGGATGGCATAAGCTCCTTGAAGATCATAGAACGGTTTGGGTTGGAAAGGACCTTTAAGATCACGTAGTTCCAACCCCCTGCTGTAGGCAGGGACACCTCCCTCTAGTCCAGGTTGCTCACAGCCTCACCCAGCCTGGCCTTGAGTGCTTCCAGGGAAGGGGCACCCACAACCTCTCTGGGCATCCTGTTCCAGTGGCTGTGACAATGATTTCAACATCAGAGCCCTGACTGTCTCACAGCTTTCTACCACGTTAGCTGAAGAACTCCATCTAGTAAGCAAGATGTTTCATGTTAATGACAAGTTTCCCCTTGGCCACCAACCACTGAAAACTCCACGTGGTCCAAAGAAACCATGTCCCTTGGCAAGCTGGGTCTCAGAACCACCATAGACTCTCATCACTGGCAATAAGTATTAGATGCTTCTACCAAAAGAATAAATCTGTTTCTCTATTGATTGGCAGCTGAACATGCAGGGATGGATTCCTGCTGAAATGCTCTGCACTCATAACTGTCTCAGGTAGGGCTGGAAGCATCCCTACCTGTCTGCAGGTTGTGTGGGTTCTCTCCAAAGTGGATAATACCATGTAGCCAGGAGACACGGAGCACGAGTTAGGAAGCTCTAGAAACAGAACCACAACAACATTAATAATAGATTAATTACACATATCTGATGTCCAAAACACATGGGTGCCTTTGGCCACTTTGTGCTTCCAATGCTTTTTGCTTACTTAAAAACACTCACATCATACTGAAACTCACAGCCAGCTGTTCACTGAGCACCAGAAACACCCATTCCAGCAGTGCTGAGGTACGTAAATCCGAAAACTGACAGAGAGAACTTCTGTTGTAAATTTCTCGTGCTCCTTTCTTCCTCCCTCACACGCAACATCAGCTACTGTGATCCTCAGTGCCTCGCAGGAGCACTGCCAGCAATTTGCCATGGGTTACTGGGATAAGAATCCTCCAATCCTCCAGACCAATGCAGAAACAGACTACGTTTAACACCTGAGCAGAGGACACACTTTCTGTGCTTGGTATTTTGTAGGAAGCAAAATCTTCCCTTTGTTGTAAATAATGAATGATTGAGAAACAGTCTTTTGACAGAGAAATAAACTGAACTAGGCTTAGCCACAGCCAGCCACCTGACTGTAAGCCTGTCTGCATTACAGGCAAGCTAACACTTAAAATTGTACTTATCATGCATTTTAAGCATTTACTCATCAAACCAAAGCAGATTTCAAGCGAGGGTTAGCCTAGTGCTGAAGACTAACCCCATCTCAAACTTCTAATTGCATTGTAAGAATCCTGGAGGCCCTCAATCTCCTTCTTCCTGAGCAGCCTGCAGCCACTCTTAAATCGCACTGAAACCTGCTTGCTCCTGCTTGGCTGGTCCCTTAGGGTTGCCCTACTTCGACTACAGAATGAGTGGGAAAATGCAGACAGCCCTGGGGTTGCATCCTATCGCTAGGTGAGTGCCTGAGCCCATTCCCTGAGCTCTGCTGCCCTCTCCTGCATGAACTGGAAACTGATGGGTTGGGAAATAACGGGCGGTTTCAGTACCGAATTCTTGTGGCTTTCACGGGGGACTCTGTGATACCGTGAGTTGGGGGGGTTGACGACGGGAGTTGGAGGATGAGGGAAAACAAAGCTGAGAAGGGAAAGTGATCATAGAATCGCTCAGGTTGGAAAAGACCTTAAAGATCATCGAGTCGAACCACGACCTAACCATACTGCCCTCATCTAACAGCCCTCTGCTAAACCATGCCCCTGAGCACCACATCCAAACGGTATTTAAGCACATCCAGGGATGGTGACTGCACCACCCCCCTGCGGAGCCCATCCCAGTGCTTAACGACCCTTTCTGTAAAGAAATGTTTCCTGATATCCAACCTAAACTTACCCTGGTGCAACTTAAGGCCATTTCCCCTCGTTCTGCCACCGGTGAGAAGAGCCCAACCCCGCTCCCGCTGTAAGCACCTTTCAGATACTGGAAGAGAGCAGTAAGGTCTCCCCTCAGCCTCCTTTTCTCCAGACCAAACAGCCCCACTTCCTTCAGTCTCTCCCTGTAGGGCGTATTCCCCAAGCTTCTGAGTGGAGAGAGGGGAAATACAATAATAGAAAATAATCATCATCACAATAGAACATGCATCCAGACACCAGTCTGTATTTGTGAGGGAGGCATCCAGTGAGACAACATAAAAGCAGGTTTGCTTATCCGGGTTGCCTACTCGCAGTGATCACCTCGTGTGCTGGGTGTTTGGAGGCATAATGCCACGAAGAGGTGGAATTCCAGAGAAAAACAAACATTGATCAAACTTCATTAAAACAAACAAACAAACAATGAAAATGTGGCAGAATCAGAAAGAGAAGAATGCCCCTGGCCCATTGTTTGGTGGTGAGGAATTTGCCTGCAAAGCAGTCAGAAAGGACCAACAGATGACTCCAGCTGGCTTCGAAGAACGTCTCTGGGCTTTTTGATGAGATGGTTGTGGTATGAAATAATGATATAAAAGCTATATGTTAGCCCAGTCCTACTGGGAGCAAAAGCTGCTACCTGAAAATATCGCCTTCTGGACTGGGTGATCACTGACAAATGACCTCGCCGCTCAATCCTGGTGTTGGGAAGGCTGCTTTCTCTTGCCACGCATTCATCTGCCTCTCAGCTTGGCTTTAATCAAAACCAGGCCTAAGTAGGGAGAGTGGAAAAACAAAGCAGATGCTGAGGTAAACCACAGAACAGAGCTGGAAGAAACTCATAAGGAAAAGTCTCTCTGACGATAAAGTATTCAAGAACTACTTTTCTAAAGGGAAGGGAGGAGGAAAATATTTTTTCCCCTTTGTAGCTGTGTCTGCCTTCCTCTGCTAAACATAGGGAAAAGGAGCCATCTTACTGCAGTACTTTTCTGCAGCCCCTGTTGACAAGCTGTGTAACTCAGAAATAGCACAAACCAAAGCTGATAATTCGCTGTAGAGTGCTCAGGCTGTGGAATGAACGCTTCTTTTTTGGGACAACACGAATATTCCAGGACGTTTTTGCTGCCTGGTCACCCAGTTGTTGTCTTCCCAACTCAGGACAACTTTCTTTGTTCACATGGGCTGAGGAGACACTGAAAAGTTCAGAGCTCTCATTGCAGGAGCTGGAAGCATACTGGTAGCTGTGAAATTGATTCTATCAACAAAAGCAGTTCCTGATCAGGTGGATAGCAAAGCTCATTTTCTGTTCTGCCAACATCTGTCCATCCATTAGGGAAGCTGGGCTTGAAAAGAGCAAAGACAATTTGTGCTCAGGCCCCAAGAACTGCACCGTGTTCAAACCTTCCATTCTGCTTCAAAAACAAAATTCATTTCAGGCCTCACCTTTCTGGAAAGTCAAGAATTAATAGTCAGTTGGATATAGTTGGATATTCTATTAAAAGCTGTGTGTCTGTTAAAATGGCACAGGGTAAATGCAAGAAAAGTCTCATATGCATTACATAGAGCCTCCTTCTCTCACATTATCAGAAAGTCATAAACGGATCAGTGAAAGCAATGCAACTCACAGTATCATCTGAAACTGGATGCCCAACTTAACGATACTGCTTGGATTAACAAAGCCACAAAGTGTGCTTTTAAGTTGCATAGAACCGTTACAGTTTGAAGGGCCACTCTGATCATCCATTCCATCAACCCACATCTCTGACCACTCACACCGTGTGAAAAATCCCACAGGGTAAGACCTAACACCACCAAGGCAAGATTAATTACATTTCTCATCTGATTTTTCGGGCTGTTAAGATAGAGACATTAGGTACCTCTTCTCACTACTGCCTGTGCTGCAGATTCACCAGATAGATGATGTGCCACGTCCAGCACACGATGCTGCATGCCAACACTTAACAAAATCAGCAGTTTCCTTTTTAATTGTGCTTGAAATCGCTGCCTTCCAATGAAAGCAGCGGAGATAAACAGGAAACAGCATGGCTGCGACTCCTAGTTCTAAGGAGAAACTCAACAACTCACCGTAAAGAAGCCACAATTTGGATACAGATGGATCAGTATCAGCCTGACTGCAGAATCTTAAGACACTGCTCAGATCTACAGATAGATATTTTTTTCCACTGAACCAATGAATTATTTTATTGGCTGCTTTATTATCAAAATTGAGCTGAATTCTTCAGAGAAAATTAAAATAAAGACAGAAATCAAGACTGTACCCTTTGCCAAAGGGTTGTGGTTTTATCATAATCCGGGTTTGGGCCGGCGCTCAAACCCACGTAGCCATGGAGAATCTGTGACTGTCACTGGGACCAATAGGGAAATTGTGACAAATACATTTGAAGGACGATCACTTCCTCCTCTAAAACCAGCCACAGAAGTTTCATGAGGGAACAGCACATGGTATTCTGCATCTTCACGCTTAGAAGCGAATAGAAACACATTCAACCCCAGAGGCCCAACAACAAACTGTCCCATGTAATGTGCCAACGTTTAAGTGTGCTTACATTAAGTCTCAGGAGTCCCTGTGCCACAGCACTGCTATTGAAAACAAGCAAAGGAACTGAGGAGTGCTGCTGTAGTCAATGCAAGCCTGAATTCAGCCCACTGGTAACAACTGTTCATTTTGCTTTGTTGCTCACCAGTTTAATACTTAAGGCAATTTTCACTGTATACTCATTTTCCCAAGCAACTATGAAAGTATCATGCATAAGACACCCAACATCTTTAATGATGTATGTAAGCTGTGGGAGGATCTACGTAAGATACATTACCTTATCTATATAAAACATTCACTTTCAGAGCAAAGAAACATTTTCTATTTGTATAAAAACCATTATTGTTGAAAATTCTAAGCTGTGTGCCCTCAGAAATGCTATGCTGGATTTTAATTAAAAGGTTTACAGAGCTGTAGAGAGGTCATGAGGAGAGTGCTCCTCTAGGAAGGAAGGTGGAATATGCATTTACAAATATCCAGCCATAGGAATCAAAGACACAATTACTTTAGTAGAAAAGTCAAGAATTACATTCAGATGGGAAACTGCACGATACAATTCTTCCTACTACTGCATATTAACTTCAGCAGCTCCAGCAACTTCTCCTAAATAATTAATGTTTTCAACTAAGGGTTATTTTAACATACCACAGTCTCCAACTTGCAAGTGCAACACAACATGAGCATCCACTCTTCAGTTGCAAAATCCATCAGACGATCAGTAATAAATAGAAAAGACACTTCTATCATGAGGAAGAATAATGAAAACAAACACATCAGCACTGCAATACTGTGGGAAGCTGTTCTGATCCTGCTGAAACATTGGCACGAAAAGGAAGATGCTGTCAGTACCATCCTTAACTATATGGATCACAAGATGTGTGACCATATAAAGTAATGAAAAAGAAACCAACATTTTTGGCTTCATCAGTGTTTTTTTTTCCACCTCTTAATTAAAAAGACACATTGAAATACCTTACAAAATAGTTACTGTGGAGAGAGCATTAGCATCCTCATGAACATGCTGTAGGAGCCCACCTTACTGCTTTCTGAGGTAGGATTATTTTCCCATCCTTTGATCCCACTGAACAGTCAAGGCAGAATTTGGTCCTTAAGGTGTGCAGGCAGCGTTCAATTAAGAGTAACATGGAACATAACAGTACCTTAACTGAAAAAGAAGACATGTCAAGGGTTTCAGGAATGCCAGGAATCTTTTGTGAAGAATCCTGTCACAGATTCCATTCCAGCCTGGTATGAAAATGACAATAATTGGAACTCATGTAAAATAACAGCAATTTTAAAGAGAAAATTCAGATCTGAAAAAAACGTAACTTTCCAGGAAAGATCTATGTATGTTTTGTGATCTATATTTATTCTTTACATAAATTTGTATTTTTATAGTACAGGCTGAATCATTTATACATATAATTACAACAGCAGTGAAGAACTATAAAGATTTGATTTTTAGAAGCAAATGGAGTAGACTTTTACACAGGTACAGAACGCTTCCAGCATTTTGCTAACTTTAATTTCTGCTACAGTTGAAAAAGTTGAAAATATCCTTGTGTAATTTTACCACAGCCTTCTTTTCCTCTCTCTTGACAATGAAGACAATTTAAGAATAAACAAAACAGTTCTTAAACCTGCCTCCTCACACATCTAACATTATCTGCTCAAATCACACATGAGCTGTTACAGTGACTCAAGAGAAAACTCATTTTCACACAGGGGAATATCAATCTGATGGACAATCCAGTTTGATAGAAAAACTCCTCTCTGCAGTAAATGTAGAATTGTTACTCTTCTGCCACTTCCCCTTTAGGCTGTTTGAGCTCTACCAATAAATCTTTACCAGCTTCTCCTGCTTTTGAGGCAAAGAAAATAGCTCCTTGCCTAAAGCCCAGGAGCTTTAAGCTCCGGGCATAATCTGTATAGACAGCATGGATCAGTTTATGTAAATGAAGCATTAAGGAAGACACACATGAAAAGCAAAATGAAAACATAAGACCCCATTTTCTAAACTCACTCCATAGCACTCCCAAGCTGAAAATGGTGAACACTGCTGCTAAATGTTCTAATCCAAACAAACACCAAAAAATCGTGCTGCTTTAAATTCTACTACTGAATGCATAGCAGCGTTTACCAGGCTATACATGAAGTGCTGTAAATTGAGACAGAGGTATAAGATAGGTATAAGAAGGTATAGGTATAAGAAGGTATAAGGTTCCAGATAATACACAGTAATATCACACCAAAACGTGTGAAAGAAACTGGGAGAGCACATGGTTGCTAGTTTGATGTGTCTGACATTACCTCCATAATGGGACTGTGGGTTTTTTTCATTTACAAGGAGCCATCACCTTCACTTGTTTTCACTGTCTCAGAACTGAAACCTTCACATAGGATTTCAGTCAGTGACAGCACGCTGTCAATGCAGGGCTGTCAAACCATTGACCTTGCCACACAGTTGAAGTAACAACTTCTGAGTTCTGTACAGAACAGCTTCCCATCTGTACTTCTATTTTTTATTTTTCACTTTTTTTGTTTGCTTCCCAGTGCCACTGAGCTCACTTATCAGGAGAAAGTTTTATGTATCTATGCAAATGATTCCTTTATAGTTATTTCCTCACGCCTCCTTCAAGTACCCATCCCAGAAAACAAAAGTAGAATCTTCTATTCCCTTGCAGGCTAGTTAACCTAACACTGACTCACACAGAACTGTAAATAAATAGCACAGATGCACAGACAGGATTTCAGAAAAAGGATATTTGTATCATCGTTGACTTCTAATGCCCCATACTTCAAACAAGCTTCAACAAATAAAGCTGCTCTGTCGAAGTATCTCATGCTGCAAAATGGGGGGAAAATTATTTGTTAGCACAGGAAAACAGAAAAATATTCAACACTGCATCAAAACACCTGCACACAGACTTCCTAAAAATTGGCATGTAGCTCCTGAGTGGCAGATCTCTGCACTCACAGCTGAACAGGGCTTCTGAACATCACTGGGGTTAAACAATATCACCACTGAGCTGTCACCATGGCACACATTCACACTCCTACATCACACACACAACACAGACTGAAACAGAAACAAATGTCTAAAATTAAATTGCAGTCCCTCCTCCTTCCCCCTTGACTTCTGTGCTTCGGACAAGATAAAACACAGATGATGCTGTTTCAGTTTTACCTGTGCAACATCTCTGCAACTTTTGTGAAGCATCCAAGGGACAAGAGGACAAGAATGGCTTTGGACTTCTGGTTGATTTGTGGAGAGCAAAGATGATCCACCCAACGCTTCAGCACATCAGCACATTCCTCTGAGTTCAAGCGAACCTATGGGAGAGGGAAAAATGGATCATGAATTCTAACTAAACAGAGCTTTCTTTCACTTCTTCCAGTCCTTTGGGCAGAAGGAAAAGCATCTCAAATTACCAATTTCATTTCAAAAAGCATCCTAATCCTTTCAGCAAATACAGTAAAGAAAAGAAGAATTACATAGATATATCAGAAGTCCACTCAGGTCACTTAAATGTGCTAAACTTCTTTTTGTTTTTAATAAGACTTTAGTAAAGCCTCGAGTATCTTTATTCTTTAATGAAGGCTGAAGGAAAATACATCTTTATTTTTTCATAAAGGTGGGAACGATCCATTTAGAAAATCTGATAAAGTCTTTTCCCATACTTACTGCAGAAGAAACTGACTCACCCAAAAATAATGCTGACTCTCATATGCAATTTAATCTAGAACGTTAATGCTAAGGCTAGGTACTTTTATAGGTATATAATTGTATAATGTGTACATACAGAAACCAAAGTTGGTGCTAATGTAGTTGGTGCTAATGTTAAAATCAGTGCAGAGCTCCATGTGCTAAGTCATTGCTGAATTATTTATCCACTTCCAGGAATAGGTTTCTGTAGTTCACAGTGAATTCTCTGTTGCTGCAACTACAGACAATTTCATAAATTGAAGTTAGAAAACTCATATTCCAACTGTTTTTAAGGCCCAATCATTTGGATGACCAGGGCAGACCTCTGTAGTTAAAAGGCTGAAGTACCTGTGAGTGCTAGCTAAACAGATTGCCTTGTTACAGCTTACAGTGTGGACAGAACAGATATTATTATCATGTTGACACTTCAGTTTTTTTAATTTTGGAGATCTTAATAATGCTCTTCATACCCAGGTCATCTACGTTAGGACAACGAAAGCAGAGAAACTGCATACCTTTGCAAGCCATGCTGCACGATTCCATTCACCATAAGTCTGCAAGTAGCGACAAGCATCAGCAGCCTTATCTATCAGACACAGCAACTGAACACCCTCTGGAAAATAGGAAATTAGAATATATAATAAGGAAAGAAGTGCTACTATATAACTGTGAGCAGATCATTCACCACCAGAAAAAAGGATCTTTATTAAGTATACTCCTTCCTAGCATTCCTTCATTTTATATATGCTACAGAAAAGGACTTATTCCACTCCCAGTGGCATTATGAGCATTCATAATGATCAGAATTCCTAATTTACAAGCAAACAGAAAATTCAAGTCCCATTTTACCTGAGAGCTTCCCATTAGCTATCATGTTGGTTGCTACCAGCTTGATGGTGCTCTGAGATGGACCTGATGATGTGACAGTTGTTACCAAGCAAGCTTTGAGCGAATCGCAGTAGTAATGTGCATTCTCTGAACTTGTTTCTAACAGCAGCTGTACTGCTCTGTCAGTCTGACAAGATAAAAAAAATACAGCTTTGACTTCAACTCATTCTCTCTTAAACAGAAGTCTAACTTTTTTTTAACCCTTTTTATGACATGGAACAAATAACAATGGAAGTTAATCAAAAGCAGACTGGAGAAACACATGGCAGGGTAGTAATGACTATAGCTCTACTTCAGTACTGCATCCTTAGGATAGCATTCATCATGAACATAATGCTTAACTGCAGCCTAGGAGTTCTACTCAGGGCAGAAGAAAAGTTTAATTCAGAACATTTATTTCCTTGTTTACAGACTCTTAGTAAAGTTATCAATGGAAGAGAAGCACTTAAAATAAGCAGAGGAGTAATATAATCATAAAGATATTGAATCTGGCCAGGATCTCAAGGGCTGATTGAATAGCCAATACAGTGACACAAAGGAGAAATTAATCTGTTTAAATGTTTGGCATCTCAAGAAAGAAGACAGCCATCAACTCTACAGTGGCTTCTCAACAGCTGAACCAGGGAGGCTCGCACACCAGTTACCCACACCTGTAATGAATGGAATGAACTACCACCAGCACACCACCTCTGCCTCTTCACTATCATGAGGTATTACAGAGGTCTGTTTGGTGAGGTCGATCAAGCTGACAGCTTACAGAAATAATGAAAAGCCCCATTTAATAGCTATTAAAATGCAGCACAGTGGTTTAATAAACTGGCATTTACAGATCACCCTCAGACAGCACAGACTAAATATTTATGCCATCTTTTACATATATTTGCTGACATGCTCAAACACACAGTGGTACAGAAGTCATTTAGATTCAAATTATTCATATCAGGGTCTCAGTAAGCAGCTCTCTACAGTGTTTCACTGCTCAGTACAGACCTGACAGATTAGAGACACTGCAGAGAAAGCTTAGACAAGCCTATTATTACCCAAAATGAGAGTACTGTGTGCAGACAGAGTTAGACCAAAGATACTATCATTTAGATTTTTGAGTAATTCAAAAAGTAATTTTCCTTTTCTACTCCCAGGGATATGAGGAAAGGTCTTTATAAGGTTCCCATGAAAATTATACATGAATTATAAAATAGCATGTAATTACATGGAGGCTGATGCATAATAATGCATTAAGACAGCAAAAGCTACGTAATGGGATGAAACAACATGAGATAAAACAAACATAACTTCAGTTAAATAGGGTAGGAATATAAAACAGACAAAGAAAAAGGATAAAAAGTTCAAATATTACCAACAAACCTGGCCCAAGAGAAGAAGCTGGTCAGCACATTTTCTGGTATGATCATATGTTGATCTCTTCACTTCCTGGAGATTTACCCTTTCAAGTTGGAATTTCTGCACAAAGAAGAATTAGCAAGAATGTAAGATTAAGAGAAGAGGGAGAAACAAGCAATAAAAAAAACAAGGAAATATTTTTGGAATTCCACAAACTCCCTATTTGAACAACAGGGAATGATTTAAATCAGAGTTGCACGTTTACAACAGAAGTTAAAATACATCTTAGGGCTTTCCTCTGCATTATTTTTAACTCTTGGAATACCTGAAAGTAATGATGTTCACACAGTATGTCATAGCATATATCCAATGGATTAACCAGCTGTTCTTGAAGCATAACAGCATCTGTTGGTTTAGCAGGTTTTTCCTGAGATAAACTGTGCAAATAGTGGGCAGCAATGGTCCAGAAATGCAGTTCAGACTCATCCCCATACAGTCTGAGAAAATAGAATTCAGCATGAGAAACAACACTGCATTTTTTTAAGATAGAAACATTATAAATTCAATGTCCTTTTACAAAGAAGCTGCATTATTGTGGGCACAATTTTGCAATGCCAATAGGACAAATCACAAGAAAAGATTTCAGAATGATATTCAGAAAGATAGGTAAGAGGTTGGCCAAAAGACTTTTAGAAGAGCAAATAAATTCACTGAACGTAGTGGAATAATTTATTTATAAATAGTGGAGTAATTTATTTTTAATTATAATTTTACACCTAATTAACAATGTTGTTTAAAAGAAAGCTGCTAAGAACTGCTTGAAAACACATCTATGGATACAGATAGATGTAGACCACCACCAAAAAAAAAAAGAGAAATAAAAAATAGGCCCTCTCTTGTTTACATATAATCTAGTTTATGTTGTGAAGTTCTGAATTATGTCTTGGGGTGCTCTACATGTTATGCTCAATACATCAGAGCAGAAGTGCATTTATGAAATCACCACGAAGACTGAAGGAGGATCTGTATATGCAGTAAGCAAACAAACTCTCAGTTATGTAACATTTTCGTTTTCAATCCTGAAAACCCTCTAATAGACAGCAAAGTACTTCAGCAGTTGCACTGTGGTAACACAGAACTAGCTCACACCTAAATTTTAACATATTGACATGCATTAAGTGGATCAGGATTGTATTCAGAAATGTTTCATACAGTTATCTGAATATCTGCTACCTGGCAACTAGGAGACATCTTTGCAAAAGAGTAAACTCTGGATCAAGCAGGAGTTTCTTGATGTCACTGCAAAAAGAGAAATCTGTAAGAAATCAAGAGAGTGCTGTGCAAGATTTTTGTTAGCATATATTATCTAACAAATATAAAGGAAAAATCAAAACAAAAAATAGACAACTGCTTTTCACTACTGAAAACAATGTATATCAGAATAATTGCAACAAGCCATTAATGCCATAGACTAATAGCCATGAGCAACTTACTCTACCTGTTTAATACCAAAAGTGAGTCTGTCAGGAACACCTTATTCTTGCAATACAGAAAACAACCACAAGGGTGTATACAATGCTGTAATTCAGCCTGCACTGATTCTACAAAGCACAAAATTAATTCAATTACAGATAATTACATAATTACACAGTGCACGAAGTGAAAGCTTCTATATATTTTTCAAAGTGGCTAAAAATACTCAACTTTATTTTTTCCATCCTCCTAAGTGAAGAGAAAAAACAAGAAAAATGGAAAAGCTTCAAACCTAATTGCCACAATTCAAGCAGAATGCCAAAAACCTTTTTTCTTTGTAAGCACTGTAATCTTTCGTCGGCCGACACTACTACAGTGTTAAACCTTCAGTGCTGACTTCCCTCAGACTTTACATAGACAAAACAACAATTTTGACTGGTGGGTCAATATTTAACAAACTACTTTGAGATATTCTGCCTATATTAAACAATTTTTTTTTTGTATTTTTGTTTATTTTTTAATGAGAGAATATTACTTTTTTTCCCCTCCCTCTCTCTCTGAATTTACTACCTTACTAAATCATTAATGGGAAACCTCTTACTTTGACAGTGAATTCAGCTGCTCTTGAATCAGATTTTTGATGTTTTCATCCTCTGGATAATCACTGCATTTTAAAAAAAAGTCCATTAGCAAGATGACACATCTGTACAGAAGTGTATTATTTTTGGTTAAAAAAACAAAACAAGAGCATATATGGATATATGAAACCAATCTATCATACTGCTATGGAAAGCCTTTTAGCAATATTTTTGTCTAGTCACTGGTGTCATGGAAGTAATCAAGAACTGTCTGCTCTCAATCGACCTCAGAGTCAGAACAACCAATCTTTGTTTTCCCACTCTGTTTTTAATTTTCTGAAATTAATGAAAATGCCATCACCAAGCCCACTATTAAATAACCTTCCTGTCTTACACTCCTGCCAATACTGAAAGCGTAGCAGCTACATTCTTGCAAAGCAACTCTTACACCTTAAACCTCCTGTTCCTGTTTTTTCTTCCTTGCTTGAAGTCTTATCTTCAATCCATATCCTTCTGCCTTACTCATTCTAGATGTTCCCTAAGCATCTACAACTAAGTCCCTCTAGTAGTATTCTTATCCTCACTGCAATGTCTGAATTAGGAATTTCCAAATGAAATTTTTGTAAGACTTAGACTCCTCTTCCTTCTTCCATTTTTTCATCTCGTGACCTAGAGCTCTCTTATTGTCAAGAAGGCATTGTATATGTTTCACATTTATTCATATCAAATAAGAGCATACTATAAGCTTATCCATTCATTACCTTTCAGCACAATTCTTATATACTGCTAGTTATGTACTGCAGTTATCCTTTCAGCATGAACTTACTGCATTTACAGTTTTTTTAATGGGTCAGTGATCACCAACAGCAAACAAACACAATGAATGATAAGGAAAGGCATTCCTCCAATGGTGTGAAATACAGCTCACTAAAAGTAACAATATGTATTTTAGACATCACATAGGACACCTTCAATCACACTTCAAGAATAGTCAAGAGTTGGTCCTTAATTTAACTTGTTGCACAAAGAGAACACACTGTAGATCTCCGTAGTAATATAACCTTTAAATTACAAATCATCAGCAGTACCTTAAGGCAGACATTCTTTTTCAGTAGCTAAGGGCTACTAAAAGCTAAAGAAACACAATATTTGACCTTAAAGCCTTTCCTATTTATTACTTTCAAAGCAAAGCAAAGCTATTATCTTTCTGACTGTCCCAACGAGTGAGGAAGGTTTGCTGAGAGTTCTTTGCACAAGAATACTGACAAAGATGTACAAGTGGAATTCAAAAACACATCTCCTTACATGTTCATAACATCCAAAGAATATTTCTCATTCCATGGCTGATGCAACAAGAATGCTTTTAAAGATAAAGAAGCCCTTGGAACAAGTAGATAGGGACACCATGCAGGTTCTGAAACAAATGGGAAAGATTCATTGTTGAGTGGTGAAGTGCAATAACACTGTTCAGAAAACCATTAGATGTACCACCTTGTCTGTAAGCACCAGAAGAGAATCATAAGTCACACAGTCATATATATATACAGCAAGCATTACTACAGATAAAAGCTTATTGTTACACTTAGCCAACAACATTTTGCAGAAGGCACTGAGTTATCAACAATCCTCAAATGAGAATTTCAGGGCATCCCATATCGAATTTATTTACAGACTTGTGGAACTCAACATCCCAACGTGGAGCAGAGCCATCTATAATAGTTACTGCTGCCACAAGGGCACGCTTCAAAGGAAGTACAGCTACACCAAGTGCATCGTAATGTGCATTTCACTTTCAAATTGCAATCAGAGCAAATCTGCAGCACACCACACAGGTTAATACCCATCACCCCAAAGGGATGCTGTGAAGTTAAATACCTGCTTACATTTGCAAGGAAAAAAGATGAAAATTACAGCACTATCTGTGTGATACAAATACAGAGGTCAGCAACTCTGTATTCAGGACAAGGTTTGGATGATATGCAGTAGATGACACCCAGTGACTTGTGAGTAAAACAGATATCAGCCAGTTACATTACGAAATAAATACTCAGAAATTCCAGTACTCTGTATGTACTGAATGATGTAGGAACCCTGTAAATGTGTTTTCATAAATTAAAAATTATAACAGCTTACACTCTGGCAACCTTAGTCCTGGCATATCCTAATATTGGCATGCTGGGTTTTGAACATTAGTTTTTATAGTTCAGTAATACAGAACATTCATTTGATTAAAAAAGTGGCTGTGATAAATGATGTTTTTTCCCCCAAACACTCCACACCATAATTTCCTGCATCGTTTTTTTTATTTTTTTATGAGGATCAGAATCAGCATCTAGAAGCTTTAAGGAGATTAATGAGTCAAGGCAGGACTGACAAAGAAAAGAAAATAACAAAAGCAGTTATTTATAACAGCAAAAAAAAGGAAAGAACTCCTCACATTCCTCAGTAGTTCAATAATGAGGCATTTTAATTATTTCCTGATTTGAAAAGCTCAAGGGACCCTGTGCTGATGGGCTGGGCTACAAGTAAAACAGTAAAAACAAAGAAGGTGAAGGTGGTTAATGAAAGATCCCAAAATCTATCCAGCCTTTCTCTAAAGAAAGTGGGCCTCTTAAGTCCTCCAAGACATTACAAAAAGTCTCCCCGTAACCCCCAGCCTTTTGTTCTGGGACCAAGATCACAGACACAGGCCAAACTCACCCTCCTTTTCTACACAGCACTGTGAGCATCAGGAAAAATAATCTTTCTGTATAGCTGCTTTGGAAAGAGTGTGACTTGGGTAACTATACCGAAGTTATTTATTCACCCATGGATAGTTTCATGTTCATCAGTTTGCTCTTTGTAATGTTTCTTAGTAAAACTGACTCCTGTGATTCAATCTCCTCCTCCTTTGAAAATGCTCCTGTGCAAGAACAGCTGTGTGACTCCCTGCAGAGCAGGCTGGCCTCACCTTGAGAAAAGTTCTCAGGTCAAATGCACATGTCACTCTCCTGTGATAAGTGACCAAAACTTACCACTCAGCTCTACTTTAAGCCATACTTTATAATGGGAGAAAATCCCCTCTGATAAATTGTAAATCGTATTTCAAAACACAGAAGAATTTCTTTTTTTTTCCAATTAACTATTGATATCTCAGAAATTCAGTTTTTGATATATGAAATTGAAGAACATCTACCTGCATTAAGCAGTCGCCAGCAGGCAGGCTGTTGTGAGTCCTGCAATATATGAACTTCTGAGGATTTTATTTTTCTAGCAAGAGGAAAACAAGGCTAAATGCCCAGCTACAGCGAGATTAAAGAGAATTGATTTTTCATGTCCACGAAACAACATGCCATTAGACCAAACTGCTTGTTTGACAGCTGAAATACAAAGAGTTTACTTTAATCAAAGCAACCCAAATGGTTGCCAGCTTACAAAACAACACCGATACTTTTAAGCCTCCAGGTGGAGAAACCTAATATGAAGCAAAAGAAAGAAGTATATACTATTTACATGAAGATTATGTGCAAATATTCTCAAGCATGAATACAAGTCTGTGTTATAACTGCCAGAATGGTCTGTGATAAGTAAAGCAAAGGATGTCAGCTGACAGCAGTCAGTCCAGCAAGGCTCCTCAGCTACTGGGTTGTCAGCAGCTCACCAGAAAGGAGCTGTAATGTATTGAATCATGACAAGGACATGGTTTTAACTGTCATGTGGAGTTTCCCAGATCAATAACAGAATCATGCACATGCTGGAATCTTTAAGGTAGTATCACTTACATATCTTTATAAACAAAATGTGTGATTGAACTGATTATTTACCAGACCTAATTTGCTTTTTTAGATGAAAATTGACACAGATTCAAAGAAAAATATTTATCACATGTAGCAGAAATTTACACAAAGCATTACTCATCTTGGACAGCAACTCACTGCACTCAACTGATTCCTAATTTAAAACCCGTATTCACTCACTCAGAATTTTCTGTGCTTACCATTTATCTGCATCATTTGTTTCATTTTAGTTGCAACTATGAAGAACAGTACAGGGATACCTAATCATCCATATATGACAATTTTATTTTCTACTAGAATTGTTGAACGTTTTTACTGTCCACTTTCAAAATGAAATATCTAGCCCTGAACAGCAAAATAGAAATCAACGTACCTAGTAAGTCTTGTTCATCCATTCTAATACACGATGGTTTCATGGACATCTCTAGAACTCTAATGCAGCCATCATCTGACGCCAAGATCACTTTGTCTGAAGTGCACCAGTCTACATCCAGGATTCGGTAATTCACATTTCTTCCACTTCTTAAACTGCTCACCATCTGTACCTTGAAAAGTTGAAGTATTTTTCACTTTTAGTAGGATCTCCATCACACAGTAGAAGGCTCCGTGGCATGCCCATGAGGCATGCCACAAGATTTGCAATAAAATGTGAAGTTAGCTGTAAATCATTTCAATCCCCGGGCTCCTCTGGGGAGTTGGAAGCGTTCAAATCTTTAAGTAAGGCACTTAGTTGCTCCAAACCAGTATTTTTTTCCCCAATCAATAAATGAGAAAAAATTCTTTTTGAGCACAACTGTATAACTCTCCTTTTGTTATCTTTCCCAAAACTTAAAATTTCCATGGTGAATGGGGAAATGGTTTGTCAGTTGCAATCCTTTGCTTCTGCTTTGATGCCGTTAACTCATCAACTCATGCTCTGATGCTACATTAACTCATGCACTTTTGTGATCTTCCTTGATAAACACTGAACCTGACTACCAATATATTTAAATTTAATATTAACAAAGCATTACAAGAATGTGATGATTAATTGTTCACAAAAGAAAACCCACCTGAGATACATTTTTAACAACTGAATCAAAGAATCATAGGGGTTGGAAGGGACCTCGAGAGATCGAGTCCAACCCCCAATTTAACCCACTTTTAAGCACTGATCAGTTGTCAGGCATTTTGCAACCCTTCTGTAATATCACTGAAGATTACAATTGCAAATGTAAGGACATATTAACGAAGCCTCCACTGCAATCACAATTCTGCTGTTTCCCTTCACTTATTCCAGAGTCAAACACATGGAGTTGTAAGCCGCATCACTTTTACCCACTCCAGAGCATGAATAATGTTATCACTGAGGGAATTAAGAAAGAAATGTGGAAATACCAGTTAACTGGTTGTAGGCAAAGGTGAAGTTCTAAGGACACGGCTATAAAACTACTTCTACAGATACTCTGGAACAATTTCAGTTGAAACTGTGAAAACATTTTAAATGTTTTAATGTAGGAAAATCCTTCTCTTGTCTTAAGAAATGAGGGGTAAACCTACTGGAGGAATATTCCACTGTGAAATGGTCTTGATCAGGAGACTCACAGCTTAATTAATATTTGACTCTGCCTACATAATTCCATTGTTAGTCATATCTGCTGGTCAACTCTAATCATCAGGTGAGACTTTCCTATTGCTCAAACACAGTGCCTCCATAGTGAGCACTAGTTCCTAATTAAGTGAACTGAAAACAATTAACATTCTTGTTTGGTACTCTGAACTTACTCCAGGGGACTAAGTTACAATGTTTAATTACAATTCCTTTCCCATGGTAACCATAATCCCCCAGGGGACCTAAGAAGAGAACCCAAGAAGATTGCTGAACAGTTTTTCTTCAGTATAGAATTTTGGAATAAGATGAGAAGCTAGACAATGTTAATTAACAACTGCCTGAATTTCTGCTATTCCCCAGCAAATCAAACCCATGCACTGAAGAATATGTATCCTTCAGTATGCACAGAAAGTAGGAAATCTTTAGTAATGATACTCCATTGTCCAAAGGTTAAAATTCTGAAACTGAAACCTTAAATCTTGAATGTCTTCCTCAAAAACATTACAAGAGAATAACACAGAGCGTCTCAGAGGTGTTGTCAGCTTTGTGTGTGAAAGGTACTTCCCAATTGATGACAGCTTAAAAATGATTTACAGGAACTAAAAGTGCTCTGAGAAAAGCCATACAATTTTACTGTACAACTGTCAGCAAGATATCATGAATAGGTAGAACTTAATCTTTGACGTTTCCTGATTTTCAGAAGCAATACATGTATTTGGCAAAGAACCACATAACAAAACACAACAAATGTTTACCTCTTTTGAATCCCAGACTTCTGCTCCATCGTTGTACATAGCAATAAGTTTTTGATTTCCTTTCCCTGGGGCAAAACGTATCTTTTTCACCCAGCTTCGGTGTGTAGGAATCCCCCTAAGAACAGCAGATCACAAGAATTATTGTCAGTCGTGCTACAGCTAATACTGTGGGTAATTAAATCACTTCTGTGAGTATTACACATCATTATATGGTACAGATTGAGAAGAGCAAACCATATACACACAATAGGTACATCTGGCTACCCAAAATATCACAGAAGTAAAAAAGTAGTTATTTGTTTCAGGTAGTTAACATTACTTAAAATTTTGAGAAGCCACTGCAGATTTAACACGAGAACGATATCTAGCTAGATTTAAATCTCTGATAAAAATGTTCCTCCATCTGAAAATACAAAAAATTAAAAAAAAAGTAGAAAATTGTATCACAGTAGGCATTTTCTGAAATTGTATTTTTAAAGCTTCTGGTTTTCCCCCAAACACCAGAGATGACCTCCAACAGTGAAAAGCAAATGTGAGGGAATAAAACCACTTTAACACTCATTATCTCAAGCTTGCCAGAAATCATTTGCACTCATACCTGGACACTCTAGCTTTCAAATCCCAGAAGTTTAAGTTTCCATCCACATCTCCAAGAACCAGGGTATCCCCTTTCCAGGCAATACATGTAATGCTACCCATACTTCCCTGAAAATATTTCAGAAGCAGGATAAAACCTTACAGTAAATACAGTCAAAAAGGAATAAACTTGAAAACTTTAGTACATACATACATAAGAAATTAATAAAACAAATGCTTCTCAGTTAAAAATGAATAGAATGCTTCCCAATCTCAGTGATCCTCATGGGAAATTTTGGATATAAAGCAACAGAAATCAGTTCTATATCTCTTGACACAACGAAATGCCAATGTGACAGTCCTCAATTATTAAACACAATACTAGCATACACTAAATCAAGAAACAAAAATAAAGCAATTTCTAGGAATTAAAAGAAATGAAGTTTCTCCAACCTGATAGCTCTCAGCTTTGTTTTATGTAGATCAGAAATAAATCTGAAAAATATATTCATAACCTTATCCACAGTGTAAGATTGTATCTTAACATTATATAAAGATTGAAACTTACATCAGGAGGAATTCTTGCACTGTCTTTCACTGAGTTTCCTTCTACTGTGAGATGATAGACCTGCCCATCAGAATCTGTAAACACAAAGTGCTCCCTGGCAGAAATGTTCTGGCTCAGCTCAGATTTACTTTCGGCTTCCTGTAACAAACTTGAAAGAGAACACAATGAAGCAGAAACCTTTTTTTTTTCCTTGAAATCAGAACTGCAACAGTTAATTCATTTATACACTCCTGGAAAAGTTCAGGGGGTAAAGAAGTTGGCAAGTCTGCAACAGATACTAGTTCCACTTGGTACAGTTTTTCTCATTCTGCAGTAAATCAGAGATGCACATCTAAAAGCTAACAGGAGGCACTGAAAGCTGTTTTGCCTGGCATGTAATCAACAATCCACTTGAAAATAGTCTATTTTTTTTGAAAAGCATCACACAGGAGAAACTAACACTGATAAATAACAGCACTAAATCTGAATCAGAAATACCTGATAACAGACGATTCAACACTGCTGACTTCAGTATCTGATGCAACTGTCTGCCGAGCCATGGCCTCACGGGCTGCAAGCTGCTTCTTTCTCAGGCTTTTCAGGTTATGAGAAGGTGACCACTCCTGCAAATATTTGTTTAGGAAAAATGGAAAATACAAATCACAGAATTATAGAACTGTTTGAGTTGGAAGGGAGCTTTAGGGAACACTTGGTCTAACTCCCCTGCAATAACGGGCCATCTTCAGCCAGATCAGGTTGCTCAGAACCCCATCCAGACCGACCTTGGACATCTCCAGACACAGGGCACCCACCACCGCCCTAAGCAGCCTGTTCCTACTGTAAAAAACCTTTTTATGTTTGCAACCTGAACTTACTGAGAAACTGCCTGTTAATTATAATGGTTTCAATGAAGATTGCTTTTTCTGACACATTCCTTCAGCACCCAAAAGTTAGACCAAGTATCTAGCAAGTATTTCTTTTTTTATTCCTCTATTTGGTAACAGATGGGAAAAATAAAGCAAGAGGGAAAGCACTTACATGTATACTACAGATATGCCAACATTCTGATGCAGAATTGTTCATAGGTTTTCATACTCTCAACAAGTTACACTTAACAAACAGAAGGGAAGATTCTTTTCCTTACCAGAGCAGTCACTGCAGGAAAGTTTTTAGACATTTCTCTCAGCAGAGTGCATGTTCTGACATCCCAGATTTCCAGTGGTTTGTCTTTAAATATTACAGCTAGATACTGCCTGAAACACACAATAATTTACTACATCAAAAGAAACCATTCCACTTTAAATTCAGTATTTTACTTCACACATTTTCCACATCCATTTTCCAAAAAAGGGCTGATTTGAAGAAAAAAAAAAAAACAAAAACTAAACTCAAAACTAAAAGACAAAGCTTGTGATTTCCTTGAGTTACTGGGATGTTTAAGACTCAGTTTGAAATGAAGTCTTCCTTCAAGGCTAAAAGAATTAGATACTTCTGTCAGGTTGGTGGCACTGTTCAATTACTGTACAAAAGACAAGGGAAGGAATCCATGGAAAGCAGCAGCCCCTCTAATTTAGCCACATTCAGCCCAAGTCAATGACTGCACAATCTATCAGAAAGATGTACCAAGTCTGCAGTTTGGATAGATTTATTTCTCTGCTCCAGACACATGCATTTCCTTAATCCAGTGATAAATGAACATAAGATCCTCTTACACTAAACCACTTGTCAGTCATGTCTCCAGATCTTTCATCTGTGCAGCTCATTTACGAAAACACTTTCAATCTTCCACTTTTCACATGTTGCATGAAAATACAGACAGGTTCTGTACCTTTATGCACTCGTCTTAACTTTATTAATCACTATTAAATAAATTATACTTCTTATTCTCACTTAATTTTTGGTGGTCTCTTCATTTAAGCCCAGTGCCGTTCTTAAATATTAATGTAATAGCAAGACCATTGCATGGTTGAACACTTAAATTCTCTCGACCACAACATTCCAAAATATTCCTATACAAGCTAGAGAAGATTCTTTTTTTTCCCCTCCATTTTAAAGAAAACACTCTGAAAATTTAGAGATAATGTCTAATTAAAATCAACACTATTTTAATTACATTTATACAGAGTGAGAAAATCTACTACAGAAACACTTACAACTTTTGCTCTAATATTTTACTCTTTCTCTCAGTGTTGTTACATATCTATCCTTTCTGGAGTGGTGGTTTGTTGGTTTTTTTTCTGATATTTTTGTTATTGCTAAGGACCCTCACACAGAATGAAGTAAAATTTATTAACTTCAGAAAGGTCATAATTACTTACTTCAAATGAGACACCTTTATCATCTCAATAGCTGGCTCATCATTGCCTCGTTCCCCACGAAATGGAACGCTCCTGCCTGGAACACAGTAACAATATGATGAACTCAGAAATTTCCATGATGGATGGAAAGGAGAAACACCTGACTCAGAACACCTCCAGGTGTCCTGCATAACTGACACCACTCCAGTCATTGCTATATTGTATCTCAAAATCTGAATGTAAACCCTACTGTGTATCACAATCCCTGAACTGCTTCTGGAGCACAACTACAGAAACTGACACATGTCTTCCATTTTGATTTAAATAAACAAACAAAAGATACCATCAAGAAGAAATATGCAATATTGTCAGTTAAAAGGATAGCTACCTTCAGCAGCACCCTGGAAATGCAAAAATTGAGTCTTTCTCATAAGTTTTTAAAAGATCACTTTATGCTACATAAAGCAATTGAGAATTAGCCATGCATTGCAAGACTCAGGCTCTTCAATTAGAAATTAAATGACTCTAGGCTTTCACACTCAAAAATAATTTGAAGTTATTATTAAAGTGCTGTCTAACATTTCAGATTTTACCTCCTGGTACTCTGCAAATAATGAACTCAACCACAAATGTTCCAGGCATTCACAGGATGGTTTGAAAAACACAATTCGTTAGGCTTGCTAGCAAATATATCTTTTAAAAAGTTACTTACTTTTAACCCTTCCAAACTTTTATAGAAGAATCCTATTTTATTATTTAATGACTAAAATACCCATTTTATATTTATACACATCTCTATATTTTATCTGTAAACACAAGTGTGTTACACCCATACAAATACATACATACATACAAAAAATATTACATACATACAAAAAATAAGACAAAAACAACAGACTATTAAAGAACAACCAGAAACAGTGGATTTAGGCTACGACAAAAGACATTTGGAAATGCATGCCTTGTGTGAACAAGTTACAGAATTAAGAGTCACAATGTGTGAATGCTCCTAAGCTTCTGCTGACACACATGCTTTGAGTCCAAGACACAGGAATCTCTACAGAGGTACTGTTTCCATTCTGGCTGTAGAGCATCAGTTGGAACACATTGGATTTCACAAGGAAGAGCAGAATCAGTTAAATTCTTTTTTTTTTTCTGTTGTCATGACAAAATAAAGTAGTAAGAACTTATATTTGTGGCTCCTCAGCCCCAGAGATGTCTCAGGAAACACCAACCTGTTGGCAGGTCCACCAGCTGCAGCTCATTCCTTACCAGCCCTAAGTTGTTAGGTGTTGATGTGGCAAAGGAAATAAAACCAGACAAGCTGATCCATTCTATTCCCCTATGATCAGAAGAGAGAACATGGAGTATATTAACTGCAATACTCAAACAGACAGAAAATACCTAAGTTTCCAAAATACAGCTTAGATCAAGAAGAGCAAAAAGCATTCCCATAACATTTTATACACACATAAGCTATAACCATATTTATCTTATTTTTCTCCCCAGTTCAAACTATTTAAAAAGAAAAAAAGTAAAGCATTCCTTCCAAGTCCTTGATAAAAGTTTAAAAATTAAGAATCCAGTCCTTTTCCCACCAGGACCAACAGAAGTTCAACCAAGAACTTCAATCAACACTAGAAATACATAATTATTAAGCAAAACATGGCAAGAAAGACTGAACAGAAATCTACAATTGCAATAATGTTTCTCATTTTAAGTCTCCAAGCATTGGTGAACACAGGGATCATTCTGAAATGGAAGAAACTTTAATTCTCACACCTGGGCAGTCTCTACCTATTATTTCACTATGCTTTTTTTTTTTTTTTTTTTTTTGGAAAAAGCACAGAATACTCATAATGCACTGATATTGACAATACTTATTTACCACTTTCACTCCAAGTCCTGAGGCATTTTCTGCCCCTCACTCGTGCTCAGATTTAACACCAGAAGACCTTTTATTTTTATAAGACTATTTGCTGCCAGCAGGCCATCTGTCAGTGCCAATAATGATAACAGAACCCCAGGACACCTATCATCAAACAGAAACCTCAGCCTGGCTAATCAGCTTGCACCTGAAACAATACAACTTTTTTGTTGCTGTCATTCATGTAAAATTGAGAAATCTGAAGGAACTACTTATTCACCAAATTAATACAGTGGTTCAGACTGTAATGAAGGAAACAATTAATGCCTTCCCTACTGCAGTAATTCCATTTGCAAGATTTCTACATAAGAGACAACTTTATCTCCTAGAACTACACGTTATGTTCAGCTGCAATTTGTTTCTTAGATAGGCTCTACTCTTTCAAAATATAAAGTTCAGAGATTCTAGACATGCAACTTATCTCAATTACTTCAAGTGTAAAACTCAGTTGTTCTGATAAATAGTTTCATTTCAGACAAATTAAGAGAGTACTAAAGTGGATAAAGAAACAAATGGCATTTCTAGTTGGGAAAGAATTGCTGTGACTTTTTGACACAGCAGCTCTTAGTTGAATTAACTACAAAAAAGAAGGAAAGAGGTAAGAATGGAAACAAAATTAGGAAATCTACGGGCTTTATAGAGTCCACATGTTTCTCGAACCCACTTAAGACTTTTTGCTTTCCACAACCTCCTGTAATGATGAGACACAGAAATAAATCTAGCAGACCAACATCTGAATGGCAGAATTGGGAAACATTTCATTCATCTTCTCTGTGAGATAATTTTTTTTTTCATGAATGTGATGAATGTTTGCAAACCAGCTTCCCAAAAGACAGCAAGTGTAAACTCAACTGTCAAAACTTGGGATGTACATCAGCAATCTACAAGTTTTGCCTGCAGGCCATTCTATTTATCGCCAGTGGGGCTTTTTTATGTACGCACTGAATATATTTTCCTCTGTGCTGAAGATGTACTACCATCACCTGTCTTCCCTTAGACTAGATATAAGAAAAATGTTTCTTACAGTAAGGGAGGTAAGGCACTGGAACAGCTTGTCCAGAGCTGGAAGATGAACCATCCCTGAAGGCACCCAAGGTCAGGCTGGATGGAGCCCAGAGCACTTCATCCAGCTGGAGGTGTCCCTGTTCACTGTCAGAGAGTTGGATCAGATGGCCTTTAAGGGCCACTTCCAACTCAAATGATTCTGTGATTCTACCTCAATAACTTACAAAAAAAAAAAAAAAAAAAAAAAAAAAAGGAGATTGCTCCACTTACTAACAGTCATCAGAATTACTTATTGCATTCTTCTTCACATTCCTATTACCAGGAAAAAATTATTATATTTCCCTGTATCCTAATGGAAGACTGACCTCCCGCTCACAGCTTCTTCTCTTCCTACACATGCTATGATCTCCTCTGTTTTTTGCCCACTTATGCTCCTAGCTCAGCCTGATTGACTTTTCATCTCTGTGGACTCTGAAGCATTTCTGTTTTCCCCTGCCTTGTACTCGTAATAAAAAGCAATTTAAACTCAAAGGAAAACTAATAACCCACACAGTTCTAGTGAAATGGCAAAGTAACAATCAGGGACAGAAATAAATACATTTTAAAAAAAAATCAGCATGCGACCAAATAATGTAACTCGAAAGAAAAGAGAAGTAATCTCTAAAAAGTGTATTAACTGCCAGAATCTAGAAAACTTATTGGCCAATATTTTAGCACAACTGACATGTAAAGGATGGCTGCCAATACAATGATCCTTAGTTTTATTACATTTTCTTCTTACGTTACAAGGCACTGAGTTACAATTACTGAGTATTATCAACTACATACTAAAATAATGGCATTCCCTGAAGGTGTGTTTTCAGTTAAAACTGAAATAAAGGCATTATGCAAATTATCTTCATTTCAGAAGTAAAGTAAGAATTCCCACTGAAAGAAAAACTGTTACACTCCATGAATACCCATTTAAAATAATCACAGTGCCTTCTTCTACATTGCTTCAAGCACTCCTCAGAACTTCTGAAGATTATTGAGAAAGTCACCCTTGCCATTAAGAGTTGGATTGTGAAACTAAAATAAATATTTAAGACATTTAATGACTGAACTTTAAGCAAAACTCACAATCACCTTGTGTTCCAAAAATACCACCTTGGTGAGGATAATTGCTAAGAAAAACAATGCATGCTGAAAGTTTTTTTAATCATTGCAGAAATTTTGCAATGTGAAAAGCACCTACTAAAAATGCTTCCAATAGCACATGAAACCTACATGAATTGAAAGAAAAAGAAATATGTTCTCAAAAGTCTATTTCCTTCTGTCTCTCATATTTTTATTATTTTTTATTAATCTGTGAAGCCTTAGTAGTGTTTTTTAATTTGAATCCTATGAACTATAGAGAAAAAAAAACTCAGCCTCTCTTTAGGCTGCATAACTGAATATAAAATGAAATTTCTATTCTAAGTTTTCTTCAAGGTATTAAACAAATACAAAAAAAAAAAACCCACAAAAAGCACTCAAATGGATTAGAACAGAAATTCTATTTCTGAAGTGTCTGCTAATCACATCACAAATGCAAATATGCTTATGTGATTTTGATGGTAGATTCAAAGCAGTTTCACCTAATGAATTCTCTTAGATGCAGCTATTCTCAGATACATCTATTCTTCACTTTTTGTAGAACAAATGGTAAGATGAAAGGCTTCAAGCCACAACTCTGACATAAATTTATTAATATTGCCACTAAAATATTTTATTTTATCAGTAAACCCTGTCTGAAAATACATATCTGGTCAGCACTTTGAATATTTTTGCCATTAGTTATGCAAGTATTTATGTCATTTTGTACACGCAAACACCATGTACAACAGGCTTAAAACTGGCTCCATTCCTCAGTTAGGACAGCTAAATCCTGAGTCCTGTATGTAGTCTTCAGAGTCTTTGAAAGATTTTAAAGATAATTTTATTTTGAATTCAGTTTGGTTTAGAACTGTGTTAACAGCAGTTTCACAAGTGAGCAAAGGAAATAAATTCTGATGTACAAACCAGAATTACTGCAAAGTACACAGTGTGCTAGTCATGACTAGAAATAAGAGACTGAAATAGTTCCTTGTGCTAAAAAGACATCTTTGTACCAGAATATGCTAAAGAAATGGGAAGTAGCTGACATGCACATTAGATAAGAAGAAACAGAAAAAATTCAAATATTTATAATTCAGTGTATTTTTCAATCTACTCTCAGTGTGTTACTGCTTACATGAAGAAAAGATAATGTCAAGTCAGACTGCTCAAGAGGCAATTTACTTGGGTGTCATTAACAATGAAATAAGATACAGCACATTGCTTTGAACACATGAGATGCTTTTAATTTTTGTCTTCCTGAAGGACTATGCTAGGAACTGAACTCTTACCTGACTTCACAGGAATGGATGCTCAACTCTTTGTGCAATAGTCCACTTGTAAGATGAAACACCAGGACAGAGCCATTACTTGTACCTATAAAAAATGATTTAATAAAATATATCATAGAATACACAGACTTGTTTTATTCCCCATCCCATATTTTAGTGAAAATGCAAGATTTAAAACTATTTCTCTTCCCTTCCATTTTTAGCTACTGTCCTATACCAATTTTAGGAAAGGCATTTTGATTTCTAGCTTTCAAAGCTTAGATTTTATACCCTTCAAGATTCCCTGCAGCCAGCAAAATCAGTTTGAATAAAGACATTCTCCTGAACCCATTTGTACAGTCTATGGAAAGCCTGTTGATTCTTCTTGTATTTCACAAGGTATCCTGATGCAGGAAAACAGGAAGGATTTTTAGTTTGTTTGTTCTGATGATTCAAGATAAGTAAATGTCTTAAGAAAGAATATTAACTGTTAATCAACAATAATCTTAGGGACAATCATGCACAGATTTTACCAAAGTAAGTCTGATTTCTCATCCCTGGAACAATGATCTTTTGCTAACAAACAAATGTACCTGTATTTAATCTAGAAAACATAATTTCAGAGTAATCAATAAACCAGTCAGGATACTTACCAACAGCGAGGAGTGGTTCATACTGCTTAATGTTTTTTGTTGTAAGAGGTGGGCACATGCGGATAGCAAACGGAGGCAAAGGAAGCCCTGAAAGAAGTCCAGTCAGCAGGAATTTGAGATGAACTTCTTGCAGAAAAGGAGTTTTCAATTGTTCTTCTCCAGCAACTGAGCCTTGGCCTGCTACAAATTAAAAGTCTTGTTGATATTCAGTTTTACTATGGGATTAGGGAAAGTTATCACATAGGAGTTTTTATAAAACGAAAACTACAAATAACCTAACAAACCATCAAAACTTATTTGAAGAGGCATTTCTTCATGTTGAACCTGGTATGATAAGACATTTTGGAACAATGTACCTCAGCTCATTTCACCAATATTACAATACTAATCTTCTTCCTTAACATTAAAAAACAAACCCAACAAACAAACCGGGACATAAAAGATGAGTCCAAGAACAGCTGGGCCCTCTGAAGATGGGTACACAAGCCTATTTGCTGCCTACCTGCTGCAATCAACTATTGGAGACCAAGTGACATCCAGTACAAATTAACAATAGCTATGATGTCAGCATCTATAGAAAATGCAGATCACAGGAGAATCATACACTAAATGTCCTCTTTCCAAAAGCAAGTCCAAATCTGCGCCTTGATACCTCTGAGGAGCACTAGTTACTTTTCCAATAACAAATTAGTTTTAAAAATGTAAAGGTAACAATTTTTATGGAAGTTCTTTATGGAACATTTCTCGGTACCGATGTTGCCATCTAAATTTCACAATGGTGGGCTGCATCAAAAAAAAAAAAAAACAACTGTCTTCATACACTTAAGATTACATTTAAAAATGAAAGGGGTTTGGGCTAAATTCCATTTCAAATTACATTTTTTTCTTAGAGTAAATGAGCTTTGAACATTGGTCTTCAAAATAATAACCTCAACATTATTAATATTCTCTAACAGATGGATTAGATCACTTTTCTTTCAGAATTACTACTCAATTTGCACACAAAAGAATTCTAACATATGTAGTCTAAAATGTACAATGATTCAAAAATCCTAGAAATCAGTAATGTTAGTGGAAAATATTCTTACCTATCATGTTGTCTAATGAGAGGTCAGGAAGTTTATTTTGGAATGCTCCTACAGGAATGCCACAGAATGAGACTGGGGAATACAAAGGCGATGCACTTGAACTGCTGTGAAAGAAATGAAAACAAATTCCTGATGCAAACTGGATCATTTGTTGACTCAGGTTCTTAGTTTTGCTTTTTCCATAGGCTGCTCTCTCATTTATTGCTTGCAAAATATGTTGACAAGATTATTCCGAACGCTTACCAGCAGATGCTTCAAACAGAAATACACACATTTCAAATTCATTTTCTTTACACAGATGTTTAAAGAGAAAAATAGACAGATTTTGCTCTGAAGTGTACCTAAGCATTCAATGGAGGCTTTTCCTTGTATTACTATGCTAAGGAATACAGCTAAGAAACATTGCTAAGCAACTTCGATATTTAAAAACAGATTCCCAAACTTTCACTTAGAAAAACTTCTTACATCAGTTCCAGATAACAAAACCTACAGCTGAAACAATGCTTTTCACACAAACAAAAGAAGCACAACTGCCTTCGCATACACAAAGCTGCAACAAAACCATGAGCTAATGGAGGAAGATTCCTTAAATACCCATTGAAGACACTGTGCCAACTAGAAATATGGACTACTGCTCAGTACAATCTCTGAGCTAGATTCCTCAAGGGTCAGTGCTTCTCATAATATTATTACGTTTTCCAGGTTATATAGCCATGACAAAAATCAATGCATTAGAAATGAGCCCAGGTATTCAGCAAGTACACCCCAGCAACATATAGATCCAATACAGCTACACTGGCTATGCACCACAGTGAAACCATCTAACAGTATTTCAGGGAACAACAAGAAAAAAAAATTGCAACACTGATGTGTAACAAAAGAAAATGTTAAAAATCAAGTATTTCTGCCATTTAAAAGTATACTACTTTTTTTTTTATGGCAGGAAGTTATTTACTTTATCCAATAATATATTAAAGGTTTCTTGCAGCAGAATAACTTTGATACCAAATGTATGACAGGCTACTTAAAATCTGAAACTGTAAAGGCTTCATATATAAAACCATTAATTGTTCACACAGGCATATTCAGGCCACTGCTGTGCACTCACACTGCTTTGTGTCAAACCAACAAATGGCAAATCATTGAAACTAAGGGCTCCAGTCCTGAGGAAAACAATACAGTCTGCAGAAAGCCAGATTACAAGAAAGACACTCCCCTGAACAAATGTGAATATTCATTCCTATCTTTTGTTTCCTTATTCCAAACATCTCCTTCATTCTTTCATTCATATATGTATATAGAACGTCACACAGAAAAGAAGCACACCATTACTTTCAGAATGCAATTCAATATCACTTGTAAATATACCAGATGGAAACTTGGATAAGAAAAACAAAGGCATTACCTGTTACGCAGATTTCTGCTGGCAACACTGGATTTTAACTCCCAGATCATTACTCTGCCATCGCTGACAATGAGAGCAGCAGAATTCTCATTCACTGGGCAGCACACCATACTGAATGGCCGAACCGTTTTTGTTACCCTAATTGCATCACACTGACTTCTTAAATCATAAACCAGCTCCTGAACTGGGTCTGGATCTGTAACATCAATGTGCCACAACAACAAGCAATTAGAACAGAAAACACACAGTGTGAAGCATCAATTGAGGTGAATTTAGAGTGACAAACCTCGTTGGCTGAAGTCCCTATGCTTTCTGGTAGGAAAAACTAAGCAGGTACTATGCACTGTTGGTTATACTGTATAAAACACATGGCTCTGAGAAGTTCTCCAAAGGTAACTCTGTCTTAAATGGAGCTTATTCCACTTGAATCTTACAAAAATCTAAACAATGATACTCTCTCCCATCCATGCAGAAAATACATCTGTTCTCCACAACTCATTTGGTTCATTAGTAAAAGTGGTAGCAAATAGGGCTGTACCTCACTAGAAATTAGGAAGACACTGAAGACATAAGAAATCTAACCAAAAAAGTCATGTACTTACATTAACAGGCCTCTTTAACCTTCCTTTATCATGTCTCCTTCATCATATTAAAAAGTCAGTAACATTTCAGGAAAGAGACAAAGGCTTAATAATTTAGAACTTAAAGTAAATTTAAGTCCGCTACTCAGCTCTAAAATCAGTACGTCCTATTGATTAAGTGACTTCCATAAGTTAAAAAGAATTATTTCTCATATATTTAACTATCACTATGCTACTTCACAGTAATATTTAATGATAAAAGGGCTTTCGGGATATTGATATCTTATTTTGCACCAGATATCCAAAAACTAAACAAACAAACAAATAAATAAACAAAACACCAAAAAAAACAACCACAGAATTTTTGGTAGAACACACCATAAATTCGGAAAAAGACAGAGACTACTGTGCACAAGGCACCATGGTGCTAAAGTACTAAATAAAATGCCCCAAAGTTGATTTCAGGCCATTTCTGACACGTAATTTACCTGGCTCTTCATTTGGAATTCCACTCGCAGTGCAGTTAGATCTGCGAACTCTTAAAGTTATACACCCATTTTCATGTAGGCAAAATAACCCATCACGCTGAAAACAGGGAATTACCTACATGAACAGAGAGCATATTACATAGAGTTAGGAGAATTTTAACCTTGTAATGAAGGAAAAGTCAACAAACAGTGCCAGGAAAATGTTAAATAAAAAAAATAAAACAAAAAAACAGGCAATAGTAGAATATTGTTTATTTTTAAGATTGATCAATTGTATGATTCTTTTAAAACTAATACTAAAGCTACACTGTGTCATATCCATGCACTAACAGATGGCTTTAAGAACTTCAGTGAGTTTCTGTTTGAATTGTCTGTTACATTTCTTCTTTAAACTGCTCTGCAGTCTTTAGCTATCACTTCGTTTTAAAACATTTTTTGGTAACAGAAATGTAAATGGTTACAGGAGAATAAAGATGCTTCAGAAACACCTTAGACTGGATGCAGACATCCTGTTAAGCAAAGGCAAATGCTCAAGGAATTAGTATTAACCTCTGCATGAACAGCCTAACCATAAGAGAATGAAATGCCATTTCTTCAGAGCATGGTTTCCAAGCTGGTAACTTTTGCAGCAACACAAAATGCATCAGGTTTGCTACAGACTTCAGAAGATTACTTTAAACAGTTCTTGCTTCAGAGGTTATTTCTTCTCCTGGTGAACTAATGTGTCTCAATCAAAACACAACTATCAGTAGGTCATGAACTTACAAATCATCTTAATAATCCTTTACAATAATAGAAACCAACCCATTACCTGTAGGAAAGGCACACCTGTTCTTTCAATAGCAATCACACCCACTGTCTGATTCACTTCCAAGTCAAGAATCAGAATTTCTCTGGGATAGAGTAACAACATGTAGTTTCTTTTGGAAGGCAAGTAGGATAACTGAAGGCAGTCATTGAGTGTCACAGATTCAGCACTGGAAAACATCAAAAAATAATCTTCAAGGGGCCCAGAAAATGAAAGCAACTTTTTTCAAGTTAGGTACATAAAAGTCGATGAATTGCACGAGACACGCTGAAGAAAATTATCCTTACATTCTGTTTAGTTCAGACATGTTCTCAACTGATTTAATGTCCTTTTAAGGGGTTTTGTTTGTTTATTTCAATCATATCTGCCATAGACTAAACCCTCATTGCCAGTTTCTTGCATCTCATTCCTATTTCCAGACTATAAGCCACCTTGTGTTTTGTAGTAACTTTCCCACTCCTCTTTTCTTAATCTAATATGATGTATGGAACTGTCTCTCATTTAGAGCTCAGTGATGTCAAGGGAGTACAACATCTAACTTTCCTTAGAGGCCACATAAGCAAATGGCAATTAAGTGACTTTCCAAACAAAAGAATATTTGTCTGTTATAAATAGATATGACTAAAAAATCACATACAAGCGTAGATATTACATAAAAGTACCATATTAAGAAGAAAACTTTAAATAAAAATGAGGGACCCTTTTTGAAAGGGGGCATCAACTGTACATCAATTAAGCATGAATTCAAAGAAGCCAAATAGACTTTCCTCACAGGTGCATCTCAGTTTCAATGCCATGAAGACAAAGAATAGAAATTATAACCAGTCTGCATACCCCCCAATATGCATATTTTCAAAAATATTTTATTACATTTGGTTAATTAAATTACATTCAATCTAATAGTAATCTAATACTACTTACAGAACATACAGGCATCAAAAAAAAGTATCCACAAAGAAACGTACCTTGGTTTTTCATTACTGATTAAAATTTTTACTTTATCAAGGGCCTTCTTGGCCCCTGTAGTAGCAGCCAGCTTATGAGAAGGACTGGAATGGGGACTGGAGATGTAAACCTTCTTCCCTGAGCTAGCAGGAGCTTTGGAAGGAGAGAAGTCGGAGATGAACACTATTCCTTCACTGGTGAGCACTGTACCAGGAAAAAATAATTTTTACAAAATACAATCTGCAAATTTTGGTGGGAATAATTATAACCTTACTAATGCGTTAACACAGAAAACTCGTAATTCTGGACAACAGGCACCTTCTACAGAAAGAGCAGAAGATAGTCCACTGCCATTGATGAAAATGCACAAAATGCAATTTCTCAAAATCAATTTCAGAATGAAGTCAGAATGAAAAAACACAACACTGTGCGGGTTAATGGTAGAAACTTGGTTCGTCACTCTGTATTTGTTCAGTACAGTTATTCTCTGTCATCAGCTACTGTTTGTTAAGCTTCACAATGCCAACAGAAAGCACAGTTGCCTATACTGTCTGTATAACCATTTTATCTTCTCATGCAGTGCATCGCACAAAGAACCATTAACACGTACTATCTGTGTGGCAGAATAAAGATACAGCTAAACTCCAAAGGTGTAGCTAAGATTTTACTACATGTTTATACTCCAAAGCTCTTCTTCTATGTTAAACATGTACAAGAGATAAAAAACAAATAAGAAAGCACAGCTACAAAGCCTGGAAACTGCAGTCTGTTTCTTAACGTATCAGGAGTGATCAAGATAAGCTAAAAATAGTGAGTCTTCTTTATCTTAGTTCCTTTCCACTAAAATCTGAATTAGCATGCACTACATCCCCCTTATCATTCTGAATTGTATCTGAAAATGATATTCACATTCTTCCTCTAACAAAACTTTTGCTGAAGATACCATTTGGTTTGGGTCTACTCTTATCTCACTGGATTCTCTCTCAGCATCCAATTATTTTATAGCTTTTTATATCAGTTCAACAGCATTCCCTGTGCTTGGCTTCTTCCACCTCTCTATCTACCTCCCTTTCCAAGCTGCATTCCACCTTCTTTATGAAATCTCAGAGGCTCCTTTTCAGATCTCTAACTTGTCTTTTCTATTCATGAGCAATTTTCCCATCCCCTCTTTTTCATTTAAGCTTTATTTCAGACAATATCTGAAGACCTCTCACAGAGGCCAAAGGCCTCCCCTACCTTTGTTTAAAGAATTCATCCTGGCATTAATAACAGAATTCCCCCCAATCCATTACTTTAATCTCAGTATCTCTACTACAGCATTTTAGTCTAAAATTTTTCCTGCCCACACCTGCCAACTTCCTTTCTATGTTACTTAGAGCATGACTTTTTTCCCCTCCACTATAGCTCCTCACCAATTTGAACTAATGGTATATAACACAAGTATCTATGATTCTTGATACTGTCATACAGATATTTCATTCTTTTGGTAGCTCCAATTAACCAAAAATAAAATAGTAATTTCTTATTATTTTACACATATAAACTTACAAGCTAAGTGGGATGGATCAAATGGGTCGAATGAAAAAGACAGAATATTTTCTGCATAACTTTTCTTCCAGAGTTTGGTGCCCGTGTCTGCATTCCACAGCACAATATAGTTAGGTGGATGAACTGCAAGCAGTAAATCTCTAGAAGCATCTTGATTCCACAACCACTGCATGTCTGTCAAAAGTAAGGAGAAGCATTAACAAAAAAAACCTTATTTTCAAATAAAGTTTGTTCTACTTTAAAACAATTCTTTTTCTAAAATACATTGTGAATGGCAACTTGTTAGTAACAAGAGATGTACAGAAGTCTTCTGAGACCACCCTTCTCTGTGGGTTTATTGTACATGCACTTGTAATTTTGTTAAGTGCATTAACAGTATAGAAGTTATGTAAGTACTAAAATAAAGGAATACTTTATTTATCTCCAAATCCAAAAGGCCTTAACTGTTCCAGTACACTTCACAGTATTGCCACCTCTAGTTCTTCTAGCTGAGGCAGCTACACTAGAAATCAGGTTTTTCTGCCCATTTATCTTGAATGTTTAAATGATGCAGAGTTGTGATGATTGGCTATCATGCTTCTTCAGACTGACCAAAGCATTTAAGCATGGTATTTGTATACTTGATTGTGTATTACAGTTAGTTTCATTTTACACCTGAACTCAAGAATCTTGCTGGACTATTAGAAGAAAACATTTGTTTCCAGGTCCAATACAGATACCACTCCACTGTCAATTTGAGATGGTGCATGAACCTTTTCATTATGACTGATGTGGTTCTGTACAACACAAATACAGAGCGCTGTTTCAGATAGAAATTCACTGCCTGAAAATAACTGACATCCTTCAGATCAGATGTGGGCTGTGTGCATGTGTGTGGACATGTGCAGTGCTACCTGTTAAAAACAGAAATTCAGACCATAAATGGAATTTGTTTTTTAGAACTGTTTTATGTTTCCAAAGAAGACCACGCTACTCTGTAACTTCCACTCAAACATCACGCATTATCATTACCTTGAATTGGTTTTGCATGTTCTTGAATTTCACAACGAGCTGTTCCTGTTGCCACATCCCATACAATTATTTTACCAGTAACATCAGCAGAAGCTAAACGTAAAGAATATGGAGAGCCAATATTGTGATGGTAATTTTCTTTTGCCCATTTAACCTGAAGATAGAGATGAAGTGGTCAAATGAGGAAAAAGCATAGAAATCAAACTAAGGAATTTTCAGACTGACGAACAAACAATAATTAACTCACCAAAAAAAGCATAGCTATAGTATAACATCCATTACTGCATCTGTTACCTCTGTGCTATTGAGCATGACACTACTACTAAATTTCATACACCACGCTCTGGTTTGAGATTGCAAGCTGCACTGGCTTGCAGGAAGATGGCAATACACATGTAAATTAGGTATCTTGAAATGTGAAACATTTTGTCTACAAGCCTCCAGAGATAAACACTGGGATAACAGAAGGAGATAACATTGACTCCTTCCCTATGCATTCAATACAGAATTGTTCTGCTACTTGCCCCTGAGAGAGAGCTAAGACACTTAAGGAATAAATAAATCTATGCTAATGAGAATTTATCTGCTACAAAACTGATGTTGCAGCTATTTTGCTGTATGTTGTCATAGTACCTGACAGAGAAAGGGTTTAGCCAAACACGACTCTTTCTGCATACACTGAAAACGTGCCATTAAGTAATCCAGTTGCCACTGGGCACCACTAACTGCAACATGAGTTAGATTTATAACAGCAAACAGGGCACTGTGCTACCTGTCAGAGGTCTGACCAGGATGCCTTATTAGCCCTGCTCATTAATGTAGAAAAAAAGACAAAAAGGTAGATTTCAATTCTCTCTTTTCGCTCAAAAAATTGTTTCTGTAATTACACTTTCTTTTGTAAAAGCACTCCTTCAAGCACTCAAAGCAGCAAAAAATAAAAGGCAGGTATAATCCACTCTACAGATTTATCAGTCACCACACTGACAAAAGACAAGGGCTATTTTTCAGTGCAATCACTGCTTATTCCAGACGCAGCTGTAACACAGGAAGACTTTAAAGAACAGTAGCTAAACAGACTGCAGAAAGTATATGAAACAACTGCTTCTGACTTTTTTCATTACAGTGGTGTGGTTTGAAATTTTTCAAAACTGAAGCATGGGGTATGGGGGAGAAAATTTGCAGGTGTGAACCTCTGCTACAAAGAGTTACAAATGCTTTTAGCAGTTACAAACTCTTAAAAATAAACAAAAATAAAATAAACAGAAACAGGACTTGAAGAGTATTTCTTACAAAGTCACGTAAGGGTATCTACTAACGATCATGGTCTCCCTAACAACCTCTACTTAAAAGTGGAAAAGAATTTCTCTTCAGTATTTTTCATCACAAATAAGTCAATTTCTTACAGTCTACTTCCAATGAGTCACCAAAAAGTGCATTTGAAAAATGCATCTTGTAAATTTCATACAACCTACCTGGACTACATAATTTGGTTTCCTATTGAAATATTTACTTCTCAAATCTGACCATAAGGGAAGTACACTAAAGTGCTATCATTACCTGGATCAAAAAATATTCTGCTACAACTTATTATGCAAGCCAAGTGGAAATGATAAAATGCAGTCATCATAAAAGCTGCCACCTCTGTATCACTTGCATTTTCTGTATTTTTTTACACAATTAGAAACATAGAATCATTAAGGTTGAAAAAGACTTTAAGACTATAAAGTCCAACCATTAACCATGCCAACAAACCATCTCCACAGCTGCTGAACATCTGTAGGGACAGGGTCTCCCTCACCTCCCTGGGCAGCCTGTGCCAGTGCCTCACTGCTCTGAGAAGAAATTCTTCCTAATACCCAACCCTGAACCTCCCCTGGCATAACCTGAGGCCACCTCCTCTCATCCTATCGCTGTTACCTGGGAGCAGAGGCTGACCCCCACCTCACCACAACCTCCTTGCAAGGAAATGCAGAGAGCAGTAAGAGCCTCCTCTGTTCTCCAGACTATATCACCCCAGTTCCCACAGCCACTCCCCATAAGACATGTGCTCCAGATCCTTCACAGCTTCACTGATATACCCTAGACACACTCCAGAGCCACAATGCCTTTCTTGAAGTGAAGGGCCCAGTAATATCTAGGTTACAGTAGATATCTTATTCATTTTCAAGGCCTAATCAAGGAAAAGCTTGCCCAAACAAGCTGCCAAAAGGCACAGGTTAACTGAGCATTGTATGTTATGTGATTGCTACCAATTGCACATCTTTACTCTGCGATAACTGAGAAATAACTTCTCCTTACTAAGAGTCAAATATGATTTTATATACCTCAAACTGTCAACCCCAGCCCCAACTTGTTCACAGGTGGTTTGATTTAGCCATTAAATGCACCACGTTGAATACAGGTATTTAAAATACTGTATACGTAACTGCAGTGCCGATTTGAACTGCTTATAATACACGATTTCAGCTATTTAGATATATGTGCAATAAAATTTCAGTTATGTGGAGTGTTTAAACACACATGCACGGATATATCCACCAGAAACAAGCGTTACGCTTTAAACCTTGTGCATCTCACCTTGACCACATTCGCTTTGTGCCTTTCCAGAACCTGCAATGTCTGGGCAGTATCGGCATCCACCACCAGCACGAGGGAATGGCATCCGTACGCAATCAGACCCTGCCAGCCCCTAGGAAAGCACGTCTCGTCACCAAACCAGCAAGAAACACAGCAAGCAGCGCTGCACATCAGCACGGGTGCTTTGTACCGCCAGGACGGACGAGCACTCCACCAGTCACCAGTCACCCCCACCCCCGGCCCCCACAGCCCGACCCCTCTCACCAATCCGCCGCTCCCCGGTTGGGCGCGCTCAGGGCGCCCGTCAGAGTGCGCGCCGACAGCTTGATGTTCACGGTGAAGGGCTGCATGGCGAGGCGGGCAGCACCGAGCCCAGCCCCGGCAGCCGGCGGCCTACGGACCGCTAAACACCCGGCTGCTGCCGCCGTGCAGGAAACGCAGCCCCGCCCCGCCTCGGCCGCCGGTCCGTCCCTCAGGGCTCCGCCGGGCCCCGCGCCCCGAGAACGGCAGTTCCGGCTCTTCCCCGGATCTGCCCATGCGCGGGAGCAGCGCCTGTTTGCTGTGCGAGGCGCCAAGGTGCAGAGTGCCCAAGTGTTGTGAGGGGTGCAGTTGATGTAAAAGAAAGCAAGAGATGCCATCCAGAGGGTCCTGGACTGGCTTGAAAAGTGGGGCCGTGTGAAACAGTGAGATTCAACGAGGCCGAGTGCGAGGTGTTACGCTTGGGTAGGGGCAGTCCCAGATATGCATACAGACTGGGAGAGCTTATTGAGAGCTGCTCTGCCAAGAAGGATGTGGGTTTCTGGTGGATGAAAAGTTGGACGTGAACCAGCTTGCAGATGGAAGGGCAACTGCATCCTGGGCTGCTTCAACAGACAGAGGGGTTGTCCCACTCTGCTTTGCCCTTGTGAAGTCCCATCTGGAGTCCAGGCCCACAGCACGGGGTGGAACTGGATGATCTTTAAGGTCCCATCCAACCCAAGTCATTCCATGATCCTTATGATCCTAAATATATTCTATGTGGCGCAGCATTAATAAAGGGGCAGGAATCCTGTAGCTCCAGGCACATTTCTTGAGTTGTGCTTAATGTATGTCATGCTGTTTGGGGAGTTGTCTCTCTTTAAAAGAGAGATCACTAATAATCGTTTATTTGTTGTTTTTCATAATGAAAAAGATGCCACTAGATGGCCAAAGTTGGCACGATCGTAATGTTGGCACAATCGTAATGCCAGCTACATGTTTTTCCAGTGCTGGAGTGTAGTTTTGCCACTGAAAGTGATATTCCTCTTTTCTTTTTTTCTTTTTTCTCCTTTCTCTTTTTAATCACAGTTCAATTTGTGCAAGCAGGAACTCAAGGAGCAACCCGCAGCTGGTGCCTTTTCCAACTCTCTTCTAGAGAAATGGAATGGTAGAACCATAGTACATTGCTGACTACCGTTTTCAGATGAATTTTAACTTTTTGTTTCCCAAAATCTCATCCCAAAATGTCTCTCTCAACTTTAAAGCTGATAGATCACTGTCTGGAGATGTAGAGGGCTTCTTTGTTCCTTTCTCTTTATCACAGGTAGAGGACAACATGATCTAAAGATCCACTTTGCAGAATTCTCAGCAGTCATTAGCCACACTAATTTTAGTTACTTTTTTCCCAGTTCTGCACTCATGAAGTAGATATGGAGGAGGAGTATGTGAGTGATCATAAGAAATAATAAGGCCAGATACTTCAGATTAAATAAATAATAAGACCTATGAGTTTTGGGTTCATGCCTCTAAATAATTATGCTGTGTGCCTTAAGTAGAAAAAGCAGGATTGAGATAAAGATGTATGCACAGTCTCTCTCTTGCATTTCTCTTTTATGTAATAGTAATTACTGCAGGAATAATCCTGTGAAAACTTCTGGGACTTCTTTAATTTCCATGGCCTTAAGTTAGAGCTTTAGGAGCTCCTGGGATCCACCAGTGAACCACCATGATTCTAGACCATGTGCTGTAGTATATCATTATTCAAAACCCAGTCTGGAATCAGGATATGTAACTAATTCATATGTGCTATTGGGCAGAGCTATATTTGCCTTACAAATTATGTTGCTATTATCTTAGCTTTATTATTTCTATTCCATGTATTTAAAGCTTTTTAACTTCTCTCCTGGTGTCCCTTGTTGAGCTGGGGCTGTCAGTGAAAAATACACAGCACCATGCCATTCTGAGCTCTGTCAGGGCTGATGCACAGAGCAAGGGGCTTGCACAGCTATGTGTATACCTCATGCATCCGCAGCATTGTGCCACGTCCTCTGCCAACCTTAAAGCAAGTGTTTGTTCATCACATTCAGTGCAACTCTGGCCCTTGTGGCAGACAGTTGGCTACTGTGAAGGACAGCTGCTATTCCAGGCTGTGTATGTTCCAGTTCCTTGGAGGTATCAGCAGCTTTAAGTTATGGTTTCTGATATTATATATTAAATCTCAGTCAACAAATTATATATGTATATTTGAATTTACTTCTAGAGTTGGTCCGTTGATGGTGACAGTAGAAGGCAGCTCTACAGAAACATCACATGCATATGAAGTGGGAAAAAGTGAGAGTTGATAGTAATTAGAGGATAGGAACCATGGGAAAAAAAGAACATTGTATGGTCAACAGGTGAAGGCAGTCACAAGAGTTTCTTCAATAAGATTGCCTCTTTCAGTGGCTGCTTTTCATGCTTCAGACTTCCTTCTCACATGACATTAAGTTGTGGAGAAATCAAGCGGCCCTTGGTGCTTTTTCTACAGCAGTGTGTTACTGTTCAGGTTTTGAATTTTGAAGAGTTTATGTAAGTGCTTCCCATAAGTACAGTAATTATTTGATCCGACTTTGAAATTTAAAGTTCATCTGAAAATGGTAGTCAGCAATGTACTATGGTTCTACCATTCCATTTCTCTAGAAGAGAGTTGGAACAGCAATTTTTATGGTAACTGATCAAGGCAACGTAGAAGCAAAAATCCTCACAAGAGCTATCATGTTTGACATATAAAATGTCTTGTTCTTCTGTCTGTGGAGTGGAAAGTGACTTGGCTGAAATACTGTATTATAGACAAATGCCACGTAAACATACATACGAAAATCATCCTCTGAAGGGTCCATTTAAAAATATACATTGATATTGGAACAGAGATCTGACCCCTCCCTCACAAGCAATTAATTAAATTGTATTCCTTCCCCATCCTGCTTGAGCTGTATATGCTGTTTTATGGCTTGTGACATCAGCAGTATGTGTCCAATTTTCCCTGCAGTAAAAGTATTGGATAGAGAGTTGAATCTTTGATTTATTGATGATTTTCTAAAATGTTCTCATCCTCTTTCTTAAAGAAGACTCTTGAAAATTAATCCTGTTCTCCCAATATGCAGTGGATGTCACACACAAAAAACTAACAGCTGCTTTTGAGTATATTCTCGTGCATGCAAGAGACAGTTTGCTTTCAGCCACATGAAAAGCAGACTTTTAAACCTCCACACTCTGACAGTATTTCCATACTTGATTTTATTTGCCTTTCTATTTCTGACTTTATTAAGCACAGAAGACAAAGAAAGGCAGGTTTAAAACAAGCAAACAAAAGAAAATGAACTGGGCCTCCAGAGATTGGCAAGATGTTCTTTCTAGGAATGCTATCAGCTTGAGAGCTCTCAAGCCCTGAAAGTATGATCTCCCTTCAAGTGGGAATTGCTATGAAATGCCAGACTTAAATCTCTGAAATGTAGGACTTCTACAAGGATACACAGTGTTCTTCCACTTACCATTAAGGTCACCTGAAGTTACTCAGTCAGCATTGAAAAATCTCAGAAAAGACAAGCTACTTGAGAAACCTTTTTATTTATTTTTTTCCTATGATATCAGGAAGGATGGAGTATATTCAGTTTGAAGCCAGTTCTCTCAAGCAGTATTTACTATATAGATTTAATGGTTAGCATTCGTGCTGGGAGAGAAATCACAGGAGTGAGAAACTTCTACTTCCAACTATTGTTATATGTAACCAGTGAGTTTTAAGGCTGACAAGATCAACAGATCTAAAACTGTGAGCCTAAAAATATTTTTGCTCGCTTATCAATTCTGTTCCATCTTCATCCTTGTATTTTCATGTTCATTCCTTCTCTCCCTCAGCTACTTTTTGACATACTGGAGATATACAGAAGTTTTTCAAATAATGTATTCTCGGAGATGAATTCTCAAGGATGAAACAGTTCTCTAGCTCTCTATTCTTCACAGAAGTTACAATAAAATATCCATGATTTGAAGAGGGAATCAGTTTTCTGAAGCACATCACAGACTTGCATGCTTCAGAGCAAAAGAAAAAAAAAAACATTAAAAAAAGTGAAATATTTTGCAAGCTATACAATACTAAAGCCAAAGGAGCTTTGGAATCAGAATGGTGATATTTACAAAGCATTACTGATTCTCATAACGCAAAAAATGTTTAACCTATCAACAAATAATTTGTCTAGCTTTTTATTTAACACATTTCTGAGATTTGAATGCATTCTGCTTTTAACTTCAGACTTGCATTTGAACAGGTAAAATGCTGCGTGTATATGGTGGTTTTCTTTTTTGTTGTTTTTTTTTTTCTTGCAATCTATTGTTTGTTGTCATCATCAGTGTACATTATCCTCCAAGAAAATGTTTATACATGGCAAATATCCCTTCTGAAGTTCTTCTTTCCCTGATGTCTATAACAGAAGTTGATTTCTAAGTGGGTCAGCACTGAAATTCTTTGTGTGTATCAAAGAATAAAGATTTCTTCTTTCATTTAAAAGCATAAGATTGCTCTTAGTTCCCTTTAAAGGATTTTTCAGTCATTTATTTGGGTTAGGGAAAGTTGTATATTACTCCCAAAAATAAGAACCTTTCAGGCATACTGTACATACAGTTGTACCCAGTATATCCAGATGTATATCCATTTTCGATTCGCCAAAACTGGTGAAGTATTAAATCTTAAATTCCTGAAGATTACGAGGCTTCTGATTTTCCACGATTCAGAACAGCTTACTAGCACACAAAATCCAACAAATTGGATATGTACAGATAATTGACATTGCCAACAGCCATGATTTCTTTCACAATTTGAAGGAAGAAAGCCAGCTGAAATATCATCTTCTGTTTTGTAGTCCTTTCTAAATTAATTTGAACACAAGTAATCTCAATTTTATTTTTTTAATTTTGATGTAGTAATGACAAGCATTGTGTTACAATTTACTGAGAGATAATTGCTCATTTACAGAAAACAAAACGAAAGAAAACAAAACACAGCAAACATAAAAAACAAACCTTGGATATTCCTTCCTCTGCCACCTTCTAGCCTTCTTTGTACCCTTATTTATGCATTAAATGGAGAACAGTTTAGCAATTATTTTAGCGAGATTAGAAAACGCACGAGGTTGGTGGCTGGGATGAATAAAGAGAGAACCAAACAGAAACCTGATTATGTCAGATATTACCAATGGCATCACATGATTAAGCATGTTCCTCATTCAATTAGGAAGCTCAATGAGAAGCACGGTATTGCTCGTCAGCAACATTTTTTGCCAATTTTCATGTTGATTTCATCAGTCCTCAGAAGAGCTACTAGGCAAAACGAGTTCTTATATCTTCAGACATAGGCAACACTCAACGGGTTGCCGATAGATCACAAAATACCAGTAGGTACCTGAGTGGGAAAGGGTGGCTTTCTTTGTGAGGAGTTGTGAATGCCACCCATTAACAATGCTTTCGAATTCCAATAACAAGCGTTCGCTGGTCAAAAGCCGGTGGCACCTTGAACAACAAAAACTTTGCCTTTGGTTAATTGTGTTTGTTCACTCGCTGTGATGTGGTTACCGCAGAGGCGATTAGTCCTGCTAAAAAGAGAAGAAACAAAGAAGTTGTAGAAGGGATCAGTAGTGGTTATTATTTCCTTAAACAAACAAACAAACAAGAAACAGAAATAGTTAATCATCTTATATTTTCAATGGAAAAGAATACTTCTGTGCGATACAACGTCTTAGCATTCTACACCACACGCTTTCTAGATACTGATAGTGCTGCAGGATCACAGGAAGATGAAAAGCTCATCTAAGGCACCCAACAAAGTGGTGACACGAGGAAGAAAGAGTGAGCCTCTCACATCCCAGTCTGCTGCCCTAAAACGTTCCCTCAAATGAAAAGGTTCACAACCAGCAGGAAGCTGCTTAGCAAAAACTTCTCATTAACTCACACACTGTGGCTATCTTATCAACTCTTCCTTGAAAATTACTGTTTAGCAGTGAGTAACCCAGTTATCTCCCATAAAAGTCCTTATAACACAAAAACCACTTGCAGCTACTGGGATACAAAGCACATCTGTCAAAAGAAAATCTTCATTAATAAAGTATGAGAATTCTGGCTCTTTCATAAAGCCTTAATGTGACACAAACCCCTTCTCACCACTTGTGATAAATTTGACGTTGAAAAGAATGAAGTTTTCTAATGGGAGCTCACATCAGTGGATTTATTGCAAGGATGAATTCGATCTTTTCTGTCATAGCAGCGTTGAAGAAAGTGAGTGCAACAAGAGAAAGGGTTGTGTAAGACAATAAGAAGCCAGCAGGCTCTTCTGTCTTGTTTTCTTCACTTCCCATGACAGTGGAGGCAAGGCACAGACTGGGCTTTGAGCAGTCCTGTGTGCACATTTGGCCAATCTCTCCAGTACAAAGGGATGCTGCCTGGAAACAACATTTGATTCATCTGCTCTTTGCATACTGAAACACAGCATACCCGTGAGCATTTATCATACTAAGTAACCTCCACAGCATCACTGCTGAAAAAGTGTGACAGCAAAGAAATTAATTGTTTCAGTGAAAACTTTTTGCCTTATCAACAGTGTTCCCAAATGTCCACAACAGCAACAGCTATGAAACTTGAGGCATTTACATTTTTAATTTTCCCTTGCCAACGACTGTTTTAATGAACCAATATTACAGTGGCAATGATGGGCACAGATAGATGCTGGAACTAATTACTAAGATGGCGTGAGTTAAGATTTAAAATGTAGATTTAATTTTGGAAAACAAGCACAATATAAAAAAAATCAGCCCTGCAGCTTTTGTAAATACAACTGACTGCACCCACAGTGTGACCTTTCTCTTCCTTTCACTTCCAGGAATGTGCATTTTGCCAGCATATTTGCATGCAGTCCTCTGTCATATTTACTGTAGTCTTCCCCAAAGGCCATTGCTCACGCAGTTGCAATTCCCATCCATCTCTTTGATGAAACAGTTGAACCCTCTTGTAGCTTTTCTGTTTCTACATATTTGATCCATTTGCCACTGTAGGAATATATTTTCAAAGCCGTCTGCAAAAAGTTTGCACAGGCTTTGGGAGTTTTGATTGTACCACCTGGAATCCTCAAAGGAAATGACATCTGCTAATTAATAAATAACTCAGTATATTAAAAATCTATCCCCAAAAGTTCTTGGTTGAGGAAAAAAAATACAGCTTAGTAAGTAGATTTGCTATTTGCTATGCTTTCATGCTTTTACATGGCAGGTGTTTTCTAATAAAGAATAGGGAAAAAAGGCACAAGAGATACAAAGGAAAGCAGAAATCAAAAAAGAACAGATAAGGGACTATGAGTGGGATTTCAGTCATGTCTAGTAGGGACAAATAAAAGGCTTCTAGAAAGATAGCACAAAAATATCCATTGTCCTCTCCCTACTCTGTTTTACATATACAATCAGCCAAAGCTGACTGCTTTTCTGTGTCATCAGCATTTGGGGAGAAGTCCTGTTTTGTGAACTGGCCATCTGTTTACTATTTCCTAATACTCTACAGTTAAATGTTTGGACATTAGTCTTTTCTTTGTCAAGTTTAACGATATATTCTGCTTATATATTTTCTAACACATACTGGAAAATATTCCTTTGTTATTCATGATTTTTAGTTTATTTACCATGTTTCATATGTAACTTTTTTATTGAAGTTCTTTTTAACTCAGTCTTTGAAACAGTCGCTTTTTAAGGAGCAAACAGAAAATTCCTCGAATTTCTCCTGTTCCTAGCTCAGGTCCGTGAGGTTGGAGCAGATCTACTTTGTCTCATTTTCAATCCATGGGCCTTCTTCACAAATTGAATGTTCATCTTTGTCATACCTCAGAAGAGAGTCTTTCTAAAGATGATTGAAAACTATCCAACAGAACCTTCAGGGCATAAACTGTTTTAGAAAGTCTCATTCTAATATTGCCCAAAGCACTAGTGGAAAAAGCTCTCTCATGGACTAGGTTCTTCTTGAACAATTTCTCCTTTAATCACCGAACTGAAAAATACAACATTTAGATGGACACTTTTCATTATCCCCATCAGTTTCCCAAAATTCAGAAATTATACCAATCATTTCTAATTTCTGACAATTAAGTTTCTACCTGATATCTATATGCAGAAACACAGCATTTTACAGAAAATTACAGGCTAGTTGTAGAAGAAGGATGCAATCAAGGTGAAGCATGACTTTTGGTTTAGCATGATTGCATGTATTTATTGGGTTACATGAAAGACAATAAGGATTTGACTAGCCCATTTCTCATGGAATGCAATCAGGGACCTCATGGGAGGTCTTAGTCAGCCGTCAGGTGCCTCTCTATGAACTCCAGGGAAGGAGGAGATCCAGCTCCTGGTCCATATTGCAGCAAACTTGCACTTCTTTCTTGATGCTTTCATATATGCCCTGTTATTGCCTAAAACTGAGATGGCATTTCTGTAATCATCAGGCTGCTTGTAAGATGGAATTAATCAATGAGATGACAAATGTATATTAAAACTGGGATTATGGGTTTGCAGATTAATTTTACAGACCACAGACATGTGTGTAGTAAGGTACTGCACATTCCAGAGATTTCTGAGTAGTTTGGTTCTCTTATTATTGTGAAAAAAAATAAAAATATTTATAAAAATGATCAAGGTTTCAGGTTTTAGACAAAAACATAAAAACAAAGCTTTAAATGCTTTTGAATTCAAAGAAATTGTGTGTTACATGTGAAAAACAGATACTGTCTTCTGATGTTAAGCATTATTTTTATTAAAAGCATTTTTATTTCAGCCATACTGAAAGTGAAATATTAAGAGAAATAGAATATAACTTCAGCTTTTGTCTGCATTTCAATTTAGAGCAATGTCACCACCAGGTACCTGAGTTGGGCACTGCAATCCTTCATGCCCACATAGAACAGGCAATGAGGAAATGTATTTAAGTGAAATTCTCAAGTTGTAAACTGTGTTTTATGAAGCTGTGTTGGATGTCACATTTTACTACCTCCAAGATGTTCACAAAACCTTCTGTAAAGCAATCACCATCATTTTGCTCTTAAAATCAAAGAGAGTCTTGGTCTCAGGAAGACAGCTCTGCATGTCAGAACATATAACAGAAGCAAGATAAATTATGAGAAAATAGGTCATTAATAGTTACCTTGTAGTTAATGGCTACTGGGTACTATTGTCACTAATACTGCTAATAATGCCATTTTTGTTTCATTCATTTCATTTTAGACAACAGCTTTAACTGAAAACAATGTATTTTAGGCAGTGCTGTACCACACACAATAATTGCAAAATGAGTCCTGAATAAAAATATGAGTTGAAAGTACTTTCACATTCTACATGGATTTTCACAATGAAAGGAAAATTTAGTTAGATGATGTTACTCTAAATGGATGAATAGAAACTGAATTTAAGTTAAAACTTAAATTCCAAAGACACTCCGACTTGAGCTGTGTGATTGATTAAACGTGTAATTTGCCCATGAAAGCATAAACTCATCTTTGGCAGATACATCTCATAAACAGAAGAGAAGCACAGAGAGGTTATCACTGTCACTGGCTATGGTAGCGTAACACTATGTAGAAACAAGATGTATATGCACAATAAGATGCCTCCATTACATCCTAGTTCCAGTATTATCTCCTTGTCCTGTCCATGAAGAGCTGAGGAAGTTTGATGCCTATTGCAATGACATTGTCAGTCCTGCTGAATTCCAAAACAAAGAAAAAATTACACAAATATTTAATTCCACACTTGAGCCATCTTTAAAAAGAATAATTTACTTCATTAAGTGGTGTGACAAAAAAAAAAAAAAAAAAAAAAAAAGGAAGCAAAATCCACTATATCACACAGCTCTCAGAAAACAAACCCGATTTTCCCAGAATATCTATTAGGATGAACAATCCGGTCTAGCATTTTTTATTGATACAAAATGATTTCTATGGGACCACTTAGGCTGAAATGGATTTCATGCGAATCAGCGATGCTAAAAAAAAGAGCTTATCCTGTCTTTCTATACAAGATGTCATCTATGCAAGATGTCATCCAGCAACCTGGAATGCTTGCAAGAATCCTCCTGCCTTTACTCCATAATATCTGGATACTTTGCTTGCCTACCAATAAAACATCTTACTCCTTTGGCAGAAAGCAAACCAGAACCCTTTTGTCCCTCCAATCCACAATGAGTGGGCGAGCTGTAGTCTGACTTTTTATGACCTGTTCTGATAAATTAGAATCATAAAATGGTCTGGGTTGGAAGGGACCTTTAAGATCACCAAGTCCCAACCCCCCTGCTATAGGCACGGACGCATCTCTCTAGACCAGATTGCTCAGTTAGCTGTCATCTGTTCATCAGACAGTCCTAGTACAGCAATGACACTTCTCACAGATGCTCCACTTACCTGGGGTCTATTTAGGATCAGAACTGAGATAACTGATTCAGTGGCAACCACTTTGATGACTGCATTACAGTCACTGAAGAATGAGGTTAGGATATGACCACCTATCTCTACATTACTGACTATAACTGCCTTGCAGACTTGTAGCTAATGCTTCTGGTAAAGTCAAAAGGTGAATCCAGATGTCCCGAAACCTCAAATCAGAGATACCAGAGAGGTTTTTTTCCTTTAGGCTTGCAGGACTGGGAGGGATGATGCAAATAATTTGTATGACCTGGATGGGATGACAAAGACCATCTCCAGTCTGACATTTATTCTGAGCTAGAAATCAGTTTTCCGCTCCAGATTAACATCTACAAATGTGCTGGACCCAGTGAAAGATAAAGGGCAAACTTATTTCCTTTAACAGGATTCAAGCAGCCAACTGAAACTTTATCAAACTGAGCCTACAGCTGTTAAATCAGCGGTGGAAATGGAAGTGGTGCACTCCATTCTCCTTCAGACTGACAGCAGAGCACACCAGCTCTGTTTCATCTTTATTTTCACTCACACTGCCTGAATTTCAGCCTCACAGATCTGTGGAGAATTTCTGTAGTGCATTTGTTTCACAGAATTTCTTCCCTGGAAAGCTGTTCTGTTCCTACAAAAAGAGTTACCCTCTGAAACACAATACTCATTGATCCCAAGCAGGATATCTGAATTCCACTGCTTCTCTGCGATTGAGAACTTTATTAATTGCTGAATTGATAAAGATTCCACTGATAAAGTCCTTCTGTTAAAACTCTAAATGTGCACTTTGGGAATTCAAAGCAGGCAGGTGATGGCTTCTTTGTCCCAAAACAATTTGAAAGAGAAAGCAGGACTGATTCAGTCAGGAAAGGACAACATATATATAAGGAGGAAGGGAGAAGTGGGGAAAAAAATATATAAATGCTTTTTACTTTGAAGCCATTTTTATTCAGAAAGAAGAAGCCAAAACTGTGGTGAGACAGAATTTGTGTTGCAGTGATTCACCCCAGCAGGATGATCTGGAGTCTGTCACTATCAGAACTTCACTCTTGACCTCAAGGGTTATGAAAGCTTTGGGAGTAATTGCGGATAATTTGGAGGAGGGTAATAAATAAATAAGGATGTATAAGATCATGACATAAAGGCAAGTGGCTTAACTCTACAGATACTAAAGGGAGCAAGAAACAAATCTGTAGAAGAAATCACTGCCTTATCACCAAAACAGACAGAGAAAACAACTCACTGTGACTGTACCCTGCAGTTTGGTTGTCGATACAGCTTTTGTGATAATAACGTATATAATAGATCGTGTCAGGCAGAGAAAATATGATGAACGTGGTGTGAAATGATGCTTTTCTAATGGAAGGGAAGCAGCTATGCTGAGTCATGTTTGAGATTCAAGTTAGCTGACTGTTGCGAGAATGGGAAGAGTTTGAAATGGTGATGTTTTAGGCAGATGGAAAGAAATTGCTCAGATTTGAGAGGTGCTGAATTTAAGATTCCCATGTGTGTAAAAAGTGACAAGCATTTATTGCTAACCACAGCTCCTCGTGTTCATGAATGATGTCTCACACAAAGAGCTTACTAAGTCACCGCATGTGTTAAATTATTCCCTCAGATTGGAAAGGAGAATGAAGGGTGCTGTCCTAGTCTCAGCCCCAATATTAATTACAGCACCTTTCCAAAGAACTCTCCTGTCACACTGTCACTTCAGAAAGTGGTTGCAAAGCTTTGTTCTGACAGGCAAATGGCACTTCTGGGCTTGGGACTGTCCTCAAGTAGGAGTGTTTCTAGCACTCACAGCAACACCTTCCAGCCCCTGCTCTCACAGATGAAGATCTGTAAAGCCTCCAGATAAATAAAAACATTCCAACTGCAGGCTTTTGTCATCTCAGAAAACTGACTCACTGGAAGATTCATGGAGATGTTTCATGCTGTATTTGCATTTATTACTATTCTGGATGAGTAATTGTTCCTCCACTTGCAGTCCACCCATAAAAATCCACTCTGATATTATTGCTAAAATACAGAATTTTGTTCAAGAAACTAAGTTGATCTAAATCAAAATATATAGCAAATTAAAACGGACTAGATAAGCTATAGCGAACAAAAATTCAGCTGTTGTGCAATGCTTTTTTGATGTGATTTTTACTCAGTCAGGTATAAATTTTGTAACAGCATGCCAGCTCCTAGTCCAGGTAATTTGCTGAATTTATTCAAAACTGCTTCTTGCCCTTTTAGCCAGTCTCAGAGCTTTGTAGCACCGTATAGCTTGGGAGTCCTGCATGTATGGAAGGAGAGGATTATTGAGATGAGGAGCACTATGAAGGAAAGCCTCACTTTTGCTTAGAGCTGCCCATTTTAAGGATGGCCAGTCTAAATTCATCAAATTTCTCTGCAGTGCCATGAAAGCTGAAATATGTAGTTATACTCCTAACAACTGTACAGCAGAACAGATAGGAAAAACAGAATAATTTTTTACTTTCTCAGCCTAGCCTGTAAATAATTTTGAGAGTGTCTGTGGCACAGAGGGTGTCAGGAGAGCTACTCAAGACAATAGCTTAAAAGGGATATAAGAAAGAACAAAGCAGGGTAGAATAACAGATTTGAGTTGGAAGGGCCCCTTAAAGTCCATGTGGTCCAACCCCCTGCAATGCACAGGGACACCCACAGCTCCATCAGCTGCTCAGAGCCCATCCTCTGACCTTGGATACCTACAGGGACGGGCACCATCCCTCTGGGCAGCCTGTGCCAGTGCTTTACTACCTACCCTGGAGGATTCTTGGGCTACTCTCACGACAGAAACATCTCCCTGGATAATAGCAAAGGGCTAGTATAAGCTCTAGTACAGTAAAATGAAGAGCATTCTCATCCCACCCCTTCAAAAACAGCATTTTTTTAATGAAGCATCAGCAACAATCTGCAAATAAGTCTAAGCGCCCTAGAAATGCTTCATAATCTTTCAGCAAAACAACAACTGTATATCCCCAAGCAGCATGTTTTATTAAATCTCTAGATTGAAGTTTTGAAAACACTCAATCTATTCCTTCTGACAAATTCTGTATCGACAATTTGGCCTGTGCCCCTGCAAGCTTCCCTGCTCAGTTCCATCTTAGCTTTGTGCTGGGAGCACTGGCAGGCCTGGAAAAAAAAGCCTTGTGTTATTTGCTATACAGCCATTGAGGATTCTCTGTTAAGATAGTGACAGAATAAGAAGTCAAAATCTCCATTTTCACCCTTAGATGTCCACTATGTCCTAAATGTTCTGAAAATACTTCAAATGCTTTGAAAAGTCAGAATGACCCATTTATGTTATCCTTTCACAAGTGCAAAATAATGTATTTCTTTCGCAGAAAGGACAGCACCACGAAAGAGAACAACAGGAGAAAGTAACACTCAAAGTGTCATCTAAAACCCACGGGTGACATACAGATGTCTTGAATTTGTATCCCTTCTCATTTCATTGTCATTGAATATACAATAGAAGTCCATAATGAAAACCGAACAGTAGATTTAGAGCTCTAAAACAACTCAGATTCAGACTGAATTGGCATCTCTCTTGTGCATAGGAATCTTTTTATTCTAAAAGCTAGGCAGGAATTTACTACAGCTATTATTCTGTTATATATGGAATGTTAGCAGGCATAAAGAAGTGCAGCTAATATATGAGATTTTCCAGGTACACTGTCCCAGTATTCTAGTGTACTACTAACAAGTGAAGTAAATGTTAACCAGTTCATTGAGATTATCCTTTCTCTAAACAACGAAATGAACTCCTATATCTGCTGAATCAGTCCCAAGGAGCACATAGCAACTACTCTGCTTAATTAATCACTATTTTTTCCACTATGAGTCTTAACCTCCCTATAATAAAATGGTGTGAGATTAAACAACTTAATTACTTGTACCATTTTATAGTATTGATAGAAAAATGCTAAATCATTGTTTAGCAGAAGTGGGTAGAATATTCTGAACTCTGATACAGCTGCTGCTGAAACAAATTTCAGCCTCAAGGAATCAAAGTGAAAAATAAATGCAGCATGATCATTTTGCTGGAGGGCTATCATCATTTAGGTGCCTATTCTCTTCCAAACCATTTCATTTCCTCCTTTTAGTGACATATGTTAAATATACACCTTCAGTACTACTGAAATCTGCCCTGTGCAAAGAGGTGAGGCGGGGATATAATTGCAAGCACAGTAGATCATCTATGACAGAAGTTTTCCTAGCTTAATTCTAAGGTTAGTAGAAAATAAATACATTGGTAAAATCAAAACTATTCTCCACTGTCAAGGAAACATATGCTGTTGAATCACTGATAGATACTGGTAAAGCTTTTTGCAAAGGTGATGTCTTTGCCAGCATTTTAATTGCACCCATTGCCTATGGGTATAAATGTGTGGTCTAACAAATCATATATGATAGCTGCATGAATGTTTCTTGAAAGTCATCATTAACTGATGTCATTAGGCTAATGATAAAATAATGGCCTGTGAAGGACTAATGTTGTTATTATAATTTAATAAGAAGGATATATTTAGGATCACTCTGTTATTTCCTTTAAATAATTTCTAAGATTGCTTGGTTTATTGGGTTGTTTTTGGTTTTTTTTTTGCTTTTTTCAAAGTATTCTGCCACTTTGCCCAGGGAAAGCAAATATCATGTGCGCAATGCACTGAGCTTTGATAAATAACTGGTTGTGGTGGTAGTAAACCCCATCCATTTTTCACAAGTCTGTAGCTTGAAGGGACCTTTCTGCACCAGTTACATGTGTAGTTTACAACCTGTGATAGAACTGGACATGGCCATCATTTTCTCATTCCACTCACTTAGCAGAATAGTCTGACCCAGTCAAATCTTTTGGTATATCCAAACTTGTTGCAGGCTTGGCTTGTTTCAGGGCAGTTTTCTATATAATGCTTTATTTATTGTCCTAGGTAAGGCTCCCTGCCTTAGATGCTGGCTGTGTGCTACCAAAAGAAGATAACAGAGCTAATTGTTAGAGCTAGAGAGAATAAAAGAAATGAAAATATTTTCTGTGATTCAAGGCATTTGTTCAAAAGAGTCATCAGATAACGAACACAGCAAATAATAGCTCTTAAAAATAGTAGCCTTTTTTTTTTTTTTTTTTTGCTTTTAATTGGCAGAGCACTTTGAATGCAAATGCTGTTTAAAAACAGTCCTTAATCGAATAATCCAGCTTTAAAAATTCTGGAGTAGCTCAAGGAGAGAACAATTAAATGGTTTAAGGTAGTGAAAGTCACTCATGAAATACATGCCAACATTACCTCTTACATGGCTCCCATTGACTCCATGTGGTCAGTGAGCCAAGGTGCCCTTAGCTACAGCATGGAAAAGTTGCTTGACCACATTTCCAGCAGACCACAACAGGTTGCTCCCACCAATGCCAGTGGGTATTTTCTATTATTAACTGTCAGAGATAAATGAAATAATTAGCTAGAATTTGGTAGCAGATAGTTGTTGATCTTCCATAACCTCAATAAAGGCTAACTAAATTCAGCAGGAAGAATTCCCATTAAAAAATAAGCTCCATCTTAGCACTTCAGCACGCTTATTATCTAAGAACACTGTTGAGAAAGATGATTTAGTGTTGGTCAGTATGTTTTTAATCTTATGTATTTGTGGTGACATTTAAATTCCTTCCCATATGTAAGTGAAAGATAATGATTTAACTATCAAGTTTCCTACAGAAACAATAAGTTTTCTAAGCACAGCCTGTAAACACTGGGAAAGGAAAGGCATTCCCTATGCTCCAAATCACATGGAACGTAGACTATTTTACATTTCATCTCAAGAGTTATAAATAATAAATGCTCAAACATAAGGTCACTGAATGTCACTATTTCTGGTTTTGCCTCTAGAACAATGGTTAAAAAAAGAAATCTTTTTCTTCCCTTCTCTCACACACCATATGCATAAAAAATTCAGCGTTTTCCTAAATAAACCATATAGTTCTGCTTATTCTTCCCCCACAGATTTTTCTCCACACTTCAGTGGTGACTGTGTGCATTTTGGGTGTCTTCTTCCTCAAGACTCCTTGCTAATCCCTGAAGGCTTCCTCTAGTTTTCTTTCATCTGTTACCTCCTCTTTGATCTTGAGGACTCTTTTCTTTACCAGTCTTGAAGCTTGTAAGCCATGTTTTCAAAATTAATGTTGAAATTGTGAAGAACAGCATGGAATAAAGTCATACATTGTTAGCTCTGACCACATAAGCATATTAAATTAAATGTAAGATCTCAACCTAAAAAAAAAATACGCAGCAGAAAAATAAAGCAGAAAATAAATTAAGTAGCTGAAATATACTAATCTAAATGCTAAGTTCTCTGCCTTCAGTCACACAAAATGCAAGCCCTTGTTGCCTAGATAGCTTTACCAAATACCGCCTCTTTGTGTCCATCTATGACAGGAGCATTTGGCCTTAGGTCTCTCTCAACAAAAATGCCTCATAAAAATGAATTTCACTATGGCAAATGAAAGGTGCTAGGGACTTTGCTTGATGAGTTTTTGAAGTTAGCTGCACTTTGGCACATGATTCAAAGTCTGCTTCAGGAGCTGGAGTATTGGAGGCAGGAAACATGACCGCTGCTGGAGCTGTGGTGCTGTTAATGGAAAGACTCAAAGAAGCTGCCTTGCTCTTAGTGAGCTCTTCTTCTGTTGCTTGAGATAGGTGAATGTGAATCTGGAAGATGAGTGTGGACAGGACAACTGGAAGGAAACCTGGAAGCTGAGAAGAGCACAGTCATGGCATAGTAAAATTGAGAAGGCTGAAGTCAGACCTTGTCCTGCCCTCATGGGACCTCTGGATAAAGGTATGGCTCCAAACCAGCCAACGTGGGCTAACTGCTCTCAGTTTGACCATCTGGTCTCAGAGAGGTGATGCTTTAAGTTACACCAGAGGAGGCTCAGTTTGGATATCAGGAAAAAGTTCCTCCAGAAGAGTGGCAAGGTGTTACAACAGGCTGCCCAGAGAGGTGCTGGAGTCACCATCCCCAGAGGTATTCAAGAACTGTGGAGATGTAGCTCTGATGAACGTGGGTAGTGGGGATGAGCAGTTCCAGTTGTGGTTTTTCCAGCCTCTATGATTATGTGATCTTGGGATATTAGGGGCAGGGAAAGATACTTGGAGATAAGGAGAACAAGTAGAATTTTTGCTGTGGTACAATTGTAAACAGTACAATGAAGAAAACCTGACCCACCTTTTGGAAAGATTAAGCTGTTGAGCTTTGTTCATTGTTTTAGGCAGTAATACAACATATATATTCATATGCTTTGTCTGCCCTCTCACCTTCTTCAGAAACTCAAACCTGCATGGAAGAAGCAGAAGAAACCTACAGAGAAGCCCACTGCAGGTCAGCACAGCAAAGCTGACCCCATCACTACATTGCCTCCTGACACGTGCCTTCACTCTCCCATTATCCTCAATATTTCAAAACTTCCTGCCATTTTACAGTCTGAAGTTCTATAGCTACTCACAGAGAATTCAGTTGCTCCTTAGATTCTGTAACAAATTGCTTTGGTCAATAACTTTCTCACAAGAATTATGGTCACACTTTTATATCTGTTTCTTAAAAGAAAATTTGCACTCTGATTTCATTTTAAAGCACAGAGACTTGTAAAGATTTAATAATTGATAAGGATTTGTGGACTGTGACAAGCAAGATCTCTTTATTCACTTTTTATGCTTGGAATATTAAAAGACAATGACTTTGTGTTCTTCAGACTTCTGTGTATTTCTGAGTATGCATGAACAGCAAAACAGTAATATAACAAAATAAAAAAGAATGATAAACTAGGCACTGAAAAATATACTTCTTGGTTACAGGATTCTGTTAAGTATAGGGCTGCATTTCATTATACGATGAAGATTACAAGCGAGATGTTATAGCAAAAACAATGTTCACATTCATAGGTTCATAGGTTCATTAGGTTGGAAAGGACCTACAAGATCATCTAGTCCAACCATCCTCCTATCACTATCCCTACCCAACTACTAAATCAGTATGCAAGTGTTTAATAAGGAGAAGTAGAACTTGTGAAGATCCTAACCAGTTCTTAGAAATATCCATGCAACTATAATAAATCACATAACATCATTCATGCAGGAAATTATTCAGTTTGTTACAGATCTCAGTTCTCAAGAACGCCTCTTGTATTAACAAATTCTTGAAAGTTAGAAGTAAAGTGGTTAGAATATTCAAAAACATTTTCATATTTCAAACTGACAGGGACATTTTATATTGTCTATGAGCATGTGGAAGGCTCCTAGACTCAAATTTGTTTTTATTGGCTGTCATTTTTACAGAGCTAGTAACAGCACAACTGTATACCAACACTGATCTTTTCTGTTCCTCTCTTAGGCCAATTCTTTAAATCATTTCTTGCTAGTACTTAATGACATTTCTTGTTATCAGCCACATTAGAAGTCAATATCTGTTGTCAGACATAAACATTCAATGCATTTTCCAATTAAAGTTTGTGCTGATATTACCATGGCGGAATTCTGCTCAAACATATATTGAAAATACATTAACTGCAGAGGTGAACACTGACCAAAACATTCATTTTCCTTAAATACAGGAATAAATTCAGAGTGTTCCAGCATAATCAAACCTTTAAGACATCCATATCAAGAGAACTTTACATTTAGGATTGATGTAGAAGAAGGACTGGGCTAAAAGACATCTGAGAAGCAGAAAAAATTACACATTGAATTATGTAGCAGAATGGGAGAAAATGTGCACTTTCCCCTCCTCGGTCTATTGTAATATCTATTTTCTTGATGTTTAACTGCAATAATTGACTATGTCTCTGCATCTATACCTTTTCACAAAAGCACATATTTGCAAGGCTATCAGTGGCACTAATACTATATTGACGAGTAGTTTAAAAGTGCTCATAAAACACAGGCTGCTCTTAAATTCATCCACTTCACAGCTTAAGAGCAGGTTTTTACATAGCTTCAACAGCACCAGCAGGCTGACATTAGGTATGTATACTTGTGCCTGCTAGCTGTTAGTGTATTAAATTAGCAATACACAAGCAGTTGGGAGTGCATAGAGTTATCTTTGCTGTATGGACAGCAAATCCAGCCTTGTGGCTGACCTATACACAATAAACATGCAGTCTTAGACTTCTGAGTCTCAGTCGAGAGTTTAGCATGTAGTGTTTTGAACAAGGATGGGGCAAGATAGCCCCACTAGGAATCAAATGCACAAAATAATTAGAGTTTCATCTCCCAATGATACAAGATGATAATCTACATCAAGTCTAATCTTGCATATAATAAAGAATTCTATTGATTCCAGAGGGCTTAAAATCAGCTTTAAGTTACACAGGAAAGCGAAGATGTTTTTATATAATAAACAGGAAAAAGTAGATATATGCATCTGGAAACCAAACCTCATGCAACAGAAAGCTGGGAGCATCCTTCCTTTTTCTTCATTCTCAAGCCAGATCCAAATATTGTGATTGTCTTAATCTTTTAACATGCTACAGCATTTTCATACATTTCTTTTATTAACACAATTTATTCTTAAATCATATTTTTGTCAATTCCTGCAAATTCAGCTTGCTCAAAATACTGTATGCTTTCATCCTTAAAATTTTGTCTGTCTCTTTAAACTGACATATTACCTTGTAATTTCAGCTCCACATGACCTTTACTACTATAGTTGGCTATAATCCCTATTACCGTTATTATTTATGCAGTTCCCATTGGTATACAAGACATTCATTAAATATTTTGTGCTTTGAAGTAAGTGCTAAATGTAAAGCAGGTCACCCATAGGAATTTATTACTTAAGCATCTTATCATATCTTTAGGAAACCCAGAACTTTTATAATGTGATTCCCTGAATTACATATTCACAGGGGATTGATTATATGGCTGTAAAACAGTTTCCAGATGAAAGGGTTTATTCAATTACTAACTCTTATAACTCCAGAACTATTGCATGAACACTCAGAGGTACCAACTCACCCAGGAGATCAGTGCTTCATGAACAGAGATTTAGGTTAGATATCAGCAATGAATGTTTTACTCAAGAGGGTGTCAAGGCACTGGAACAGGCTGCCCAGAGAGGCTGTGGATGCCTAATCTCTGGAGACATTCAGGGCCAGGTTGGAGGGGGTCCTGGGCAGCCTGATCTGGTAGGTGGCAGTCCTGCCCATGGCCCAGGGTTGGAACTGGATCACCTTGAAGTTCCCCTTCAACCTAGGCCATCTTACAACTCTGTGACTTTGACGAGGAGCACAAAGCTCTGGGCAGTCTCTGGGGCCAGCTGGCCTCTCTGGCAATGGAGACTGGAGACATAAGTCTGTTGAAACTTGCTGCGGAAAGGCAAGCAGATGGCCCCACCAGACCTTGCCTAAATTCCTGTAGGTATGTCAGATTCATTACCCAAAGGACAAACAATAATTGATAGAAGCCTGACAGTCATGCTTACAAGCTCCTGCATTTTTCTTGTCTTTAAATCAACATATTTCTTACACTCTAACTTCAGTTAATAGCTTCACTAAACAGTTTCTAAGAGAAAATTGTTTGCAGTCATTTAAAAAAATGAGGGTCAACAAATCCAAATGCAAGATCTTGCACCTGGGTTGAGGCAGTCCTTACTACCAACACAAACTGGGTGATGAAAGGATTGAGTGCAGCCCGGTCCAGAAAGACCTGGGGGTACTGGTGGATGGGAGGCTGGGTGTGAGCCAGCAATGTGTCCTTGCATCCCAGAAAGCCAACCATATCCTGGGCTGCATCAAATCAGTATGGCCAGCAGGTCAATGGAGGTGATCCTGCCCCTCTACTTTACGCTGGTGAGATTTCACCTGGAGTACTGCATCCAGATGTGGAGTCTTCAGTGCAGGAGAGACATGGACCTGTTGGAGCATATCCAGAGGAGGGCCACAAAAATGATACAAGGAATGAAACACCTCTCCTAGAGGACAGGCTGAGAGAGCTGGGACTGTTCAGCCTGGAGAAGAGAAAGCTCAGGGGAGATCTAATAGCTGCCTTTCAGTACCTACTGAATCTGGGAGCTGCAGGAAAGAAGGGTCAGGCTCGTTAGCAGAGTCTGGGGTGATAGAACAAGGGGAAATGGATTCTTAAAAGCTTAAAGACAGCTGTCTGTTCATTGCAGAGGAGTTGGACTAGGTGCCCTTTAAAAGTCTCTTCCAACTATAAGGACGTTATGATTCTAAATCTAGTTGTAGTGTGTTATATTTTCATGATTTGTTTTTAATCTTGTAAGTACTTCTTCCCCTGCACAAGCTCATTTTTTTTCACACTTAGCCTGACCTTGGAGAAATCAGCACTGATTGTATCTCTATTTTCTCCCTTTAAGAAAGAGGTGATAATTTTTAGCTAACTACAGCTTTAGCTGTCTGCTAAAAGCCTTGATGAGCAGATATCACCTCGGTATGAATACTGAAGAAGAATCTGAAGGCAAAGTAAAAGCTGCATTTCCACCATCAACACAGAAGAGTACTAAAACTACTGAAAAGTTTACTGTACTGCAAAGAATACTCAGATAAGAAATTGCTGTTCAGCAGAGCTTCACAGAGCTAATTAGGATCAAAGAACACAGATAGTTCATTGACAGATTTTAAAATTGACAATTTTAAAATTCCTGTTTGATATATCCCCAAACATTGTGCTTAAAAGTATTTTCCCTTACTTCAGTAGCAGAAAATAAAATACAAAATAAATTGTATGCACAGTAAATCAGCTTCATGTTTACCTGACTGCAAATGGAGTTTTATGCCAAAAATAGTCATTCCTCATCCCAACCTCATTACATTCAATATAACAGCAGCTCTCATAGTAGGTATTTTTTACCATGAGAAATCACCAAAGAAAATGCCACCGGACGTGCTTGTGATAGTGCAGTTTGTTTTGAACTTCCAGCATGGAAGCTGCCAAGACACTTGAAGACAAAAATTGTGGTGCTGATAGCCATAAGCTTAGGGTCTCATTAGCCTCTTTAGGTTTAAGATCACATGTGGGCTTAGCAGAGAATACTAAACTTGTCAAACACCTAACCACATCACTAAGAGCACAACCATGTCACATTTTAAATAACAGTGAAAGGCAGTCTGCCTGATGCTCCATCTTAGAAACCTGCTCAGAGGGGATGCTTTCCATTTTCAGAAAAACCAAGATGAGAACTTTGGTCAGATTTTGGGACTGAACAACAAAGTAAACATGTAATAAACCCTCGATCAGAGCAAAACTGCTTCTTTGATTTGGTTGCACCGAGTCTGCATCAGGAACCTGAGGCTCCCTTTCTTACACATGAAACCACCCTTGTTCATCAGCTCTATTTCACAGCAGCCATTGGAAACCTTGATTTGGCTCTACAAGCAACTCTCAAAGTTCCTTTTACTATCAGGGCTAGGAAACCGAATGCAATAGATTTCTTCCCCTGCACCTGCAACACTGTGTTTCAGGCTGTTGGCTAACTGACAGCTACTGGCTTATAGGAACTGTGGAAATTGCTATTTGCCTATGATTTCCAATTAGTCCTTCATGTGCTTCCCTCTCCTCCTTTCAGAGTAATTCAGTACCAAAAGGCTGAATCTCACAAACAGCCCCAAATGGGTATCAAAATAAGCCATCCTTAGCTTTCACGTTGAAAGGAGCGAAGCATGTTTGAGATGATAAGGATAACAAGGTAGATAGAAAACAGATATAGTCTATCAAAATAGTCATTAGGTTACTGAATGAAATTTCCTCCTACGATGACCGTGATGCAAAACAAAACATGTAGACAAAACAAAATTAATGACACGGACAAATCATACTTAGAGTGCAGAGAGGAAAAGGGAGGAAATCTGGAGTGGGAAACTAGAAATGACCATTAAAAAAATCTTATAAAAAAAAAAAAAAGGAAGAGAAAATACTTGAAAGGAAATATAGCTGCTAGAAAGAGATGAAAGTCACAAGAGAAAAGAGGGAATGAAATAACAGAATGTCCATATGACCAGAAATAGCCCAAGGGGAAAATTAGACTGAAATAGATGGAAGTAAAAGAAGGGGAAGTGTTCAGGCAGAAGAAAGAGCAGAAAACCAGAGCAGCGGGCAGAGGCAGAACAGTGTACTATCCTGTATTTCATCACTACTGTCAGGGTTTACTACTTCAATAGGCTGCAAACGTTTAAACCAAACTGGATGTAAGCAACTTTTGTACGGAGGCTGCAGCACTCTGCAGATGCTCCCAGCGCCTGATCACACACTGCCTCACGAGGATGTCATTCCTCATATTTGTTTTTCTTTTCTTCAGATGTAGCTCCTGCCCATTATTTAAACTCAGCTCACTGAATCCCAAATCAGTTGACTTCCTAACACCAGCATCACAACTATTCACAGCATCTGTCTTATTTGGCAGCAACAAAGACAGAATATGACCCAAGTAGCTTTATGTGCAAGATATCCATTTCTTGTCTCTCAGCAGCACTTACTCAGATCTCCCTTTGCTGCCTTCAGTTAAGTTTCTGCCCTTTAAGCAATAAAGGTTGTGTAAAATTTTATTTTTAAATTAGCATAGAATCACTCCAATTAAGCAATATAATAATAAATAACAAGTTTGGGTCCCTGTTGTTGCTAAAGTGAACCAGGTGTTATTTCAATACTAGACAGTAACTGAAAGCAAAAATTGCATGTGACTGTTTTTGTCTGCTACATCAAGCCAAGGACACATGAAAATAATTTGCCTTCAGGTTTATAAAGATACTTCCTTTTGTTTAAAAGGAAAGTTTTAATTAATGCTTTCACTTATTTCAAATGTACTTTTTCCACTGTTCAAGAAAGTAAAGCAGCAGTCTGTTCTTACTCTGAGCTACAACGAGAGATATTAAACCTGAGCTGATCAAAGAGGGTCACAGAATTACCAAGACAAGGAGGAAGCTGTGTTTTAATTAGCAATCATTGTTCATTAACAGTTTAACAACTGTATTTCCTGACATAGAAAAGATTCGCAGCATATCTTGAGCTTAAACACGTGCTGAAGACAAAGCTGAGACAAGTATTGAAGTCCTCTGCTGAAGGATTTTATAATCCAGTGAACATGACAGATTGAGAACTGTAAATATATCATCATTTAATAACTCATTTACTTGTTAAAATTGATAGCAAAAGAATGCATGAGTTGGTTTACGACTGCAACATGCAATGGATTCACTCACTGATATAAATCATACTTGATGCTCATGACTGTATAACATCCTACCTTTAACACATAATTTGCCTCTCCACAGTCTTCAGACGTATGCAAACCTCTGCAAGAAGACATTTTGGAGCACTAGATAAAAAAAAACACCACCACAGATATTCATAAGCTCATTATGAACACAGTTTCTGCTTCTCTGTTGTCACTGCTTATGGATTTAAACTGAGTAAAAGAAGAAACACAGCCAGAAAATGGATGGCTGTGGCTAAAGAATTGTACTTAGGAAATACAACTTATCATTAGGGTAGGGGAGGTTGGGGAGAGAGAAAAGAAGAGCGGTCATAGTAGGGTTCAATGGCAGAGTTAAAGCTTTTACTCTCTTGAACCTCCTGCAGGAACCTATTGTTTTGAAATTGTCTTTTATGATATGCAGTCAGGGCTCTTGTTTACTTGCTGAGGTAGCACAGATTTTCCTATGCTGGCTCACTTACTCTAGGAGAACTCTCTCCTGAACTTTCCAACTCTTCTCCACCCATCATTCGGGAATTCAATGGCAAAGCAACTGCAAGTAGTGCATGGTTCTGTGATCTTAACTACTTCAACAATTTAAAATGGATCAGAAGCAGTATTTCCTCTGCAATAAGTTCATTTTTTTTAGAGAGATAGAATAGGTAAAAAACCACTCCCTGCTTCTAGAAATATGAAATGGAGGGGAACAAATGTTGACTCTGCCCCTTCATTCTTTCAGTCCAACGTATCCCCATGAAAAGGATGATGCTACAGGCATTTTTCAACACTCCTGTACAATTCACTTCTGCAGTTTAGCTACCAACACGTTACTTGCCTGCACTCATTGCCCTTCCAGCTCCAAACGGCTCCCCATATCCCTCATTAAATACAACGCAGGAAGGTTCAATCACACCCCATCCCTGCTGTCCTCTAGTTGCTCGACTCTAGAAAGCTATAAACTCTCTGAAGTAGCTTTGATATTTTAATTGCATTTGGAAGATTTCCCTTCCAGTGTGCTCTGACTATGGCAGTAAAGCCATTCCAGTGGCTAATTAATGCAGGTACTTGCCCCTTATCATCACTCAGTGAAATACTCTCTTCAGAAGAAGGCACATGCCTAGATTGCCGAGAATCACTGACAAAGAGCTTTTCCCACTCCAAGCAGCAAACTTCAGTGCTACATTCACAGCATTCATAACCACCTCGGAGACTTCCCGAATATTGTTTGATTGCTCCTCATCAGCCTTTGTGTTTCTACGCTTCATTTTCTCGGAGATGAAGCTTTTGTTTAAACTGAAAGCCTGCCATCGTTTACAAAGTGAGAGTTTCAGTTCTTGGGTACCAGCAACATTCATTTTAGTCTGCCTGTCACAAACAGCGAGTGCTGGGGCTCTGTATAGACAAAGCACAAAAGCACACACCTATCTGCCATAGAAAGAAAAACGCTTGAGCCAAAAAAAGAAAATCCCCACCTCACTGTATCAGCCTGTTTGAATAACCATTCTCATATCCCTGCCCGGGGCTCTCGTCCTATCACTTTGTAATCCCCTGACAAGGACCATTTGGGTTTTAAATGCCTTTCTTCCCTATGGAAACTAATTAAGCAAGATGAAAAACGGCAAAGGTTTAGTGTTTCCTTTTCCTACTAATTATTTTGATTGAAGAGCAAACCTCCGCTGCAGCTATCGATACAGTCAGGTGTTTTATAGCTTTTTCTCTATAGCTGCTCCGAACATTTCATATTTGCTGCATTAACTCCCGCAGACCACAATGGCCATTATCCCTCAGGAGAAGCATTTCAGCAATGCAGAAAAGCTTTCCAGACTTTCCCTTCTTTTTGTCTTGCTTTCAGACAGCTCGTGGCTATCTTAGGCAATATTATTGGATAAGTTATTGTAAGGAACCTTTCAGCAAGTCGGAGAGGTCAAGAAACAAAACAGAGAACAATCTGTTTCATTTTTTTCATACTTCATTGCACTTATCCAATCACCCGGTTGTTCTTAATCTATCGGTACCCAAGTATGACATCTTCTAATCGGAGCCTTTCTGTACAGGTAACAGGCTGTTGTTTCTACCCGGCAGACAGTTAGAATCACTCGTTTATCCTGACAAAACAAAAGTAAAATGCTCTCCAGAAGGTACTGAAAGGAAACAATTAACCGATGATCTTCCATGACTGCTCTTGACAACAATACACATTCCATTGTTGTCATCACTTGTCCTCAGTTCCTGAACAGACTAAGATTCTCCCAGGAGTACATCTATGTCAACATGCGGCTCTGTACTGGCAGGTTCAAATTAGTAGTTGACATGAATTACCATAAATCTTGGCAACTTTCCTCTTCCGCTCTGAAAATGAAATTTGAAGAAAGCAACGTCAGATGGAATTAAAGCTTGTCCTTTCAGAGCTCTTGCTGTAAACAACAAAGATTTAGAAGATTAACACCGAGTACAGGGAAGAGATGACACGGAAGAAAAAGTTGGAATAGCAGCTGAACAACTGGGATAATAGAAAAGAATAGAAATAATAGAAAGGAGACCAGTGTTTTAATGATTATGATACACAGCAGACAGTGTACTTGGCTGAAAGATCAGTAAGGGTTTTTGGCATGGTAAAAAAGAGTGGAAGAAAGTTTGGACATTAAAATAGAGAAAAGCAACACCAAAACTTGGCTGGAAAGAGAAAGGAGGATGTGAACAACTCAGACACAAATCATTTTCAGCTCAAGATGGAAAGGATTCTCTATCCCAAAAGCAGGAAGCACGGTGCTTGTAATTCCTTGCTGTAATCCTCCTGTGCCACGAGCTTTTATCTGACCTTGAGCTAATCACTTAAGCCAATATTTTCAAATGCATTTGTTCTAATTAGACCATGACTTCTAGGTTCATTGAGCCATTGCATTATCTACAGACAAAGAGAGACAGTTGTAATGGCAAAAAGAAAACTTATTAAATCTTCAATGTCACTGAAGAAATCTACTTTTTGGAGCTGTTAATTAAGAAGATCAGGTGTCGAACTGTAAACAAACTTTTTTTTTTTGGACTGTTACAGTTCGTGTGGATGTTAAAACCCTGAAGTTTTCCTGAATTTCTACATGCTAATTCTGTATAACAAGACTTCAAAGGAAGTTTATATAGGATTACCCAGGGTAAATCTCATTCTTTCCTTCATTCTTTTTTGATACATATAGAACACTGCCTGTTGATGATAGCTGGGCAGACAGCACACAAACCCTAGGTCTACAAAAAATAAAATAAATAATAATAAAAAAGCCATGCTAGCACAGCACATTTAAGAGGCTAAAATAGTTTGGTCTCCATTTTAATACCCTAAAACTTAGTCTGTTTGAAGTGGTTAGAAAAAATATATACATTTTCCCCTCTGCTTTTAGAGTAGCTTTCCATGACCAATGCTGCACAAAAGGTTTAAATCAGTTGTGAAGAGCAGTTTATTTCCCCTAATTTGTTCAGTTTTCACATGCCATCAAGCAACTTTAAAGCTCGCCATCCAGTTAGCAAGAGCAAGTAATGTTTCAATCTTTTCAAATTTATTCAATCAGATCAAATCTTATTTTAGTGGCATTCAGGCAGTGCTCTTAGTGTAACAGGGTTGCAAAAGCAGAGCACCCTGACTTCCTTCCACACGAGGTCCTCTGCACCAATCTCAGAGGTGACTGATGAGAAGAGGTAGCTGCCAGTGGTGGCCACTTGACAAACTGGTGCACATCTGACTCCTCTTAATTAGTCTAACAGATTGCTGGGTTAGGTTGCATTTAGAGGAGACAGAGAAACCTTCCAATGAGAAACAAAATGGCATCTGGTAGGACAAAACTGAAAATCAGCATAAAAGAAATGGCAAGAACACCTACAGAATTAATAAACAGGCTCAAGAATAGGCTAAGGGAGACAGACCTAATTGGGCATGGAGCCTTTGCTTTCTCTATTTCATGCCAGTATTTTACATAAGCTGGTTTACTTGCCATTACAAATATTTCAGACACTTCTGTTGATAAAATAGCTCTGTAAGTCACAGTCAGAGTGTGCTGACTGCTGCACCAAGCTTATTTTTACCTTTGTAAAGTACCTTCTGAAAATAAGAAGGTGGACATTTTGGAGTTGGACTGAAAATGTTAATGTATGTAAAAAGAGAATGGATCCTTCTGGGAGCTCAGATGTATCATCTTCCTTCAAATAATAGCAAATCCAGACATCATTCACTGCCTTTCAGGTAGAGTTCCCCATCTCCCCTATGCTAGCAATTCTGGTCAGATCACTGACTGCAGCATTGATCATATGTTCCTGTAACTGGTACTTGACCTTTATCAGAAGAATCCAGCTGCCCAATCATGAGTAGCATGTTTAACATTAAACAGACTTCATATTATTTCTTCCATTTCCAATAAAATAGGTTATCCATTAAGATCAATGATGGAAGCCAGCTCTGTATTCTCCCAGTCCACACCTTCTTATTTTATTTCTTGTTTTGTCTGTTACCTGTGCTAGTACTCAGTAAGTGTGAAAGCACATACATTTGCTGCTGATTGACACAGCCAGAACTTAGGGCTTCTCTGTCCAAGACACTGAGCTGTAAGTCAATACACATCATCCGTACCAGCCCCTGACCCCAGAGTTTTATAAAAAACAGGCAGCACCAAATGCAATAATGAGTACCAAGGCTTGGCTTGTATGCTTTCTAAATCAAATAATTGTTGCCTACATTCAGATGAATTGTCAGTAAAATGGCTACATTTTATATTTAATAAGGGAAATATTAATGTAATTTTACAAATCCAGTTTTCTGTTGTAGATTCCATATATTTTCGACAGATGGGAATTATCTCAGTGCCCTCTGATGCCCATGTTCTCTCAGTGTCACTCATTTAGAGGTTACCCAGCCACTTGCACTTGTTAATATTTAGAAATCAGGAGTTAATTCAGTAATTTCTATTCAAACAGGCATATCAAGAATAAAGCAAGAGCTTGGCTTTCTCGGTGCAGATATGTTTCTTAATTAAAGACATAAGGAACTGATGCTTTATTTTCCTCTTTAGACTTCCTCAGAATACTAAAGCAAGGCACAGTTGGGAGGGAAATGCAATAACTTTTACTGCACCAACTGGTACATCCAAGAGAAGCAGCCAAACGGGCACACAATGCTGAGCATGGCAGCTGAAGGCCAGGTATTTACCCAATGCCAAGCAGCCTCTGCCAAGAACAACACAGATACCCTTTAGGAGACAGCAGCACTGTGACCACCTGAGGAAAGAAAGATTTGGGAAAGACTTCAGCTGTACTGCTCCGTTCGTGCCATTTGTATGCAAATATTCTTTTGCATCTTTTGCCTCCAGCTTTTCATAAGCAGCTCTGTCATGCACCATGCATTTCTGGTAATTCTTATGCAGCAGAGGCCTCCCACAAGGACTAGTGTCAGAACAGAAATTGGAATCCAATCCCCAGTAGCACCACAGAGACACTAGGAAGACACCTAGAACGAACAAACAATATTTTACTATACAAAATAACCCTCAGAAGCCTGCTGTATCCCATTGCTACCTCCCGTTGCACACCAGCCTGGCTTGTTCAGCTTCCTGACCTTCTGTTTAGCATGCTGCAGCAGACGTCAGTTGTCTCACTAGCCATTATCAAACCCTGATTAAACAAAAGTAGTTTAAAACTAAAGCAACAGTCATCATGGGCATACAAAGGCAACTTATCTATAAGCAATAATACTTTCTGAAATGTGCCATGTCAAGGAATACATCTTGTCATGTATAAGAATCACAGAATCGTTAAGGTTAGGAAAGATAACTTAGACCATCTAGTCCAGCCACAACCCACCTCCACCATACCCACTGACCATGTTCCTCAGTACATCTCCACAGCTCTTGAGCACCTCCAGGCACAGTGACTCAACCACCTCCCTGGGCAGCCTGTGCCAGTGCCTCACTGCTCTTTCTGAAGAGAAATTGTTCCTAATATCCAACCTGAACATCCCCTGACACAACCTAAGGATCTACTGTCCTATCATTATTACCTAGGAGAAGATATTGATCCCACCTTGCTATAGTCTTCTTTGTGCTAACATGACTAGCAAAGACTTGGGACTACCAAAGGGTGGTACTTCTAATAACTTCTTCCATTTCACACCCACCACAACTTGTTTCCAGAGAGATAACGTGCATTTTAAGAGATACCACATCTACATTTCTGGAAGCTATTCTCCAACCAAATCATGCATTTCTATTTCTAAAAAAGGTGATCAAGCCCACTCATAAAAAGAATTATAAGCCAACACAGCATTCCTTGTTTATGTCTCAACTTAAGCAAATCTGTCACCATCCTGAGCCAACAAATTTCCCATATTCTCATCACACCCCGAGTGGAAAGTTGGATTTCAAGTACACATCAACTAGTGATAAAATTACAAAAATATTCAGTCTTGAGGATTTTATGCATCCACTTGCACACAGAATAATTAAGGTTAAATTTACTTAAGCCTTTGGAACCTTGGAAATGTAAAGCAGTTGCTGCCAAATATTAACTTTACTCCAAGGAAACTATACAGAGAGAAATAAAATATAAAAAATACGCTTAATTAGGGATAGTTTTCCAAGTAGAAAATTAAGTTTTCCACTGTTTTCTGTTCCTGAAACTCAGAAAAGCTTCATTCATCACAAAGCAAATTCCCCAATTTGCTCCACAGCTTCTGATCTTATCAGCTGCAAGCACTGAAAACTTAAATTACACTGAGTATCTGCTGACACCAACACTCATCATAAGGAAACCCAATTATACAGCATAAAGCAGAATACCTCGATTTGAAGAAAATTCAGTGGATGTGGGGAGGAGAATAAATCAGATAAAGCTTTTTTTATTCCTACACCCATAGAATTTACACTAAAAATATATATTTTTTTCCTTACCTAAATCAAGGGTATAACATCTAAAAGTAAATTCACTTACAACATCTTACTCCCTTTGCTCCTGCAGAAGTTTTCTTCCCCTAATATATTCCCACAGTTCTGTTAAAGGCATGCATTTGCTTAAGCAGATGCACCAAAACTCACACCTCACCTGAGCTCTCCTCTGATTTTAACAGCTGCTTTCACTAGTATCCCTTATTGCTGGAGTGTTCCTCTCATTTAGTTTGTTAGGTTCAGCTCTTCAGAAGTATGTCATGCTATAATTAAACTCAAGTGTGAATTCTTTCCTTTGCACTGCATGCCTGCCACAACTTTTCATGCAGTACTGACCTTACTGAAGCCAACAGCAGAATTTCTACTGAACGCAGTAAAGTTTTCATCTTTGACAAAAAATCACTGGGCAATTGTCATATGTATAACTCATGTGGTTACCACATGTATTGCTGCTCCTTTGAGGCATAGTCGGAGCCTGGAAGACTGTTGTATTTAACAAATACCTCCTCTCAGCCACTGCTATTTGATTCCATTTTCCTCTGGCTATCTGCCTCTGGGACTTCTTAATTTTCCAGAGCGTGGCTTGTGTCTTTCAGCACACTATCCCCCATCCCCAGCAGCTGCAATTCATACCTCTGTGTGCAATCAACCTTTAAGGCTACAGAGAAGAGACACACAGTGCTCCATGACATTTCATTTTGCTACCTCTGCCAGGTCTTTAGACACCCAGAGTACTTCACTAAAGCTCATCGAGCCATCCCAGCTCATTAGGGATCTGTGATTCCTCCATAAACCAGAAAGGTTATACGCACTGAGAGCTCTGCTTTCCTCATTTCTCTGTCAGCTCAGAAGAGTTGGCATCAGCTTTCTTAGCTCTCCACACAAGTCCTTGGCTCTCTTCAAGTCAAACATTACTCAGAGCTGTGGCCCTAGGCTAGAAGCAGGCTGCCTGTGGCCACATCCCCGTGGGACAGTGTGTGCCCATTGCCTGTTACTGCTGGCAAATCCCTATTTCTTCTGACATTAATATAGATGGGGAAAGATATGCTCAAGACTACCACTTATGGCTTCCAGTAATGACAGGCTTTTGACAGATACTCATGTGGGAGTCAAAGTGCCACAAGATGTGTAAATCAGAACTGTCCAGCAAGGGTCACAGGTGTGTGACGCAGAGAGCAAGGTTTGCAAGTACATTCACATCTTTTAAACCGTCTCCACTGTTTCTACTTGTGCTCACACACATGAACACTTCCATTTGTATGTTTGTCCAGATCTATTCTAGCATTTCTGCAGTAAATCTCTGTTGCACCATGGTTTTCCGCATTACTCACAATGATGTCACATCTTCCTGTAGCTGATAGGAGAATTGAGGAAAAACTCTACTTTTTATTCTGATCATAATCAAAGATCAAGTGTTCCATGGCCCCAGACCACTGACAGGATAACTGAACCTTGACTATTTATTTGGGGTGAAGATCTTGTCTCTCAATGGTAGGTAGTATGGAGAAACCCAAAGGTACTAAAGTATGAATTCCACCTTTTGAGGCACTGCCATCTTCAGGAAAATTAAGTTCTTTTCCTGTGGTGTGGTTATGTTAATCATTTCTGAGTTCTCAAAATGTATTGTTGCATTTTTCTACCTAAACTGAATCAATGACATACAGGTTTAAGGAACTCCCTTCCCTTCACAAATACTTCTTAGCTAGTAGGAACTAAAGTCCTGTCTTGGAAACCCCAAAGCACTCCTGTAAATTTGATGCCAGGAGACACATCCTCCCATTTTCAAATTACATTATACAAATTGAATTTGAAGCAAAAACCTCCACATCCAAAAATTTGATACTATAATTTTAATACTACAGATAGGAAGAGGTCTTCAGAAAAAATAAAAATAACCTTCTAAAATTTACCACCTGGCATAAACTATGTATTATTTTTTTGCATGTTTTGTCATTAGTGTAGATATGAAATTAAAAAAAAAAAAGTCCTAAAAAGTTGCAGGGATATACACTGTCATTGGCAATGTGGGAAAAACAGTATTGTCATGATTAGCCTTGAAATGGGAAAGCATAGAGGAAACTCACTGAATTTTACTCACATTTATTTCATCAGTTATTATTTCAAAATGATGAGATAATTTTTCTTTGGGTGACTGGGGAAGCATCCCAGCTAATCAACAAACGAGGCAGGTAGTTCAGAGAGAACATCTGAGCTCCTCATATTAAACAAGACCAGGCATTTCTGAGGCCCCAGCAGAACACAGGCTGCATGCTAGGAAAGGAGGGTTTTCTATCTGGAATTGACTTGTCAGTGATGATGAATATGTTACTGTGAAAGAAAATCGATGTGGAGAGATGGCAGCAGAGCTGAGCAGCAGTTGGTAAAGGAACACCTGCCTCCTTTGTGGTCTGATCCCCAAACATCTTTGGTATTTTCTTCTAGGAAATCATATTGTGTTTTTTCTTAAATTAAGACAAGATTTTCTCAAGTGCCTACAGGTAGAAAAGGCTTCCACTCAATTTTGAATAAAAAAACTCAAACTAAAGGTAAAACTGCCAGCAGTGTGTATTGTAAACAGTCTGCTTAACTCTTCACTAGGTTGTAACAGTTATGCTGGCAAATTCTTATTGCAATGTTTCATTGTAAGGTGAGCAAAATTACAGTAGTGTTGCCTCTTGCGTTCAACAGAAGCTATTAAAAATATCATGGTCTTTTGTAAAGACCCACAAACTATACATCAACCAGAAAAGCACTTCAAAACTTAAGCAGGGAGAGCTGGTTCACACCACCCAATGCCAAAGCTACATCCACAGTCCAAGCTAGAAACCTCCCTTGGCTTGTTCTAGCAGAGCTGCCCTGCCAAGCAATAATTACCAGTGCTGCTTGTTCTCTGCTCAGACATCATCATCACTGACTGTGTGTGCCCTCAGTTCCTGATGTGTCCAGCATTGCTCTGGGAGTTTGTACTTAAGCTACATCACAAAACAAATAACTCAAGCATCCTTGTTCACAGAGGCCTTTCATGAAACAGCTCAGAGGTAAGGATGCATACACACGACAGATTCAGTTAGCTAATGATTGCTTTGTTTCTTTTCTCCTTTGAGGGAGGAGTGGTTATTTAATGTTTTTTCTTCCTCGCTGCTGGTGAAAACTGACACTGAGGGCAAGCACAGAACGTTTCATTAACTTCAAACATGCAAGATTATCTCTTGCTGCAAGACTGTGCTGAAGTACAGAAGATCTACCTTGTTCCTTTTTTTAATCTTCCCTTTTCAATGAATGCAGTATCTGGTTATATCAGTACATAAAAGCAGAGTCCCAGAAGCTTAGACAAAGCAATGGGCGCTGCATTTCTGTTTTGCAGCTGTAAAACAAAGGTATGGAAATGTTAAATAAAATTCCTCTAAAACAATTCATCCACTGGGGAAGAAGATCTTCCTTGGATGAAGATGTGGGATTTTTATCACGGGCATGTCTTTAAGATACATCTCTACACAGTAATGTAATTACTTTTAATAGATATTGGTGTCAGAAGTTGAAACTGATAGAAGAAACAGTTCAGATTACAGATGATGTTAACAATGTTTGCACTGTCCTTTGAAAAACTGATTTTTTTACAAAGGCAGTCACTCTATGTACAAAGTGGAAAAACATATTCATCTGTATTAGGAAATCCGGTCACTGCCAAAGCCGAATACCAGAGAAAAAAAAGAGGTCAGGAATGGGATACAGCTGACTGTATTTGTCCTGAGATACTGCAAATTATTTGAAAGATAGTAAGATTTGGCAGCAGTTGACAGCAAGAGGAATTCATTTGTGACCTGAGCTTGCTAAGCCTTGTTATATCAACAAGAAAAGATAAATTATTTGCTTAAAAAACAAACAAACAAACAAAAAACAACAACAAAAACTTCCCATTGTGGGGAGGAGGGAGAGGTGGAAAGGCTACATATTCCTAAGTAAGGATGTCACCATGTGGGAGAATGAGGAGCTGAGTACCTGTGGGATTCAGCCCCAGCTGCCTGGACAAGAAGAGAGCTTCCAGCCAGCAGAGGGCATGAAGGCATAAAGAAGATGAAATAGGGTTTTTGGAAGAGAAGTATACATAAAGATTTGCCTAAAACTTTAGAAGAACCTGTTTGGCTTCAATTTAGGCTCCATTCATTGAAATATTAGTACAGGATTAAGGACTTACCCTGGGACAGACTTAACTGGCTTAAAAAACAAACATTGGCTTTAACTGAAAATGAAAGGGCTAGATTTATGGGTGAACTGAAAATTAAAATCAAAATTTACCTGAATACAAAAGTCTTTGTGTATGGCTGCTTTATATACAAACAGAGAAGGAGCCCAAAAAAACATTGAAAATTCCTTTCTTTGAGGAAAAAAGCAGCTTGCTCTCAGTTCTGCTTCTTGGTTCTGACTCTCAAGAATTGGGAGTAACAGAGACTCAGTTTTGTGCTTTTAAAACCCATACAATGTCAGGTACTGAATGTAAAACTGACAACTGAGGTTTGGGCTCCTATTATCTTAAAGCATGGGCTGATTTAGAGAAAAATAAGACATCTTGTTTTATAGAGAGGGATTTTTAGGAATTAGGCATAGGTGTACGTGCAGCATAGGCAAAGCTCTTGAAATAAAGAATCTTTAGGCAATACTGAGAGTTGTATTTTTTGTAATCTTGAATAATAAAACAGGGAGCCACAGCCCCGTACTGGAAGCAGCTTTGAAACCTTGCTTTTTTTATGTAGAAACAAGGATTTCAAAGTCTCCACGATGTTTGAAATAACTGATGGGCAATTTTGGTTTGCATTTTAAAGAAGAACCACATAAAGCTAAACCTCTAATTCTACAGATCCCAAGATCATTTTTTATAAACATACTGTCCTGTGATGAATCATAACCTCACTATACTCTAATATTTAAATGACTGCATTTATTAGGAGAGATAAAAGCATAGTCCTCAAAGGAATTCATTAAAGGAGCAAAGGTACTATCATATAGTAAACTTTAATTGATCTTTGAGAACAGAAAGAACCTAGATGTTTGGCACTGTTGTGTGTATTTTCATCTTTCTCAATAATTATGGTGTTGTGGGTTTTTTTTATTGTTACAAAGGGGAAAAAAGGATGATCCTTTCTTGTTTTCTTCCTGTAGTCATCACGATTTAACTACATACATTTAAATTTTCATTACCAGGAACATGAAATGAATGGTAGAACTATGTGTTTAGGAGACCATAGAATTTCTGACAAAGACCTGATGCTGGCTGAGAATTCAGTAACCATGCAGTGATATCACAGAATCACAGGATTGTATGGGATGGAAGGGACCTCTAAAGATGATCCAGTCCAACTCCCCTGCTGAAGCAGGCTCCCTAGACCAGGTTGCACAGGTAGGTGTCCAAGAGGGTCTTGAATATCTCCAGAGAAGGGGACTCCTCAAACTCCCTTTCCAGCCTGTTCCAGCACTCCATCACCTTCTATCTTTAGAAGGGCAATTCACACCCCCATCCCCCCATTAGACGATCTTGATGTAGACCCATGAGAAACCTTCACAACAGAATGAAAAACTGATTCATTTCTCTGCAAGTTTCAATATTTTAGTACATAAAGCCAGTTTGTGTAATGGTGGCTCTTGTAATGGAGCCAGGTAGTAAGATAACTTCCAAATAGGTATGTAGGTAGTCTGAAAATGGGCTACCTTGGGCCTGAGAGGACATTACATTGGACTGCTAGTCAAGAAACCACTGGAAATATAATCTGCACCCATTGACTGAAGGAGACAAGGTTGAAGACGCTAGTCCCTGAGCATGCAGAGCGAAACTGTAAATGAGCTCAACACAATGTATTCCAGCTGAATCTTATCTTACAATTGCTAATTATCAGATATAATCATGCCATACGCAGAAAATTCGGGCTTTCATAGACAATTATTTAGTTTGCATTATTCACCCTGACTATTAGAACATAGAAAAATATATGGAATATAGACAAATTAGAATATAGAAAATATAACCACTGTGCCTTCTTTTCTATTACTAATCATAACTTTGTTCAGTAAAGTACATTAAGTCAATGATATTTTGCTCTCGCTTGGTTTCCTTTTTAACATAAGAATGAGGAAAATGAAAAAATGTGGAAAATAGCCTGAAGTGAGTTCAAAAGAAGCCTCATTAGAGAAGGCAGCACAAAATCTACGCAAAGAGTGGAAGGAAAATTGAAGTATTTCAGGACTAGATTATTCTGATCACCTCACCAATAGGAAGTTAGTACGGTTCAGCTGTACTGAATTGGTTGTGCCAATACATTATGATACCTTTAAATAAAGAGGACAAATACAGATTTCCCATTTAATAACCCAAATGAAAGTTTGCAGTAAAATTTTGCTAGTCAGTTGAAACTGCTTGAATACATATTCAAGCTGGCAGTGGAAGCAGAAGAGTTCTGCTCTGAAATTGCACTGTGATAAAGACCATTCAATCGTCATCACCTCTAAAAAGGAAAGCTGACAGTGTACGCAGACAGTGGAGCCTTTTGCCTCTAGAAAGTAATAAAAAAGGATAACTTGACATTTTTTTCATAGATCTTTTGCTGCTACAAGATGTTGGGAAATAAAATACAAAACAAGTTCAAGCTACTTAGACTAGCTGGTTGTCAGTGAAAGCAAAACACACTTGCTGAATGGATATTTCCCCCTTTATTTTGTGTGTCTTTAGAAAAGAGTCGTGTTAAATAAGCTCCTGTTACACAAAAGATGTTAAAAAAAAAAAGAGAGATCAAAAAAAGAGCATTACCATATTCAATTTCCCAGATATGTGTATTATTGCAGTAAAAACAGATGGCACCAGAAACAAACGATCATCCACTATTCTTGGTGAGTAGTATGTCTAATTAGAACAGGTTGTTTTCAATGACAATAATGACTTTTCAAACTTCATCAGTTTTACACAATAAAAAGAAGTTGCAGAAAGCATTTTCTATAGCCTGTATTACCTGTATCCAAGCAAAGAGTTCATTTAACTGGTCTGCAAAGAGGTCTGATTACTTACTTATTTCTCTCTAAACTGACTGAGAGATAAAGGCATTTGAAACTTTTTTCAGCAGCCCACTGACAACCCATAAACTTCACATAACAGAGCTCAATTTAGACAGTCTTGCATGTAACACTGCAGTGCCAAATGCTTTTTGTGACCTGTTTGTTGCTTTATTAGTGATCATTAAGAAAGATACACCACTACACTGAGTTACTTCTGCCTTGGAACTACTTTATTTATTCTGAAAATGTTAAACAGGATTGTAGGTGCTATGGCTGTGCATGCAAAAATTTTCAGTGATGTGGCTTTAAAGCACCTCTTGGTATTTATATGTCTCCCTTCCACCTATGTGGAGCTGAGACATGCAATTCTGAATGGAGAACGGGCAGGTATAGGGCAGGACCATAATGTATTCCCAAACTGATGCCTTCTATGGAATGGCTGTAAAAACTTTCTCCTCATTAAGAAACAGAAATGGGCACTGGATAAATCAAAGAAGGTCTATCTTCAGCTCCACGTACTAACTCATGACATGGTACTTCTGAATGTTGACCAAGGTACCTACCATGCAAGGTGAATATATATGAATGTGTTAGTGTATTTAGTCTAGCTGAAGCAAGGTTATTTCCATATCACTTACTGGAGATGATTACAGGATCACTGAATCACAGAATTGTAGAGGTTGGAAGGGACCTCTAGAGATCACTGAGTCCAACCCCCCTGCCAAAGCAGCTCCCTAGACCAGGTTGCACAGGTATATTATTTAATATTTAATTTAATATTCAGTGCTCATTAAGTAGGCAGACTGATGGGGGACATGACTCAACATCTTCTGCCTCTTCTTTCTCTTTTATTAAGGAAACATTCACCTTAGGCAAATAAGGATTTTACTACTTAACACTAGCATCATTAAGTATACTAACTGTTATCTCATAAAAAAAAGACTGGGAATTTTCAGCTATCAAATGGTTTTCTACCAAGTTTTGTCAGTAATGCATCTAAGTACTGCAAGTTAATTTACTACATTCAGTACAACTTTTCTGGGGAGAAGAACATCCATCCGGTTCACATCCAAGACATTGAAAAGATTCAGGCAGAAGCAGCTCTTTGATTTAGGTACTTTGAGAATGCCAATTTTTTGGGTTTCTTTCTTTCTTTTTTCCCCCCAAAGATTTACATAAGCCAGAAAATACTTTGCTGGTTCCCCATGCTTACAGGAGCCTGGTTCTTTTGTACTTTCTAACAGCTGTGACATTGGCAACACTGCTGAATTTAATTAACCTGACAAAATGTCTGCTGGCCCTCTCCCTACTGAAGAACAGATTTTGTTCTCTGAAGACTCAAATATTAGGACAGATCTGTGAATTGTGAAGGCTGAGACTGACTTGCCTGAAAACACAAACAATGAGGCACTCAGCATGCATCTGTAACCTCCCAGCAAGAGAAAAGGACCTAAAGACACTTAAGCTCACGCACAGCATGGTTTCTGTGAGTAGATATGGCAGCAAACCAGAAGTCATCCAGCCTAGCTAGAAAGCACTCTGCTAAGCTGGGTTGTGACATGCTTCTCTGTAGCCTAGCAAGAATCACTGAAATATCTCTATGTAACACGGATGGTTGAGTTTTTGGGTTTTTTTTTTGCTTTCAGGGAACTTGAATAGCCCATAATGACTCCACAGAAAAGTGTAGCTAGGCAGCCTCTCTCATGTAAACCCCAGGTCCTGCTGCTCCATTCCCAAATCCTCTGGATATGCACAAGTTCTTCTCATCAAAGAAATGGGAAAGCTATCTAGGTTATACCAAAATATGTTACTGAAAACATACTTATGTACTGAACACGTGCTTATGTACAGACACAACTTTGTCACACAGGAATGGCCTGTAGGAAAAGCATATAGATGAGGTTTTGCTAAGTGTTTTCTTTCCTGGTCCCTATTACGATTGCTTCCACCTCTGGATGTGTGCTTTCACATTAACAGAAATAGGTACAGAGTAAATTGGATACGACAGTATCTTTCACAACAGGATTCCTTCGCTTATGATCTCTCCCATTCCTTTTTCTTGGCTCTTGTCTAAAAGAAAATCTGCAGCTGGGAGGTTCAGCATCTTTATCACCAGCTCACACCACCAGGTGACTTTGCCAGCACCTGCACAAGTCATGGTCCCATTTAGAAACATCAATACTATTCAATTCTTTGGCCTCAGGCATAGTCTGTCCGTTTTTTCATGTGCCGTGGTGTTGATGTGCTTCTCCTGTGCTTGCTGCACTAGTTTGCTCCTATTTAGATGAAATTAGTGTTAGAAGCTGTTTTCCCTCAAAAAACTAATTTTATTATGCTCAAAAGTAAAAGCTCTTGTAGGATTCTCCCATAAATCAAGGTCTTAATCCCTGCTCCTGTTACCAATCGCATCTATCTCCATTTCCCCACCTGTTTGCCTGGCTCTGCACACCAAGAGCCTGCCGTAAGACAGAATCTATTTTATCACAGGGCATGTGCAGATTTCTTCATTACTTGAACAGTAAAAAGCCATCCTGGGGTGTCCTTGATAACCTAATAATTACAAATTCAAGATGCTGAGAGCACAGACAAGTGCAGACAGGAGAAGAAGGATTCATACAGCCTGGTATTCTTGCTTCAGCAGTCGCATAACGTGTCCATTAACTCACTGTGCAGGCTTATCAAAAGGCAGATTTACAGTTCTCTCCCAGTTCCCTAAGCTGCTATCAGGCTGAATGAAACCTGGTCTCAGGTGGCTCAGTTAAGCAGGAGATAAAAGTGCCTCTGGACAGTGGGGTCACCTTCCAAGAACAGAGGGATACGTCACTGGGCCTCCAAGGAAGTCCCTGCAACAGGAGGACCTTGGAGTCCAGAAACTGACATAAAATTGAAGACCAGGACATTTACAATGAATAAAATTAATACCAATCACTTGATTTTCTGCTGTCACATCCTGTGACCAAAACTTTTCCTTTCCGTTCCCATCACAGCCCAGCGTGGATCTTCATCAGTACTGAATAAGCATGAACATCATAAGCGGCATAAGGCAAGTTTGAAAATTGTCTTCTACTCCACCCAGAAACTGTGGCTGTTCCCCTCCTGCTCCACATGCCCAGGCAGCACAGGCTCTGTGCTGGTCCCATCACTGCAGCCCACAGGTACCTGATGGCAGCCAGCAGGTGCTCCCTGCCTTCAGCTTTTCCATTTCTGGCCTCAGTGGGTTCCCCAGAATCATTACATGCTTCAAATGCATTTCTGCACTGGTACTGCCAGAGGTAAAGGCAGAAATCCATAGGTATGATTTGTTCACTTGCTTAATAAAGGAAAAATGTCATCTGTTCCCTGCCTAGCATCTGAAAGACAGGAGCTGCTACATGGGGGAAAAGCTGACTGAAAACAAGTACATTCGTTTCAGAGACACTGTCTCAAACCTCATTAAATTTTGTTGTTTTTAAATTTCTTCAAGATTAAAACTGGAGTTAACTTATGAAGGACATTTGTATTTCCATCTTTTTATGAAGCTCTTTTCTGCACTCGAGTCTGCAACAAGTACCTCTCATTCTGAGATTACATTTTCTAATAATAATTTATTTAGTAAAATGAATTTTCTGCATGTGTTTTATTGCCTGATTGTTGGCTGCCTTAGCTCTCTCTGTCCCTTGTTAATGAAGGACTCTTCATGAGGACACTAGGACATAAATTAACTCCCATAGCTGTGTAAGAAAAACACTGATTCTTGGGATCTCCATGTTATCTCCTGGGCAGTCATAATTAAGACCCTGCCCAGCCTGGAAGCAGGGTCTTAATTAGAGCAGCAGTCTTCCTCTAGTGGTTGAAATCAGGAAAGACTAGGATTGCCAACATAACTATAAAAGTTTTCAATCTGTTTTTAAAAATGGTGTCTGCATTATGCCATTATGGTTTGTTCAACAGACTTCATTGGTGCTATTTCATTTTCTATGCTGAAAAACATAGACTACTGAGCAACTGATGCGTATGGAGAAGAAACTCAAAAGGTATGTCTGAATGCCAAATTAAGATCGATTTCACTACTAACAAAAATCCAGTGAAGTGGTAAGAATCTGTGATGAAAAAAAAATCAGAAAGAAAATCAAGGTGCTGATGGAGTTGGTCACAAAGGAAGCTTGCAATCAGGAAATCACAGAATCAAAACATATAATCACTCCAAGTGACAATAGATAAGACCACGGTTTGGTAACGAAAACAGAGATTGCATGTATGATGGAAGCTCATCAGTCGAAGGGAAGAAAAGGATAAGCATCAGCACAACTGGGTAAATTCAAGACTCCTCAACAAGATCTGGATTGTGCCTCAAAAGCACACTGACAAAAGTGGCTGGGACTAAAGGAGCTGGCATTCCATCCCACTCGTTTTCAACACAGGACAAAACAGTAATACGCAAGAGATGGCATAAAAGACAGTACAAGGTGAAGAAATGGGGAGTGATGATGAGAATGACTTGAGCACGAGCTTTGTTCTGGAAAGCAGCATTCTCTGAAGTGCTTTACCAAGTCCAGTGCAGCCCTGCTATTTTGTATTTTAAAGCAAATATAGATAACAGAAAAACATCTTGTACTACAAAACTCTGTAGTGCCCCTGTGGCTTCTTTTCCCTCATCTAAACATTAAAAAGCACTCCTCTGCAAAAAACCACTCTGATTAAGACAACTATGAATGCAATAAGGGATGACGATCTTAGCCTGATTTTCCTGAGGTCAAAGTGAACATTATTTGTTTCTGTTTGTTTTCTCCAAGTAAAAGAATTTTTTGTGTTACAATTTCTGGACTTGACAAATGTAGTTCCACTATCCGTTATATGTATATAAATAATATAAATAATATATATATATATTTATCACTTGCTAGAGCCTCTGTGTTCACTGTAACATCCATTTTGGCAGGCAGAAGTGTGGTGCAATAAATTGTCTGGCAGAAAAAATGCTGAATTTTGTGAAGAAGCCAGAGACACGCTCCATAAAGCTGGAAGCAACAGTTCAGTTTCTGCCAGGATCCACACGCCTGCCTGTGATCAGGACATGCCTCCTGCCCCCAGCCATGGGTCATCCCAGTAGTGGGCTGCCCACAGGTCACTGCCATCTGCTGAGAAGAGATGGATAGCTGGAAGCTCAAGTGCACTCTTAGTTCCTCAATACCTGTTCCAAACGATTGCAAATGCTGTGATTAAAATTCAGTTTTAAATCTACACAGGCACCACAACTCATCCCAAGATAGCTGAGGGCTTGGAAAAGGCTGAAGAAGGGCATTTCTTTTAGCAGTCAGCATGGTTAGTTCATCACATTAAGGAACGATTCATTTACAACCCAGTTTAGTTAACCAGTAACATTGCATGAGGAGCCAAATCTGATCATAAAACTATTTTTGCTGTGAATGTTGTTAATAAACTCAAGCCGAGTAGTTGTACATCTTGCTAAAAAACAGTCTTCAGACATCATTAGTACAGAGGAAACCTGAGACTTGCACGGGCAATTAAACAAATGTGAAGTAAAACAAGGTTCAGCTAATATGAATACATTATTTTCAGCAAATTCCTGGGAAGTCAGCTGTATAGAATAACATGAGACATTAGAAAATCAGTAGTTAGTTGGAGTAGTGTCGAAAAAAACACCATTTCTCTCAAAATCAAAGACTATTCCTCATCAAGATTTGCCAATCCAAAGCTCTGAAGTGACACCTGTCAGTCACCCCAGTCTGCCAGTTACATTCATGTCAAACCAAATACCAAGAGGAGCAGCTCAGAGGAAAAAATACCACCTTCTCAAAGTTGCTGTCATTTTAAAAGTGAACGTAATACTTGCTGTATAAAGATAATAGAAATTATACTCTAATGAGTAAGTAGAAAAATAAATAAGTAACAGAGATTATACTTTTTTCATACATTTCTTTAAGTTGGATTTTGTCATCTGACACAAAATCTCTTCATTTTTTTTCTAACTGCCCTCTTTGTGCCCCGGATGATGTGAGAATTTTACTTAATATACATAAAATATATAAGTACAACTCTCACTTTTATGGAAGCTGAACCCTTATTGGGATTTTTATCTTTGCAGAAACATTTGCAAGGATAAAATTCAACAGGTACCTCTACCACGTGCCATAAAACAGGCAGTTGAGTGACTGGGACATCAACATGTTTGACAGCACTCTGAGTTTGAGGTTTTTGATATTTGGTTATTAATGTCAACATGCAAATAAACTTTGTGACAAGTTTAATCTATCCTTCTTTGCCTTTATTGAATGTGTATGCAAAGTGTGGCATTTTCCCCAGATACAAAAGGGAACCATACCCTTGCAAACAGAATAGTACTATGTGGGCTAGACAGAAAGAAAATTATCACCAGGAACAGGCCTAAAACAGGTGATATACAACATACAACCCTTCAGTGAATAAATAAATAAATAAAAATTGCTATTGGCTTAAACAACACTCAAGTCTGCATCAGCTTGGAGCTGTGGTTCATTTTTTCTCTAGGTGAAACCTTTGCTTGCTCTAATATTGCACTTGCTGAGAAAGCGTTGTCACCGCTCCCTGCCTTCCTGTCTGTCTTGTAAATTATTGCTGCCGTTAAGCGCTTCTGCTTAATAGGTTCAGGTTCGAAATACACACTGCATCCCACCGAGTTCACTGATGAAGTAAGCACTGAAATGTCAGTGAAAGAGTTCAGGGAGGGAGGCAAGGAACGGAGAGAGGGAGCTGTGATTAATCAGCAATGATTTACCGGCGCTGCCTGCACGCTCTCAGGACGTTTCCTGAAAACACATCAAGTCTTGCATGCCGTGCAAGCAAAAGTCATTGTTGGAGTGCTCATAAGCTGAACTCCTGGGCAATATGCCAGCCCACAGAGCACACCTTAAAGTTAGATAGTTGCATTTAAATAATATAGGTTCTGAACCTTTTCTTTACGACAGTCCTTTAGCATGTTTAAAAGGATATATATTTTCTAAAGAAAAGTGAGAGCAACAGCTGGGATGCATTTTAACATATTTTGTTTTCATCCCACAGCCAAGGAGAACATTAACTGTCCCCTCAGATTTGTAAGAGGATCAGATACAGTTTGGTCTTTTCAGGCCCAGATTTGTTGCACAGCTGTTAAGCAAACAGGCTCTGTAATTTATAATGCATGGTATGCATGGAGCTGGGCCAAAGTGACCCCAAGGACCTCTTCCAGCCTTCAATTCCCCAATATGCCAAAGGTGAGGTCCAAAATGCATTGCCTGGGATGGCAGGGGGGCAGAAATAGAAAGGGCAAACTAAATGAAAGCAGATTCTGTATTGTTCAGTGTTGCTCAGAGGAGATAAATCAAAAATTGGCCAGGTAATTTAGATAGAAGAAAATAGGAAGATAAATTGGATGACCTCATACGATCTCCTTCTATCTACTTTTAAATGATGTGTCAGACAGGCTGGCAACCACTTATCATGATCGCAACAGGAGTTTCTCCTTCCATCTGTGTGCTCTTTTTTGCATTCCTGTCACATGCAGAGATACCAAACTCTTATGTACATTGGTAAAGAACTGCTCTTGGTGGATGCTGGCCTTTTCTCCCCACGAAAGTCATTGCATGTAAATACGTTCATCAGGTGTGGTAGTTGTTATATATCAAGAAAGCAAGATCAACATTCACAAAAAAACTTTCCTGATAAAGGAATAACTGAGGTAACAGGCATCATTGCTTGCAGATGTGGATGTGATGACACGGACCTTGGTTTCTGTCTCCTCAGTGCCCCTATCCAGACCATGGAGTGGACGTGGGAAAAGGATGCTTTCTTGTCCCATATTGCCAGAGCAACAGAGCTCACCACTGAGGCACCTCGGCAGCACGCCCATGGTAACACCTCACTGGCTGTCCTTTAAAGGGTGGCACCTTCTGCTCAGCTTCAGGACCAACATGGTCCCTCATGGTTCAGCAGCAATGCCCACTTCTCCCTGGGGTGCCAGCAGCCCAGGGCTCTTCTCCTACAGTGTAATTTCCTCTTTTTTTTCTCCCCTTCTTTCCCCCTACTCCTCAGCTTCCCCTGCATTCTCTCTCTTGCTGATCTTTTGGTCTCTCTGGACCTGACAGCTGAAGTAATTGGTATTCATACACTGCATCATAGATCACTGCTAGATACAGATTTAGTGACCTGAACTCCTCAGCAGCTGTTTGAAGACCTATGTAAAATGAATCATTGTTCTTAGCATCTAAGAGAAAAGTCTGCATCCTTTATTGCTGCCAGAAGGGTTATTCCAGGTTAACAGTTAGAACACGCTGAGTGTTCACGGTTCCCCTGACTCACCTGGTGTTGTGCATTTCACCTGTCTTTGCCATTCTTTTTCATTAAATATCTATGTATAATAAGTCTTGGTATTGTGAGAAGGCACGAACAGAATCAAAAATGCCAGCAAGTCAGACCCCTTGCATTGCTGAGAAGCAATCCTGCCTCACTTACTGAAAAGTTGCATACTTGTCAAGGAGAGCTGTGGTAGAAATGGATCGGAGGAGATAGATGTCAAGTCCAGATTCCTCTAGTCTGACCCTACAATATAAGGGTTATTTCTTTTATCCTACATAAGTAGACTATTACTTACCAAATTGAACCCACAGGAGGAACAACCTTCCCCATTGTTTGGCTTTTCCTCATTTACTTTGCTCCTCTATACAAGTGTATTGAAGAGATACATTTGCATGTAAGTTTTATACAGAGCTTAGTGCTGTACACACCTGAATTCACTTCTGAGCTGCTTTCTGTTTCTGCTTGATAACTGCCTGTAACTTTCAAAGACAAATCTAGACATGATTGCTCTGAAATCCAACACACAGAGCTGATAGTACTGTTTTGGTATGATTATTTTAACCTTAACTGGAATATGGTTATGATATCTTGACTTGTCAGGAAACTATCAAAACCTGCAGCTTTCAATGGACCAGTGGAAATAGGAAGGTGCAAAATCCATTTTTGTAGCAAAACAGGATCCTGTCAGATCCAGTAACAACAAAGACCAAACCAGATTAGGAATGGATGTATGGGCTCCAGTGATTCCCAGACGTACTTTTCTACATCTCCTGGGTTTCATCAAATATTATCTAGTTTTCCATCGCATCAGAACTAAAGCCAGGGTGGATTGAATGATCACATCACTATTTTTGTGAAACTTAAGGAAATGCTCTAAAAACGACACAGAAAACTTTCTAAAGTACATCTTAGACTGTTGAAATCAGATTTCTGGTGTCCTTGAGATTTCTGAAGAAAGTAATTCAGGAGTTCCACGTGAGAATTTGAACCTGGCAAGACTGTCTATAAAAATCAGAGATGCTCGTATTCACAGTTCTGGGTAACTGCCCTCTGAAGTCTCTCTTCTCTGCACTAAATGAGAGGAAAATAAAATTAACTCTAGCTTGACAGTCAAAAAATAATGACTATCAAGATGGAATTAATTTTATTTTCATTTTGTTTTGTTTAGAGAAGGAAAGATTGGGGGTAAACATGATAGATTTTCAAATATAGAAAACAGTCTAGAAAGAAGACAATTCTCCCTCAACACTATATAGCACAAGTAGCAGTTTTAATCTATGACAAGGAAGTTCAAGGTGGGGTAAAAGGAAGACTTCAGTAGCAATGGAACATGGGAACCGATTACTAGAGGTGGCTGCTATGTCTTTGTCACTGGTGGTTTCCAAGAATAAGATAGTCAAATTTTTTGACAGGAGAGCTTTACATAATAGTCAATACTGCCTCGCAAAGAAAGATCTGAGCCAGCAGCCTTCAGAAGAATATTTGCTGTGACTGTAGTGAAATTGACATGGCCTCCATTTTAAGGGCTGAATTCTGAATTCTTTAGAGGAGATTCAGTGGTGCAGCAGACAAATTCCTGGTAGACCCACCACCCCTGGTCACCCAAACACTTTCTGGTTTCCCTCATCTCTGATGGGGCCATGGTTCTGTAACATATCTAAATCTAGCTTAAGCTTGTCTAGGGTGCCCAACACACATGGCATTTGCAAAAATGTTTACACTTGTGTGAGCTGAATAAGTAATTGTTGAAGGCCAGTATGTTCTATGCCATGAAGCAATAGTACCCTGGGGAATATCACCATTTATGTCATAGTACAGTCAACACCAAGTGGAAAAAAAATTATAATCCTACATATAAGAATAATTATTAAGATGACAATCTTTTAACAAATGATTAATATATATATTAACATATACATATATCTCTCCTGGGGACTTTTCATAAATACTGAGAAACCAAATTGTAGCTAATTTTTTATTGTGTGTTTGTCATTTCTCCTATCTGCAGCAAAATCGGTATTTTGGACTTTAGAAATCAAGTGATATCTGAGAGATTATAAATTAAGAGCAAATGGTTTACTGTCCCATTTACTACTGTAGTAGTATGTCCTGACATCTTACAAAAGTTAGTAAAATTGATTCAACTTGGCTTCAAATTTTTCAGAACTGATTACAGACTCTGAGCATCTCGGTAGGGAAATCACACATATCTCTTTATGAACATTGTGTTCCTTCTGGATACTTGAAAGCGAGACAAATACAAACACCAGTCACTCAGGACTTACATTGCATTATAAAAACCTAGGGGGAGCAAGAACAGCTGATCTGCAAATCCACATCTCATTTTCAAGGAATAAACTCATATAAACCCAGTTAAACCTATGAAGATAGGCAATATGCATGTGGATATGGAAGACAGAAGAAGTGGAAAACTATCTTGGATACCAGAGAGAGCACTCTGTGAAAGTGATTTTTTGAGAGTACAGTGTGTCATTCAGTGTGACAGATTTTTAACTTCATTTGTTGTGAGTTCATCCCTTTGAGTCCTTGCTAAAAAAATATCACACCCTGACCTCCGAGCTGAGGTGGTAAGTTGCCAGGGATGCTCTGTTGTTGTTGACTTTTTTAAAAGGATTAAAAACAACAGCAAAAGACAAATGCCTTAGAACCATGGAACTTCCTTTGCAAAATTATACATTGTCTTCCTTTTGTTTTCTGCCCAGTTAATGACATCTCTTCTTCCTACCTTTCCTGAAAGCTTCCCAGATGGGTTGAAAGTCTCCTTTACTTTCCATCCTAAAAAGCTGCAAGATGTTGTATGTTTTGCTAAACAGACAGCTCCTTGATGCTAGAGATCACTACGTTTTATTATGAGCTCCAGTAATTGTTACACGATATGCACAAAACAGAAAATCCTTATACTCACTCTTAGGTATTTTCTTAAGTATTCTGTAACGTCTGGGAGAGGATTTGATGTATAGGTATAGATTAAAAAAAAACCAAAAAACTCTCAACAAACCCTTCCAACCCAAGCCATTCTGTGATTCATTCTATGATTCTATGATTCCACTTGCTTGCAGCTTTATAGGCTGCGTGTTCAGAATGTTTTCCAACTAGCCCCTAAACATGGTTTTTAATTATCAGTTGACTACTTTCATACATTCTAAAACAAATATTATGAACATTTTTTGTATGAATTCACTGGCTTCAAGCATACTGAGGTGATAGCTTGCATAAACAAAAAAGATAGTGTGGCAATTGCACCTCAGGTAAAGCAACATGCAGAATATATTAAGATCTTACTGAATCCAATTACTCTAAATTCTTCTTTATCTTACGAACAGTAGTTAATTTAAAATTTCAAAGTTTCAGTATGTGGCTATTTTGTTGAGATATTTAACCTGAGCTGCCCGCATTTGAAGACCAATTACTTTTCTAGATGATATTTCCTTTGATTAATATTCTCCAACCTTTTTAGTTAGAGTCTTTCAAGTATTTATAATTAAACTAACAGACAAATAAACAAACAAACTAAAAAAAAAACCCTAGGTAATGCTTGGCAAATTAGGATCTTAGTGGTTTAATTTAGTTTTTCTGAGACCAGTTGTTCAGGATGAATAAAAATAGTACAGATTATTAAAACACAGGAGAAGAGTCATGAGGGAAAACAGACAACTAAAGGAAAGGTGCAGTGTCTCTGAACTTTAACAACAAATATTTTGTTGATAGGCACTCATGATTAATTAGTTTTTATTACTCTACCAATCCACAAGGAATAACTGCTCCACTGCTTCTTAAAACTGTCTGTGCAAAGTCTGCATAATAAGAACTCTTGGGTGATACGTGCCTCTATTCAAGTGTCTATGGGCACAAAGTCGTAGGATATAGAAAGGAGGCAAGTTAAGTCCTAGCTTTGTTTCAGGTGTCAACAGTGCAGCTGGAGGAGTTAACTGGCAAATGATGTCAGGGTATTTCCTAGACTCACAGAATCATTAAGGTTGGAAAAGATCTCTAAGATCCCTAAGTCCAACCCCAACCCATCCCACTGACCACATCTCTCAGTGCCACACCTCCACAGATCTCAAACACCACCAGGGACAGCGACTCCACCACTACCTCCTGGGCAGCCTGTACCAGTGCATCATCGCTCTTTCTGAGAAGAATTATTCCTAATACTCAACCTGAAAGACAAGGGAGTCAACAAAGGACATCTGATTAACAGAAACTAGAACAGAAGACCTGTCTGAAAAAGTGAGATAAAGTCAACTTTGCCAACACTGCTGTTAAACTAATCAGCAATCCACTTGGGGATGGAGACCAAAGCCTCAAGAGAAATGGAGCAATGAAGACTGAGAGAAAACTTGTTAATGAGAACTCTATTAGGGAGAAAGGCTGAAGATGCAAGCTGACAAATCAGCTCAAGTTCAGCAAAGGCAAATGCAAGTTCTGCACACGGGGCAGAGTAACACCACATACAACAGAGCAGGCTAGGGGCTGGCTGGCTACAAATCACAAAAGGTCCCAGTATTCCTGATGGGCAAACCAACCATGTGTTTGCACAGGAATTAAGATATACCAGGCCATGGTTTTTTACCCACTGTTCAACTCTTGCAAGGTTACTACTAGAGAAGAGTGCTGCTGCAGGCTCCTCACCAGGAGGACACTGGTGTACTACAGTCACCATCACAGGGATTGGGGCTGGGTGGAAAGGAGAGTGCTTAGAGTTGTTGTTTATGGCTCCTAAATGGAAGGTTATAAGTAAGCAAAGATGGACCGTCCTCAGAGGTTACATTAGAATCACTGCACACATGTTGCAGCAAGCGAAATGAATGCCACATTCTGAAGCGAGTGAGATTGCTTCAGGCACTGTGAAAAAAGCACTGCACAGTGTGAGCACTTTAGCTTTGGAATGGAGCCCAGAGAGGCTTTGAAATCTCCAATCTTTGAAAAACTGAAAGCTTGGCTGGACAAGGATCTGAGCAACCAGATCAAGCACTGGAAGCAGATTTAACTTCAAAGCTGGCTCTGTCCTGAGCAGGCAGGACTGGACCAGATGTTCTCTGGATGTCCAATCCAACCTAAATTTTCTAGGATTCTGTAATACAGATCTTGAATTTCTGCACAGAAAGTAGGGGATCTGCTGCATTTTGAAGAACTCCGCACAAGGGCAATCTAATGGCAGTCACTGACTGAGCAGCAGGGAAATGAAAGCTACAGAGGAAGGAAACAGCTCAAAGCTAGGTTCAGGCATGGTATAGGTTGTAACAGGACAACTTTTTAATGACAAAGTGTCCTAAGCACCAGACATCTCTAATCCAGTTGATTTAATTGGCTTAGAAAACTCACAGATTTCAAAATGGTGGAATCAAGATAAACAAAAAAGCAGAAAGAAAATTCCCATAAACATTCATATCAACACTATTTGCATTTTATACATCTCCAAATTTGCATGTTATTTAATTTAAAGCCACAAGTTCTTTTAAGAGAAAGTTTCTATCAAAACCTTTCTGTTCATGTTTGGGATGTCTAGTCTGTCCAAGAATTGATGAAACCATCTCAGAACTGCTTTGAGAAAGGCTGGAAGAGCCGCAAACAAAACAGCAATAATCTGGCCCTTGTCTTGGATTCAAAGAACGTGATTTGGGTTGTGTAGCTGGAACTTATCTCCACCAGATGAGAGCAGTTCTCTCTATAAATAGAAAAGGAAGGAAATTTTGTCTTCACTGCTGTGCATAACAGCACACTTGACACTGAGGAACAGATAGGTGAAGTAGGAGAGCCCATAAGACACGCAATAAAGGTAGTACATGTATGAATTATTGCTAAGCACACCTGATGCTTTTTATTACTTTATATCATACAATATTAAGGCTTCTGAACATAGAAAGGGGTCATTTCACTTCCTTCTTTTGGGAAACTAATATTTTGAGCAATTTGTCCAGTGCATTTTTGTAATGTAAAATTAATGTAGTAGAGCATTTCCAGAAATGCAATAAGTTATGCTCATACTCAGAGATTTCTGGTATTTTTAGAAAGAGTGACTTGAAACAATTTATTTACCAAGCTTTGAGCTTCTTTGAGAGCCTCATATTTACAAATATCATTTTTTTCCCTACCACCAAGTCATTTCCAGGTTAGTATGAGATTACTAGCAAAAAGTAAGTAGTGAATTCAAAAGAAGATAGAGAGAAGTCATCAGCCACAGCCGATCTACACATTCACAAATGGAGACCAAGGCTAGGGACACTTCTGCTTGTATCCCAATAATCACACCTGTGTCTCAACAGCTGCACCTTTGATCTTCTGATTAGATCACAATTAGAACCTATGAGACCTTGACCCAAAAGTTCATTTCAGAAGAGTTACTATTACAAAATCAACGGTCTTGCTACACTGGAGCTTCAATCATGGGATTATAAAACCTTCTGCTGCTAAAGCTGAAATCACAGTGTACAAGTTTCTGCCTGTTCCTCAGTTTACCTTCAACTACATACGACAAAACAAAGAGAAAAACCATAATCTTTAGGAAACCTCAGATTAATGATATATTAATCTATTTGCAAAATAACTTTTAGCACTTTCTAGCAAGGATTTGCCTAACAGTTTTATTCCTCTTCATGGCACAGATGTTTCTCTCATACCTACTTTTCCACTCGTTGTCATTTCTCTGCATTTGAATTACAGTTTCAGAGCAATAAGAGACTTAGCTCCTAAAAAGCAACCAAAGAGAAATGTAAATTAGATTAGATCTCTGCATTTATATTGACAAAATTCACTTCCCTTGTATCCGGCAAAGTACTTACATTTTCCATGCTCAAAAATTGCAAAATTAAAGAAAAACAATTCTAGATTTTTGACTTTTCAGTTAATTTCTTTCAACTGTGAGAGGTGTAGAAAATGTTTCCATTTTTGTATTTTACCCTGATGGATTTGTCTCCACGGTGAGAAGGACAAAGAAGCCAGAGGGATAACCAACCAGGATATTAAGTTGTATGAGGCTTCAGAGGGACATTTCTCAAAATGGGCTTTTAGCAAAGCCTAAGCTTTCAAAACCTCACGTTCAAGAAACAAAGTTGCCCAAATGTAATTAGGAGAGCTATAACCTGATTTCTGTGAAGAACAAAATGGAACAATGTCAGAAGGGAAAGAACACCCAGAGATGTATTTTAGACAGCTTCCCTTAGAAATATTAAAAGGGAAAAGTTAAAATTACAGCTGAATAAAATGTTCCTGGTAGGACCAAGAGGCCAAAGAAAGATAAAAAACATTAGGAAGATGTATACATCTGACAGGCAGTAATTTCCAGGACCAGGTTTTATTTACTGGTTTGTCCTCACCCACCGTTGCTTAAAAGTGATTTTCAGCTCCAAAGTATAACTGTACACTTCTATATACTTTCCAGATTTTCTCATTGCTGTCTCAGTGAGAGTAAAACAAGCAAAATCAAAGCATTTTCTTAGCAAATCAATTACGCATAAATAATTTTAAGCATTTTAGCCATCTGCCTTTGTCATAAATAACTTAAATAAAGTTTGCAGAGGGGTAAGAAAGGATGACAGCTCTGCCCCACCCCCTATTTTTACTTTCACATATAAATTTTTTAGAGAATCATTCCAACTTTGTATATTTGGGCATTGTGTTTTGTTTTCAAAAATGTGTTTCTTTCAAACTGTTTTTCTTTCTTAAAAAACTCCATCTAGCCATATTTAGGTAACATAAACTAAGGAAAAAGAATGTAAGACTGATATTCTGGTGTTCTCAACAGCCACAGAACATTTATATCTCATAGGGTCCCATGCAGTTACTCTTCAGATTTGACTTTGTTGCTCACAACAGCTCTGCTGAGGCAGGAATTTGAGCCAAAGAGCTACGGTGTCACTTCTTTCCCAGAGCTTATAAACGAGCTGCTCAGGAACAACACATTAACACACTGTACTCGTTGGTCAGTGTCTACTGGGGATGCCAAGTGCTAAGTGTGAGCTCAACGGCATGTTCTGCTAATGTTCCACTTCCCTGGAACTTGGTGCATTGTCACTGGGTGAGGATACAGATCAGGCAGCTCTCTGCACTCTGGCCATGTCATCTAGGGCCAACACACAACCCCTGAATGAAATTGCTTCTAACTCCCAAGGTCTGCAACAGGGAGCACTCCATCCACAATCAGCAGTGGGGCTGCAATGCAGAGCACTTGGTGCATGACAGATCCCTGAGGAAGCTTGAGTAGAGGAATACAAATAGGATATGGAAATCTTTGTGATTACACAAAATATAAAATAAGGTTAAGGTTGGGATATGCTTATTGTTCCTCAGTAAATGCTGGAGGCAAAGTTAATTGGCCTGTCTAAATTATTTAGCAATATAACTTTGCACTGCTCAGAAACGTGCAGGCAAATGTTTACTAGAGAGATTACATTTACCCAGTAGATACTTAATATTTACTGGTGTGTTTAGAAAACCTCAGGAAAGACCATCAGCTGCTAAAAAAACGATTCCTGAGGAACCTGAAACAAACATTTTATTTCAACAAGGTAGCGTGAAGAGTGTGGGGGAAGTTAGAACAAGAAAATAACCCCAGAATGTCTCAGCCCCTGCGTCAGTGGGCACTGATGCTGTTAGCACCCCGCAGAGTCACACCCTCACTGCCTATCATGTATCACATACATATTTGGATTCAAATATAACAACATTTTCCAACCGTTTTCACTGATTTCTGGTACCTTGGGAGCTTGTGAATGTGTCTGTAGATCTGAAGTGGAGATATTCTACTGTGACAATATTGGTGATTTATATTTCTTCTGTGACCTGAGAAGGAAGGGAAAAGCCCGACCATTTTTCTTGGGAAAACAACTTTTCTTGGGCCTCCAACAATCAGCTGAAGTTATCTTTTACGCTTCTAATTTACATTTTACCTTAGAAATGGAGGATTTGCTTTGCATAAGCCTACAAGTAGCTTAAAGAGATTTCTCTCAAAGAGTTCAGGCTCTCTGCAAAGGGAATGGGCATCATTACATTAATGCTGCATGTTGCATTTTGCCTGCTTACAATTAAAACGTTTGCCTTCTTTCTAATAGCCACCTAAGCACAAAAGAAACTAATCAAAGATGTAGAAAGGGATGCTGTTTACAGCCTTCAGAAGTATTTTCACAAGCTACTCAGTGACTCGCTGACTCAAGTGGTTTAAAGCTCTGGGTATCCCAATGTAAGTATTTTTAATGATTCAGAAAGTACTCTTAAACTGATATTCCCATCCTGTAATAGGTGGTGCCTGCATGTAAAAGAATCCATATTTCAAAGAGTCATAAGAAAGAAATTTGATAAGAAGTATCCATTCCTGTACTATCGTTTACTAAAGCCAGAATCCTTCTGTTCCAATTTCAAGCTGGTTTTATTATTGCATAAGATGTAGTCTTACAGATTACTGACAGTCAGAGACCCCCAGGACTTTAATTCACATAGTGCCAAACGTGTTTGGAGGTATGTGGCAAATGCAACCAAGCTGCTGAGGTTTAACAGCCCCATATGCAACCCAGGCTGTGACAATTGTCCTGGAACAGATGCAGGCTGAGCCCAGTCCCATGTCACAGGAGGCTACACCTACGCTGATAATACATTTCAGATGATGAGAGAAGTTCAGCTGCAATATCGTGACCAATTAACTGAGTTAGTCTACGTGTACACTTTCATCAGAGCCTGTCCTGTAGTTCTTGATACCACTGGTGTTATCACTAACACAATGAAGTGACAGCAGTAGGATTTACTTCTCCAAATAAGAATGGACAGCTCGAGGCTTTTATGTGGCTTCACTTCAGTCTCTGTCTGAGCTCAGTGGTTCCATCAATATTTAAAGCTTTCACGCTGTTAAATTACCAGCTAGAGAAATCATACCTCTTCTTTAAGTGGCTATCAATTATCAGGCAGTCTGAGCCTTTACAGAGCAAATAAGCATTCCTTCTACTTTTTAATGAAGAATAAATAAGAATTTAGCTGTGAATTTTAGAGATGAAACTTAGCTACTTTTACAAGACCTATTCTGAGACACTGATTAAAAATCTAACAAAAGGTGTAAATATTGTTCCTCACCTTCTGTGAAGAAGATTGAGTTTACCTGAGCTCGTTGGCATGGCATGCAGCCTTCCCCAGCGTTTCATTATCTATTCACTCACAGTGCCCCTGCAATCAGGCACATGACACGAAACAACTTGTGAGCAGGCTTTACATCACCAAGGTTTACGAGCCCTAAATTTCAGGGTCTCCTGAAGACAGGAATCTGAATTCCTAAATTAGTTCAGTTCACAGCACTCCAACAAAATGTAGATAGTGGGGACTGCAGAGCCAACATCTTGAGAAGGGATTCACCTAAGAATCTCACCTGCCTCTGGGAGAGGAATAAGAATGTGAGGAGTGCACCAGAGATGACAACCAACATTACAAGACCTCACATTCCCCCCTCCCAACACTCCATGAACAAAAGGTTAAAGGTTTCAGGCAGGAGCTTGTTTTACCTGGCCTAGAGAGCATTCACTTATTCACCTTCAATCAGTGGGTTTACAAACCTATAGTAGATTTATACTGTTAAAAGAACAGCTTTCCAAAGCCTGAGGCTAAAACCCTCCCAATGACCCTTCTCAGCTACAGCACTATCAGACTTCCCTCCTCCAGAGCATTACAGAGGCACAGACTGTGCTTTCTCTCCTTGCGCATCAGATTTCACAATCATTTTTTTTTCAATCTAAGTTACATACTTCTTTTTTGTGAATTGTATACAGGAAGAGTCAGAGACCTATGGAATGACTCAGGCTAATGAATTACAAGCCACAGGGGATGTAAAGGTGGAAAAATGACCCCTCTGTTCTCACTCACCCACCTCCAGCTCACTTCAGTTCCTGAGGCCATGAAGCAGACCCTCTTCAGTGACTCATTACTGCCCATTTGCAGCTAAATAGGACAATTAAAATCTATTTCCCAATGTTTTTGAAGGTGTTTCAAGAAGACAACAATGCACCTGTTGATATATTGGGTCACAGTATTAAATAACAAATTAATTCTATATTAAAAATATCTTCTACTTGCAACAATCCCTTTTTATGTAATGTTTACCTAACAAAGATCAAGTCCTTTGGAACTATTTGAACTTTATTTTGACATACTGTGTTACTAGCTATTTATTAGTCAACACAGAGGAGGCAGATTGTAGGAAATATCATTTGTTACCTAGGAGATAATACAATGAAAAAAACAAACCAAATTTGTTAAGATTTTCTTGTAATAATTCATGCTACCACTTAGTTTTCATGATATTTTATTTTCCTCCATTCCTCAGATGTTAAGATACAAATAACAACGGTGTCCTCTGTAAGCCCAGAAAGATTTTACAATTCCTTTTCCTCAAAATCAATTAATGGAACACAGCAAATTTTGTTTTGTTTTATTCTGTCTTGTCTTTTTTTTTCTCTTTAATACATGAGTGTCCTCCAAGGCAGCCAATAAAAGATTACTGTTAGCTTACAATGCAGGAAAATTCAACCCTATTGTCTTCAGCAAAAGCAAACAATGTTTAGGAGACTTTACAACCCAAACAGAGGAATGGAGAGGAATGGTGGCTAACCACATTTATAGAGAGAGATGTGGAACACAGAAGCACTTTGAGTTTAAAGAGAGGTCTAAAATAATCCCCAGTGCAGCTCACTCCAGGACTCCCATTCTCTCCAGTATGCCATGCTCATTTGCCATTGCCATTTCCCTTTCTTTTCAGATCATCTTCATACTGAGGAAGCTTTGGTCTAACCTAACAAGTCCAGCTTGCCAGTGTGTTATGCCCTTCCAGTTGAAAACACAGGTGTCAACTGCAGCAGAAGGTACACACCAAAACAGTTTGCCTGATGCTAACTGGGGTTCCCACTGTCACAGGCACATGCACAGTCTTCCAGGCACGATTTAACTTGTAGTACCATAGTACAAATTAGAGCATATATACCAGAATCAATTCGCTATTTATATTTTGATACTGATATTTCCCTTCTCCTCCAACAGTGAACACTTCCATCCTCAATGGGATGCTTTTAAACTTCAGGGTCCAAGTGCACCTTATGTACTGCACTGCAATAAACATTGAGTACACCCTCAAAGCATAATATTTTCTTAGTGAATTCAGTCAAAACAGTAACTAATTGCATGAACTTGTCCTATGGGAGCTGACTCCTGAAAAAAGCTGCAGGAGCCTACCTGAGATGAATAGATGCACCTGGTCCTTGCACTTTTTGTTTAACCACCAAAGTTTATTAAGCGCACTTCAGGGAGTAAATTGCTTCTTTTGCATTTTCTTTTCTTGAACATATGGCTCGTGTAATGGTGGTGATCTATTTTCTTGTACACAGTTTACTTTTTTGAATTTAGCAACCACAAAATCCCATAGAGTAAGTTTAGTCCAGAAACCAAGTTATAACTCAGAGAAAACAAAGCAAAAACACCAAGTTTTATTGTATTTATAATCCAAGTTAGTAGAATTATCTGTGTGTCTAGGAAGATTAATGGAATGTGGCTTCATATTAGTCAACTATCACAGTCTTAAGCCCTATAACCTTGACCCTTACACCTTGAGTATTGTCACTCAATATGGCAATATTATATATCAATATGTCAGTATGGGCCACTCCGTTCACAGTACACTGTTTTGGCACAGCAGCCCACACAGGAGATGTCTACGTGGCCTACAGAAAGCTTTATATCTGAACTATCTAATTCCAACCAGGATTTGATTTGACCTCTGAAGGTATTCATGGATACCACAAGTCATTTCACACACACAGATGATGAAGTCAGCTGTGGATGGCCTACATCACAGAAGCTCCCACAGTGTCTTGTACAAGCAATAAAGCAAGTCTGCCTGGAGGAAATTTAATGGGCAAGAGCATAGAATTAACTTGTTTCTGTTATTTTCAGTTTTTGAAAAGGAAATAGAGACTAATGTTTCTGCAAGTAAAAGGGTTGTCTCAAAGCACAAGTTGTGCTATAGTCATGAGACACTGCAAGACTATAAATTTGTTAAAGCTTTTAGCTTAAATGTTTAAGGAGAAGGTAGGGGCTAATAAAAAATGTTAATGAGTCAATGATAGGGACAGAATGGATGGAGAAGAATTAATGGACAATCGTGGCAGAATAGGCAAGCAATGTTCGAAAGTCTTATTCCTACTGTTCCCATCTGTCCATGGTTTCCCTACCCTGACCTGTAGCTGCAGATCTGTAAGTAAAACACACAAATATTTCAGAAACAAACAAAAATATATAATAAAAAGGAAGATTAATTATCAGCTCTTTCTGCAACACAAAGATCTCTCTATCTCATTAATTTCTCTCTCTAAGGATTTTGCACACGTTAATTAATGATACAATACCATTCTGTTCCAACTTGGGTTTTATGCTCACACTGTGAGCCACAGTAATTCCACTTGACCTGTATGGTCCTGTGAGCTCAGCAGTCTGGTAGACGTAGTTTTAAAGAAAAGGATGAGATTGTAGAAATGAACAGAGGAAGACTAGTCCTTTTGCTTTACTAAAGCTTCCTAGAATTAATGAGTAATAGAATGTTCAGAATAGATCCAGTTTGCTTTTACCACCTAAATCTGAGTCAGAATAGCACAGATTTAGCCAAATAATAATGCAATGTTGTTTATGTAGGAAGAAAAACAGGGATTTCTCAGATCATTAATAGTATGCCATCTTCAGCATGATACACAGCCCAGCAAACCACTGCAGCTTGGAAACAGGAAGGTGATGCTCAAAACCATGCAAAAAATCAGGAATTTTACCCACATTTATCTTAATATAAAAGCCACTGGGAATAAAATGTAGTTTAACAATTTGGGGCATATTCCAAGGAAGGTTGCAGAATTAAACTTGAACAAAGCAAGGAGCAATGTACTCTTTTTACTATAGAGCACCCATCTCTATAGAAATGCCTATTTCGTGTCCACACAAATTTGGTATCAATCAGGTTATTAGCCTGTAAAATAGCTTTCTCACTCCCATTAATTTACACTCCTCACTCATAAAATGCTTTGTGTGTCTTCAAATAACCTATATCAAGTGTTTACATCCAACTACCATGAGAGTAACAGCTTGGGGCAGAAAATTGTTGAAGAAAACATTGAAATTAAAACATAACACAACATTACAACATTATAACATTACAACACAAGCAAAACCATGCCCTTCACAAATAACACTGCAATGAAAGTTATGTATTCTGGCTGCATTTGACTCCATTTTCTGTAGTGTGCAGGTTAAACATTATCACTGCTAATTACTAATAGCAGTTCACTGAGTAAACTCAGTATCAATCTTCTAGGTACTTCCAGAGATTGTCAAACTTTCTATTCAATCCATACAGATGCTGCAGCATTAAGAGATTATAATTATCCAATTTTCCTTCTATTTAATTTTAATTTTAGCTAAGCATCATGAGCAATTTCCCATCTCTGCAGCCCACGTGAGCCTTTCAGCATTTATATATCAGAAGAATCACCTACATTTAATACAAGGCCTGATACGTTTTCTCCATTGAAAAAAAAACATAAGGAAAGAGGAAGAAGCACAGAGCACATCTCTATCACCATATGATGACCAGAGAAGGCAGTAAGCTGGGATGTATTATAACAGACATCACAGTTCTAACATGTCCCAAGATTTCACTGAAAGGAGACACGGTGTTCAGGTTGTGTAATATTTTAGTGCTGTTACAATTAAGTTCCAGTGGAAGAGAGTATTTTTAATGTGCATATCACTGCAAAGAATTCTATTTCTCCTCTGAATACTATAACCTATAATCTAAAAATAGGGGATTATTACAGTTCTCGCTTTTGATTTATAAAGCCCTGAGTATTATGACGAAAAATGTTTATTTATTTTAAGAAAAACATCTTACATCAAAATGCGTTTTGAACAAAAAATTTCTTAGCAAGCTTGTTTGACTGGCACTCATTGCAGGGCTATTTGGGATAACTGCATAGAACTGGAAGCTCTCAAAACTCAAGAGTACTTTGATAATATCAAAATGAAATTGACCAGATTAATTGCTGAAGCCAAAAGAACTTGAGAAAAGCCATTCATGTTTGTCCTCCACTTGGGTGGACTGCCAGGTAGGAGGGAATCCACCGTGCACCCGACGGAGCATTTGTGCTCACAGCTGGTGATCAGACAGAGCTGGGAACTGGAGAACACGATTCCAACTTTGTGCTCTCAAAGACTACATTGCTCACCTCCTGGAAAAAGAATACAAAGGAAAGCAGCCAGCGAAGCACACCAAGAACATATTCCTCCTGATTTGTAATGGGAACAAAATGTAATACCTATTTAAATGAAGTTGTCTTATTTTTAATCAGATAACTAACCTAGACTGTAGTTATAGAACTGTAATTAGTAAATTTACATAATGCCCAAAGCTCTCAGATAAACAGATTTTAAGGGGGCAATGGTAATATATAAAATATAGAGAGCTAAAAAATGAGCAATCTAGCATTGTAGAACTTTGAATGCAGCAAACAGTGATCAAAAATGCAATACATATATATATATTTTTTGTATGGAATACAAAGTATAAGGCTATGTGTGGCTATTATTTCAGAAAGCTCTGAAAAATATCACAGAACTGGACTCATAGAGGGCCAATGACCCCATCTAAGTGAGGAATTAAATGCAGCCCCATATCTGACAGGGTGATTTAGGTCTGCATATCACTCCCCACTTTGGCATCCAAAAGAAATAAATGATTTTCAATCTGTGTTTATTATCTTGCAGCTGTTCAGACTCAAAATGTTCCATATAAACCATTAAATCCTATGATATTGATCCAAGCTGAAACGGCACTCAAAGTTTTGGTATTCACTTGTCCCTCCTCTGCAGATTGCAATTTTTCATCGGCAGCCTCTTACAGGACAATTAGGTTGGTGGCAGCTCTGACTGCTGAGATCATGAGATGAATAATAGCATTAGTTCTGTGATAAATGTCAAGGTTTTGTGCTGAGCTGCTGGAATTAGTACGACAAATTGCAAGTGATGGATGCAAACGATCCAAGAAATCCCAGCCTGGAGCACAATGCTGCCCGTGAATCTGCTGAATGTTTCTGTCTGCAGAAATGCTTTCTAGAGATTTCAGGAAGATAGGAACCATCAAAACATGAAGGTGCCTGAGAGAGGAATAAATTTTTTCCTATTTACATTTCCCACTCCTTCAGGGGGTCTTCATTCTCTGAACTTTGTGAGCAACTGCAGATTGAGAACTGCAGAATCAGGACACTGTAGCTCAAGCCTGGCTTTCCCAAGACTTCCCATACCTTCACTGGCTGGCAAAGTATAGGGCAATTAAGTCCTACCATCATATGGAGTATTCATATTATAACTTCCTCACTGCCAGTTTCATACTCCACAAACTTATTTTAATATTATTTTTTTTTAAGCTTAGTCTAAAGACCAAGATAATGACAGTATAAAAGCAAGCATTTTCAGAATAAAAATGCAGTGCTATTATCTGAATGCTTTCCATTTTCCCTTTCATTAACTTTCTGCTTTACAAAACTGCCAATAAGTCACTGTGTGATTTCATGGTGAGACAGACATATACCCTTTTCCAATCATTTGGGAAAATTATATTCGTATTCTTGGAAAATACCAACATTCAGATGTGCCTGAGACTTTTCAGTTTTAAGAAGCATAACAAACATTTAGGAAGCCAAGGGATGATGTTTGCTGCTGACACTGTAACCCAGACAGAAGGACCAGACCTGAGATGTTCCCATCAACGCTGCAGGGATGCTGAAAGAGAATTTGTGTTTGGTGCTGTGTTAACCAGCTACCACAGCCTCCTCCATGACCTCACTTACCCAGGACTCCATTATTTTTGGTTGCAAGTAACCAGCTGATGCTGGTGAAGATCTCTCTTTGCCTATAGCCTACACTCACAGAGAACCCCTGACCTGAAGCCAAAGCTACCACTGTCAATGGACCTGCAGTAAACTTCTAAAACCATGCTATGGTTTAAAACTTTTATTCCTTATCACCTCATACAAAGCTACTTCAGATGGCAGAGACTAAGCTTATTTTGGTCCCTAAGCACAAAGGCAGATCATGTCCACTTTTGCAACACAAATAAAACACGAGTTGGATTATCGATACAAATTCAGTTTCCACTTCAAATTTGCTATTAGCTTCAGTAGGAATTTCAGGGCATCGCTGTTTCTTGTCACATTTCTTGAGAGATTTTATTGAGTTATATTAGTTAATTCCTTATTAAAAAGGTAATATAAAGCTTAATGTGCATAGCTCTGTATGACACATTATTAGGATAAAGTCATAGAAGACCTGACTGTAGATACTGTTAGAATTCTCTTTACATCTAACTACAGTAATTCATATCACATAACGGATGACGTGAAGATGTTCTCTTTTATTCAGAATTCAGTATTTTGGTTTAGCTACACCAGGGCTACCACTTCCTTTGATGGATAATGATGAAAAAATCATAGAACTTAGTCTCTACTTCCTAAGGAGTAAAAGAATGACAACTGATCTGAATTAAACAAGCTGTCACAAGACACTTAAACCCGGAGACATGAAAAAACTAATTTATTCTGTTGTATAGATATATTTCCTTAAGATCAAGTTCTCAACAGCCAGAAAATTGGACTCATCTCCTTGCTTTCTACCAAAGTTATTTGTGAGTGCAAAAGGGATAACTGAGAACGATGTAACAGTTAGAGGGATGGCAAAGTCACTCGGTACATGCAAGCAGAGGACACAAGTTCTGCAGAATCCTTTTTAAAGCCCCATTTTAAAACTGGTTTTCAGTGGTTTGTCATTTTCCTTTCCCAGTGTTAAAGATGGTCTTTACTAAAGATGTTTGATTTGAGCTAAGCATGCTTGCTCAGAACACTCTTGGACACGCTGGACAAGTCATGGTAGCTGATTTGGTATCATTTCTACGAGCTGTGTTGTGTTGGCTTAGGGCTCTCCACAAGACAAGTTTCCTCATGCAAGTATTTCTTCATTTAATGATAGTTGGACTAGAGTAATACAGAATTCATTCTCCTTATCAAGGGTATTTATCAAAGAATAACCATCTTTACAGTTATCATTATTGGCAAGGGTAAAGGATTTGTTCTAATTAAACCAGTATGAAACTAATAATCCAGTGAATTTATATAAAATCTTAATTCTATGTTCGTCTGTTCTTAGCTCTGTTTTATAAAGCTGTGAATAAGCTAATAATCTTTTGTGTTTTTGTTACTCTGGAATAAGATATCCTTCTTAGGGCCACTTTTACATCCTGGTACCAAAAGTTCCTGTTTTCACATGGGTCACTGTTTTATTGGTCTGTTCTGTGACAGCTGTTTGTTGAATCATAGTGACACTGGAAACATCAGCAAATCTGTCTTTTAAGGAACTTCCCAAGCACTGAACAACCAGGTAATGCACCAGGAAATCCAACATCCAAATCCCATGGGCCTTTGTGCCCTCTCACCCTTCCTCAGCTGTGCATGGCTCTAATCCAAAAGCTGTTGTGAATTTTATCAAGTCCAAAGCAGCCTCAGGGCTCAGCTGATTGAGACCAAATGTTGTTTGGTGCCTGTTTTCTGCTGAGAAGCTCCTCCAGGCCCCATCATTAGCACAGAGGTCGCTTCTCTGCCCTTGAGACACCATCATTCCCCAAAAGGGCGAGCACAAACTGGAGGAAGCCTGGCGCACGCACACACAGCTTGACAGTCCAGAAGCCATCATTCAATGCCAACAAACCTTTGGGCTGCCCTGTCCAAGTTTCATCACCACGAAGCAGAATGAATTCCACATGTTTTCTTACAGTACTTCAGATTCCAACAAGATAAAGCACACGTGCAATGACTGAAAGGCAGCGAGGGCTTTGTAATGGATTTCAATAAGCTAATATTAGCAAATACTTTGCATACAGATGGTTGAAACAAAGATTACTTTTCTTTAGGGGTTAGCACCGTCTTTCCTCAGCTATTCCCCATCTGCTTCAAAAACACAGAGCTGCTGAATTCGATGTAAACCATGCACACAGAGCAGCATGGGGCAGCAGGTCCCCTTAGTTCAGCTCTGGTGGCCATAGGCATGGTGATTTGGTGCAGGTTGCATGGCCAAACGAGAGATCTATCAGTTCTGTGCTGTGCAATACCAGGTATTTGAGTAGATGCTTTGACAACCACAGCCAATACAACAGTTTTGGAGATAATTGTACATAATTAGATTAATGAGTTGACTCTCTTCAAACACATGATTTGCAATAAACCTTTCTGCTCACTTGTTTACTGACCAGGACAGTAATGAAATCTATTAATGTTCACTCGACCATCCAGTAACACAAACATGTTCTTGCAGCTGGAGGCAGTCAAAAGCCAGGCACACTCTCTGCAATATATATGTTTTCTGAGACTATCAATTCCAACCCAGCACACTTAGCTAAAACTTCACCTTTGTACTTGTCACAGCCACAGTCCAAGTTTTAAAACAATCAGAGACTACTTCCTTGTTGTTATTTTTATTATCATTTTATATAATTAACCAATCTCCATCACTAACAATGTGGCTCAGGACATTCAGCCAGGGTCAACTACTGCCCATGACCTCATCATAGTCAGTCTAGGGCCACAGAAGTACCCTTCCAGTGCAGAGGTAGCAGTCCATGAGCGGCGTGCTGATGTGCACTGTGGGAAGGATTTTCCTGCCAGCTTGCTGCTTCAGCAATGCTAAGTTGCTTACTAACTCATCCTGGAGTGGAATAGCTAAACTACTATAGCGATTAGCAGGCCATCAGTGATCAAAATTCATTAGTAAAGATAAATGTCAGTTATTTAGCCAGCTTTCCATGTAATTGATCCACACTCTTTCTTGAGTCCTTCCAGACTTATCCCTTGGTAGATTTCAAATGAAGTAAATGATTTAAAACAGATAATTCATGACAAATCAACGTAGAATAAAAGCCATTCATACACAAACTCTTGGTGAAAAGTCAAGACGTATGGAAGTACCATCCAAGAAGCCAAATTTTAGAGCTCCTGCCAGACTTCATCTGATGCTACTTGCTGATCGAGAGGCAGAAACCTTGCAAGCCAAAGAGTCAGCATCTGCTCTGCAATGCAGAACTGTCAAGCTACATGATCTTTGGGGCCCTTCAGCTTTGCACAGCCTTTCTCCTCCGATGACATCTGAACGATATCACTGACGTTCTTATACATATATATAACACTGATATTCTTAATAATACCACCAGGGCTTCTAGTAATTATTAGACCTTTTATAGAAGCAACCTATAAAACATGCTGCCACATTTGCATCATTCTTTGAAAGAGATTTAGTACCCTTTAAGGAGAATTTCAATTCAAACACTAAATATGCTGATCTGATGGACATATGATAAGTACTTTTAATGCAAACTTAGGAAGCTGGACATGTTACTCCACAATCCTATGGGGTGTGGCTAAATCAGAGCTGAACACTGATTTTGTAAAGAAACGTCAGGCTGAATATCATTACTCTCCACATTGCACTTCAAGAAAGAATGTAAAAAAAAAAAAAGCATGCAATATCCTTGGCACCCAGGAATGAGACAGCTTCCAGATAGAAGAGCAATAGCACGTACAACGCTTTGAGGAAAAAAAAATAAAATAAAGGCTTTCCAAATTACAAAGCCATATTGCAATGATGATACGGCTGTTTCAGAACTACTCTACTATTTTAAGTAATATACTTATATATTAGTATAATATATAAGTATATATAATAATAAACTAAGATATGTTTAGAATAAATATAATGGATTACTGCGTACAGTTCTGGGCTCCCTGGTGCAAAAGAAAGGCCGGGATCTCCTTGAAAGAATTCAGCAGAGGGCCACACAGATTATAAAGAGCAAGGAACACCACTCTTATGAGGAAAGGATCTATTCAGCCTTGAGAAAAGAAGACCCAGAGGAGATGTGACCCACGTCTATAAATATCTAAGGAGCAGGAGGAAAAGGATGAGGCTGAACTCTCTTCTACACTGTGTGGTGACAGGACAAGGGGAAATGGCCACAAACTGAAGCACAGAAAGTTCTGCACAAATGTGCATGGAACACAGTGCAGTGATGGAGCACTGGAGCTGCACACAGAGGTGGTGGAGTCTCCTTCTCTGGAGATGTTCAAAGCCTACCTGTGCAACCTGGGCTGGGAGCTGCTTTGGCAGGGAGTTGGACTCGATGGTCTCTGGAGGTCCCTTCCCTTCCCTACAGTTCTGTGATTCTGTGAGTTAATACTCCACATCCACCTACACTGCTATAAAGCTAAAAAAGCTCTTCAGTTAAAGTACTTAAAATATTTTCTTCAGCACAACACATGGTAAAAACAATCCTCGCTGCCTTTTTTTCCTGTACCAGTATTTTTAACATGCACATTTTAGGATGTTATTATAAAGTCACACCAGGGTTTTAGAGCAACTTTCCTAGTGCAGATGTACTCTGGCTGTGCCAAATCAGGTAACAATGCGGAGCACAGTGCAGACTTTCTCTCCGTGTCAGACTTTCCAACCATTTGAGATGCTCTGATGTCTTGCTGTAGTCACATTTCATAGCACCAGAGCATTTCACACACTGATTTTAGCATTGCCCAGCAGCTAGAGATGAAAACAGAAGCTGCTTCACCATGTCCTAGATGGCACACAGCTAGGTGCTGGAGTATGCCTGTCTAACCAAGGAGAGATAGATGAGTCCCAAATGAATGACCCAAATTCAGCCTGCAGTTTGAGGGTTTGAAAAAGTTTGCAGGATAATTTATTAGTGTCAGTGTCTGCAGCTTTCCAGATGTTCTTGCTCTGGAACATACACACAAGGAAGACCTCAGATGTAATCAATCAAATGGCTTTGAGACATCTTCCCACTAGGAGGCAGTCTGAAAAATTCAAGATGTTCTCCAGAAGAGGCTAGAATTAATGACTGACTGGATTGAGGCCAGAGGCAGAGAGAGACATCACTGCAGTTCTCCCTGCTTACATCAGGGTAGAGTGTGCTAATGACCACTGCACACAGCAAATGGCAGCAGCTCTGCTATGGGAAGGAGGACACCTTCCCGGGCCCAGCCACCATCCCAGGGACAGCAGCTGCTTCTCAGCCCACATCATGCTGATGACACATCATCTCACTCACAGGAAAGGGCTTTATTTGAAAATTCTGGTGGCTAATGGTGTCCCTGCTCTCCTTCACCTCTTAATGGAATTGCGCTCCTTGGCCACCAGCCCAGGAGATGTCACCCCAGTGAAACCCTGGTGGTAATCTCTTAGTCACCAACACTTGCTGTATTCCAGCTTTTTGCACAAAGCCACATTCCTGTGGATTTTGTTGGTAATTCGCAGCGCTAGATGGAGCAATTTTAAGTTATCTCACATTTAAAACACAGCCTAAGGGAACCAATCACGGCAAAGAAATTGGGGGCGGTGGGTGGAACAGCCCAAGAAAGAATAAAAAGATTCACAAAGCAACGCAACATGAAATTCTGTGCTTCCTGTTCAAGTTCAAAGCAGAATTTTCACTTTACACAAAATGGTAAGATTTTTCTTCTGCTGCTCTTATGTATAATCAGTAATTAACCTACTTGAACTTAAGTACCTCGAATAAAGGTTCTATTTAATACCCAACACTTTAAAGTAGAATTAGACATTAATACTTGATGACTTGAGGTATTTCACATTTACAAACAACAAGAGTATCCTTTCAGATACATTCTCCCACATCAGAGAGAAGTTTGAGAACTGACAGCAGCAGACTTGGAGAGGGTAATTTTTGTAATTACTGCTTAGAGTTAATAGCTGCCAGCACCAGCAGGATCAAACACACACTGAAGGTCCAGGAAAAAACAGAACTGTGTGCCCACAGAGAGGGTGCTCGTGCATCAAGGATTGTATTCAACAGGTGGGAAGGGATATGCATACACGACAAGGCATTGACTTAACACAGTCTACAGCAAAGTGCTGCCTCTGGATGGGAGGAGTGTGAGACAAGTGTTTTTTCAGGCCTTTGCTGTAGAATAACCAGGTTGTATTAAGATCAACATTAAAAAAAGTTCAGTGGCACTTCAAGCTGATTGAGAGTTTCATCAATCAATGTTCTCATCTGACATATTGCCACGCTCCTGGTACAACACATACACTTCCCTACCAAATCACACATGAAGAAGGAAGGCATTTTCCAGACTCATTAAACCACAGATGAGTGATAAACAAACACAACAACAACAAAATATCACGCATTCACTTCCCTACACATTGCAAGCTATTCTTGTCAGGCTTAAAACAAACACAAGGAGCTAATACACATGCACTCTAAAATGCTGTCTAAACCCATCAAACTGGTTTCAACCAACATGTACCCAGACACCTGAGAGTCTCATTAAAAGTGGGGCTAGTTGATGTAAAGATTTACTGAAGTTGAACAGAGTTTGACTGACCCACTTTTAGACTTCAGGGAGGTTTGTATCACATAAAGAAGTAATTTGAGTTAATGACCCGTTTAAGAGCACAAGCATGCCTGCAAACTCACTTTATCACAGATAGAAAATAATGCACAGTATAATTCCTAGCTATATCTGGCCCCCACTGATTTCAGCAGTGATCAAAGGCAGCGCTATTTCAGGCCTGCCCCGGCCTGAAATGAAGAGAAAACTCAGAGTGATGGAGAAGCAACAGGAAAGATTTTAGTAGAATACTGCTGACAACAGGATACATTTTTGTCCCAGTCACTCCCAGCAAACCCGTTGAAACTCACATCTCAGCCTTGGTTTGGAGCATTTGCACCTATTAGTGCTGGTGTTTAAACAAATACCACACAAACCCAAGGCACCTGTGAATGTCAGCAGCTCTACCAGGGAGGATCTAGCACCAGGAACACTGGCTCACAGCTGCTGGAGGTGATTGACTACACAAGGCTCTGAGGGCAGCAGGTATTACAAACAATTCTGTGCATTAATATTAATTACAGCAGTGACTCTTGCTGTTTAGCAGATTATCACAACATAACAAGGCAGACTTTCTACAATGACTTGTAAAAACCTTTTGCATAGCCGTGCTTAGTGCATCATAAATACCCTACAGCCATTAACAGTGCCAATAAACAGTAAGTCCATAAACCAGTGTGTCACAACTATGGTTTTTGGGAAAGATGTTATGTAGTGCAAATTTTAACTCCCGTTACTAGGGAGAAAAACATAATGGGGAAATACGCACTTACTCACTCAACACTTCTATAGAGCTCCTTATAAACTACCATAAACGTTAAGAACATACAAGCTCAGAAAATGAACTTTCAGAACAGTATTTCCAGAAAAACCAGGAAGAGGTTAATAGCACTGATGGGATACAAGCCATACACTTTAAGTTAGAAGCCAGGTTTTATTTAACAACAGATAGGAATAAAGTTAAGAATACAAATCCTGGTGCCTCTCAAACTATTAAGCAATGAAGGGAAGAAAGAAAAACAGAACTGAAAGAGCTCACCAAGGAGTCAGCTCTCCCTGCTTCAGGAGCCCTCCAAAAAAACCTGCAAAGAAACAAGGCTAATTCTGCTGCCCTCCATTTATTCTCATCAACAAACTGCTCTGCAATTTCACCACCTCTCTCCTCTGCAAACTTCCAGCTCGCAGCTAATTTATTTGCATTTATCTTAGGAACTCCCAAACAGAACAAAGGCTAAGTTTCTTTGTTCCTAGAGAACATAAATGCACTTACTAGTCAGAAGCTTCTGTAGCACCTCTTCCTGCTCTATGTGGGTCAGTTCTCTGTCCTCTCCCTGAAATCTCAGCTCCTGTATTATTCGTTGATGCAGTCTCTGTCTGTGGCTGTGCTTGTTCCCAGCTGCCCTGAGCTCAACACTCACATCAGCTGTGCTCCTCAGGGGAGTTAGTAGCACAGGAGGTTTCTTTTAAAAAAATAAATTAAATTAAATTAAAAAGGAGACTCCCAAGTGCTAAAAATAAAGTGGTCAAAAATTAAAACGAAACCATCTCCTCTGTGAACTGAAATTTGGGGGAAGGTTTCTCAGACCAGGAGAGAATTTATGGTCAAACGGAGAAGGAACAAATCACCCACTTGAGAACAATCCTGTTACTGTGGGTATTTGTATGGTGTGAGTTACCTGTGAGCCTCAAAAGATCATGGGTAGAAATTAGCTCTGTAGGTTGCCAGAGGACTCTGCAGAATGATGTGTATGGAGACATTGCAAGCTTCTTCCCTTAAAATAGTGTTAAAGCTCTCAGTTTTATTAATATGTGGAGTTAAAACTATTTTCTAAATCATCACACCCCTGTGAAATGGAATTGCTGCTTTCCAGACAAGCCATCGTAGAGATATGATGTCTGCCCCTTTGTTCCATGATCTGTTTAAGGAAGGCAGCTCCAGTCCTTCTCACATTCAGTGATACAGAGGATGTTTTAAGTCACGTTTTCTTTGTTGGATAATGCTGCGCATAGGAATTGTAGCATATTCACTCAACTAATTGATTTATACCTCTTAGATTGAAGAATGACACTGGAGCATTGCTCGAATGTTCTTTTCCCTTCATTTCTTGGAGTGTTACGTTGGCTTCAAAAAGAAGTATGATCTGAATCTTTTACTGTGGCTTCAATTGGTGGAACTGGAAATGAAGATGAAATGCAATTGTATATCCACAAATGCTCTGTAATGATGATAAGAAATGACGTGCACAGAATTCAGACTAATAATAATATTGTATTTTCAATACGCCCGATAAAGGAGATATTCTAAAATCTGTCAAATATCAATAAATAATCAGTAGCACTCAGCCCCATCTATTCCTGGAAATAAGCCTGTTTCAGACTACATGAATTCGGTCTTCTTATCACGTGCTAAATTCCAGTAGGTCTCTAGCATAATAGGTAACAGCTGTAAAGCTGACAGTGAAAGTGAGGGTTTTTTTGGTCTGCTAATGAGAAACTCAGTCCAAAGGTTTAAGGTCTGCAGAGCTGGCTGAGTTGATGCTCAATGTTCCGCAATAGATGCAGAATGGTTCTCTGCATCACTGTGTATTTTTTATCAAGTCAAAGCACCGAGCAAGAATTTTCTATTTCATGCCCCATTCACACCTCGCTACGTAGACTGCATGATTCATGCTACCCACTGATGCCTTTTGTTTTTTGGGAAACTTTTTTTGGCAAGTTTTCTCAGAGCCAAAAAAAACAATGGGCAGATCTTTAGTTTCTGTAATGTCCGTGTGAATCTACTGCAGCTCAGATGCTTTACACAGAGGTTTCTGCATTTAATCAAGATCCAAATCTGCCCTGCATGGTCTCATCAGTAATTTCTTGGCTATCTTTGTAAGTTTCATCAAAAGTCCTCCAGCAGTCAGCCAATGGTGGCATGTGCCAAGCACATGCAAAAGGCATCTCAGTTCATCTCAGTGTACTGGGAAATATCCATCCAGCCTTGTTATTTTAATATTTAACATGTTCATTACGGGTTCTCCATTGAGACTGCATGGCTGCTGCCAAGGAGGCAGCCAGAAAACAGAAATTCAAAGCAATGTTCTTCCTCCAGCTGTGGTTCTCAGCTTCTACTCTGGCTTTTAGGATTGCCTCCTAGGAGATCAGAATTTCCATTTTGTTGCTGTGAGTGAATATAAGCATGGAGTAATTCTGCGATGCCAGGACCTGCACTTGCCCCAGCAAGCACAATGTAGAGCAGTAACACTGGTAGGCTAGTTGATACAGAAATGTCAACAGTTATCTTACATACAAGCTTTTATAGATTCTAAACATCAATATCAAGAGAAACAAGCCTCTTCCCTTTCATCATCCTAATGCTGCCACAATCAACACATTTCCCCTTGCATCAGGTCAGATCAATCCAACAGTTCTCTAACCCAGGAGAGGAGCATGTTACCAAAAGAAAAAACTGTGGTCAAACATTACAATATTTCATTAACTATCATCCTAAAAATGTAAATTATGAACAGAAATGGTATGAAGGCTGTATGTCAGTTACTCGATGTGATGTGATTAATGAGCCACTAAATTCCCACTGAAATCAGTGGAATTTTATTACTAACAAAATAAACAAATACATCTCTTTCTTATATTTATATCCACCACAAATTACTTTTAGTCATTTAAGGAAAGGCTTTCTTTTCATGCTAAATGTAATCTAAGCGCTGCTAAATGCATGAGGAAAGAAGGAAGGGTGAAACCAGATTAAGTTGCACACAAGAAAATCTGAGAATGAATCAGCACTTATGCTCCAGTTCTATTCACAGCACACAGTCTGAGATAAGCATACAGTACAGGGACATTCTGCTGACTGATGTGCAATCTCATACATTTGGTCGCAGGATATTTCTGCTGTGTTCTATTAAATCTTGTCGTCTTTCCCCAGTCTAACCACGTTTTATTGAATACAGTATTGTCAGTAATTTCTGAGATACAGGTGACAAAAGGGACCAGCTGCAGTTTAGCTGGTTTAGTATTTCAAAATTTTGTCCTTGCAGGCTTACACTGTGCATTTTCCTGGATGGATGCTGGGTAGCATATTTTGGTTAAATGAGAAAGACTAGCAAAAGTAATCACTTTTGGAACTGCTTTGGTTCACAAATAATACAGTTACAGTAGGGCTTCCTTCGCTAATATTCCACGTGGTTTATTAATTAAACTAACTTGAAAAAAAATGGCAACACGCACATGTACAAACCCATATTCATGTGTTGTTTTATTGGTGCATTACAACATTACATCTCCTTCACACTGAGAAAGCATGAGATTAAAGTACATTGATCCACAAATAATGCCTTCCCCATGCTGACTTTCCACTGGTAATTACAGCATCTTCAGATCCTGCTCTAAGTTTCACTGCATCATGTCTTTCATAATTTTAATTACATTTTAATCAAAGCTTTCACATTGTCTGTACAACGACTTTCAATTTAATTACATTAAAATTTGTTATTCTTTCCTACTTTGCAAAGCTCACCAATTACTCTTGCAACACAGTATCAACACTGCATTACATTTCACATTCCAATCTTTCAACAGCCACTACTCATTTAAGGTCTGCACAAGCACTTCCCAACCCAAAGAAAATCACTTATTTGTATCAAAAGCCATTAAAAGACTGGGAATGTGAACAGCACAGTTAGGAGGCCCCACTCACTTTTGAGAATAAGCCAGATCTATATAAAAACATGCAAAATGCACTATGCATCAGTATTAAACTTCTAATTTTGTTTTAAGATTTATTTTTTTTAATATTTGCATATAACCTGGAAGACTAAGGTTCCTGCTGAAAGAAAAAGCTAATGGCAAAGCCCTATACAAGGTAAAGACAACAGCCTTGTTGTAGGGCTTTCTTTTGATCACCCCATACAGTTATAGAAAATGGTATCTCTGCTACAGAATTCGATAGGATGGTTTAAAAACTTTATAGGAAGATTAAACTTTCGCTAAACTTTGTGGATTTCTACAGGAAAATCCTGATTACACCGCAGAACTGTTCTGTCAAATCACACAATGTCAGCACACAATGCCAGCACAATTCTTCTTCACTTTTCCTGGCTTCGTGACCCAGCACATGTACACCAGAAAGACAGTTAGGTTTGGCCTGTACTCTAGAGCTCAGAATACTTTAACTGTCAGTAAAACATCCTGCCTCTAACACTGTGTTTGACTATACAGTCAAACCAGTATCACTTTTACAAGTAGATCAGGCCTTATTTCTACAGAATCCCACTGGCTTTACGTCTATTAGAATTTGTTCCTTCACATCACTCCCTATTTACAATGATTTCCAAATATCATATATGTTTATATACAGTATCACTGTAATATCTTGAACACAATTATTACAATTTTTAAAAGGGGATCTAATTTACTTGTTTACCATAAAAATTTAAGTGTTGCCCACCAGGAAGTAACTCTTCACAAAAAAAGAAACTCCTACAAAGATAACCTTGGACAAAAAAGTAAGTGACAAGTGTTACATAAAGACACTGAGCTGTCTGAATCACAAAATGCCTACAAGGCCAATACATATTCCAACAGGAACACATAAATTATAATAATGGCAGCAGTCTCCTCCAGTCTAAAGCACCGTAAAAATGAATGTTGGTCAACACTATCTCGGATTGCTTTGACTAGCAGCCCCTGCTAAGAAATTTTCAACTGCTAAGACATGGTCTAGAATATCTACCTCTATTTTCACAGGATATCCACAAAAAGACATTCTGGAATCTGACCATCTGCCATCAAAAGCTATATCATTTCACAGGAATGTGATGTATACTGCATAGTGCATATGTAACAAAACTGGATCCTAATGATAATAAATTAACTAAGGTTGTTTGGTCACGTCCTCTGTACCAACACCGTTCTGAGTTAAGTGAGTTGCAGTTCAGATACCAAGCAAACCTTTGCAAATACCATGCACAAGAGCACGATGAGCTGGGAATGTGGAATGGTTCAAGTGGAACACCATTGCCAGCATTCCTCTGGATATGTTACAGTGCTGGAAACCACCAAAAGCATTCATGGTCGTGCACCCAAAGTCACAAATGAAAATCTCTGCATTTCTTCAGGTCGTCAACGCTGCAGTGAGTCACTACACACAAATGAACATGGTACACTGAGAATCACAAAGCCATTATGTTTCTTCATTATCAAACTTTTAGGATTTTTTGTTTTGTTTTGTTTTAAAGACTTAGGCTTGTTGAATGTCATGAATATTCCTTACTTTCTTTTTGTTTTTATGGTAATTACTGCAAGCACTTTCAAAAAATTGCTAATGATATAATATCAAGTTTCTGATCCATCCTATGAACATATATGTTATTGCAAGCTGATAATTTTAACAGTGTGGAATTTCTCAAATGTCAGCATCATCCTGTGGAACTACTAATGTGACAAGGCTTGTCTCTTACAAACTTGTAACCACTCATGCCTGTTGGCTGCTTATTAGTAGCTCAGAATGACCTTGCCAAAGCTTACTACAAAGTTCTCCCAGCATAAGGAGTTTATTGTGTTAGAAGGCAACAAGATAAACAGAAGGATGATGCCCTAACTTATTAAAATACACAAAGAAACATCTGGCCAGAACAGTGAACATCTGATGAAAAGTGTTGCGTGTACTCATCACTCATCGAAGTGAGTGAGTTCTGAAGACAATCAGAACTTTCTAGGAGATAGTAAGTACTTAAGAAAATCTGTTTCTAGATCTACGGTATCCTCAACCACATCTTTAAAATTACTCATTTGATCAATTTCCATATGGGATTGCTTTTCAATATCCTTTCTGTTTCCCCCTGAATAATAAATCTGTTTGCAGCAGATTGAAAACAGACAATTCAGCAGTCCATATGAATTGAAAATCAAAATTTAAAAGTATACTGATACTATGGCATTAAAAATAAAATGTTCCATTTATAACAAGGAAAGAAACAAAGGAAAAAAGTACAGATCAGGTTTACAGTAAGAAACACTGTGTTAAGAGACCAGCTTGGAGAAAATGTGAGAAGACTAAAAGTTCATTTTGCATTTCTTAGTCATACTGGACCTTCAGTTATTCCCTCTAGAGGCAATCCAGTAGCATTATCTGCTGTAGGTCTTTCTTCTTTCTTCAGCGAGTTCTGATCTTGCAGGCTGACATAAGATTTATGACAAGCTGTATTACCCAAAGGAGGGTAGTGCTGTCTGTAGCAAATATAAGCAAAAATGAGGCCAATGATACCTCCAACAAAAGCATCTAGGTAAGAAAAGCAACAAAATTGTGTTACCACAGAATGGACGGAGAAGAGGGAAAACTGTAAATACAAGACATTTGATTGACTTGTGTTTAACCCAGATTTACTTTCCACTTTTTTTCCTTTGCCCATAAAGGCAAAAAGAATATTCTTTCAGTTTCAGAAGTTATCTTTACTTTTTTTTTCCATACAAGAATCTCTAAATGGAGATCAAGAAACTTAAAAAAACATTCAGGATTCATAATGAAATATTCTGATATTCACCTCTTTCAACAATAAATCCTGAACACTACATTTTCTAGCCAAACTGAAGGGACTTCCTAAAGTCTCATAATATTAATGTCCTCAGTCTACTGTGTGGCTTTGTAATGTACATATACTCTACTCCACCTTTCACCTACGGTATGATGTCTTGGACATTATATTAACAGTCCTTCTTCACAAACCACAGCACAGTTAAGCCAGTTACAAAGCCATCACAAAGTAACAGAATTGTATGACTCTACTGGGCACGAAAAACGAGGCTTGAGCTCTGGTGTAGCAAGTAACAGGGTGAACACGACTCTCCCTTGAGAACATAGTTTTTCCAGCTAAGGGCACAGATTATCTGCAGGATATTGTACGCCAGCATGTTTCTAGCTTGGGAAGAGCTACCCAAGTTTCCAGCTTGAATTTCAGAAACAACAAAAAAATGAGCAACTGTAATTGGATACAGTCACAACCCCTTGGGTGTAGTTTCCATCCATCATATATAAAATACAGCATAATAATCTGCCTCAGAGCACATGTCAGTACATAAATAATCCTTACTCTTGGCAAGATGTAGCACACAATGCAAACACACATCCAGAACTAGAGAGCAAACCTGTACAGTGCTGTTCATTTGCGTTAAACAAAATCAAACCAGCCAGGTCTCATACAGAGTACAAGAACCCTAACAGCTTTGTGTTCTCTGATCCGAGTGCACCAAGCCCTGCAACACGGCAAGAACTCTGCAGGAGACCAAGAGACTCCTTCAAGAGCATGTCAAGGTTAATGGATTGTGATTAAGCTGCTATGGTAGAACAAGATGCTGCACAGACACAAAAACAGAAAAAAACAACAACAACAAAAAAAAAGCACGTAACAGGATGTCTTGCTCTGTTATAAGGACTTCTGTATGAGATGGAAAAGAGCTCAGTGGGACTTAGTAATGCTGCACTTAACTGAAACCAAAACGTAGAAATCAGGAGGGACAGTCAAGGAGCAAGGGAAATCTGCAATAGCGTGCATCATGACTCACATAATTTCAATGAAACAAACAAACAAACAAAAAAACAGAAATGGAAAGCTAATTATGTAGATACATGACAAGGTATCTTCAAGGCTCACCTTGCCAGTGGTGCTTGTAATCACACATACGTGACAGAGCAATCATCATGGCACAGTAGAGAGGCAGAATTGCTGCACAGAGCCGCCAGCTCTTCCCCCGGCCATTTTCCGTGAAGCAATGCAACTTTCCAGCTAGGTAGAAGGTGGTAAAGCCAAGGCCTGAAAATGCAACTGAAAGAAAAATGCAGAATTATAGTAATTTGCCAAGAACACACTGTATTACACTATCCTTTCAAATCTGACAGTAGGATCCTTCTACTGCAGAAAAGCTTTGGTCTCTACAGGGGGATATCGGGAGCTAAGATGAGAAGGTGATAAGCCCCACCTGCAAAAAGACAGGGAGATTCAGAACATGAACCATGATTCCACGTAATCATATCAACTATTCTAAAACAACATGGCCTATGCATTGAAGAAGAGATACTTTTACTTATTTATTTATTTAAAAAAATCCAGCATTGTACAAATTAAAAAAAAAATACCCAAACAAAACCACACGACGGTGTTTTGTGAACTGAATGGGAAAAGATTATGTGCAGATCCATGACGTACATCTGTTCTCCACAGCAGTGGCATTTCTCTGCAGCAATACAAGCAATCAGGCAAGTAAACACTGCAGTGTAAAGCCACTGCCATCTCATATGTACTGAGCTCTCATATAATCCAACACATCTGCAAATACTGTGCCACCTCTAGCAGTTCACCTTTCCAATAGCAATTGATTCTTTTCTCCTTTAGCAATTCACCTTTTTCCTCTGGGGGAGAAAGTGGCTGCGTAAAGAATCCCTGATTTTCTTTGTACATTAAGTTAGACATTTAGATGGATTTATAACTTGAGTCACAAAAGCCTTTTCATGTTTAACCTTCAATACGCCTTTCATGATTTGAGACCTATTCTTAAAAGTTCAGGTTCAAAGCTGAAAACGATTCATAAAAGGATGCAATTGTCTTACATTTAAATGATATTTTAGGTTCCATTAACCTGTTCCCACAGAACATGCTGAACTGGCAGCAATTACAGAAAACAGCAAGTTTCTGAGCTCAATGTCTCTTCTGTTTACCCTCCAGAGTGTGAGTGAGGTGTTGTGGGCTTTTTTTTGTTCATTGGGTTTTTTTTGGTCATTTGTTATTAGACACTTTAAGGTATTTTACAGCTGTAGGACAATCAGTGCTGCTGAACAGGTAGCTCTGTGAAATGAAATAGCAATCATACATCAAAATAGAGCATAAGCACATAAAGCACAGATAGCAAAATTAATACTTATCCAAGTATTTGAAATTCTTTTTCTACCTACTTTTATATGTTTTGCCTTTCTAACACCTACCCACCTCTGTAAGAAGTGATAAGTTGCATCCACGGTAGAAAATTCTGAGTTTCTGCCCTCAGTGCTGGGTCAGACTTGTCTTTTTTCTGATCTGCTAAGGCTTTTTAAATGCCCTTGTCCTCATGTTCCCAAATGCTAAGTGTGATAAAGTAATTACTCTGTTATGCTGATGAATCTATGGGACGGACTATTTTAGCTGACAGCAGAACTGTTTTATAAGTTTATACTACACAGCTGTTTAAATGCAATTACTGAAGATTTGCATTTCATCTTCAAATGAGCAAATAAATCATTTCTTTAGACTGGATATAGAGAACCAGACAGAATGCTAATTAATCAGCAAAACAATGCACCAAATGTTTTGTTTCCTAGCAGCTTTTACAACCACTGCTGATTCATTATTTGTCAGAAGATGGTGGGAGGCAAACCTTAAAAGAGAAGTGGATGGAGCAACTGAATAAATTTAAGACTTCTTGCAGACTGTGTTACTCTCTTACATTCCAACCCCTGGAAGTGATATACATTTGCTTTGCCCTTCACACCATCTATCTGACAGGAAGAAATCATTCCTTCTGACATTTCTATATCGTGGTACTCTTGAAAATGAACATATTTTCCTGAGGTTCTACAACACGTCCTCAGAGCAGCAGATTTTTTAAACAAACCAAAAGCAAAACAGAATCCACGTTTCATTCAGGTCTTTTATCAGAACAAAATCTTACAAGATTTATGAGCTTCTCATGGAATTAGAATAGAAAAACACTGGAGTACCCTTGGACATATATGTCTGATATAAAGAAAAGCCAAATTTCATCAACATTTGTAGGTAATGTGGAATGCAGAGAAATCTTTTATTTTTGCACCTAAATTCAGAAGTGCTCATTCCTTAAATTCTTCAACCTAAACCTCAGTTTCTAAACTGAGGTTTCAAATTCATGATTCAAGTAAGGCAGAGCTAGCCTGCAAAAGCACTAAAATGAGTATGATAACACAGCAATCCACTGAAATCAAAATGCAGTGACCTAACTTAGCCCCCAGTTAAAGGAAGACATAAAACAGAACTTTTTTTCTTTAAAGGTAAATCCTTAATTCGTTTTTGAAGTGGAGATGTAAGCCGAGCTCTTCCTTGATAGTTAATCACTGGTGAAAGATTAATCACCGTGGGATTCTCAGAAAACTAACTGGGCAGATCAGCACCTTAAGAATTTGTTCTACTGCAAGGTTCCTTTTTGATATGAGACAATTTCAATTTTTTTTTTTTTAATACAAACATGCCTACAAATCAGACTGAAATACTAATTCTGAAACTGAGCAGGAAAACTGTATGCATCATAAAAAAACATCTGCTGCAGATGGAACTGCTGAATGGAAACTGCTTTTTCTCCATAGTAATCCACATTGTAAGCACAGAGTTTGGTGCAACAAATGTTTTGAAGAGGAGAAGCAGCACACAGGAACACTCTCAGCCAATGTGGCTACACGCATGCTCACGATTTCTGGACTTGGAGTCTCTATGGATGTTATTTATTCATTTATTAAATTATAAATAACTACTTTGTAATCTTGGAAGACATATGTGCATGGCAATACATAACCAAACTGTAATACAGTTAGTATATGAGCCCTAACTAGGCATAACTATGCATTTTCCATAAAATGGGTGTTGAACATAATGGCTCTGACATAGTAAAAGTAATACAGCAGAGAAAGGTACTGGGTAAAACCAATTTATATGATTGGACAAAGCTCAAGAAGCATTCGACTTAAAATAAAAAAGTCAATATTTCAGTTCAGGAACTTTGCCTCCTTTCTTTAGGTCTGTTCTACCCCATCCACTCAAAAATGCAACCTCCAGAACTGCAACTGTATTGTCCTGAAGGCAGAGGACTATGAGACACAAGACTGTTCATTCAAATGATTTCAGATGGCAGTGGCAGGTTTACTGAAGCAGGCTTTAAAGTAAACCTCATGATACTTAAAAAAATGTTTCCAGAAAGAAATGCACGAATGAAAAGTCCACAGCATATATACTTGAACTGGACACAAAGCCTGATTTTGCCACACATGGATTTGTTCCTCCAAACTGAAAGTCAATAAGAAGAGTCTCACATACACACCTGCAAGGGAACTTAACCCTAATGTAAAATGGAAAAATAACAAAACAATACTCAAGCTCGTAGCTATGAAAATAAATTGCAAAGCAGCTTTGCACTACAATATTATGATTGATTTTCCTTACCCTGAAGCGTGCACATCCAGAAAGAGCTGCTTGACTCTATATTCACAGTGCTAATGCAACGTCAGCAGCAGAGAAGAACATGGAATTAACAGCTAAATACTTGGGGATGTGGGACTATTTATCATAACCATAATGATATATTCTGAAGCCATGGTCTCTCATTCCACTTTTATCTACTGGTTTTCAAAACATTTGGGAGGATTTCTCCTGTTTCCACACTGCAGAGTGCGTGGAACTAATTTAATGGTAATTACCATTTAAGAAAGGCAATTCTTTTTTCTGCTTCCTTAGGAAAGAAAAAGGGAAATGTATTAATGTTGAAGATATCCATGTCAGTGAACATCATTTAAAGGAAACGTAACTTAATTTGGCAGGTTTCAATCTAAGATCCAAACATTTCTGGGTCACCAGATGGGAAAAATATCTAGAAAAGCCAAATACTTTGTGTGTGTGTGTGTGTGTGTGTGTGTGCGTGAGAGAGATGCAGTTCAGCTGCAGAACCTGATATGCTGATTTCAGCACTGTTTGAGATTAATGAACTACATGGGCGTCCCTACCCATGGCAGTGAGGTTGGAACACGACGATCTTTAATGTCCCTTTCAACCTAAACCATTTTATGACTCTTAAACAACTCAACTGCTGTGTAGTCCATGCAGGCCACTTCTTTGCTTGACAGCTACATTTTGAAGATGTAATCAGTCGAAAAGCATTAAACAATTTACCCTTCAAGAAATCTAGGACTGTTAGTGATATTTGCACTCAAGAACTGGTCAATCAGCAGAAAGTACTTGAGAAGCTTTCTTTTTTCTTCTTAATCCTCACAGACTGGACTCAATAGCTCACTACATCACAGGGAAAATGCAAACACACACATCAGTTGTCCTACTGTATTACATACGTATTTTCAAAATTGTCTAATGTTATAACAAAAGATATCATTCTGCATAAGAAAGATTCCAAAGAGGCAAAACAATGTTCCTAAACTGCACCAACACTCCTACTATGTTTATTTCTTATGATCTGGAAGAAACCAATACTTTGCTTACATAAATAAAGCAAGGTGCTGCATAAAATATCAGCCAGCCCTCTTTGAAGACATTGGCAAAGAGGAAAATGAGAAAATCAGTCTGATTCAATTTAAAACAGCATTAACTTAAGATAAACTTAATGAAAATTCCAGATGGAAATATTTAATTAAGTGCTCAATGAGGAGAAAAGAACAAAGGCATATTTTTTAAACTACATAATGATGGTGCTTGAAGCATATCAGAAAGAGCTCCATCTCAGCATTATCATTATTGGAATACACAGAGCTTTGTTAGACTCAACCTTTCAGATTGCTTCTGCCACCCTCTTTTAGAAAAAAAGGTTCAGAGAAGAAATAAAAGGAATGACAGCATCTAGGAGCACAGCAGACCCCATTTTGATATCTTATTCTCTCAAGGGATGTAGGTGGGTTTAAGAAGCCATTTGTAAGGGCCAAACCAATTACCAAGTTAAAAGGCATAAAGGGACAATCTGTGAACAAGAATCTGATCTAAAGCCTCCCAAATAAATTATTTATGAGAAATGAATAGCTTTTGTAGGTGTTTTCTGGAAATTAAAGTACCTAATGAGGACCATCAGCATCTCAGGTTTCAGTGGATGGTTTGCTAAACACACAGTACATGTCTTCTTGACACGATGCAGTTTAAAAACTGGAAAAAAAAATCCCCAACTCATCTTAGTGTCAACAAATTATGAAACTGCAAAACAACCATCACAAATGGCCTGTCAGAGAAAATGATCCTTCTCTTTGTCTGTAATGCCTTATACTTGCAATGATTACTGCCTATTTTTCATATTCAAACATGTACTATTCTTCACTGGAATTGCACAGCAGCCTACTGCAATTCTAGCTGGGGCAACTGGTGAATGTTTTCGCTTCCACGCTATTCAAAGACTGCAATGTTTATCTTTCCTGAAGGAAAATGTATGATACCAAATGGCTGCATAAATTTTAATGCTGAAATTCAATTCAAAAAGGATTTTATAGGAGTACAATTCCCAGAGTACATTTTGAGCTTATTATCACAGGCAAAATATATATCTGTTTATCCAAGTGGGATAGTCAATCACCTTCCCTGTGGCTTAGCTTTATTAATTTCTTTCCACAACAACAAAGAAATACAGTTCAGCAGAAGCAACATGAAAAGCACATCACAAAATACAAAAGTTTACAAGGATTTGGAAAACCAAAAAGAAATACTGGAGACAGAGACATGTTAGAACAAAGACATGTATTATCTGAAGGGTAAGTAACCAGGGTATTTTCTGTTAGATTGCTTTGGCAGGACTGTTGCAAGGAATTACCATGAAACTCTGTGTGTTTTGTTCTTTTTTTCTGCTATTTTATTTATATGAACCTTTCAAGACATCTCACAGCACCTGAAATATCTAAAGCGGTCTCAAAGCTTGTGTCACATCTGCAACAAAAAAAAAAAAAGTTAAGTCCTTCTTAATTATTCAGTTAATTATGCTATTTACAGAAAGCGCTAAAGGTGAACTGACTCCTTTGCTAATTCTGATGACTGAAACCTTGAACAAATCCCCTTTCTCTAAGAACACAATAAAGACAAAGCTTAAAATGCCTCAGATTCCAGAATTACTTTGAAGATAAGAGGGATATCACTCAGGCACTAAGCATAGCAGCCTTAGCATTCATATATGCTACAACAGATCACGTTGTCTCAGCCTTGATCATACATCTCTGCAAGGTATGGTTTTCACTCTTTACTCATCACTGAGATCTCCATGTTTTTCAATCACACTTTGTGAAATTAATGAACTGATAATGGATTTAAATCTAGGACAGAATGGCAGTTGGGGTGTGGCACTGTTCTAGTGTGGTTCTCCTTCTTCCACTTGTTGACATAAATATATATGCATAATATATATAAATACAGCATCTAAACACAAGCTCTAGATCATCAACTATCGAATTCTAGTACAAATTATTGTCACTCTGGGATTTATGAGGCAATTATGTATAAATAAGTCCTGTCAAGGACAAGTTCTTCTTTACAGCTCAACATTCCCTCAAAAGGAGTATATCAAGTCTTATGTTGAATGGAATAACTTCTTACCTCCTACCTTGCCATACATCAGTCTTCAGTGCTGTCCTTGTAAATGGATCACATACTGCTCAACTACTTGCTCTCTCATTTATCATGCCATGTAGTTGCATCAATCTCTCTTGAATGCGTGGATCAGCAAGTGAAGTATAGTCAAAATACAATTTGAAGAGTGTTTTGGTGGACAGAAAAGTTTTATAGCAGAGGTTTGGAGTGTTTCCACCAAACACAACACAGTATGGTAGGGAGCATCACGGAGTTTGCTGAAAAGTTGTTGCTTGTTGTACTTTTAGTTCAAGAAAAATAAGTCTTTTCGAGATCTGTTTGAGATGTACATAATCTGAATCTCAAATAGACTAGCAGGAGTTGATTTATTAGTAGTGCTGGAGAACTAAGCTTTACAGAGTTTGTCTCATAAGCCCCTCGTGAATTCAAACAGACTTTGAGTGCTGAGAGGTAAATATGTCAAAGAGGTAAAAACCTGAAACACAAACATTCCCGAGTATACTTACAGTTTGAATTAAGAAGCCAATAGACCCCACAGGGGATCTTTTTTTTTCTTGCCTAAGACATTTATTCCTTACTTCTCTAGATACTTCTATAAAAGGATGAAATATTGCAAAGAGGCACTGCTATACAGTTGTTAATTAAAAGATTTATCTTGAAAATAGGGAGTAGCAGCAATTACTGCCAAAAACCTGTGGCTTGTAGCTCATCTGTTACTTAAAATGTTCACTCTCAACTGAAGGAAATATGATTATCCTCCATGAAATTGCTAGCTAAAGATAATTAACAGTTCAAATTTAAATACCCAACAATAATTACATGTACTGCAGTAATATTCGATATAAATTACCACAGTATAGCAAACAATTCAATTGAAATTCAATAATTTCTTCACTCAGAGTCGAGCAAACCATTTTATTTTTTTCAAACGAATGTCTTAAAATGAAAAAATTTTACTTTCTAAAACTGTCTAATTTCAGTTACTTATTGAGAAATGAGAAAATGGCTGTCTACTCTTTGCTTCAAAGACATAATATTTTCTAGCCTCTGCCTCCTCCTGTTTTTGGGTTGTTAGTTAGGAGCTTTTTTTGGTGACACAGAAAGACACACCACAGATACTACACAAACATACATTAACACTTCCAGTGAAACAGCTAATTTATAAGAAAAAGGAGAAATGAAATATTAAGCAATCTGCCAGTCAACGTCAAAAGTGCTTTTTGAACAACTATGATTTTCCACACCTAAGATGACAGGTTAACACCAAGAAGTCCCCTAATCTAAGAGATAGTTATAACATAAATTCGTTTGAACTACTTTTAGACTTCTTTCTTATTTACAGCATGTGATAGTTCCACTACTCAAGACAGGATCTTGCTGCGTTCATTCACACAAACTAATTCATTTCAAGGTATTAACAAAGGAAGACAGCCAGAGCAGGCAAGACAGAGAAGACAGGTTAATAAAATGCCAAATAAAATAACCAATAATATGACAGAGGACTTATTATCACTGAGCACCTTTCACCAATTTAAATTACACAGAGATTCTGTAGAATTTGCTTTGCTATCAAAAACATCTGAACCATTCTGATTTCCTTATTTAACTCTCTCAGTACAACCACCCATGGATTGTTCCCTCTCCCAGCATAAGAGAGAATTTAAAAAGACTTTCTTGCTACTATCCCATAGCAACTTCATTTATGTTACAACTCGCATGGTTTTCCAACATGATATAGAACCTCCAACACGATCATTTTCCAAAAGTTTCTGCTAGATCAAACAGAATGCAGAAAATTCTAAAATTACACTTAGTTTAGACTGAAACAAGCAAGAACTAAAAATCTCAAGAGAAAAATCACTAGAAAAATACAGGAAATCAGTTGACAGCTACGAAGCAGTATTCACTTTAAAAATGTTTTGCATGAATATTTTAAGCATAGGGTCTGTGAGATAAAGCAGTGGCTTCATTATTTGCTCAGTTCTCTGCACAAGGGAAGAAAAAAAATATTACCTATCTACTCGCTTATCTGTAATAGCTGGTTTCTTTCTATCTAGAACTGACAGTAATAGCAAAACCCCAAATGGGATTTCTGTACATGCTCTGCACTTCTACAGTTCTGGCATAAATTACATTCTTGATTTCATGCCATTTATCGCACAGCATTTATCTCAAGAGATTTTTAATATTTCCTTTTTTGCAACAGACCTAAATTTACATGTTCAGATATCTTTATTACTGAGTTTTCTATAACCTGATAAATCAGACACTTCTATATAAGGGTGCCTAACATTTTAGCCTTTAATTCAATTTTGAGGGTTTTATTGATATTTTTTGCTTTAGTCTTAGTGTGGTCTCCAACATCATGCAATGTAAACCACTGCACTGCAAGTGGGGACTGTCCTAACAGCTTCAACAGCATACCCCTGATCAGAGTGAAAACACTGCCACTGAAAGTCTTACCCACAGCCTCTAAAGATTTAGAAATTTACCCTATCAAAAATGAAGAGCTTCATACAGTCATTCCTGGACAAAATAAATCACAGAATCCAATGTACCAGATTCCTCAGTCTTCAGGTCAGAGTTGATACTTTTATTTCTGAATTCCTCTTGAGCTTTCTGACCAATTTTGCCCCAGAGAAGAGCTGTCATCATAGTTCACAGAAACAATTTGATATTCAGATCGTCAGTGTAACTCAAAGTCTTTTTTACTGTACAGGTCAGTCAGAACAATGGTCTTAGCTTTGCACACAGCAGAAGTCTACAATATCGTAACCTTTTCTTCAGGCTATGAAATCAAGCATATACCTCAACCTTACTGAAAGCTTAGGGTTAGTCAAAACAATGAAGAGAATTAGTCTGAAAGCTTTTCCCCTGCACTGACAGAAGAAAATTCAGCTGTAACGACCAAGAAAAAAATAGCTATAATAACCAAGAAGCAGCAACAGCTGCCATAAAACTTGTTTATCCAAGTCAGATTCACAGATTCTTACTTCCAGTTCATTTCTTTAATTTTGTTTCTCCGTCTCTTGAAGAGTCATTAATTCTATTTGTCATTAATGACCTAGGATACAAGGCAATATCTCTTTTTTTGCTCACTCTCCTTTGAAGCCTCAATCTAGTCTTAAATTCCCTGTATTATACAACTAGAAATTAGGAAGAACAAAACAAAACAAAACAAAAAAGCCTCCTAAAACCCTTTGGTTTCCTATGTGAATCATAAATTAGACAAGACCACAAATCAGCAAATCACAGTCTTGAGACCAAGAAAGGAACTGGTTTATCTGGTACAATTTAGTTTAAATTTCCTGATTTTTCATGTAGGCCTTGATAATGCTAAATAACACACTACTGTGAAGAATTATACAACCTTCACATCTTCTTCCAGAAGATTTGGTGCATGTTGCTAGATAGCAGAGAGTTCTTTCAGTCATTTTAACAAAAAAGGCTGCATGCTGCTGAGAAGCAAAGACTCCTCATACAGCTTGAAAGCAAGCCTACTTTTTTCAGAAAAAAATGATGGAAAGATAAGGACATACCCTTTCACCTTCAGATTTGGTATATCCTCAGGCAGATAAATGGTTTTGACAAAGAACAGCATGTCTACATGGCTATATCTTTTCACAAAGAAAACACTCATCTAAATAGCCACCCTGTTTAATGCAGTAATAATGAATTAGAGCTGCTGATAAATCAGCATCCAAGTAATTCCACGCATAGTCTTGATAGCTTGTGGAAATGCATCAGAGTTGGAAGGAAAGACATACATACTCCTAACAGGAGGTTGGGGGTGATCTTGCTTGCGAAGGAAAACGTGGAAATGTCTGAGAAAAGGCAGCTGGGATTTCTCTCTCTCCCTGGTCACTCCATAGAGCTGGAGAATCTCTGCAGAACAATTTTCCTTACTTATTTAAGCTTGTTACAACAGGCTGAGCAATAACTGCAGTCGTTCATAATGGAATCTGGCAACTTAAAGTAGAAAATTACTATTCAGAACTGGTCCAAGGATATAATCTCATTTATTAGGCCAGCAGAAAGTAAGAAGCTTTTTTTTTCCCCATAATATCGTTTGTACTTTCTTTCTTAGCGACACTGTTCTTTGTCCCACCAAACAAGCACAGATGACCTCATATTCAATGTGTGCATTCTATTTTTAACATAAATAGAATCTAAATATTGTTACATGCTCCACTTGCAAAGTTTTCTTAAAGGCAATAGCTATACTGAAGTGCACAGTGAGTATTAAGATTCTAAATCATAGAATCATAGGGGTTGGAAGGGAGCTCAAGAGATCGAGTCCAACCCCCCTGCCCAAGCAGGTAGGGTTTGGTTACTGTTCTCCCATCAACTTTGTTTGCTAATCATTTACTTGATGCAGTAATGACAAATATTAATAGAACAGAATTCTCCAGCTAATTCAGTTCTGGCATTAATTTTGATCAGTAAAGTTACCTTCTACAATGTAAAAGGACGTTCACATTAATCTGTGATGAGTTTATACCTGAAAAGGCTCACCCTGAAAATGGAAACTCAAACATCAATTCCCTGAAATATTACAATTTGAAATGTGAAACCCTTGCAACACTGCGCTGGTGCTTTCAACCTTCTACCATCCCAGATCACAGCATTCATAGCCATAGGCACACAAGACTCATCTGTGGCTGGATGCCACATGACACAAACAAAATGCATGATATACTTGTAGCACATTTGTGCTTGGTAGTGGTGGTCCATCTTTATTTAAACGATGAATTCAGGGTCAAAGACACCATTAAAATACCACGTGGCAGGTCCTTCTCCCTCTGATTCAGAAACTTGGTACCACCAACTTGAGATGATCTGGATTCATAATTTTAAATCAAAATCTTCACAGATGGCAGCTTAGGGGAGTTAATTTTAGACAGAAGTTGGGAAAAGATGTGGATTTCTATGAATTTGTGCTTCTAAAAAAAGCTTTCTGTGATAACTGTTTTTCAAATCTTTTACACTATCCCTCAACTTGCAAATCCTCACTCCCTGAGCTAACTACTGTCCACTTTCACCATACGCACAATGTTCAACTTCTCCACCTGAAGAAATCTAGTTGCAGTCCTAAAAAAAATAAAGAGCTTTAAAAGCAATTACCTGCCAGCATACAAATAGTCCAAATATATCCAGTAAACTCGATAAGAATGTGTTCTGATACCTGGAGAGTTTCATGGTGCAATAGCCAAAAGTACTTTTTGGACCTCTTATTAGTATGCTTGATGAGAAAAGGAAGTTACAGTGACAAAAAATAAACCCCATACTACAGCAGAAAATTACTGGAGTATGTAGTAAACCACAATATTCAGCATAATATTGAACTGGAGCTTAACAGAGGAAAGTCATACTGGCAGGATGAATTCAGAGCAATTAGAAATGAGACGCCAAGATCAGAAAAGAAATATCTAATTAGATGGCTCAAGATTAGATCAGAGGGAGATATTTATCCTAGAGGGAACCCACAAACCGCGTGCCAATCAAGCTAATTTTCAGCTACTGGAAAATGTTACAATATAAGATGTTTAAAATTAATATAACAAAAAGTTTTTATGTTTTTAAGTATGTTATGAAACATATGCATATGGCAATGAATTGACATAGTATAATGATACAAGAAGGTTTCACTATTTTTACTGTCTGTGAATCTATGCATATACCTAGAAGACAGAAGTATGTTCCCAGGTCTAATTCTGTAAGATCTAAGGGTACCTGACTCCCTGGTTGTACCTTCAAAAAAGGAACAGAGATGGCCTTTCCAAATGACTGCTGCCACCTGGGCACAAACTTTGAATGTTTTTTGTTTTGTTTTGCTTCTGTTTGTTGTATAGTAAGGTACCAACGGCTTAAATGAGTTCTATCATTAAAAGCAGGAAAAATAAAAATAAAAATAAAAAAATACACACAACCCACAATATTTGAAAGGACCAGTTTATATCTGTGAGATTATCAGAAGCATAAAGTGAGAAGAAAATTTGCCTCTTCAGTTCTCCCCCATCTTACTGACAGCCAACGGGGATGAGAGGGCAACATCACAGCTACTTCAGTTATCACAGACTTTTCATCTGCCTGTATGTTATGACCATAACTTCTTTTATCATAACCACAATGTATCAGTTACAGATCGACAACCTATTTCAAAAACTGCTGTAAAAACTTGTAAAATCTTCAGATTTGTGCTTGCATTTTTCTGCTTTTTCACTTAATATATGAACAGAAAGGGCTTCAAATCTCTTTCACCCACTCTCTTTCATCACTCTTCCACACATTTTCTTATTTGTTTTACACATGTTGCTTCGCAGAGGGAGATGAAAGACAAGGGAATTTAAGACTCCAAAACAAATAACATAAAAAAATCAGTGCTCTAATGAGGAGACTGAACTCTCCTTCAGGGCACAAGTGGAACATACGTAGTTCACAACATTTTTCTACTGAGTACACAAGGTGAGGTCAGTGCCAGCACTGCCACTGCTGTCATACATCCCTATAACTACATTTCTGTCACCGAATCTGTGATAGAAATTGTAGGGGTTGGAAGGGACCTCTAGAGATCACTGAGTCCAACCCCCCTGCCAAAGCAGCTCCCTAGACCAGGTTGCACAGGTAGGTGCCCAGGCCTATTTCTATCATACAACAGTCACAGCAACACAGACTTTCCTGTTAAAGGCCACATTTTGCATGGCTGACACTTTAGATTCTGATATAACAAAGCTTTGATTGACAGCCTGTCCAAGGAATGCTGTAAGAAAAATGAGTTTCAAGATTAAAATGGCTCTCAACTAAAGCTTCTAATCTTCCTATACAGGCTCTCTGAAAGCTTTCACTTGTGATTTACTTCCTTCACATGTTCCAGTTAAGTAGAAATACCAAACTAAAGCTAACTACTTTTAAATGTAATTCCTGAAGAGGTGCTGGAGTTCATGTCAGCTCTCATTCTCATTTAAATTTCTGGAGCCTTGAAAATAGGAAGAAAACAAACACCAACAACAAAAACAGTAACCAAAAGCATTTTTACTTTCACTGCACAAATTCCACACCAAACAGAGGATGATAGAAATCTAAAGAATGTAACTCCTTTGCTTTATCTTGTAGTGATCTCACGCTATAGGAAGGGTAAAAGTAGCAAAGGAAAAATAAGAACCTTAAACTGAATATATGGAAGGGAAGCTTGCAATTAACACCACATTAAGAAGGCAGGAAGGGTTAACTTTTTAAAATTGACATGAGTAATTTTTATTTTATTTTACTTTCTACAAAGGCAAAGGAAATGTAGTTTATATATTATTATATTTATTATAATATAATATTATATATTTTTATACTAATATAATATATATATTTATTTTGATATAATTATAATAAATAATAATATATTATATTAGAAACAAATTCTGAACAGAGGTTACAATATCCTGAACATCCTCATTGCTTCACACATCCAGGAAGGCTGTGTAATGTACTTCCCATAACAATGTTTTCCACACTTCAATCAAGCAAGAAAATAAATACTACCACAAGTATAAATTCTTCTTGATAAAATACTAATGAAAAAACTTCTATCTAAACAACTTTGCTTCACAGAAGGTGAAGGGGATGCTGTTCTATGAATATCAACTTGCAGTTATTTCCTTCTCCATTAGGAGAATAAAATACGTACAGATTCAATACACACAATCTTGCCAGATTTAAATATTACAACACCAGCCTTCAAATAGTTAAGTACCTCAAGCAACTTCAGGACTGCCTTAATCTCACATACACTTAACAACAGATAAAAGCTACTGCATATGTAGTGTCTCTTCATTCTCATCACATGATAATAAAAGGCTTTGCAGCAGGAAATAAAGTCAACTCAGCCACATGCTAATATTGTACTAGTCAGGGAAGGGGAAAGTCACTCAATTTTTATATAAATCCACTGGGCCATCATTCTGCTCCTACTGAATTTTCTTGAGCTGCAGCAACATAACTCAGAGGTGATAAAACCAATGGCAGTTATGAATAAAACCTCAGTGTGTTCTGTGAGCTGCCCCACTGGTATAGGGACAACACACTATGCTGGATGACAGGCAGTTCCAGTAGGAGAACTCTGACATGGATCAGAGCTAACCAGAGCATGGTACACACACACACACACACACACACACACACACACACACACACACACAGTGTCTGTTTCCTAACTGACCTAACCCAAAAGTACCTCCCCAACCTAAACTCTGCAGCCCTAATGAGTAAACTGATACACTGCATTAACATGAGCAATTATAACATTTGCTGCTTGTTGTGGGGTAACCTGTACATTCTAGGTACACCATTGTGCACTTCTACTTATTTAAAACCTTTGTTGTTACACAGTGAACCAAGAGAACTGCAATTAAGCGTCACAGTCTGCATATGAAAATAGAAAATAGAAGATAGCAATAGGTAACCATTTGTTCTAAGTGGCATAGGATATAATCTGTTACTGTCACTCTAATGTGAATCAAAGCTAATAAAATTTGATGCAGCTGAGTTGGTTCACCACTTAGGACTAAAAAGCTACAAAGTTTGCCACAAACATTTACTAGTTTCTTAACTGCTCTGGGTCTCAAACAAGAAAAAGATCAGCCTAGAATTTCATTAAGCAACTTGTTACGTAACTGTTCAGTCTAACAACTTGAAGTTATTAGTTTGAAAGAAGATCAGGAACATAAGTTCCAGAGGTTTTCCTCAGTGGTACTAAATTGGCAGTTCTCAGAAACAGAACAGTGCAAGAAACAAACCATATCAGCAGAAAAAGGAAGAAAAAGTCCAAACACAAACCCCCAACCTTGCAGTAGTCAATTTATTTTACACATCATAAGAAGTCGCATTAGACCTCCTGGCATAATACACTCTAGAAGTCAGTTCCCTAAGACAAAGGAAGGAACCTCTGTAGCATCTGATTTAATATAACTAATTTGATCAGATGTGAGTTTTAACAAGGTCACCTATATGTCTGCCAGCTTACAGCACTAGCTAAGAGCAGCTGATCTATATCATGGATATATCACATGGATAATGTGGATATTATCAAAAGTGTAAGAAAACAGGTAATGAAAGATTTATTCTTCTAGCAGCAAACTATCATAAGTTCTAAAGCTGTGAGGACTTCTTGAATCTGTCTTGTACCCAGCAGTTTAATATAACAGTGTTACTATATAAGAATAATACAACGTCCTGATATTATCCCAATATCCATCTTCTCATCCAGTGTTATATAACAATATTTCCTACATATGCACTGGATGCACAGGGCTCTGCATTAGGAAATGGGTATCCCATCGGAACAGCACTGTTTCCTTTAACCTTGAAGAACATTTCACCCTACTGATAGTCCTCAGGTGCTTCTCAAGATAAGTGGAGGGAAATCTGTGGCAGCAGTGACTGAAGACAGAAGTACCCCTCTAACAAAAACCAGGCTCACCATCTAACAAATAAAGAGTAATTCCAAAACACAGATAGTACAGTTTTTCACAAAAGAAGCACTGCATTTGAAAGAACTTACAGGAAGAGTGGATACTTGGAAAGCTTTTCCTGCCTTCAGACACCAGATCTGGATCACCTGTGCAGTGCATTTCAGAGTTCATTACTCCATCTGGAAAGCAGCGGTAAAAGAAATCGGGACGCGGTCTACAAAAAACACCATGGATATTAAAAATATAAACGCTGTAGTAACAAATAAACCTCAAAGTGATGATTACATTTACATGTGTATTTTGTATACAGCACGTTTCTTCCTGCTTTTAACACAGAAGCATTTCATGTTTTCTGGAATAATCAATTTAAGGCAAAATTTTTGCAGGCAGGGCGTCTTCTGCTGCAGCATACGAGTTGTAGTCTGTCTCTCCTCACAGCATGTTTCATTTCAAAGAGCACAGAGAATCTCAGTTCTGAAAATGAGTATGTAAGGCTACACCTCCCTAGAAAAATCAGTCCTGCATAATACTTCCGGTGACAGAGAAAAGTAGTGTGGCTACCCCGCAGAGTTGCACAGGTCTTGCTGACACACTTGGTTGAGAACAGGTCAATTTAGGTTATGGAAATGTCACCAAAACAACAAACAATTTCTACTGCTAGCCCCTGTACTGCCTCTGTATGTCCACTGAACCAACCAAGCTTCTTTTAACCCTGCTCTGAGCTGAGTAGTAGCATGTAGGTCTGGCTGGTGTCCTACTGACTGAGCTAATAAACCTTGCAGAGAAGCAAGGTGAATGACCACATTCACAGATAAGCTGACAGAGCAGCTAGCTGTCTTGGAGTGCAGGAAAAATGAGTTCATGTCTGCCTGAAGAAAATGGTGCAAACATTCTTGATTTCTGTTTCAGCAGACTAGTGGCACTGGCATCTAAATTCCCACATACTGTGACTCTTCTGCGTTACCAATATAATGCACTGGTACGTGTTCACAAACTGTCCTTTCAAACTCTGCATTTGTCTGGATCCACCAAATGGTCAAACAAATAACACAGCACAAGGGTACACATTCCTATCACAGTTGGATGTCATGTAATGAAGTTATACAACACCTGTACCAGGGCAAGGACAGTTTTCTAGGGGCTCCTGCTAATTCAATATGCTTTGGAGCATCAGTTATCTTTTTATTAAGATGTATTGTACCTGCCAACTCTGACTTAGTTTCTTTAACAGTTAAAGCCATCATTTATAATACGACAAGACTTACCTTCCCACTATCAATTTAATAGTATTTGTGCAGACTCCATTCAGAGCTAGAGCCAAGGAAACAGCTACAAAACAGAATGGAAAAAAAAACAACAACAGAACAATAGCAACATAAATACCAAGCTATATACCATAGCATTACATGTTTTGATTTATAGACTGAAACCATCAGTGGACTGAAAATGGAATGAGCTCTGAAGCCAACTGTATTTTTTTTCTGCATTACCCAGACTTAGGGTAGACCCCAAAGCATCTCACAACTTACTTTGTTCTGCTTTTACTCTTCAAAACCTGATTTTCCTATCATGTCATTCACACAGACATAAACCATAAATAAGCAACAATAATTAGAGAATCAAGTTCCATGTATCAGTTTTGTAATTGATTAAATGAAAATTGTATTCTCTTTTGGTCAAGAATTCCTGCATATATCTCTTCTAAAGTTACATATACATTAATACAAACACACAAGTGAATATGCATGACCCAATTGAAGAATCTACATTAAAGCTAAAGAACAACCTTTTGGCTAAAATTAGAACTGAATGATTTTTTACTTTTCTTTCAAAAGGATGCAGACATTTTCACTAAAAATCTCAACACTTTCTAATCACGTTCCTAATAAAACAGGAGTAATAAACAGGAACTCTCATGCTAGGTACGACTGGATGATACTCTTTATTTGTACTAATACACCAAGTCCCTAGACTTTTGAAATAACCTCATCTAAAGCCTGTAGATATCTCTGCCTTGATTTTGGTGGCACTTAGATCCACCCTCTTTCAGTATAAAACGAACCCAATGTTGCAGCCTGCAGTGTAGCTCCCTGTTACAGGACATGCATCACTGAATTTTATTCCTAATCAGAAAAAAAGTAGTAAATAAATCAGGCAAATCTTAGATGTCCAGAGCAGTTGCAGTAATAGAGCTTTTGACCATGATAGCTGCATGAGCTATTTTCCCATTGGATTGCAGCCCCAGATACTGCACTTCAGTGGCATCCATCCTACCTCCATAAAATCGTTGCCTAAGGATATTACAGATCATAAAGATGTGTGTTATAGGATCTTTTTTAGGTTAAAAAAAAAAAAGAAAAAAAGGAAAGAAAAAAAAAGAGGACCTCCATCAAAACAAAATAAGGGTTCTCAGACTTACAGATTTTAACAACAGCTGCCAGCAAAAACAAAGGAACAAGTAAATCCTAGAGATAGTGATATTGTTTAGAACAGTCTTCCACTTTCAGTACCTATGTTATTGGAGCCAACTCATGCCCATGCTCTTTTTCCTATCACTTGTTTCCTCTTGGTTATTTACAGTGATCACGTCATGAGCAACATGCAAAATTCCAAAACATCAAATACATATGAACAGCTTTGTCACAGCAGTACACCCTCCGTTTAAAAAATGGTAAATGCAGAGATATTTGCTTTCCAAGACATGTGCTAAAGTTTACCCTTTTCATTAAGCCATAGTTTGATTTTTTGTGACATGGCTGAATGAACCACTTCTTCCACTGTTGCACATTGCTTACAATGGCAATCTGCCCACCACAAGGTGCATAACTGCATCAAAGAGACAGGCACGTCCAGAGGAAGGATTAAGGGCACCCATAACAGGAAGCTAACTGCTGCTTAACCTTCATGCATTGGATCACCATTTTTTTAATATGAACACCTATGTAATAACAGAACATTTTCACATCCCTTTAACCATTCATTCCTAAAGAAATTCATCTTTTAGGCATTTCTTGTTTGTTTATTATGAACATGATCTCAGCACAAACAGCAAGGCTATCAATTAATGAATGAATCTTCCTATCAGCTTCACATCACCAGACACATTAACATACTGAATCAAATTAATGTACAGTATGCTTAAGCATAATTAAGCCACAAGGAGTTCTACATTTATGGCACTCATTGAACAGGGATACCTTGCAGAACAGAACATCAAGGTTGGGGTTTCCTTAAAGTTTGGGTAGCAGGGAGAAGAGGAGGGAACATGGACCTCAGAACAGATTCCTTACAGGCACTATAGAGGAAATCATCACAGAAGACAACAGCAGAAAAAAAACCAAAAGCCTCTTTTAAAAAGGTGAGAAAAATTGATGAAATTAATCCAAAGCTCCTTTCCATTTCACACCACAAAAAGTGAAACTCGGCACTGTTACCGTACACATTTTATTAATCAAGGTTACCTCGACTGAATAGACTTGACAGTAAAATATCACTGTAAGTCATTTCAGAATTTACTAGAAATGACTGTTGGAATGCACATCGAAACTAGGATCTTCTGACACTTGTGCTAAGAGTACCTGGAGAAAGAACAAGCTGTATGAACACAGCCTGGTCTAAAAAAGGCAGACATACAGTGCCATTTATATCTAGCCTAGCTAAGGCAAGGTTGATATCAGTTTGAACTTATGATCTAAAATCCAAGAAATTCAAGGACAAAACACAGAATTACGGAGTTAAGAATATTTAAAATACACTGCCATAAATGCATTTGCAGTTTCCAGTGTTGGAGGCTGCTGCCTACAACTGGAATTAGACCTCACCCGTAACACAGCCATAGCAGTTCACAGTCCAGGATTAAGTGCCCAAATAGCCCTGCTAACAGTTTGAGATAAAACTTCATCCTGTGATTAGAAAAGCTGAGCCGTGAACACTGATCTTGCGATAAGAAACAGTAAACTCCAGGGGAAGGTCAGAGAAAACAATGAGAGAAATAATTTTCCTAAACTGAGCAACTGAGCCTCACAGGACTCTACTCTCAAACCCTGAATTTAGAACAGCTGCACTGTAAGCAAGAGCTAAGTAACAAACTGCAATATAAAAATATATACCTGGATAACCTCTCTCAGCTGATCTAAACTTCAGTGATCAAGTTCTGGCCTTTGCTAGCTAGACTGTGGAACTAAGGCATAAAATTTGTACACTGAGAAGCATACATGAAATCAAAGACTGGAACGTGGCTTACAGCTATAGCTGCACTGAAACCTGTAATATTGTAATCGAATGCAATGGAGAAAGGTTTTCTTTGAGGTTCAAACTACAGCTGGAATTGATCACTGAGAACTATCACGCATTTTCCATCTTGAAATATGACATACGTTACCTAAGAAAGCCTCTTTAATCTCAGTCTTGTCTGTCCGCCGGATTATTTTCACCACAAAAATGACTGCCAGTGGTGTAAGGAATGAAATTGCCTGTAAGAGATAACAAATATTGTGTGAGCATCGATTACTTTTCAGTCCAAGTGACTAATAATTAGTTCCAGTTAGCTCCATTTAAGCTGGAAGGCTGAATGATCTTTATCGAACTCTTGACCTCAAGCAAAGAAGGATGATTCCTCTTTGCAGCTACAGGGCAATGAATACATTAAAACTGTAATAAAATTTTGAGCTATAATTGATTTGTAATTGCCTGGAGCTACATTTAAAGAGTCAGCTTCATAAATGAAAAAAAAACAACTCTCAGTTCTCTGAATTCCTCTAAATACACGCTGATCCATAGAGATCTTGTACATTTTTCCACACTAAGCATTGCTCCAGGAGGCAGTCCAACCAATCTGTGCTCCCAGCAAGATCCTGTCCAGTGTAACAGACTCCAGCACAAACTTCTTGTCAATTCACATTGCTGTTTATATTAGTTGGTTTTTTTCCTTCTTTCCCTCTTTAACCGTCATTCTTAAATGCATTCAGCTGGCTTTAGATGGAGCTTTAAGAGAGCAGGTCTTTATGATTCTTTCATTTACAGACAAGATTTTGGAAGTGGAACCACCTGCCTGATTTTATTTAAAATCAGAAAAACACACAAATGTGAACTTATTGGTTAAGCATAAGAATAATCTCACACTGTTGGTGTTGTACAACACTATTTCTTTTGCAAGCAACTTGAAATGGCATATCTGCACTCCATATTTGACTTTCTGAAGAGCATCTGCATAGGCATACAACAATGAGGACTAAAGTTGCTGACTGGTATTTAATGTGCCTGTTAACTCTGAAGCATCCTGCTTCGGGGGGAAGGGGGGGACAGGACCAAAGCCCCACTAAAATTATACTGTCTTTACTGAGACTGAACCACAAATTACCTCCCCACTGAAATAAAAAGAGACAGTGATTTGGAACATGAATTACGATCAAAGATCTTTGATTCCTTTCTCCTTTTTATGACACAGATTAATTCTTATCCTTATTTTATACTCTTCATGCTGATTCAAACTCAGCATGAAAATGCACTGCGTTTATTATTTTGGTAGTGAATCTTGGATGAGATTCTCCTCACCTACATCTGCAGTAGATTATCTAACTCCATGAACCTTGTAGATTTAAGAGGTCTAGCATCTGCTTTCCATTTTTTAATTTTTTTTTTTACGTTTAGAAAGAAAGCCACAGATTTTTGCAGACAAAACAATTTTCTCTTGAAACACACAGCCTGGAGACAGAAGGGAGCTTTAAGCTAGGTTTTGCTACTTCTTCAGAAACATTCATTTCTCTCTACACTCAGCAATAGTTCAATATCTGGTCTCAAAAGCAAAGAGTAAAATAGAAATTGTTAAAGTAGATCCTAGAACTGTTAGTTTTATTCTAAAAAGTAAGGACTGCCACTGGGAAAGAAAAGAAGAAAAATATCTCCATTTCTTTGTTGAAGAAAGTGCTGAAATATAGGCAGGCTGATGGGCCTGTAGATGTGACTTAATGGAGTTAGAAATCTTCGGAACAAGCAGGACCAGAAAAAAATGTCAGCGAAGAATAGAATTTAAGTAGCAACTTGTTTCAAGCCACTTCACAATCAATCTTTGGAAATCTAGTAAAACTACAGACTTCCGCATATTTTACAAGCATATGGATCTTTTGGAGAGATTAAGAACTAGTTCCTGTTTCTTACACAAAAGCATTAGCTGAAGGGTTTTCTTATTATTATTCTGCAACAAAACGTGCACAGAAAGTTTGGATTCTTTCTCCTTCATTTTGCAAAACGATTCTGTATGGCTCATATCCATATCAGGTTTAGTAGCAGTCTAATGAGCAACACTAACCTCAGATACATCTCTGTAATGTTTTATTTTCTAGCAGTGAAATATTCTAACACATTTCCTTGCTTTCCTGAAACACAGACAAAAAAGCCTATCTATCTCATATGTTATTCATCGTGGCAAGCCGAAGATACAATAGTTACATCCTACAGAGAAGTACTCCATTTACTCTGATAAAACCCACTTCCACATGGAGCTTGATTTGCACATGGAACAGCAGTGATATACAATACAGTTTTGTTTCAGGATCACATAGGATTTTTAGTGGCTTTTTGCTAGACTGTGCATTTGGTCAGAGCCCTCCTGAGAATGGTGTGACAGAAGAAATCCCACTTTCCAAGGGAATCTCACGCACCACACTTGGCAAACTGTGCACAGAAAGCTGTGACTGTATAGTACTAAATGTGACTGCTGTGACTGACAGTCACACTTAGTACTACTCCAGTTATATCTCCCATGATATGCAGAGCTGTGGTGTGAGCCATGCTGTATGAGGTTCCTTTGTTTTAGGACTACTGCAATGGAGCAAGAAGAGAGAAGTGCACTGATATAGCACAGTAGGTTGGAGATAGACAATGGAAACTATAATGCTCTGACATTTGTCACACTGGTCAAAGCATTAGCCTCAGACCTATTTTGCCATTCAGTCCCACTGTGCATTTTCTTCTGTTCTTTCCTTCCTCTTGCCAGCACTTCGCAAGCTATCTGTAAAGCCTGTGTCATCAAAGGACAGGAAGGAAGAGGAAGAACAATCGGCAGGCCATCCATTTTTTTTCTCATTTTGCTGGTGACACATTTTCCCAACAGGGTCCTGGAACAAACCAGAACTGATGCAAGGTCAGATGAAGGTGGATATGACAGTGGCTCCAAGCCTTGTGTCGCAGGGGAGTAATGGAAACAGAAAGCTGCCTCACTATACCAACACAACTTTTCACTACAGCATTCACTAGGAGGTAAAATTCTGCAGCAGAAGTTCTCATTCTCTGAGATCAGATTGTCTGGAAGTAGGGGGAACCATGAAGAAACAGATAGACCATAAACTCTTGCAATACCATAATATCATGAAATCTGGTGTAAACTTGTGATTGTATAAATGACACTGAGGGCCAGACAGTACTGATATATCAGCAGCAACAAGTCTGACCCTTTCCATATGCTGAGTTAAGCTGTCCCAAATGACTGTGTTTGGTCCTGTTGCCACCTTGTTTTTTAATGGAAGCCCTTTAGCATACAGCACCTGCCATGTTCTTGCTTAAGTTAAAGAATGGCAAACACATTTGTTATATAAATATAAGCACTACATTATCTTCTGGCTAAAGACACTCAGAGGCAGAGGCTCTCACATATTCACATGCATTCAAGAGCAGTTATCAATACTTTGCAATTTCCAGAGACAGGAATATCCAATGCTACAGAGACAGAACAAGGCTAAGGTCTTCAAGTCCTCATGACTTGCTTGCTATCAATGCAGATTGTCAGCTTCATCTAATTTGTATCTAGATTTGGAGTATTCACAACATTTATCTTAAATTCAAAGCTCTGAGCATACAAAATATCCAGAAGTTCATAAATAAGATGTAAGAGATTGCCTCCTGGTAAGCCACAGCAACCTATTTTAACACTGGAATATAACAGTAGTAGCAGCAATTATTTACATAACAGGAGCAGTGTTAGAATTGTACTTTTCTTCTTTCTTTTTAATTAATGAAAGAAGAATAAACCATACAGAAGCATTCTGTTTCACGTATTAAGAAGCTGTTCAGTGAGATACTGTTGTGATTGGAGCCAGAAAGAAAGAACACAGATTTCACAAAAGTTACTGACAGGTTCATGTAAGTTCCAGCTGCCATAAAGTATACCAAGAGCTGGCTCTTTATGAAGTTGGTAACAAGGAAATGTACTACACTTACAACCCAGAATTATTCTTCCCAGTGGATACTGCTAGAGTACAGAGAAAGGAATAATGATCACTCCAACCAGTTTCAAAAATAGTTTCATCACCAAAGAAAACTCCTGTACAGTGATTCACTATAAAATAATACCAATTCATCCCTTTAGGCTGAAAAAGTACTTAATATAGCTGATCCTTAGTGCAATATAAATAAGTAAGTTGGTGAACTTAAAACCAGGACTTCAGCCACTGTTGTAGAAGGCTGGAATATGTTGTTGCCTCATAAACAGGAAATATGTTTAAGCCATTCCATGTTTAATTAATACAATATATCTGAATCATATTTATTCTAAATTCAGGTATTTCATCTGAACAGTAAAACCCTGGCTTCACTGAAATCATTTAAACACAAGAAGAAGGATTTGACCACATCTGCCATGCCCCTTCCTGAAAAAAGTCTACTAGGACTGACAGAGCTTCTCTAGACAGGTATCTGTTTTAACAGCCAAAACTATAAGCCCCAACTGGTCTATCTTACTGATCTCATATACACGTAGAGTATTTGATATTGTATCATTATTGCAACTGAAGCTTACCAAACCCATGAATTTTGATAACAGACCAACAGCCAGAATGAGACAGTCAGTCTACGTGTCAGTATAAGCCATGCCATGGGGAACCAGAACAGGGGCAGCAAAGGAGCTCTACTGTGCATTTAATACACTCCTGATACCTCAGGACTGTTGGCAGAGGCTAAAACAAAGGTTTTGTCTACATGGAAAAAAAAATTATTTGGAGAGACAAGAATCTTAGTGCCTACTGTGCCTAAAGCAAATCGGATTTCAAAATTAAAGCATTTAACCTAATAAGAGCACTTAGCCTAATAACAAGGTTTAGTGAGGTCACACAACCAGCTTATTCTAAAAGCTATCACTAATCGTTTCTCTAGCACCTCTCTACTTAACACTACTTTAATCCTTAAGCTTAAAAACCAACATTCCTAAATTATGTCTGTCATGTATTACTGGTTTTTAGAAACTCTCCACAATTCACTACATGTTTGGACATTCCTGGTTTGGAAAATAATGGTCACGAGAAATAAAGGAACAAGCTGTTCTTATGAAAGGTTTCTAACTGCTTATCAAACGGTAGTGGATTTAGTTTATAGATATCAAATGGTCATCAAATTTAGTACTTACAAACATAAGACGAGTAGGTATGTTGTCTGATTGCACCAAAGGATTTTTATACAGCCAGATCTCTTCTGGCTGGATAACCCGCTGGAATGGATCCAAAAATTCTGTAAAACTGAAAATAACAAATGAAGATATTAAATATATATATATATATTGGAACTGATGATTAAAAAAACCCAGAAAACTCAGGATTATTTAAAACTTCCCCTCAGACTAATTATGGTATAGTGGTTATTAATTACCTTTATAATACACTCCTATCCTACAACAATGCTTTTTAAAACCTTCATTAATATAGGAAAATGCTTTTTAAAAGTCTACATTCTACAACTTCAAATAAATTCCATTATCCTGTTATACATTTGTGGGAAAAGTGTGCAAAATATTGTGGGATTAGAAAAATCACACATTGCAGATGTTTTACATTGAAGAAATTATGTACTAGTTATCCAATACAAAGTGTGTGTTTGAAACCACAACAGTGGCAGCACTGGCTGACTGGGAAACCTTCAGTGCAGTCCCACACAACAACCTTGCCTCTAAATTGTATGATGAAAAGAAATTGGCTGGATGCCATATTCAAAGAAGTATGGTCAACAGTTTGATGTCTAGGTAGAGACCGCTGATGCGTGCTTCACTGGTGACATACACAGCAGGATCGAGTATACTTTCAGCAAGTACTAAGTTTGTGGTGCTGTTAATACCTGAGTGGGAAGAGAGGTCATTCAGAATGCTTCCAGAGATGTCAATGCCCCATCCCTGGAGGCACTTGAGTCAGGTTGTAAGGGCTTTTAGCAATCTGATCTAGCGGAAAATGTCCCTGCCCATGGCAAAGACATTAGAACCAGACAACTTTTAAAGTCCCTTCCAACCCAATCTGTAATTCTACAATCTTATGACTACACCTTTCAGATTGTTACATCTTTTCTGAACTACTCTCCAAGGTCTGATGACTGTTTTGAAGCAAATCTCAAAGCACTGGAGCTGATGGACATGCTACAGAGGAAGCCTTGAAGCAGAAACATGTCCTTTGACGTATCTAGGCCTCAAGGCGTTTCTTCAAAACATTAAGAATAAACAATACACAAATATTTTCTTCCATACATTTCAAGGTGACCTCGGTATATCCAAGAACCAACGTACTTTTAGAAAATGTGCCACATTAGACCAGAGATTTAATTATTTTGACATGATGACATTTGACATTATGAGCAGATGCTAAGAAAGTTAAAGATGCGGGTTGTTTTTTTCTCCTCTTTGTTCTTTCTTCTTTTCTCATAATTATGTAAGATAATTAAAAATAAAATTGAAGAAACAAAAAAAAATCGATTTACTTTAAGAAATTTCATCATTCTCTCAGGAATCATGGTTAGATCCTGAAAATACACACGATCATAAGACTGAATTTCTTTAAAAGCAAAAGAATACCTGCGCTAAAAAGATGAAATTGTAAAAAAAAAAAACAAAAAAAAAACAATTCCAGTTGACTACTAATTTTCCAATTATAATATATTGTTTGTAATCTTGTAAAGAAAGCTTAACATCAATGAATCTACCAATGTCAGTAATACTCATAATAATTATTACCTTGTTTAGTAAGAGCAGTTTTTTATCCATTGCCTACTAAATTTCATTATGTATCCATTTTTTCCCCTCTTACTTGTGTTCTTAATTTCTTCCAAGGAAAGCATTCAAATGTTATGCAGAAACACAGTGCAAACAAACAAAAAATGCTGAAACTATGTAAAGAAATAGTTCAAAATCACCACTGAAAGTGAAAACTATAGATATAGAAGGCATTATATTATGTCTGTGTGAGCAATACAGAAATTTAAAGTAAACAGTCAAAGGAAAGTGTCTACATCAAAAGAAATCACTTCTTCCATCCTCAGAAGTAGCTCAGCTGCTAATTAAATTTTTATAACCAAAATTCATATGAGAACAATTCTCTTCTTTATTTGAGCATCACGGATGGGCGTTTGGGTACAAGATTTCACTAGCTTGAAGGCAATTCCCTTTGTAGTCTATTAAACAATCATGAGGACATACTAGCTTCTAAGCAGCCTGACACTTAGTGATTTATGCTCCTTCATTCTAACCAAAAGTTCAGTCTATTACTATTCATAAGCTAACACAAGCTTGTTTAAACAATTAGATGTTATTAGAAATGGATGTGGCCTTTGGATAAAGAAAGCTAGTTTCCAGACATTTTCTGTTATGGCTGACAATAGAAATTCAATGATATAATACTGGTAGCAGGTAGGCAACTTGCAAAGCTTCCTTGGCATAAGTAGATAAAAATACACTATTAGCTTCATGTCCTCACGTTTTCTGCACATTTACATATTTACTCAGCATTTTTAATGGTTTAATAAGCACAGTTTTAATCAGGTCAGCCTGACAGCACATACTGAAAGCATAAAGAACTTCCATTAACATCAAAAGCCTTTTACTGTCACTTTTAAAGGAAAGTAAGAGAAACCAGAGTAGTAAAAATGAAAAACCTTAGAGAAGAACACATGCCCAAGCACCTGAAGTTCCTTTGGGTATCCCAACTTACTGCCTAAAAGGCTACACTAAATAAAACTTTCCTTCTTCTCTAAGGACATAAGCACTTCCAGGTTACATTAGCCAAATTTTCATTTAACATTTAACCCTGTAAGATAACTCCTTCGCAAGCACCACCTACAAACCAGTCAAGGTAAAATTCATTGGTAGTAAATGAATCAAACACTGCATAAATACTCTAATACTTGTGCTTCCACCATGCTCTTCATTTCCCATACTACCATCCTGCAGCATTCTGCAGCAAGAAACCAAGAAGTAATGACATTTGGAAGTCACTAAGAACAGGGGCAGAGCAATAAGTGGCAAAGCAGGTAAGACAGAAACCTTTAAATGCTGGAATATGAACATTCCAAATCTACCAACAAGAATAAGAGAGCATAGGATAGATGAGCCCACAATTACGATCATACTGCTGGCATGAGAAAGCATCAGAAGAGCACAAACGTGATTGTGGCACTCGGTCTTTTATATCAGGTCACCAAGCTCTTTGACAAGCTGATCTGATCCTAAAATGTTTGGTTTTTTTAATCCCATTCCTCATTTGAGCAGAGGAGCAAAGCTGCAGGTGTCCATTAGCTCCCCCCTAAAAATCACTGCCAAGGATTTCTGAAAATAAATTTGAGTCTGACCATCATTCCCATTCTAAGCAAACTTATCAACTCCCCTGCCACCAAAACAAACTAGCTGTGTTTGTGCTGCTTGAGCCACATCACACACTTCCTTTCATGGATGCTTCTCTATTTGAATATTCCCCAAAACAGGTCTCAGATCCAGTAATAAAAGCTTTTGTCATGTACCTGTCAAGTTAAATAGTGCAATCAGTTATCCTGACATTAAAGCTGCACAGTTGCGAAAGGCACCAGCAGGACAGAAGCTGGGAGGGCTCTGTTCAGCTTCTCCTAATTACAGCAGGATATGCACAATACATAACTCAGTGAAACATTCTCACACAACTGATACACAGCCTCAAAGCTGTTAAAGAAGTGCCATGAAGTACAGTGCAGCATAGAGCACAACAGCTGTGAAGGAATTTCCTTTAGGTATTTCAAGCCAATGACCTAGGTACAACCGAAAGCAGCATCTGTTGGGTGCATCACTCTGAACACTCCCTTTGCACATTGTCTGCTCACATCTGAACCTCAGATTTTAACTGATCTGCTCTTACCTGACACATACTAGTAGCTGGAAAAGCATTTATATCTTGTCAGTTGACAAAAAAAAACAACCTGAGAATAACTTATGACAAAAAACAATCTACTCTTGCTTCTTCACAGTAATATTAAAGAGAAATTAAAACTTTTTAGTGGATAATTCCAGAGAAAGTATTAGAAGCTTGACAGGGTCTGTAGCTGGAATACAAAATCAAATACTGTTGCTTACATGTATGAGTGTAAGCACTTGGGAAAATAAATTAATGTTTTTATTGATTCTTCATAAACTTTGATGGAAACTTGTTATTTTATCCATCACACTGTAACTGCACTAAGCCAATTTAAGCAATTTACGCTTGCACTGAGTGGAGATGTAGAAGCAGCTCTAACAATGAAAGGGAAGTTTTATATCTACCTTCACTAAAAAGCTAAGTTATGTACTTCCCAATACAATGTAGCGTATACACCTGTCGCTTTTGATTAACGGTTCAAAACCCTAACATGAAGCTTTATTGGGTTTGAATGACCTGCAGGACACAGGGTAGATAATATGCACCACAAATGCCATACGAAGGCAATTCAGTGGCAGTTTTTGTTACTACAGAAATGGGAGAATCTGTTGCCTGTCTATACTTGCAGAAATCCTCTTCACTAAGACTGAGCAGAGTACTGCCAGAAAGTGAATATAACTAGTTTAACATAGAAACAGAATCCTTCGAGCTGGAAGGGACTTTCAAAGGTCATCTGGTCCAACTCCCCTACAATGAACAGGGATGCCTACAGCTCCATCAGGTACTCAGAGCCCTGGCCAGCCTGATCTTGAACATCTCCAAACATTGCATACCTTTTATACCTTATTTTAGCAGCTTAATTTGTAGATTAGAATAGATGCTATTAAGATTAGCAAAAGTCTCCTTCTGTGACACTTGTCTAGTCAATGGCTGATCTTTTCTTACACCTGAGAAACTGTCTTTATTACTTCTACTCCTAGCAAAACAATGATTTGCAGTCCTAATATTCATATGGATATCCCAAATGAAGAACAATGTCAGTCTAATAGCATTCCTAAAACAGCATGTCTCAGCTGAGGCATATGAAGCTTTGTTTCATTTAAAACACAACTAAAATTAGCAAGACTTCCACATAACTAATGGAAATCAGCAGAAGCATTAAATTAGAAAGCACAGAAGAACAGAACTGCAGCAATAAAGATGAAAATGGGCAGACATTAATCTAGTAAAATTATGTATAAAGAAATATAAGGAAAAAAATAAAATAATAATTTTAAAAGTATTCACATCTTGTTTTTATTTAACAACAATGGAAAGTAGAGGTTATTTTCTCAAGGGTAAGTTTGGTTTTGGATGAATCACTATCACCTGATGGAAAAGTTTTCTAAATATTTTAAATTAGCAATTGCAATATTACATTTAATCAGCACATATGGCCACACTAGCCCTCTAGATATGAGAAACCATTTTGAGTAAGAGATTTAAAATAAATCCTGATGCAGTTTAATATAACAGGTATATAAAATGATGGCTGTCATATTTTCCAGATGCACTGATGGAAGAGTTTCCAAATTTTTTTTTTTTTACCTTCTTCCAGCACCGAATGGTCATCCTGCTTTCTGTTCTCCTTGCAGCTAGCATGGCATCCCAGTCAAAGCAAACTTTACTATAGCTTGGCCAACAAAATCAACCACAAGGTGAGACAAGCTCTTCAACAATGTGCCTAAAAAGGTAACAAGTTTCTAAATATTTTTGAGCCACTGGACCCTTCCCTGATGAACTATTTGAGACTGTATTTACTCAGGCTTCACCAGCCGTGCCAGGGATCAGGCCCAAGTCTGCTGAAGCATATGACCTGAGCTACATGTACCCAAACCAAATATAAGGAAGAAACAGATTAAAACCAGACCCAACACTTCTGCTCAAGTTTTCCCTTCCAAGTTTAGCCCAATTTCAAGAAATAATATGAATTAAATGACAGGATTCTTGCTGTTTATGAGACAATATATAAATGATATGTAAATACTCTTAGAAAATACAAAATAGCGAGGCAGCAATTCTTTCACAACACTGAAAAGAGACTAGCTTAGAGTATAATAATCTAACATCAATCTCCTTAAGTCTATAAATTATATCACTACTGTTTTCTCTACCACGGCATTTGAACTATCTCTGGACATTTCCCTCCTGTGACATCATCTCAGGCACACTAAACCTACAAGAAAAGAGAAAAGGATAGTCTAGATTATCTCTAGAGGCCCCTTCCAACCCCTACGATTCTGATTCCATGCAAATAACATTAGCCATCAACAGAACAAAACGGCTGCTCTTCCACCCCTAAAGAATTCAAGAGCTTTCAGTTTCTACAATCTCCTTGTTTGTGTGCTACCTGCATGTTTACCTGCATGCCCTAAACAGGGCTGAGCTTCATTATTGCCAGAATGAAGAAATTAAATCCGGAAAACTTCCACGCACAGGGAAAAAAGTAAGGCATCTGCGAGTTAAAATACATAACCAGCTTAGATACAACCTTTCAGCCATCACTTCTTCCTTAAAGAAGTGGAATATGTGGAATTAAGCACAGTGAAAGGAACTGGGAATAGTTGGTCATGCTGCATTGCAGCTTTGAACAGAGGAGCAGGAGACAAGCCGTTATACTGAAACAGAAAAAAAGCACTGTAAAATGAGTCACGTTGTCATATTTAGGCTGTTTTTATGTTTTACATTTTCTTTCACATAACATGGAAATTGATCTTCGCCTCTTTATCTTCCTGTTCAGCAGAATATTAAATAAATAAATAAATAAGGTCTGAAAAAAAAAATTAGCATTTAGAAGCTTCTGATGCAAAAAAGCTGTTCAGTTCTTGTGATCCCTGCTCACACAGCAACAGTGATGCAGGTCATGCACAAGGCAAGCGAGTTACAGCTGCTCTTTACTGTCAAGATAGTGTACTTAAGTCAATGCAGTAGAGCTGCAGTGTTCCAACTTGCAGTGGGAACAATCAACACTGATACAGTCTTACAGTGGTATAGATGCCAATAAAATGAAAAGCATTGCACAACCTTTTCTTTGCTTATCTATCATTTTAGTTAATAAAAGCACAATTTATAGTATTAATTGTTCCCTCTGTACTATATTTTTAAGTATATCCTACTATAAAATCTATTTCACAAAAGTTGTGTGTGCTTATGTGTGTTTCTGGGGAGATGGGAAGAAATCCTTTAGTAGCTCAAACATTGACTCAGCCAGCAGAAGTTTCAGAGCCTGTAGTGTTACACTGTTGTAAATAATGGAAGAGTAGAATTCATATTACAGGTTAAAATCACCCAAGCAAGTATTCAAATAATGAATCAAAATACACTGCAGACAGTCAAAATATTGCTTTCCGTGCATTTTAATGATTGATTTTTATCATTTCACATGCATTTTAGCCTAACAGCTCTCTGCAGTTCCTTGGACAATTACCTGAATGTTATAGCAAATTGATAGCACTGAGTAGCCTGATAAAGTTTCTTCTGTTTTCATACCTGTGCACCACTCTCTCCTATTGACTCTAGGCTTATTTTTAGTCTAGAACACATTTATCATATGCAACCTTATCATTTGTGTCATAGCTAGCAAGCACTGCTGTTCCCCTTAAGCAGAGGAGGGAATTGGCTGGCACAGCCACCAATCCGCTCCCGATTATATTTGAAACATCATGGCATTCAGGTGAAGACCCTGGTGACTGGAAAAAAGGTAACAACACACTCATTTTTAAGAAGGGTAGAAAGGAAAAGCTAGGGAACTACCAACCTGTCAGGTTAGCCTCACCTCTGCACCAGGGAAGATCATGGAACAGGTCCTCCTGGAAGATATGCTAAGGCGCATGGAAGAGAGGGAGTTGATATGACACAACCAGCATGCCTCCACCAAGGGGGTGTCCAGAGGAGAGCCACAAAGATTATATAATGGATGGAAGAATTCCCTAAGAGGACAGGCTGAGAGAGCTGGGACTGTGCAGCATGGGGAAGGGAAGGCTCAAGGGAGAGCAGAGAGCGGCCTGTCAGTATCTAAAGGAGTTCTAAGAAAGAAGGGGACAGACTCTTTAGCAGCTTTGTTATGATAGGACAAGTGGAAATGGTTTCAAACCAAGAGAAAAAAAATATTTTTTTTCTTAAAAAAAAAAAAAACCCAAAGAAAACAGTAAGGGTAGTAAAGCACTAGAACTTGTTGCCCAGCAAGGTGGTGGATGCCCTGTTTCTGGAGACATTCAAGGTCAAAACTGACCTTGTTCTCAGCACCTGATGGAGCTGGAGGTGTCTCTGCTCACTGTGGTACATTGGACCAGATGGCCTTTAAAGATCCAACTCAAAACATATGATGACTCTATAACAGGTGGCTGTGGCATACATACTTCATACATGAATGTGCAGTGAAGCCAATCCACGTATTTCTCAAAAAGCATAAGCCACAAGTGATAGAGGTTGAAGAAAAGTGAGGATGAAGTCAGCATGAAATAAATAGTCCAATGCTAGAGCTGAGTGCCATCCTCTTTTGGACCAAAAGCACAGGAGATGCTTAGAAATTGAGAAAGGGAAAAAATACTATGAATAAATCTAGAAGGCTCAATCAAGAATTTCTTTACATGAAATGCAATCATTAATCCTTGATCAAGCACAACCATCTTATTTTAACCACAACAGGTTTTTGTTGTTGTTGTTGTTGTTGTTGTTTGCTTGGAAATCTATAAAACTCAGTTTAATCTTAATAAAAAAAAAGCTTTTAAAATGCAAATTATAAAATGAAACACTTCAGTATAATTTAAGAGACAGTTTCTGGGCCAAGATATTCACAAAATTTAATATGAATTTATGACTCATTTTGTTTCAGTTTTTCCTTTCAAGTTGCTTTATGCAATGACTTCATTATTGTCCAAGGGGAAAAAAAAATAAAAAAAAATAAAACATGCCTAACTATATTCAAAATCAAATCCAGCTATAGTAAAATCACATGCTCCAAAAACACTTGTGTGAGTAATTACATGTTCTAGAGGATAGCTTTAATAATGACCAAAAAAAGATGTAGTAACAGGGAACACGAACATCACTTTTATCATTTTGTGATAATTACTGAAGTCAAATAGCAAGAGCTACACTCCTATAAAGTACCTTGGACACTAGAGAAATAAAACTATTAATGGCTTCGGTGTTGGTTACTCAGGCTTTTAGACATGTTCTCCCATTAAGGAAAATTAGCAGCTAATGAAAATATAACACTTCATATCAAATGATGTTCTCCATGCTGTTTTCAATTTGTAAGGTTTCACTATATTTGGCAGAGTGCCACAAATCCTTCAAAGCTGAAACATATCTGAGCTGACAGTTATACCTCCATCATCAATTCTGAGGACAGCAGTATAACACTTTACTCAAAATACAGTAAAATGCGGAAGTGCATGACTGCATGGTGAAACATTTCATGTGATCTAAGATTTCATCTTCCTCACACTCATCAATGCAGAATCTATACAATACGGTATCTCACATTGCAATGCCTTCCAGCCACGTGGGATGATCAGCTTCTGCTCCATCTTTGGTGAAGTATTCTCCAAGTAACTTGTTACCTGTGCAACCTGGTCTAGAGAGCCTGCTTTGGCAGAGGGCTTTGGACGAGATGGATCTCTTGAGGTCTCTTCCAACCCCTCCACTTCTGTGATTCTGTGATTAGTAATGCCATTCCCTTCTCTGCCTATCAGCATGAGCCAAACATGAAACGTTGCTTTGATGTCTCAACTCCTCCCACATGCTGGGACAGATGCTCAGGCAGTACAAGTTACAGTCCACTAAGTCACTTCATGTCAGCCTACAAGGCCACCAAGTCTATCTCCTCTAGTAATGCAGCTTCAACTTCAGATAAAAAGAACCTCCTCATTTTAGAATAACTTGCTTTTAAAAATTTCCAGTGGTAGAGATTCCACATATGCCACAGGCAATCCATCCCAGCACTCAGATGTCCTTAAAATTGGGTCGTACTTCCCTACGCTCTGCCAAAGTTTCCCTTGCTTCATTCCTTCCTCTACAGTTCCCAAAGGACACAAAAAACAGTTTGTTCTCTTTATATGTCACTACAGCAGCCACTTAGAGGAGGAAATTACAGTTATTTCTAGACTCAACAGCTCAATTATTTCCACCTTTTCCCCACACACCTCCATTCAAGAACAAAAGTTTTCTATACCCTCCTATTATCTCATTCCCCCAATTCTTTCAAATTTACTTGCTTGAGTTATCTTAATCAGCCACTTCTTACAAAGTCACCAGTTGCAAATCCTGTTATGCTAACCTACACTTAAAAACAAACAAACACCCACAAAAAAGCCCTATCACCACCAAAAAATAAACCCAGCCAACATTACACTTATGCCATTTTAGCTATGGGTAATTTTAATTAAAAGTCAGTGGTATTTGAACTAGGAAGATACTCAGTAGTAGTAAAAGACAAAAACACTTTGTGATGCAGAAGAATAAACTAATACAGTACACAGGGACTGCAGCAATCTTTTTTACAAATGTGCAATGTTCCTGATTTGGTTTTCTTCAGAATAATGGAGATCAGACACAGTTTCTTGCATGGTAATACAGTGATTTCAAATATGCAAGGAGAAGGAAAAACATGAATTAAAATACCTTAAAAAGATGATAAACTATGGAAAGTTTATTTCAAGTGCCACACTTAATGACAATTTTGTTTATTCTCTAAGGACAATCCAATTGGATCATATGTAAAGCTATTATTCTGAAAAATAAACAAAAAAAACCACGACAAGAAATACACTAACTCTAGACTTTAATCCACTTTCAGCATAAATGATTCTGCCAACTACTTCTGAGCACTAAGTTTTCAAAGTCATCACTAGATTAGGAGACCAAAGATTTAGAGTCACCATGCCAGGAGCTAGGCAGAAGCATGGTCTCAGCAACAAGACTGCGGCACAACTCTATTTCTTATGGCAAAGGCTTTCATAGACAGTACTGCCTGACTGTGCTTAGATCAAACTATAGAATTCAATTTTTTAAAGACTTTCCCTTACAGAAACCATATTAGTCTTAGTAAAATTCTAGCTATAAAATGTCCTCAACTAAGGCTGAGAGAGAAGTGCCAAAGCCAACATGCACGTAGGATTCAAGGGGAAGAGACACAGTCACCATTTACTCCTCAAAAATCTGGAGCAGACGCTTTGGCATTTAAGAAAATATCATTTTTCAGCATGGGTTCATGCACAAGTTTAGCTACGGACAAATCTGTGAACCCTGTCCCACTCACAGAAAAATTAGAATTCTTGACATTAGATCCCATTTTGTTCCCTGGAACTCAGGTAAGGCAAACAGAATGAACTCACTGGCACAATCAATCTAAAAGTATTGAGATTGTTTCGTAGTTTTCTGTTTATCTTTTGAACAGACAGAAGTCTGCACACACACACAGAAAAAAGCAAAAAAAAAAAAACCCAAAACCCAATACCGTACAGGTGCAGCTTTTTCCTGAATAAATTTCGTTTTGTTTTTAAACAAAATACTACCTTAGCTTCAATAAATAAAATAAGAAAATAATGCAAACAGAAGCTTCAGCTCTGTGAGCACCGAACTGCAATTGTGTCTGTTCGCTTGGTGATATTTCATCTATATTAGGACAGGCACACAGCCATTGCGTTGTGTGCTTTGTATTACACTGGGCACAAAGGGTACTTAGGAACTTCTGTTTTACAGTAACCTCTCAAGGAGACACAGCTGAGAGAAGCTTAAAAAAAAAATAGTAATTCAGGTTACTTTGTGGTGTATCAGTGAGTTAGGGAAGCTCCATGGCATTCTAATTCTTCCATTGCTTCAAAGGTATCCTGGACTCTGCCGAGCACAGAACAAGCCTGTTGCAGCCCCACACACAGCCTCTGAAGCTCCACGTGCAACCTTTGATATATACCTTCAGATCGTAGGCATCATAAAGGATAAGGTCTTTTTTTTAAAGCCAGTCTATCCCTTGACTGTGCATTAACCCTGCTCAGTGGAGGAGAGCTCAGCCTGGGTTACCGATTCCCTCATTTTAGCATAATCTCAATTACGGTTTACAATAGAGTGCCTATTTTTAAACAGGCAGTAATCAAGAGCGTGGATACTCTCACTTCCTATTATCATTACTATTTGTGAAACTAACACTGAAAAAGCTCCTAGAAAATCCACTGTTCAGTGGGTCTGGCTACTGTCCACATGCATTTTAATAAAGAATTTATCATCTAAATGAATCAAGGGTCATAAAAAGTATTATTCTCCCTTCACAGATGAGATATTAGGGTACAGAGAAGTAAAGTCCATGACTTGATATCAAAAAACAGATTCTAAACCAAGTCAAAGTTTAAGGTCAAGAAAAAAGGACACAGACTAACAAGCCTCATGTGGCCAAATACCAACTTGTCTCTGCACCTACAGATCCTAGCCTTGAAGCATCCTTTGCAGTCCTGGTCCAACTGATTTGTGCAGTTTGTGTCAACATGAGGAAACATCTTGATGTCACAGCCTGGTGTTTTGCTTCTTGGTACCATTCTGCTTACATTACCTACAGCTCTTCAAGTGCTCAGCTGTCCCAGCTCAGTCTATCCTTCAAAACCCAGTGGATATTAAAGAGAAAAGATGAAGTGCAGGAAAGAGGAAGGCAGAACTGCAGCACTGTGGAACTGCCTCATCTAATTGATTTTCTGTCTGTGTTAACAAGACAATACACAGCATCATTTCTGAAGGCAACTTATCCAGACCCCCACCCATGACAAAGAAGCCTACCTGAAAGTGCCTCCCAGCCTAAAGCATTTCACGCATATTCATAACTCAATTAAGACTATAACATAGTACATTTTGAAGAGATCCAAAATACACTGAATCAGTTTGCATTTACTTAAGCCAGAGTCTGAACAAAGCACACACGCAAAAGATGTCACTTCTAGTTAACAATGTCCCCTCACATGTGTGTAAAGTATAAGCGTATCAGCCTGCAGATAAACACTTTGCCCCAAGGGAGACTATTAATGAAACTGTGCTGTAGGGAAGATATCCAATTACTCTGAATGATATTTATATTTTAATCACATCACACTCACTGAAAAGCTTGAGGTTTGATGAAGCAGTCCTTGGAAGACTGTCGTTTTCATCAAGACACCTCATGAAACACAAGCAATATGCTGTTGACACTAAAAGTCACTGCACTAAATATACCACAAGACACAAATTCTTTTCCCTTCCTATTAAGACAACACTATGGTCTCGAAATGGCTGAAGAAGTTTTCCTTGTAGAAGATAACCAAAAGTGAACAACTGCAACAGATGCAGCCTTGCTGGCAATTTCAGGCTCACTCAGAGATACCACTCATTGTATTTCTTGTTTTTAGAACAGATGAATATCATTTTAAGGACATCACTCCTGCATAAAACACAGGCTAGGTTACAAATATTTTCTTCAGTCGGCTTAATAACAACAAGACAGTCAAAACAATTTGCTTTCATCAGACATTCAATAAGCAACAATGCCACTATCTGCATGCAACAGAAAAATTGATCACTTTTAATGAGTTTTAGCATCAGTTAGGCATCACAAAGCATTCCAAGTCATCAGAATAAGTACAACACAGAGAAAACTGGGATCCAAGATCATATATCATTCTTCAGTCTGGTGTGTGATCTTTTTCCATAATCACAGTATTTGTTCCAGTTGCTATAGTAAATTAAATAAGGTAAATAGACCATTTCTATTTCTGATACCTTACATGAAAAGAAAAAAGTCTTTCAGAAATCCAGTTACATACTCACAGATACTTCTGAACAAATAATCTTAAATATAAAATGATAATTGATTGAAGCTTAATGGAAAAACATGTGAAACTACATAATGTAATAACTGGTCAAATTACACTGCGAGGATATTCTTTGTCCAGTATGTACCAGAGCATCATCTATGCTCATTAGGAACAGTTCAGTCAAAAGGTGAAAGGCTCAGTATCTTGGGAACTAAATATGAATCTGTTCATCTTGAAGAACCAGGAAAAGCTGTAAGGAAGAACAGAAATATAGCTGATCTCTCTGCATTTCGTAACTTATGGCTGGAGAGCTGCTCTGCTGAAGGGTACTCAGAGAGCATCTAGTTACTCTCCCAGCCAAGTGAGCATCAAATAGGTTTCTGACTGCAACCAGTTGCTTTTAAATTCTGCTTCTGAATTTTAGGCTGCTGTCAGTCCTCAAATAAATCTCTCCTAACTAATCTCTTCTTCAACAGTAGTAAATCCTGAAAGATAAAATGTCCTTCGGTACAGATCTCTTAATGCACAGAAGCTTGAGCTACTTAATTTCAATACCTAAGCTAGTCATTAATTGCTAAGTGAACACTTCACAACTGCTAAGATCACAATGCCTAGAATGAGACAGTTGTTATCATTAGCTTTATTGAAAACCTGCTGAACTCACCCAAAAACACAACCACCAAGATGTGCATAACTTGTTATGATTCTGTATGTTCTTATCATGGTAAAGAACATACATAAAAGTATTGGGCTTTTTTTGCCTTTAAGTGGAATGAGTACAGTTGGCAATTTTAGCAATTGGGGGAAGAAAAAAAAGTTGCCACTCTCAAGTATAGAAAATATGATTGTTGTTGCTGTGTACAGTTAAATTGGCAAAACATTCAATTTCAACAATCAACATAAGTTTTGACTCCTCTACTTTTAAAAAATTACATTTATCACCAAGTAAAGCTATAACGTGTAGCACATACCTTTTCCTTTTTATGGCACAAAATATGCCAGTGTATCATTCTGAGTTATATTAGTCAGTCAGTTGAATCTAGAGACATCTGGGAAGCACAGATGGTTTACATGACTGCCCCATATCTATGGAACCATTCTCCTCAAGCTCGGACTTGCAGGTCTGGTTTGCAGTGACCAAAGTGATCAACATCTTCTCAGGATGAACTAATTCCCTTTGGCCCAATTCGTGGTCAGCAATCATCAGTGCCACTGTTAGCATCTCAGACCTGGCCTCAACTAACAGCACCCATTTCTGAGGGAGGACAGAACCACGCAGGCTTTTCATTCCTAGAAATAGTTTTGGCAGTAGAGCTTACACTGCTGTTGCCTGGGTTCCAGTCCCAGGGCTTCCAACTTCATCTGTAATTGTTCATTCTTGAAGAGATATTTATTTCAATGAGCTCAGAACTTCATAAAAATACACACTCTTGTTGTCTACAAAGCCACAGAAAATAACAAACAGAAAGGGGTTTCCAAGGATTAGTGCCTCTTTGAAAAGATGAGGAAAATAACAAACAGTGGTAGCAATTTCAGCAGCAAAAATGAAGTACTTGAGGTTAGTATTATTTCACTATAAAAGCCACTGATTTTGTCTAGTTAAGAGTTTATATTCTTGCAATTATTACCAACAAATAAATCACAGTTATTCACAAAAACAAATGCCAACCCTGATGTGAATGTTTAGATACCAATTAATGCTCCAAATGACCTATCCTAATGATCCAATCCTCCTATACAACATGTAAATTAATCCAGAGAGTTCCGAAGGCAGGAGATGAGCCATGAGACATGTCAATTGCACCCATGGGGTGACTCCACCAAAAGCATTTCCTTCAGCCACCAGTTCAGTTAATTTTAAAACAACTGCATAAAGAACAGTAAAAATTACAAAGTCTTTTAGAGAGGAAACAAGAACTGAAGGAAAACATAGGAAATTATTACTACAGTGGGGCATGATTTAATAAGCTGTATTAATAAAGTGTCATGATGGATGGTGCAGGTACTGAATTACAGATGCAAAAGGTTTGATCTTGATGTAGCATTGGATCCTGAGGTCTGCTCTCACCCTGTAATCTCATGCATTCCAGATTACAGCCCTGTTGAAAGGAGCAGAACTACTTTTATGGTAATGGTGCAACTGAATCAAAAGATATCAAAGGTAACTCTTGGGTTTTTGAAAGAAAGTCTTTCCTAAAAGGAAGAGGATGACACTGATTAGACACACTGCAAATATACTGATGCAAATGAGCATCAGAGAGAAATGAGCACCGAGGAAAAATTCAACTACCAGAGAACTGGGCAAGTTATTCATTAAGCATGAGACTCAGAAAGGAGTCTGATCAAAGCACACCAGCATCGCAGCTGTTAAGTCAGATGCCCCACTATTGCTACATGCAACTGTGTCAAACCGACTCCTCTGCTAAGCAGGCAAACAGGCAGCAGCAGGACCTGATCCCGCTTCTGTGCCACTTTAGAGTAACTGCAAAGGTTTAGGATATTCATCTTTCAGCGTCAAGCCAACTTCAATGAAGAACAGAACTTCTCACTGCGCCAATGCATGGAGAACCGTCAGAAAAAAAAAAAATAATAATTAAAAAAATAAAGAAAAACTAACAAACACGTCGCTGCTTTCTGCTTTCAACAAGCAGATTGTCATGAATTCCCTTCCCACGTACCAGTATCGGGAGCCTGCCTGCCCCGGGGCAACCAGAGCACTCCGGCTGCCGAGACTCGGTTGCCACCGTAATCGTCGAAACGACGGTAGCAGTAGGTCTGAGGGGTTGTTGTTTTGGGGTGTTTATTGTTGGGTTTTGGCTTTTTTTTTTTCGGTTGGTTGGTTGATTTTTGCACACTTCTCCCACAAAGCATTAGGAACATCATTCTCCAAAAATCTCCTGCATTCCCCCCCCCCCCCTTCACCCGGGGCTCCCGAGGGCGGCTGACGGCTGTCACCCGGCGCTGAGGGGCTGCCGACCCCTCGCCCCCTCCCTCCCCTCCGCCTCCCGGCTGCGAGGAAGGAAAAGTTGAGGCCGTAGCGGAGGTGCCCGCCGATGCCGTTACCCCCTCCCTCTGCCCGGCCGCTACTCACACGAAGACCCCGAAGAGCAGCACCCGTATGCCGATCTCGATCGCCAGTTCCCGCATGGTGGGTCCCGGCGGACTCCGGCAGCCCCGCGCTGCCGCCGCCTCTCATTCCCCACCCGGGGCGTGGGGAGCACCTCGAGCCGCCTCACGCTGCCCTCCAGCAGCACTCTCCCGCGGTCCGAGGGAGCGTGGCCGCCCCTCGGAGCCCCTCGAGGTGCGGTCCGCGTCCCTCCATCCTCACGGCCGGGCTGCGGGCGGCGAGGAGCGGTGCTGCCGCCAGCTGACAGCGCCGACGCCGCGATAGAGCAGCGCGGGGGGAGGGTCTCGGTGACTCACGCGGTGTCTCCCCACGCTGGGGTAGGGGGGGGTTCCTGGGGATTTCCCCGCCCTGACCCCGCGGTGCCGCCGAGCTGAGTCCTCCCCCCCAGCCCCAGGTTCGCTGCCCCGTCTCAAGGAGAGCGCTCCGGTGAGCTGGAAGGGACGTGGGGAGCGCTCAGCTGGAAAGAAATGAACTCTTTGCCCGCTGCGAATTTCAGCCCTCCCCCCCCCCCCCCCCCCCCCCCCCCCCCCCCCCGGGTTACAGCACGTGAGGCGTTGCGGTGTGACTTCGGGTGGAACCACTCCCGCAATGATGGGCGCGGGTTGCAGCTGCTGCTCGCAGTAACTGCTGCTAGTTTGTGCAGCGGGCGCTTCCATCCCAGACCTCCCATGTCGGCACCGAGCTCGGCGTGTTTACATAATCTTTCTGTAAAGGATTTGCAGTGTTTGAACACTTCCCGCAGGGTGTATGTAACAGGCGTTCGGATCATCAGTGCTGTTTTAAATCCTACTGCCGGCTGTTAATGCAAATAACGCAGGAGGGCACTCTGTTTCACCTGGTCAGGTTATACGCAGTACCTGAGCTCACCTCCTTGGTCCCTGGAGCCAGTCCGGCCCGGTGAGCAGGCAGAACAGCAGCTATGTGGGGCGGCAGGTTGTTGGCATGGACCACAGGTGCAAAACCACTATGTTTTGCTGCTGTGACTCCTCCACCCCATCCCCATGGCAAGCTCTGAGCCACCTGGTCCTTGTGTTGCCTTAGCCTACATTTGCACGTGGTTCGTTTAACTTCCTTAGGAACGAGTCCTAAATGGCTTTATGGTACATAAGAGAAGTGCAGCCTTACCACGCTTGAACCTGTCTGCTATATGCATTATATAGCAGATGGAGGCGTTGAACTCCAAATCAACTACCACACAAAAAAAAAACTTACTGGCCACGATCATGGAACATTGTGTGGAATATAATCTAAGTACAGCCTGGAGAGTGGCAGAAGCTCAGAAAACACAGGTGTGTGACTGGCACTGGAGACAGCACTTAAAATGTTAGTGCTGCCTCCCATGGATGTCTCAATTCACCAAAAAATAAAAGCAATCTGTTTCAAGAAACAAATGTGAAATCTGCAAGTGGTTGCTAAAGGACACGTCCCCTTCCTTTGAGAACACTCAATTGCTTTGTATGCTATTATTGAATAACTGTACATTCTCCGGTTTCTGCCCCAAATGTCTGGTGAGTTCTAGCATATGTTGTTGCTAGTTATGCATAAGAAACATCATTGTTTATAGGGTCAGCTCTTATTTATGGGAATAAGCTCATGCTTGATGTTAATCATGCCAGCCATGTAACCTGGGAGCTGCAGAGACTGTCAGGCAAGTGTGGCAGATCCACACCAGCTATGGGAGGCACAGGTGACAGAGTGGGTCAGCTGTACTTTCCCCATTTGAGTACCTAGACACCACCTATATGGTGTTTAAATGGAAAACAGTCACATCTTTTTCCCTCTGCATTTTTTTCCTGCAGTTATATACAATTTTTTCACTAGCCTTTGGCTTTGCTACAGTACTTTCAATACTACAGAAGAGCAGATTTTCCTGATAGATTGGTATAACAGTTTGGAATCATTCAAGTCATATCAGCAGAGCTAATAAATAATAGTAGTTCTAAATTAGAAATGAAACAAAAATTGTTCTGCTGCAGCTATCCTCTTGCAGTGTTCTGATTCTCTAATATGCATTAGCTGATGGTGATTTATGAAGCTTTAATACTTCTGATTTATTTTCTGAAGTTAGATTAAGCTTACAGCTGGCTGCTGAATTCTGAGTTTGCTGAAAACAGGAGATAGAGGGATAACTGGCCGGGAATAGAGTTCAGGCTACATTGTGGCATTAAGCTACAGCCTGCAGCAGGAGCAGCGTGGAGTCACTGTGCTGCAGCAGCCAATTCTCAGAGCAAATCACAGTGGGAACATCTCAGTTTGCTATTTGTCCCATCCCTACCATAGGCATAGCAGGTGGGCTTAATGCAATTGTCTTAGTTGTTAGTGCAAAGAAGAGATAACTGATCCTTGCTACTACAGAAGTCTTTCAGGTGCCTGGCTGGAGTTGCCAGCAGTTTTCTCACCAGGGTTAGACTCCCCGTTTGTACTTGACTCCAGTTTTTGAGCAGAAAGGAGAAAGTAGCTTGCATCCTTTCCTCAGCTGTACACTTGCAGGAAAGGCTGAGCCACCTGCAGTCCACTGAGAGGTGTTCATCATAAGCAGCTGCACGGCTCATCCTGAGTTTCTGGAGGACACAGCTGTCAGTGCAGCATGATGTGCGACTGCTTCTTACCTGCCTTGGTGCAGCACCTTGCAGCCTGCACTAAATTCAGTTTCCAAGAAAGACTGACTTTGCACCGAAGTAGGTAAAATTTCCCAAACAGCTGTGGAAAATAATACACTTGCAGCAAGAGTCATGACAAAAAAAAAAAAAAAAAGTGCAAGTTACAGCTGAAACTGCAGATTTATCTTTTTTTTTCCTGACTGTTTCTTGAGAGCTTGTAACTCCTCTGGGATCTTAAGCACAAAAGAAAATCAAGCTTGAAATCATGCTGTCTGGCTTGTCCTTTCTAGTTTTTGATGGGTTGGTTTTGTTTGTTGTTTTTTTGGTGGGTTTTTTTTTTCAGTTGTAGATGCTTTCAAGTCCATAAAGTCTTGGCTGATGGCTTTGCTTTTGTATAAAGGAATCTGAAAAAGGTTACGTGAAACTAACTTTTTTAATCTCATGTGCCTACAGGCCCTGCTTTAGTCAGAGAAAAATCACAGGCCCGGCCTAAATGTGGTCAGGTGCCTCTGCCAAATCCATTTATAAATCTGTTTTTGGTTTTGTGTCAGAGACAAATATTACTTAGAAGGACTGTGAAAACAAGCATTCCCAGGCTGCTCAGGTGAAGATAAGCTTATCTATGAATAAGCAATTGTAGCATTTCAAAAGTTGAAGAAAGGCATTTGAATCTTAGAGAATGCAGTTAGTTGGAGAATTCGTAGGTTTGAGGAGGGAAAGGGACGGCAGCATTATTTATTTGCTTTATTTTTAAAAAGGGAAGAGGAAGAGTCACATTATTTAAGAATCCATGTTACTACTTTTAAGCTACCTCAATTTTTTGTATCACTGCCAGAATATAGAAGAATGAAAGTCATAGTGAAAATCATAGAATTATATCCACGAAAGTCATGTTTAAAGCCCCCATTTCCTCTGGATGGGGATGTTAAGATGTCATTATTAAACGACAAGTTGCACATCTGACATTATTACCCATGTGAGACTGATTAATGTAAATAGGTACAGCCAATCAAAAAGAGTCACCTTTCTTTTTTCCCCTGAACTTCCTCCAAAAGTTAGTTGTTCCATAGGCCTCTTTTCTCTATCAGTTGCTATTTTCTGTTGCTTAAACACAAACGATGAGGAATGAAAAGAATAAGAAATTTGGAGCTTGTATAAGCACATCATTTATTTCTGAGAAAATCTCTATGTATATGTATGAGTACCTCATGGGAAACTCTTAATCTGCATAAGTCATTTCTTAATTACAAGAGCTTATTCTGGAAACAACTGGCCTGTTTGTTCATTTTTCCTTTATTTACATTTGTTTCTGTGGTAAAAAGCACACGTACAGAGTGCCTTAGCTGGCGGCAAGGTTGTGTGCCCAGTTGGTACTGTGTTTATGGATCAGGCCTACACAAACACTTCAGAACCATGTAACTCAACAGGGGAAAGCAATCGTTCCTTTATGTACACTTACAGTTACTGCTAATGAGATTGTGGTTTAGATCTTAAAGATCACCCAGAACCTAGAATTTTAAGATATGACATAAATTTTTCTAGAATTCCTGAACCAGTTGTACTGTCTGTGGACCAAACACTCTCTTACTATTTATATTTTTACAGAGGTTTTTTTTACAGAGTAAATACCTTGCTGCTGAAGTCAGTAAATCACTGGTTATTATTACCTTATATATAAAATGAGTATCTGAAATCAGATAACTTTCTTTTATATTTCCTCATGATGGCCCCATCAGGGAAATAGGCAACAAGTGTACTTTCCTCTCAGAAAGTAAGAATTATGCCTCCAGCATGTAATAATATCTTACAAAGATATTAGATAGTACATACTATATAGCTTTAATTTAGTGCTACCTCTAAGTGATATGGATTCTTCACATTACTGAGAAGCCAGGGCATTGACTCTTTATGGTGGTTGGACTAGATGAACTCCAGAGGTCCCTTCCAACCCCTGTAATTCTGTGATACAAAGCCATGCAAGGTGTTTAGAGTGAGCCCTGAAGCTCGGCATGGCTTTTGTGCGAGATTTACGCATTTAATTTTCATAAACAAAACCTGTTTCTGGGCTTAGCAACAATCTTTGCTTCATACAGGACAAACGCCTTAAGGTTCAAAGGTTCAGAAATCAGTACGTGTCACTGTAGAGACAGGCTTTATTCTAGTTCTGAACAACAACCTCTCAAGGAGAGATCAGAACCCTCATTACTACTGCTGGTCTTTGGAGAGTCTGATGTAAGGTACACACACAGGTTGTAAATTTTGTATTCATATAGGTCCAGAATCATGGAGGAGTTAAAACAACAAGAAACAAGAATCTTTTGAAATTTTTATTTGTTAAGTACATGCTTGCACAGATGCATATGGCAGCTGGAAGTTCCCCAAATCAGTGGGCTTGTCTTCTCTTCCAAATATACTGCCAATTATTTCTTTCCTAAGTTGGTATTCTAATGGTCAAAATACACTTCAGAGAACAAAGCTCAGAGGAATCATAAATTTCAGGCAGCATGATGTAGTCATGCCCATTTTAATAGCACTGAATATCATATTTAAAGATTTATAAAAGCAAATCGGTAACGTTTCTGTTAGTTGGGAGCCTGAAATTGCTTCATGATTGTGCCTAATTAAACAGTTTTTCTAAACATTAAAGTATGCACGCATTTCAGTAGCTGCCATTTAACGAAATTGTGTCAAGCACGTCATCTGAGAATTTATCAGGCTTGAATGTATGAGCCTGGAGCCATCTCGTGGTCCAGAACTACACTGCAATGAATGAGCTGCTCCTGCCTGGTCAGGGGCATGAGGGAAATCTGCAACCCGTGCAACCTATCCCAGCAAGGCAACAAACCCTACACACCCCACTTCTGCTGCTTTCACTGGGCTTTGTCCCCTGAACCCTGGCTTAGTTGCCTCAAAATGAGTTCTTTGGAGCAGTGTTTGCCTGTGGCAGACAGACATGCAGTCTGCACACTAAGGCACTGATCAAGCAGCCCGTATGTGAAATTAGGTAAGAACAAATAATTACATTTATGTATATATGAAATGTGTATTTATTATTTATGAGACAGTCGACCTTTTAATTACTGAAACTTTAGTACTCAATATACTATATATATTGTTGAGGGGTTACAGTGGTAAAAGTATTAATATTCCCATAATAAACCTGTGGTAAATTGAAGTTTATAACATCTACAATAAACAGTATTTTTGTGCTGTATTTTATAGGAGACTGACTTAAAGCTAACATCTGCTGTCTTTAATCATAAGTAATACTTCATGCCAAGAATGGCCTTACTGACTTCAATCAAACAGTAATGTAATTTTTTTAGCTTGAAAATGTTGTAAAAACTTGTCAACAGATGCCACAGTCATGTTCAAATACCTCTTGATCCAAAAGTGAACACAACAAAACAGAACAATAAAATCCAAGAGGAAAATAGAAGAAGAATCATAGAATCTTTTCAGTTGGAAAGGAATACTTAAAGGTCATCCAGTTCAACTTCCCTGCAGTGAACAGGGACACTTACAGCTAGATCAAATTGCTCAGAGCCTGGTCCAGCCTGACCTTGAGTGGATCCAGGGACGGGGCATCCACCACATCTCTGGGCAACGTGTTCCAGTGCTTTAACAACCTTACTGTAAAAAACTTCTTCCTTATATCCAATCTAAATCTCCCCTCGTTCAGTTTGGAACCATTTCTTCTCTTCTTATCACAGCAGACCCTGCTGAATAGTCTGTCCCTTTCCTCCTTATAACCTCCCCTTAGATACTGAAAGGCTGCTCTCAGGTCTCTCCAGAGCTTTCTCTTTTCCAGGCTGCAAAGTGCATGCTCTCTAAGCCTAAGGAGGCGTTCCATCTCTTGGGTCATTTTTGTGCCCCTCCTCTGGATGCAGTCCAACAGGTCCATGTCTCTCCTGCACTGAGGACTGCACAGCTGGATATAGTACTTCAGATGAGGCTTCACCAGCACAGAGCAAAGGGGCAGGATCACCTCCCTTGCCCTGCTGGCCATACTGATTTGGTGCAGCCCAAGATATAGTTGGCTTTCTGGGCTGTGAGGGCATATTGCTGACTCATGTCCAGTTTATCATCCACCAGTATCCCCAAGTCCTTTTTGGCAGGTCTGTGGACCATCCTTACAGCCCCCAGCTTGTACTGATAGCACAGGTTGCTGTGACCCAGGTGCAAGACCTCGCACTTGGATTTAATGAACCTCATGAGATTCCTCTGGGCCCACTGCTCAGTTTGTCTGGGTCTCTCTGAATGACATCGCATCACTCAGGCCTGTCAGCTGCACCACAGATCTTGGTGTTATCCACAAACTTGCTGAGGGTGCACTCAATCCAACTGTCAGTGCCATTGATGAAGATGTTAAAGAGCACCAGTCCCTGTACTGTCCCTGAAGGTCACCACTCATCACTGATTACCATCCAGACATTGAGCCATTGGCAACCACTCTCTGGGTACGATCTTGTAACTGGAAGAACAAATAACACAAGTTGCACAAAACAAGTTAAAATGGCCACTTCTTGGATTGGAAAGAAGTTGCAAAACAAACCCTCCACACTTTGAATGTAGTCTTGTGGTTTAGTCCTCAGAAACAATAAAGGACCATGTGCTCATGTGTCCCTGGGATTTTTTTTAATTATTGGCCATTTCGCCTGGGTTTTCTGCAGTACAGAAGCCAGAATATCGAAGCTCCTTGGAGTAGAATTTTAAACTATCCCAGTTCTATTGGAAATAGCCCCAGGAACTGCAAAATGGGTTGAGAGAATATTAGTAGAGCTTCAAGCTTCAGGCTACGTTTCCCTTTAACTATGCTATTTGTTGCACAGCCTTAGGAATCAGAGGTGATATCAGCACATTCTGATGCACAGAGACCTGCCTTCCTAGCACAGAGAGAACACTGCATGCTCAGGACTTGTGCTTGCTGCAGTGATGCTAGAGGGCTCCAAAAACAACACATCAGGGTATTCCAGTGGGAATCGTGCCTTAGTGCCATTCTGGGGCCTTCCTCAGCCACTTGTCACGTCAGTGATATGTAGGAAGAGAAAACCAGGATTTTCTGCTAGATGGTAACGATACCAGTTTCTAAATTGTGGCTGTGAGCTAGTGCAAAAGCAATTTCTAAACCAGAGAGGAGGAAGAATCAGCAGGGACTTCATTCGTCTTTAAATTCTGTGATCATTTGACATCGGATACATTCGCTCACATTGCAACAAAAGGAGCAGTTTCCTTTTTCCTCACATCCATGTCTTACCTCATTGAGTGCTGAACTGTGCCATAAATAGCTGTAGAAGTAGTAGGGACCTTCTTATTTCCATACCTAATCCTAATGTTGAGGTCAAAGGAAGGCAGAAATACCCCAATTTTGTATCAATTTCCACAAGAACTGCTGAAGATAAACTGCAATTACACCTGAACACATTGTGATTGAGGGGGGAAAGCTTGTTCTAGATTTCCCTATCCTGAACCCTAAATTTCATCCCTTATAACGTTTGCTTAATCACAGTTCTTCTGCTCATTTAAATTTGGCCCATCTTACATGAGTTATATTTCTGTCACATGAAGGTGCAGGGTTTAACTTGTATCAAATCTGGGATACAGCAGAGGATGTATTTTACCAGAACACAAGAAGAGGAAGGAGAGGGCAGGTGTCAGAGAGTGTTACTGTTTAGATGCCTAAAAAATATATCAACAATTTCATGATATTCTGCAAAGTAGTCTGAGACCTCAGGGCTTGTTTTTACCTGAGAAGCACTTTGACAGCTTCAGTACTTTATTTCTTTTGCTTTCTCTTCTCTATTATCTACACTTTAAAAAACCAGCAGCTCTGCAGCTCAAGTAGGCTAAGGATCTGATTGTGTGCAAAACTAAGACTACTTATTAATTAAACACAGTGGTTGAATCCCAGCTCACAACACAAAACATACTTTGTTCCAAGCCAGTCTGATCAATGTTCCATAGCAGGGCAAGTAAGCACTGTCTGTGGAATAAACCTACAGTCCTGGACACCAACAACTGCATGATGTGGCAAATCTAAGTGCATTGGTCAAGGTGAGCTGGAGAGTGACTGTCACACATAAATTGCAAATGGTAACAGTGGTTGATAAAGATGATAGAAAATAATGTAAATCGGCTCCACTGAGCTTGGTGCCATCTCAGGTTGCAGGACGGTGGATGCTGGCCACTCACTAACTAGGTTCACAAACGTTTAGGTTTCATTTTCTTATTCAAGTGTGTTTCCTCTCAGAATCAGAAATCAGCAATTCTGCTGCTGCACATTTTTTCCTAGGAAAGCTGAAGGCAAATATGAAATATTTATTTGCCTTTTAAAACATACTATGAAATTTTGCATATTGATTTGTAAATTACGATAATTGAGCAAACTGGAGCTAAATTAGTTCATACATATTTTATTTACTACAGATTCTAATCAACTAGTTTTTAAGAATTAGCTTTCTTACTGTTTGAGCCTACTGTGGATTCAAGCGTGAATTACAGGTCATATCAATTCAAACTAAATGAAATTATGGGATTCTTTGTTGCAATTAGTTCTGTGTATGTATCACAATTAGTGTTGTACAACATGAGTGACAATGATCAGATACTTGTTACGGAGTTTTAGGAAAGGACCTAATACTGCTCTGAACATTTCGTCTCTGAAACCAAAAAGCACAGAGCATCTTTGTTAGCAATTCAGCCCACAGATATAACAGGCTTTCTGTTTAAGTTTCCAAGGCTTTTAGAGGAAGGCTTGACATGTTTTGTGCTCTAATTTGTTCTAAAGGGAATATTTAGTTCAAATGCACTGGAAGTGGGGTACCAGAATGCAGTAGGTACTTAGCATTGTTAGCTGAGAGGCTCTGTCACTGGGCTGCCACCGTAACATCGCTAAGATATACTTTTTCTGAAATGCTTTAAAAACAGCAGTGCACTTAACTCAGCACACTGGGAAATTCCTTTGTAAGCAGTAAAGCTTTTTCTTCTCTTCCATTAGATTGACTTCACCAATTACTGTAAAATAGACTTTTTCCCTTTTTTCCTTCCTAATTTTTTATTTAAAGGAATTATATATATATATATAAAAGAACAGAGAGAAAATTTCTACTTTTAGGGGAAGATACGAAACAAATTATGTCCTCAAGTGTCTATTTGTACTGGTTTTACATGAATAATTCATCCCTCTTTGGTCCCCAGTGTTGTTAATGATAATGTGAACTAATCAGTTATGCTACATTTGCGTTGTGTTGAATATAGCAAAAAAAAAAAAAAAAGTAACAATTAAAAAAAAAAAAAAAGAACACATAAAAACATCAAGTTTCTTTCTAATGACTAAAATTCTTAAAAGAATGTCCCTTTCTCAGCCTCCTCGATCTTCTCATTTTGTCTGATTAATCATTTCGGATTATCTTCTTCCATGTCCCTTCCAATTCTTCCCATTTTTAATACTTACCCATTATTTTTGTTTCTTTTTCTACTTGAAAGAGTCATGCCTTTTTCCTGCCTGACTTAATTCCTCCAGAGAATAAAAAAAACTTATATTGGACTGCAGTATGGGCCTTGATGGAGAAAGGGGATCCGTTAGCTGCTGGTGTTATAATGCTGGTGTTAACAGAGTATAAAAACAGATCTTTTTAATGCTGTAGAACTGGAATTGAGAGCTGTTTATATTTATAGTGTTAGAAAAAATCAAAGCATTCTTACATCACTATAATGCAGAAATAACCTTGACTTCTCATTATTTCGAGTGTCTACGATTTGTCCTTCTTATTAATTCTCTGCAACAATAAAGAGCCATTGAAAGGCAATACCTCTAATTCCTGCTAGAGACAGTGAAAAAAGGAATTTTTTACAACACCAAATAAGGAGCTTAGCAGTGTAGAGCAGGAGGTCACTTTTAAGCAATGGAATCAACACATGACTTGTTCAGTGCTATTTTCAGTCCACATATGAGGCTGAAAATTCACATAATTTCTCTCAGGACTAGGTGCTCTACATCCTGGATCCAAAAACATTGCCCTGATTTACTGTTTAATTGCTTTTAAACAAATCATGTGGATGTCATATGAAGTGAATATTTCATGGTATATTTGCTATGGTGCAAAGGTATAAATATTTATTTTTAATAAGAGGACGTTAGCTGCAGTTTGCCAAGCCTCTCATGAGCATGCCAGTGAATCTTCAGTGGTGTCTGGAGTACTGGCAGTGTTCCCACTAATTTACTGTTGTGTTTTTATGAAACAACAAATGTGTAATTTAATCGTTATGATAATTTGATTCATTTCTCTTTGAGAAGGACATTAGGATTATTAAGGTTCTTTGTTTAATAAATTTAATTTTCCAAGGCTAGACTGATACAGAAATACAAAGCATTATCTCAGTTTACCGTAAACTAGGAAGAGATAGTAATGGAAAGTTGTTGTAAATATCGTAGAATAATCATTTTATAGTTAAGAGGTGCATTTTTTCATCTACAAGTACTTGTAGCATGAACACAGGATATTAGCTCACAGTTTTTCTTTCAGTGGATGAGAGCACATCACTTTTCTGAAACTGTGAGCTCCATAGACTTGGCAGAAAGACAAACATATAGCTTTGCTCTACAGAGATGATTTCAAAGGAAAGCACTGAGGTGGAGCACTTAATCTTTGAATAGCAGAGATTGTGTTGCCTGCTGTATAAGTAGACACTGTGTAACAGTAATCCAAATTATCTCAGTTTCAGTTTGTATCCAAAACACCTTTAGAAGTCACACAGAGCGTGCTTTTTGAAAGACAGGAAGACTTCATCAGTCTCAAGCACTAAAGCTATCAATGGGGGATCTCAGTCCTCCCTTTATCCTCCAGCAGTAGCTCACAAGGCAGGCATACGTTTTTGTATCTGACACATGATGGAGAAGAGTCGACAGCTCAAGTTTCTGTGAGGAAGAAATCCAGGTTTCCTAATTGCAGCACAGAGTCATGGGTCCTTTTAAATCTTCCATGCCTTTCAAACCCTCCAAAGAGTGAGACGCTAAACTGCAGTCAAGAGAGTAGAAGAATGAAGCTAAAGCTTTTTTTGAGTCTTCTTCTTGCTAATAAATCTATTACAGGAATTTACTTTGTATCTAGAGACAAAAAATATGTCTCAGAAAAGGTATAAGCAGCCTGTCTGGGTGTTTAAAGTGTCTGACTCTCTCTCTGAAATGTAAAATGTCTTGAATAAAGACATCAAATAACTGAGGCATCAAAAATCAGGCATTTCTTCAAAATTTTATTGCTCTGCACAGATAATAATGGTACATGTAGATAAAAATGAGGGGAGAGAAAGAACAAAGACTTAAGTTCAGCTCCTGAGGTGCAATTATCTATTGCCATTATACTTTGTAGTTTTGAGTTGTCCAGCTCTCACTTATAAAAACTTTTCCAGAATAGTCTGAAGCTTCTGATGTTCAAGAGATCTGACAAACAAAAGCACAGTCCTGTGTACAGTGGGCACCTGTTTTATGCAGATATCATGCAGTATTTATCATAACATTTTAAAATTTTGAACACTCTCTTTATTCAATCTTGAGTTCATTCCAAAACATAACTCCTGGCTGAAAGTGAAGAAGAACACTTAAAGCACTTCCTTTCTCTTTGAAGAGTGTAGGAATTTCAAAGGCACACAAAGCCATTACAGTTTGAGATAAAAGTACTAGTTCCTAACCGTAACCTTTGGAGTTCTTAGCCTTTTAAGATGTGTTTTTAATCCTTAAAATAATTGTATAAATATTTCATAATGTACTTGATACTGTAGACTGCACCATACACAATGTTTATATGCATATTTATCATGAAAATAATAGCTTAAATTGTTGAATGAATTAAATCTTGTCAAGCCACTTGGGAAAGCTATCTATTATTTCATCTACTTTTATTTACTGCACAATTTTATGTATATTTCCTGCAATATACGTGTGGTAAAAGCTTGGATTTTTTATTGCCATTGTTAGGATAAAGGCAGGACATTTAGTGTTATCAGTATTTATGATTAAAAAACACAGTTACAGTTTCTTTGTTCTCTTCCATTATTCACAAAGATCTGGGTTCTCTGCCCAGTAACCCAAATGTCTTCAGGCAACTCCATTACTTTTAGTGGAAGCCAAGAAACTCCAGGGTAATGCTAAGTTCTGGTTGACTTTCTCCAGCTAGGAGTAAGAAATGTGCAGCATAAACAAAAATACATCCATATTTCCAGGGAATTAATATGTGCTAAGCCATCTCAGTGCTTGTGTCACAAGTTGACATTATTTTGAATAAAATATAGGAATATAGGGTACATTTAACTGATATGTAAATATTAAATACACCTCCTATATAAAAGGGAGATAAGTTGTCATTTCTAGATCTTAAAAATATCATTGCAGTAATCAGTGTTGTTTTTTTTTTTAATTTCTCTTTGATTCAAAAAGTAGCTGAAGCAATATGAGGTTGAAAAGTCTCAATCAAAGCTGGAAAATTCAGCCTTAGTTTAAATTTATTTCTTCATTGGATGTGTGTGATTTCTGGCAAATCTATTTTTATATCTCTGGCAAGGCCCACCAGTGTAAACATTTTGCTTTCCAGCAGAACAAAGAAATGACTTCTCTAAGTACTACCTGCTTCTTCCCCAGTTGGCCCATGTTGGCATCCATGCAGAGAACAGGGACAGTTTTGCTGCTTGTTCAGTAAATGACCTCACGTCTAACAAAAAGGACAAAACATTTAACCATTATGCTTTCCTTTCCTGCTTCACCCCCCCACCTTTGCTTCTGTAATAAGCTGACTTCAGCTGCCAAGATCAAAGCAGATGGGAGCCTGACCCTGCAGCAAATGCACTTTAAGTCATGGGGTAGTGATAGAAACTCTGAAGGCTATCATCAAAGCAATAGAATAAGGTCCCACAGAGAGATGGAGTTGCACAGCCCACATTTTATCTCAGCAAGACTGCACAGCTAAGTGTAGGGATCACTTTGAAAATGAAAAGGGGCTGGGAATTTGATTAGATGCTGATATGATTTTGTATTTCATTTCCTATAACATTTCTTGAGCAGAAAGAAAGGAGAAGCTCAGAAACTCTCCAACTATTCATTTCAGAATTGGGCAGGATTGGAGAATGTTAAGGATGAGGTGCTGTGCTTTCAGATGTGATAATATCAGTGGAGCCTCTGGAAAAGAAAAACAAGTTATGTGGTAAGTAAAAGGGATCCCAGCAGAGCAAAATCTTGCTGCAACATCTGTGTTTATCTTTTAGCTGTTCAACTGGAGGTTTTTTTCATGAGTAATCCCCATGGGAATGTCTGGAAAACAGGGCAGTATTCTAGTCCTTGATAGTATGGGTGGCATGTGCATATAGGTTGAGAGGTACCACAGCCTCCTAGGAGTGGACTGAAACAGCTGGTGCTGAGCACTTGTTGCCTCTTATGTGTGCTTAGAGGATTGCTCCAGAACGTATCTTGGCTAGTCCTGAGCTGATTTCCTATGAGGGACTAGAGAACATTTGCTGCTGAGTTTTAAGTTCAGTTTCGGATTAGATGGATCTTCCAGTTCAGTTTCATCCAAAGAAAACTCAGTCTCTATGCTCTGAGACGCACCATGATGATACTAAATGGTAATGCTCAGGAAATTCACTCAAAAAGCACACTTCTGTGTGTGATACAGTAATGAAGATGCATCTTCAGATACCAATTGCAATACTGACACCAATAAAAGCTTTTGTATAGATTCAGACCTTTCAGGCTCCCATACCTCAGAAACGACTCATCACTCCATCACTTCAGATCCTTTTACTTCAGCACAATCCTCTGATGACTCTCAACTCTTTCACAAAAGCACGCAATCACAGTCTAACAGAGCTGAGGCTAACAGTCACCAGGCTGACAGCTGTCATTCATTCACATTGTACTTCCCCTCCCAGAATCCCTTTTCCTGTATTTACTGATTAAATGAGAGTATGAATTCTAAAGTAGAAGTCTGAGACAGCTGGAATGACTATTTGAGGATTATAAAATGTTCTGTTATTATAGTGAAGAATATCTTTACTAGTGAAGAAGAGCCAGTGGAAATGCTCCAGTGCTATCCGTTGATTAATTCCTATTTTCCATCTAATCTTATGCAAATATCTTGGTTGCTATCTACCTTTTTAAAGGCATCAAAAACTGAGAAGATCAACAAAAGAGGAGAATGTTCATAAGGATTTATATAGAGCTTCTATTGACCATTACATATCTATCCTACTTAGAATTCAGTAACACAAGATGAGCAGGACATATATAATAGAAGACTCCCAGGCATACAAAACAAAATGCCTCTGGCTGAGATGAACTTGCACACGCTATGGGAATTTGCAGCACACACACTAGAAACAATCCATTGAGTTAAAGGGAAACTGACATGGAAGATCCTGCAGCAAGTAACTGTCCACCCAGCGCTGCAACTGCAAAGAGTCAGGTCTGGAGTCCAGAAGAAAAGTACATGTGCTATATGCAAGTGATTACAAAAACTAAAATTAATCTAAGGACTTTTAAAACAATAACCTCTACCATGAAAAACTATACAAATAAGCAAGGACAAACTTCACCATCCCGTTTCTTGCCCACTTTCATGAACAGTTATTGGCACTATCCTCAACTAAATTGATCACAAGCCTTCTGAAGGCTGTGAGATCACCAAGAGACTGAGATTTGTTTTTACCTAGCAAACAAAAAAAGTCCCACACGGCTTTGTTCTATGATACACAGAAACCTGTGATACAGGGTGCAAATTCCTGAGAGAAGGAAACAAATTGTTGCTCTGAAGAGTTTTAATGCCAATTCATGGAATCACAGAAACATTTATGTTGGAAAAGACTTTCAAGATCAGTTCTAACCATCAACCTGAACGAGTGAGTTCTGTCACTAAACCATGTCTCTTAGTGCCACATCTACACATCAGAGATGGGGACTCCACCATTTCCTTGAGCAGCTTAATCCAGTGTTTGAAGTAGAATTAGATTACGTAGAATTCAGAAATTAAAAATACTGTCTCGAAAGTATATATAAGGAAGGTGCAGGCAACAGCTGGGGTTGTTCAATTACAGGCATTTGAACCATGGATGACAAATATATCCTTATTACATCTTTTTATGAGATCCACCTCTGGTACCTTATGCTTAATGAACAGTGCAGTATTAAATGTCAGTCACTGCTATAAAATGCAGCACAGACAAGCCATGTTACTCTGCTCCTTTGTACCCAGCTTGGCTGCAAGTCTAGGAAATGCTTTTCCCTTGCCATATCAGAAGTACAGATTTTAGTAAGCACAGTTTTGATATGTATCACATGCTTCTTGGCTCAGGGCTGTTAGTGTTTTTAAAGTAAAACTTCTTGCATATATTCATAATTTACTTAATTTCTGAGGCCCCTCAGATCTGTGTCTATAAGTGGGTTCTTAATCACAGAACTGCTCATGTTGGAAATTACTTCAAGATCATCAAGTCCAACCAGAAAGATGTTGTTACTACTGTGATTTAAGATGTTACTATAAGAAAGAAGGCCTTTTAATTCTTCATGTATTTTTAAAAATTTGCATGAAAGAACACTTTCACTTTGTGTTCCTTGGACTCAGCAAGAGTGAAAGGTGAAATCTCTGTTTGGCATTTTCAACCTTGTGTTTCTAGCCTTTATCATACTTGAAAATGCACCTAAACAAAAACCGACATAAAATGCTTTAGCAGTTGCTGAAATATTTTTGTTGTTGTTTCCTTTGCACTAACTCAGCCACATTTTAAGGATCTTCAAGGAAAAGTCAGCTGACATATGACAGAGAATTATGTTCTCTCAGTGGTGCTTTACAAGATGAATTGCACAGGACATCTTGTGGAGCAGAACTCCCCCCTAGCATATTTTGCTACCTCATAGAACAATCTTTATACTTACCTACTTATTTCTGTGTTATGCAAGCCCATAGTAAAATCAGTGTTCCATCTTCATTCAGGCTTTTACACTTCTGTCTTGTGGCAGATTGGAGATTTTACAGCAAGTAATAAGCTATTAAATATAACAGAAAAATACACAGTATTCTGTTATTATCACTTTCTAAATACTATCACAAACAGCTTCTAGAAATAAAATTACTGCACCATCTTATGTGTAGACAATAAGTGAGAATAAGGAACAGTCCCAATACTGGTCCAGGAAGTTTACATCTATACTGGCAGGTCAGAGAAGAAAGGAGGAAGGCATGATAATACTGACTTCATATATAAAAAGGCAATCACTGATTTACATAGAGAAGATATTCTAAGCTATCTAGATGAATGAACTTGATACTAAGAGGGACATTGCATTTGGAAGAGCTGACTTACAATCTCTTGAGAGAGAATACAGTCAAACCTTGAGACTTCTACTGCAGTACACATTTCAGCAGATGCCAGCCCCTATCAGCTAGTATACAGAGGTCAGTTCACAACTTAAGGGTTAGCGTAATAATTAAAGGAGATAATCACTGTAAAAGGAGATAGGATTTTAAATGAGGGCTAAAACCTTTTGAAGGCTGCGCTTTTGACGTTGGCCATCCTCCCCTGGCAGGGGCACCAGTTCAGTTTTACATCTTCTGCCATCAGAGCTGGTTGCCATGCCACAGCACGTGTGTCTCTCCAGGAACTCCAGATAGCTTCAAATGAACATACACAACTATTTAGTAACTCCTTCTTTCAAAATCAGTACAAAATGAATTTGCAGATGCACAAGGCATGCTTTTGCAAACAACCTGGCATTTTCACTCATGTTGGCAAAGTTATTTTAGGAACTTTAATTTGGAAGAAAAACAAAAGGTAAAAACATAACTCTGCTTTTAGCCCTGCCTATCTCCTTGGAGAAAAGTCTCCTAAAATTTCAGCTTCCCCTCTGTAATGTTTGCCTAGCTTCCTGATACATTATTTCTTTCATTCTGAGTTTCAGTCATGCTGTTTTCAGAGGTTCTGTTCTCCTTGGCTGCCAAAGGCTAAAAATATGTCTGGTCACTTTTCTTCTACCAGTGCATCCAAGGTTATCCTATTCATATGCTGATGGTCCTTCATCAAAGGCCCTTCACTCCAACCTGGCATTGGCTACAAGTTATCTAATTCCTCTCATTCTGCTTTTCTGGAATATAATTTTTCTCTTAGTACTGACAGTATCAAAGTAAATGGGTGAAACAATTCAACATAGCAACTGACAGTACAAAATATGAATGGGTAAAATGAACCATATCCATCTTTCATGAGAGTAATGCTAAAATTCAGCACCATCTCACTGCCATCAAAAAAATGCCACCAGTTTAAAAATAATGAAATTTTAACTTAGCATCTTGTATTCTTTCATATTCACATGGCAAGCACTCTTGGTTAGAAACAAGTTATAGACTCTGTCCTTGAGTGGTGTGGTCAAGTATGGTTCTTTGGGGGCATAGTAAGAAACTGGAATGTTGTACAAAGGCCAGAGATAAGAAAATTATCTTGATACTGTAATATTAATTACTGAACCCCAATACTCAGTATTTTGCTTTCAAAAGAAGAGAACAAGCTCTGGTGAAATATGAGAGGGCCCTGGGCACATCCTCCCCTTCTCCAGAGCTTTGGGACAGCCCTGCTGTGACACATGAGCAGCACTCACAGCACTGCAGCCACCCACACTGTGTCCCAGCAGGCTGCGTGCACACAGCAAAACAGCTCAACTTGCAAAAGACAAAAAAAAAAAAAATATTGTGTAAAAATACCATTAAGGACATAGCTCTGAGGAAAAATAGCCATAGTAGACCCATTACTAACTACAGTCTCTTAGCTCTCATAAATTATTACAGAAAGCAGAATGAAAAGAGTCTATAGTATTATCAGAATTACATACTGAGCTGTCTAAGAGATCTAGATGGTTTCCTCCTAAAGCACTCACTCCTCAGCCCCTCATGTATTGGCTTCCCTGCTGGCAGCTCCTGTCTGCAATGCCACAAAAATCAGTAATCTTCCACATGTGAGCTTCTGTTCCATTCATCTCTCCTGTGCCAGGGAACACGATGGTGTCAGAAAACATTGGGATCCTACAAGAACAAACACAAGCCATGAATTATTGAAGATCAGTATTAACAGCTACAGAATGAATAATATATGTTGAAGCAAGTCTCATTATTTTTCAAACTTCTTTTGTAATGTGACTCATTGCTCTTTGCATTTGAAAATATGCCTGTATAATCTACATTACAATTGAGTAATACTATTTTCACAAATCCAAATGCTAACTCACTTTTTTTGATACTTCATCTTAGCTCCACAGAACCCAAAATAGCAGGAGTCATTTTAACTGGTGAGCCAGAGATGGGTTTTCAACATCCCTAAAGTTTTAGACAGAGAGATTTGAAAAACATTGCAATTGGATCATTTAAATTTGAAAGGTAAAAAGAAATGAAAGATTAGCCATGGAATTATGACAGTCTGTCTGAATTCGTTTATGGCGTGCAGTAAGTGCTACTGTAGTGATAGGCACCCAGAGACAGCCAGAAGATGAAAGGAAGTTAGAAAGGGTCATAGGATGTCAGGAGGTGATAAGGTTGAGTGATAGTACATTTGTTAATAGTGACATTAAAGCTTTTGGATTTGTCACACACAGTGCTAGAAGCATGACATGCTGCGAAACAGTTTCTCAATGTGTTCTTTTTGGCTCCTCTTGGAGAAATAATCCTCTCCAAAAACTACCATGGCTCCAGACTGTAACTTTAGGAAGAAGTCCCAATTAAGAAATTTTGGTAAGGGACTAAATGTGTAGGTAGCCTATTAGCAGATATAAAATACAATTTTTAGAACCAAATATGCCTAAACAGCAGAGCAGAACTTACAAATACACATCTGTATAAGAAGAATCTTCATATGACATTATGTCCTCTTTTTCCAAGAATGTGTGCTACATTTTGTCACGTAACTATGGTTGCCTAGAAGGTGGAAAACAGACCATGTGCAAATTATTCCATATATAACATCTCCTAGAACATGCAAGTAGTTTGGTTAAAGAAGGGTCTGAAATGCCAGAGGCTATTTCATAGGATCATTTCAGATGGAAGAGACCAATAGAGGCCATCTGGTTTAGCTCTTCTGCAAGGAAAAGAAATACCCACAGCTCCATCAAGAGTCCAGTCTAGCCTATCCTTGGGAGTCTCCAAGGATAGGGTACCCATCACCTCTCTGGAAAGTGTTCCAGTGCTTCACCACCCTTATCCTAAAAACCTTTTTCTTATTTGCAGTCTAAATGTCCCTTTCTTCTAGCCTGAAACCATTTCCCCTTGTCCTATCACACCTCTTGGGTGTGCAACTTCTCAGATGCTTCAAGTTAGCACATAACAGAGGCAGGTTCCATTAAAACAGGCTCTTCCTGGAATATAATAATCTAAAAACAGAAGAATAGTTTTGTTTCCATCAAAAATACAAATGATTTTGTTCGTTTGTTTTAAGGAATAGTTAAAAATAAATAAATAAACAGAGGATTTTCATATAATTTTTATTGAAAATTTTTAGTGAAAATTCTTAAAAGAACTGCAGTTGAAATTTTCACACTCCATGTTGTGACTCCTGAAGAGTGCAGACTTGCATGATACTCAATACATAGGATTAGACTAGGTGCCCAAAGACAATAGACTGTTTGAAAAGTCTACAAATTCTGTATTTCTTTCACATACTCAAATCCGAAGACCACATAGCGTGTCCACCACAGACCTGTGAACCATAAGTCAACATTTCTAAAGAAATCAGCATTCAAAAGCTGTCCCAAAACTGTCTCAGAGGACAATGACAAGCCAACTTAAGACTGCTCTGTTACCAAAAGGCACCGCCCCATCTTTCCTCTTGATCCTGGTTCCATGTAATTACCCTTAATTTATTGCTAATATTACGTAGCCCACAGGGTAAATTCAGTCATTTCATTGCTCAAATGAAAATGAACCATTTTATTTTTGGAGGTTACATTTTCAGTCCAATGATTCACTGCAGAACTGTATGAATATTAATGCATGCTTACAGAAGCAGAGGGGAACTCACAGCTGGAGGAGGTGAAGAAGTCAGATAATCCCTTGAGACGGTGAGTCCAGTTATGAAAATGCATCTTAATATTCTCAACAAGTCCTTTAGACTTAAGTGTAAAGCTTTGAAGCATTATGCAAAAGGAATAACAATTTCATATCCATGGAAAATTTCAAATAATTTCTAAAGACCAAGAGATTTTAACACAGATGCAATAATTACACCTTTCATTAAAGAGGAGACAAGACATTTGAGCCAGCCATAAAATATACAGTTGCAGGTTCCAGTTGAGAAAGCATTACAATTTTTATTTAGCTGCATTACTGTTAGAAAATATTATGAAAATTAGTTGCGTTTGGTTGAAACACTTGGTGACTTTGCTTGCACAATGACTGTGTAGATTCCCCTCAGGGGATCTAAATAAATAAATCTAAGGACCAATATAATTTTCTGAAGCAGAATGAAAAAAGTAAAAATGATATTCAAATATCTTTGCCTTCCACCCCTAACTTTCCTATGGATTAATAAATACTAGTTGCTCCAGCAAGCTTAATATTTCTGTCCTATGCAACAGCTTTCAAATATAAATTCTCTTATAAATCTTATAAAAGATATTTAAAACAACTTGTATTTGTAATTTATTTGTTGTAAGATCAAAATGCTTTCCCCTCTGTTTTTAATTACAAGTTAATCTCGCTGTCTTCTATCCCTTCTTAAGTATACCCATATTATAAAATGATGAAGTTACTAAATTATTTGCATTGCTGGGTTTTAATGTTGCATCAAAAAAAAAACACAAAAACAGCACCACGGTGTGCTAGGCTACTCCACTTTGCTGCTGCTTAAATGGAAGCACATGAATTTATTTACCCAACATAGCCCTCAGCACCTTATTTTGTTCCCATAAAAATGAAATTACTTTTTGAGTTACTAGATTTCAGTGCCCTTCAAATCTAGGCAGTTATCTCTGTAATAACAACTAATGTGGATTAAGTATTATGAATAAAAGCTAAAATGTGCATACCTCACTTTGACATTGAGACATAAAAACTGCTTTATAGTAGGAGTGAAATGAGAAGTGCACCCAGCAGTCAAAGTTCACTGGTTAAATTGTAGATGAGTATTCAGCATTCTGTGTGTGAAGCTGCCAAAATGTATAAGAGTAAAACCACATATAATTTAATTCAATTATTCAGATTAATATAATCTCAAAGCCAATGTTATTACATAAACAAATTAATACACATTGGGAATGTAGATTTAGTCTGTTGTGATCCTTGTCAAGTGATCAGACTGTAAAAAACATATATACAAAATGAGACCTAAAATAGGATAGGACAAATATTTATTACTGAAACCAAATCAAAACCAAGCTGCAAGAAATTTAGCTATAACTTCTCTACATTGCCACACCATAACATGTATAGTGTCAGCAAAAAAGATATTTCAAAAGGTAAATCTTTTTTCATATGGGAATTCATAAGTGTATTGACAATGGTCACAAAGTGTGCTGGCATTGTTTAGAGTTCAGTCAACACTGTGAAATAACTGACCTCTGAAAATTGCCTTGACATTTGCCTGTTCCCATTTTGAAAAATGCCTTTATATTTTCTAATGTTTGTTCTTTAGTTAAAATTAATGATCTAGCTCTGTAAAGATTTTCTTGTAACACACACTAATACAGAGATATAGATCTCCTTAAATCAAGATGAATTTTATTTAAAAGTTATACACTTCTGAGTTATACAAGGGGTGCCTCACTACAAATTGCTAATTTGATATACATCAGTTTGTTTGCTGCTTGGATTAATAGAACATCTGGAACTCAAGTTGGATTCCAATGGACAGAATGCAATATATCTGTGTGCAGAGGAAACCAAACTTCTACCCCTTAACTTCAGCATATTCAGATATACATATGCAAACAGTCATAGACCTGAGGCAGGTAGGAAAGAAGAGGCCAACACACAGATATGCACATCAGCTTCTTAGCATGGTGCTAACACAATAAATGCAAATTTTTGTCATTTTTCAGGAAGAGCTTTCCCCTCAGAAAACGTTGTGACTCTCAGTTTCGAAGTGCTGATCCCTCACTAGAATGATTTGTGAATGCTTATGCTGTGGCACTCCCTGACTCCCTGTCTCCAGCAGTCCCAGCTTTGCTAGGAATTTTGCACTGTACCAAAGAGCAGAGCTGGTTATACCTCTGGGATCACGTATTTCCTCAGACTTGCCTGGCAACTCCTTCAGCTCTGCAGTTCATTGTGACTAATACCTTTCCCCACTTTGAATTCCCTCAGGCTCAGTAGACTTGCTTGGAAAATTTTAACTTAGCACCTTTCAGAACATATCAATTAGAGAACAGCTCTCTCAAGTTGTTGTTTATGAGCCCATATCACCTTCCTATCTTAGTTTCCATTAATGTGGTAACACCTCTTGATGTAGCCTTTGCCAGTTCCTGTGCTTTCTCATTTCAAAGACAAACTTATTTGCCATGGTATTTTTTAGTGCTGGTTTCTGTTGTTTTGTAGATAGATTTATTTTGGCATAATCCTTTCTGGATTATGTGTGATTGTAATGAAATGAATACACTGTTGACTTCTACCTTCTATTGCAGTGTCTTCAAGATGACCCTTGTCCACCACAGCTCAGAAGGAATCTATATCTAAATATTGTTAACGTACTTTGACACCTTGCAGTAAACTTATCAGGTGATTTCTGTTTGTTTTTTTTTCTTTTGTGCTTCTCTATTACCAACTAACTTGTCAGTTCTGCCACGCAGTCTATCAGGAGCTACATGAAGTAAATGCATTTTGTGAATTCATATTTATAAGGACAGGTAGGGGGATGTGATTTTCATGCTAGAGGTTTCATGCTAAATACAAACTACTTATGTGTTAAATTTCCCATCAGTAAAAGAACTAATGCATTGAAGAATGACCTTTACTTATCCATCTATGCCATCAGTCTTAATTCAGATACCCTGCAATATCATTTAATGGGATAATTATGTCATTAACCTGGCACATAAATCTTGAGTGTAAAAATTAGGCATATGGACTGAGTGATATTTCGGCTCTCAGGTTCCATTCTATAACAGTTTGTTAGGCTAACAATAAAAAACAAAGAATTCACTTGTAAATTCAGGGGCATCATCCTTAGTCCTTGCTTGAATTAAAAAAATCTGTGAAAGAAATACCTCATATTGCTTGATTATCTTTGCACAAATCTGAATATGAGACATGAGAAGCCTCATAAGTTCTGCTCTCTCTTATGCTATAGAGAGCTTGGGATTGAGGTGTCATGGCAGAGCAAGCTCAACTCCCAACTCCCAGTGCACATTCTAGGATTCGATGACTTATCCCTGAAAGAATTACCCTGCACATTCCTGAAGGGAAAAAAAAATAATCTAGAAGCAAATGGACCTCCTTACAAGAGTTCATAGACATTGAAGTTCTGTATAATACATTTCTGTCCTGTAATGAGGAGCTCTTTGCTTGTAGAGAGCCTCCTGAAGGCATTGCTGCTTCTCCCATGTGATGTCCACCAATGGCATTGTGAATGAGCTCAACATTCAAGCAGTCAACAACTTGGATAAATGCTTTCAGCTCTCAAACTATGATTCACCAATGTCTTATTTAGGGTTGTGTCAGTAAAACAAAAGTTCCTTAGTAGAAGTCAAGGTGTCCTGTACTGTCATGTTCTACATGATAAGATGCAAAAACAGCTTTAAACTCTTATTTATTTTCTGCCCTTAAAACTGATCAGGAGCAAATGGGGTTGGTGGTAGTGGTAGTTTTTGGAGTTTCAAGTTAAAATACATTAAAATAACTTAAAAAAATTAATGGCTTAACCAGCAGGCTGCTATTCTTCCTGAGAGGTTAAAACAACAAGCAGGGATAGACAGAATGCCATGTGGTCACATTTACATAGAACAATGTCATAGCAGCTGCTGTCCTGAGAAGTCTCCCTTCCTGTCAAACTGTGGATAATCTCTCTACACTACCTGGTACTTCCATTTCTGTGTCTGTGCCTTTCCTTGCCCAAAAGGACAACCATTGTGTTGAGATTTAGAAGTCATTCCAGAGGTGGTATTTTTAATTATGGGCTAACTATTTTCATATGTTTATGTCACTGCAACTATCTCTTTCATCTGCCTTTCCTCAGTAGATTATAAGATGTTTAGTCTTAACTTATAAATTCTTAATGATGTAATTAAGAAGCCCTGGATAAATCTTAGCTACAGAATGACTCTAAGCTGGTGCCTAATGTAATTGCATTTTGTAGTAGAAATACTATACTTTCTCTGTTTATTTCACAAACAGAATAACATCCTTCCTTCTCTAGCTAAACAAGTAAAACTGATATTAGAGCAGTTTCACTGATTGTCATGTTCTTCTGATTATGAAAGACTGTATTCTGTGAAACATCAGAAGAACATGATAATCAATGCAAATAACTCCCTAGGCACTTAAACTAATTCACTGTTTTTCTGTAAGTAAACAAAAAACACACACATACCATTTGTCTCATTCACTGAAAGCTCCATTACGTTCTACAGAGAGTTTGAGCTCCATCTGCAAATGCAGCTGCCTGTGCTCTGCTCATCGAGACCTAACTCTTACTTGCAGGCAGCAGACTTCATCAAACAGAAGAAATTACTTAGGAATTAACTTCAGAGGAAAAGCTGGCTCAAGTATTGACCAAATTTACTGTTTCAGATAGTTTGTAAGTGTATCATTTTTTCCCCAGCTGACACATCCCACAGAGATATCAAATGCAATGGAGCAGGTAAAATTAATAATAGCTTTATAAGATGGGCAGGCTTATCACCATATGAAATCAGTAGAACAGGTGAGCTACAGAGTCTATAGAGGGTCATCAATCACCATGTACCAAGTAACCTTCACATACATTCCCAAGTGCCTTTGATTAAGGGTTTTTCATCCATAATTTGTTATAGAAATGGGGGTATTAATTTCCATAAGCTTGTTATTGAAGACAGAGAACATATACCAGAACAGGAATGGGGCAATAGACAGAGAAAATAGTAAGGTTTCAGAAAAAGATATATTTTTCCAAGGAGAGAAAAAAAAAGAGACTTAGTTGCATCAATGCCATTGTAAGAGAATTGTAAATGTCATGTAGGAAAAAGGTACATTGATTCTAAGACTAATAAATTAAGCAAAGAACATAACAGGAGGATGGCTTTAATTGATGTAGTCAGGGGACTTCCATCAGATCACAAAATAAATAGGGACCTGACCTGCTAAGAAATATACTTGCTGCAACCAGGGCTTTTCTTCTCTCTGATTTTGTGTAGTAAGTGTCTGTAGTATTAATTAATGCAAGAACACATTTGCCAAAGATTCACAGAATTTTAAAAAGGACCCCGTAGGCACATTTGGAGAAGTTCCACAAACTGCTGATTTTTTATTCCAGAAATAGAGGTTAACCTGAGCACTGGCAATCATTGCATTTGGAAACTTGATTTAGCAAAACAAAACAGAACAGGGAGTGAAAAAGATTGAGACTGTGGGCAATCAAGGTCAAAGGACCTGAAATGATGTTAAAAAACATCCCCAAGACTTACATTCCATTCCTCTGTTCAAATGTCTCTACGTTTCTACATGGTTTTTTTTACAGAAAAGAGCTAGGGAATTAACAGTGTTATAAAAATCCATTTTCTGTAAACCTATGTTTTAGAAGCAGTCAGGAGAACTAGCTACCAACTGTTTTTCATCCTCTTGCTTATAACATAAAAGTTCTCAGTTAGATAGGCTGACATCTGAAAGCGTAGCATGGTGTAGGTGATCAATTACTCACAAAACCAAGGAATAAATATCATTCAGAATGTGAACTGCTTGCCTGAGCAGGTCAGCTTTTATTCCATGGGAAAATTAATGTGTATTCAAACTCTTGAACTGTTGATGTTTTTTCAGTGATTAAGTAGAAAAATCAGGAAACAAAAAAAATTGCATTCCCATACTGCCCAAGGAAGTGGTCATGGCACCAAGCCTGCTGGACTTCAGGAGCATTTGGTCAGTGCTCTCAGACATGGAGGTTGAATTTTGAGTGATCTTAAGTGGAGCCAATAGCTGAACCCAATGATTTGTGTGAATCCCTTCCAACTACAATTCTATGATGATTCTGAGAGAGAATCTTGCAATATCAATTGAACATGAACATTTTATAATGCAATTAAATGTATTCTTTAGGAGAACATTAAGAGAACACACAAAATCCCAACAAACCAAATACAGGGGAGATTTACTAACCAGTAAAATCTTCAACTCTACCTCTTCAGTGTGGCTCATGTTCTGCATTTTCACTCAACAGTGTAGCAAGACAGAAGCTGTTTCCACCTTGAGGTTAACATCATCCAAATCAGCTCTGGCAAGCTGAAATAATTAATTGAGGTCATCTCGTAGTTATTCACTCTCCAGAATTTCAGAACTGTTCTTTTCCTCAGTAAAATATATCATTTTTTCATTATGGGCAGAACATTCATGCTACCTTTTCAGATCTTAGCTTCCTCATCAGTCCCTGCTGAAGCAGAACAATTCTGGGGGAGTTTTACATCTAGAATCGGTGTTCCTCTCCCAGCTCTGCAAAGCATATTACTGCTATTCCACAGCTATGTTCGGTTTGACAGCTCTCTCCTCCTGCATCTTCCAGAAATCTGAGACAAGATTTCACACAACGTCCATCTCAAAATCAGAGAGGACTTGCTCTGCTGAAATCACGTGCAGAGCCTAATGACAGCAATTGAAAGATTTTTTACAGGTGCTGCATTGCAACGCTTACCTATCTGTACAGACATCTTGTTTTCTTTCTCTGACAGATGGGGACTTAAGAAACAGCTTCAACATTACCACTCCTGAAATGTCAAGAAAGCCTCCTTCCACAGGAGTTTCACTGCCTTGGAGTTATTCTTTCAAAATAAATTCTTGATAGACTAGAGTACCAATTCATTTTATTTTCAGCTCAATATGTATTTGCTGTTTGGAAGACTTAAATCTTTTGATTCCATCCATTTCTAACTGCTCACTCATGTTTATTTGCCATAAGCTTGATTTAATTTCATAGCAAGGACCACAGGGAAATTGAGTTGCCCTTCATTAGTCTCTTGTAATTACGTTTTTAACTCTGCTTTCTAAAGCAGCTCTCAGATGCGTTCAGCTCTGGGGCTGTTTTGAATCGTTTCACTGCCTCATTACCTGACGTTTTTAGAAAAACTGCTGAAACAGATGAACTAACTTGACACAGAGACTGCTCCAGTATGTGTCCCAGTAACTTCAGAGAGAAGGTGTGAGGAGGTGCATTCAGTGGTGTATCAGTACCAGGCTGGATTTGGCTTCTTTAATCTTTGTGATATTCTTGCTCGTGGATAATAACCCATGCAGATTCAACAAATTCTAACTCTGATAAACTCATTTGCAGCTATCATAAGAACAGTACAGCCTTGATTACGTAGGCAGCATTAAGGTATACATTTGCTAGAATCTGAAAAAGCTAATAAGGTCCTTTAGCTGACAAATTGGTTATTTTTGCAGTATTTGATCTAGTCTGAGAGAAACTGAAGTATTTATTTATTTTTAAGTTGGAACAAATTGCCAGCCTATGGAGCTATCCACTCTTTAACTTTCATCCCTTTGTCTTCCCTTTGTATGTGACTCTCAGAACAGTACTCTGTTGCCTCTTGATGAGCAAATCTGACTTAGAGCATCAGCACAACAATTGCTGGAAATCATGTGGCTAACCAGAGGAATTCAAACTACAAAAAAGGACAAGAAAATAATCCTCAACAGAAAGCCAATCTGACCTCTTGAACATCTTTCCCCTGGACTTACGAATAGCCCTCTTGGTCAGGAATGCACAAGGCTGGCATCTCCCAGATCTCCATTCTGACATGATTACATCACTGCAGTCTTTTCTGTTCACAAATGAAGTCTTTGCTTTCTGGTGTGACTCTGAAAGTCAGAGAGGTTGTCAGACTTCACTTTTTTCTCAAACCAATGATCACCATTATTCATCGCCCTTTGTGATGGTAAATCTACCATCAGGAACCGAACAAAGAATTTTATTGCCTTAAGCTTAATTCAACAGACTAATAGTACATAAAAGAGACAGTAACTCCTTAGAGTACTAACTCCAGGCTCTGAACAAAATCCAGTTCCACAAGAAAATCTGAGTCTTAATGTACAGCAGTATATAATTAGTTCATAGTATATCAGTGAGGTAGTTTGGATTTTCAGACTGCTTCTCTGTGTCTGCTTTAAGAATTAATGAGCAAAATTGTTTGGTTCATGTTTTCTCCTCTACCTCATCTGATATCAAGAAATTGTGAGTTAAAGCATAGGGTGACTTAGCTCTATCCTTGTCTGTTCAGCTGGACCCGTTCTGTAACGAATCTGATTCAATATTTACTGCATCTCTGGGATGCATCTCAGACTCTAATCCCTGCAATGCTCAGAGGGCACTCTAACCCATAGGCTCTAGACTCAATTGTGGATATCTTTATTTCATTCCAAATCAGGAAATACTTAATTTTATCAAGCCCTACAGCTGCAGCAGGTTGAGTCCCCTACAAGAATTACCTAAGGACCTCTGAGAGGTCTTCCTGGGAGGCAAGGAACACATATTTCAAAATTCATACAATTAAACTGTACAGAAAAAGTGACTTAAGTCCACGATCATGAACACTTAAGTGAGAGAGACTAAAATCAGAAATGCCCTCTTAGTTATTTTCTATACCAGCTAGTTGTTGGCAGCTCCCAGTTCGGCTTAATGTCTTTTACTTTTCTATTAGGCATTTCCAGGCACTGCTCAGGTTAACCAGGTACCCTCAGAGTCTGTAATTTATAACCCATTGTCTACAGGTTTTCATGATTTCTTTGTTTCAACATCTATATTTACAGATTTAAATAAATAAATAAATAAAAAGCATTCTGTTTTAGCTGCTATCTTCAGCCCAGAAGTTGGAAATCTTCAAAACCAAAATTTCTCAATCTGGTTACCAGCAGAAAACTTCCTAATTACCAGCTGATTTCTTCATTCAGCACATAGTGAAAGTGAAAATTCATACTTTGCATGGACACAAATATGTTTTGAAATCTGGGGATGACTGGAAGTGGAATTTTTGCAGCGAGCATTCCTGAGTGCATTCTGACATTTCAAAACCACCTGGGGGATTCAGGTACCCAAAATCTGCAGAAACTCAGATTTTCCTTAACTAAAGATGAATTTAGATGTTCTCATTGCTCTTAAAATTCTGATTATAGTTCAATCTGGGTATGATTTATGTCTCTCTCAGGTAAACTTGGCCTTTTTAGCTTTTACTTAGCAATGCATGGTTTATGCTCTGTTACAGATTTCTCTGGCTTTGGATCAGCAAGATGCTTTTAGGAGGTGACTGAATTTATATTCATCACAGAAAGCAATTAAGTAAAAGCAAATCATGATTAAGACAAAGAGCAAAACACTGAGAGTGAAGCAGCAGAGACAGAAAAAATGTTCAGTCCCTCAGGTCCTCTTGACAACAGCTATACCTCATCACTTCTTTCCCCAGGAACAGTACTTAGTCTCCTGTTCTTGGCAAAATCTGAGCTCATGATTTTATCCTGATGTTACTATATTAGAATTGAATACCAACAACAGTAGTGTGTGATAAGATGATGTGATATTGCTTTTAATCCCAAATCAATGAACTGCAATAAACACTGCATAAAACAAAATACCAAATTAATTAGAAATGCTAGAAAGCATAAAATAAAATTTTGTTTTTTCCTTCTCCCTGAGTTAATCATCTGATTTTATTTTTCATTTAGTACACTGCAATTTTTTCTGTGCTGGTCTGTGTTTAGATTTAGTGTATTACTATTTTCACAGCCAGAAAAATAACAAGAATCATTGCTCTCTGTGGATTTTTTGTTTGTATGTTAATTCATTCTGAACAAATCAAAAATAATTCTACTGTAACATCAATTGAAGATAAGAAGCAAAGCTGATCAAACAGTAGAGGTTTCCACTCTAAGGGAAAATTCTGTTACCAGAATACAACTTTGGTTTCGGAATTGAAAACAACGTCTTGAGTCAGAAACATCTAAAAGCATACAGTTTCTCAGCAACCCTGACATTTGAGAGCATTAATTTAATTGGGTTTGTGCAATGGATTTCCTAAGTTTTTCTACAAAACACTCCCACTGCAGACTGACTCAAAACTCTTTGCCCTGCAGTGTTCTATGATGAATATTTTGGATCCAGAAGAGTCCATTAAACCCAAAATGTGTTGAATTCTAAAAAGATTGGAAGTTCCAAAAAGACCAAGAAGATTATATTTAGGTGGAAAAATCTATTAACAGATCAAAAGAGAAATGCCCTTAACAGAAATAAATATAGAATTATAATATTCATTCTTCAGATAAGAAATGATTTATCATAATAATTAAAAGATGCAGTTTAAAAAGTTGAAATGATCTTTGGGATTAAAGTTATGAATTTTAACAAGTAAAAAAAAAACAATTTGGTGACAATTTTGAGAATTTGGTAATAAAATCAATTAAATATTGATGAAATATTGCAAACATATTAACTGAAAAGACTAAATTGGGCCATTTTGAACTCTCAAAGGTGGAGACAACTTCAATATTTTTTTCAATTTCTCTTTCTGTGATTTTTTGTTTCTCTAGGTCTGGGAGCCTATAAACTAAGTGAAATAACAATACAATTGATTTTGCTCACTTCTCCCCATAAAGGCAGGCCAAGATCTCAGTGAAATCCAATTAAGAATGTGGTATAAACACCCTCATTCAGGGAATGTTTTGCCTTACGTTGGGGGATTTAAGTCCATGCACTGGGCTCCTGAATCTGCACAAAGTCTCAGTGAAGTCTGCACATAAATCTCAAACCTGAGGGTCTGAACAGGGGAGCACCCCACAGCCCAGGGGCCTTGCCAACGCTCCCACTTGACTTCACATGTCACAGTCAGGTAATCCTCTGTTTGGAAAATCATCACCATCGAGACCATCCTCATTGTATCACACATGATTAAGTAATTGCAAAAAAAGGTACCAGATATAAAGTTAAAAAAGCTACACTATTTTTGTCTCACAATGTTATTATTTTTTCTTAAATGATGGCTTTTAAAAATTTATTAGTAAAGCTCTATTGCTATTAAAATAAATATAAAAGGGATTTCAAGTCACATAGTCAAGATTACTCAAGAAATCTTAGAAAGGTATAGGCTTGCATCTAACAGCATCTGTAGCTGCAATAAAAATTATGTATAAAGAACAGCTTCCACCCATTATACTCATCTTGGAGTTTAAAAGAATTTCTGAAATTGAAAAAAACAATAATTTTTCCACCTGCATACAAAAGGCTGATGGGAAATAACAGCCTTCTAAGTGCCCTAAATAAGACCTATTAGCAAGTTGTCACTCACTAAGAATGGAGAGTTCATCCCCAAGTTTGCAGGGCACCTAGGAAAGACAGTTTAGATTCATTATGTGTGGAGCAAAGCAGTATAAGATTAGGCTTTGGATATGAAGATGAGTTGCTGGAGGCCCTTCTGTCATAGTGCTACACCGACTAATGAAACTCATTAATCAGCACTCCTTGCTTTGGGGAATAGGAGGGAAGAAGATGCTGACTCTTTGAGAACAGCTAACATTCTCTTTAATATTTTATATATTTATCTAAAAAGTAATTATGCTATTTTTCAAATTATAAAAATACAATGGGAGCACTCAGGTAATGAGCATTATGTCTCTGGGAGTGGGCTGACTTCGTAAGAAGTGGATCAAAGATCTGGATTATCTCTCAGTGTAAAAGCACTGACAGCTCTATAATTTGTGCCCTAAAAGCATCAAAATGGAAACAATAGCCTTTAAACCTCGCTTCATAGTTACACTTTTTCTTCAGTTTCTAAGATTATGTCTAAATATTCCAGGTGTTTGTCACATTAGAATCTAATCATAGAGTCACCAAAGTTGGAAAAGCCCTCCAAAATCATCTAGTCCAACCATTCACCTACCACCAGTATTTCCCCACTAAACCATGTCCCTTAGTGCACTACCTAAACACTTCTTGAACACCTCCAGGGATGGTGACTCAACCACCTCCCTGGGCAGACTGTTCCAGCACCTGACCACTCTTTCAGAATAGAGCTTTTTTTCTAATATGTAACCTCCATTTCCTTTGGCACAACTTGAGGCCACCCCCACTGGTCCTATTGCTAGTTATTCAGAAGACAAGGCCAACCCCTGCCTCCTCACAACCTCATTTCTAGTAGTTGTAGGGAGCTACATGGTCTCCCCTGAGTCTCCTCTTCTCCAGACAAAACAATTCCTATTCTCTCAGCTGCTCCTCATAACACTTTTTGCTTCAGACCCATAAACTCTGAAGTTTCTATTTCTTTATTGTAAGCTGAACACTTATAGTATAATTTGACTATGCTCTCAGCTAGAAATACGTTCCTGAGCATCTGCTGTACTTGAATGAAACTTAAATTTTTGAAGATATTCCAAAATGAATATCTAGCAAAGATCTTTTGAGAAAACACTGTGGCCCCACATATGGAGAATCAGAACTGCATGAACTCAGATGTCTCTCTAAATGAAACTGAATCAATTGGTGTCAAACTACAGATAGAGCCCCTGAATACTTCTTGATGTCTGGAGAAAATTTTGCCTGAATATAATTTAGTAGATGGAAGAGGAGGAAGGGAACAGTTGATATCAGATGATATAAAACAAATCTGAATTTTTGAGCTATTCCCTGGAACGTGTGTCACTGAGTTATTAATAAAAATGTTGAGCTATTAATAATCTTTTAAACAGAGGCACAAGGAAGAAAACATGCAGAAAATTATATATATATGTGAATTTATAATATAAAGTATTCATTAATACACATAAATTAAGGTAGCATCTAATTAATCTGCTCAACCACTAAATGAGACCACTTAAATTCATTAAAATAGACAATGTTTGCCAATATATTACAGAAATTAATAGCAGTATTTCTTTTATGTTTAGGAACAGCTGTGAAATCATAGCAAACACTGATCGACTTTTCCCCGTTTGTAAATAAGTATTTCTAAGACATCTTCCTGAAGAGCAGCAGTTGCCTGGGAGGACAGAAAAAAAGCCTAGGTGAAAGGCAACATGAATGTAGGAAGTTGCATTTTAATTAGTATTTATTACCTTGTTATTTTGAAGCTCTGGAGCCAAATGTATGAGTTCATTCTTATAAAAATAATCTGATTTTCATACTTTCCAACATACTTTCCTACTTCTATATATTTAACACTGATTCTTTACCTATTTTTATGCCTATACTTCAGATGTGGTATGTTTCTAAATGACTGAAGTCCATGATCTTTCAGTATGGTCCAGTCCCAAAAAGAGATAAGACTCAGAATTAATCTCCCTTATCACAACGTGGACTAGACTCATTTCCTGGTGCTGCTTGATAGCAATTATCAAAAGACACATCAGAAGCCTGTTAAAATCTTGTTTGGTCAGGAATTTGAAAATTAGCCATAGAGTCCAGTTAGCAGACTGCAACTCAGCTTAATGAGGTTTCATAAATGTGTGTTCTACGACAACACCTAATGATTTCTTTTTTTTTTTTTTCAGTATTAGCTCTGGCCATTTTGCAAATACATTTCAAAAGAAACTATTTACCCAAGGATGATTGAAAACTAAAGTCGCTATCAAACTTTGAAGAAATTCTTACATGCTCACCACTTCAAAAAATAAAACAAAAAACTGCTCCATTTTTCCATTCAAGTCACAGGAAAAGGAGTGTTTTAATAATGAAACATAAAACTAAAGCATTTTCACAGTTTTTAACAGGCTGATTCGGTAAAACAGGAGGGAGATGGAAAATTTGGCAATTCCAGATATTTTGTAATTACCCCTAAAACTTATTGGCGTTCACTGAATACTTTCAAATAACTCTCCTCAAAGTTTTAGTATTTTATTCTAGGGAGCATACAAAGAAACAGAATCTGCTTAAATAGAGTCAAAATTAGATTAAATCCAAAATTAATGGCAAAAATTGACCTAATTTACTATGATTTAATACATCCAGCCATTTCATTATCCCCAGTGGTGTAAGTAATGCCCTACTTTGCTCTAACTGGAATTAATTCTCACACAGCCTGGGATCTTTGAATACACTATGCCAGATACAGAAGGAAAAAAAGATTGTTGTTGTGTCCCAAAAGAATGAGACGATAGGGAAATATTCAACTTCCATCAAAATCTTTTTCTTCTGGTGCAAAATATATATATATATGTATATATATCTATCAACATTGCTTCAAGATTAAGCTCTTGATACAGCCTCCCCTTCCATATAACAGATAATTCAAACAACTAATTCATATCACTGAGTTCAGTAGAATTGTTAGCATATAGCATGCTTACATGTTTTTGGGGAACAAAGTCATAGAGATTTTGACATACTTTATACAAAGAAAGACCAGATTTCTTCGCATATCAATGTTCTATTTAAAATATACCTATTAAGATGATCAGTCAGCTCCATTTTAAACCTCAGCTTCTGTAGAGTTTTAATTACAGTACACTACAGTAAGCACATATATGTTGTGTTAAAGATGAGGTTATCATTGTCTATGTCAAAAACTTAGGAAAATACTTCTTTTCTTGCATAACCACACCAGCAATTTGGAATAGTAACTTGAATTAATTACAAATGCAATGTGGCCTGCCATTTAGCAGCAGTGATGCAGTGAGCACGTATAGGGAGAAACAGACTCATTTAAGTCACTTGTTGCCTAGCAGTTATGGCAAGGAAACCCAAATATACATCACAAAGAAATGAGATCTGTTATGGCTAATGGAAATAAAAAAGCAGAAACAAACAGGTGTTGAGTGAATATCAGTAGTATCTCAAGATACAATGAAAACTCATTTAGAGGGAATGCTGCTTCCTGATGCCAAGGCATTGTTCTCAGAAGGAAAACGCTTAAGGTAGCAGACAAAATGGGCTGTCAATTTGGCCGTAGCTGTAGGTCAGTCTCCTACACTATGACATATAATGAAATTGTTTTCTGCCTTCCAGTCTTAATTCCAGGCTTGGAATGAGCTTAGAAAGGAATTTATTAAAACTTGCAGGGAAAGACCAAGATTTAGATAAGAAAATACAAGCAGAACAGGGACAGCTTTTTCAAAACTTTTCTTTGTACACAGTGAGTCTTCGGCTGAATTGTTCAGAAGTCACTATAATCAGCAACTTCTACAACCTCCTAAAAGCAGGGTACTCATAAATGCCTAATATAATTGGCTTCACTGGTTTGACATAGAAAAGAGAGGAATCAGAGCCAAACTATCCAATCTATGCATCTATGACCACACAAACACACCCAGAATGGTTCTTACAATATACAGTAAGGATTTTCCCACAATGAGAAACACTCAGTGTGTCTTAAAGCAATAACCAGAGCTGAAATCTCTGTGCCATATCCCTTCCTTCAGTGAGTAAAGTTTCACTGCCCTAATTTAAGTGAAGCAAAGGTTTCTCAGCAAGTGGCCACTTTCTAAATAGGAGATGGATCTCACTGAAAAGGTTCTGTGTGCACCTCTTAAATACTGCATAATGCCTATAAAAATAAGATAATGTTAGTACTTTCCTGCCCATGAGCAAGTAGTGGCTTAACTTTGCCTTACAACCTGCTTTATCTCTGCTCCTATTGCATCTGTGCACAACAGTCATTCTGATGCCAAAGTGCAGACTGAGCACAACCAATAAAACTTGGTGCAACAATAAGAGATTTCACATTTCTGCTTTCACACTGGTATAATTTCACTAATGTTATTGCAATTACTTCCAATTTACTATGGAAAAAATATACAAAATTGCAGCAGATAGGGAGGCAATCTCCAAGTTATTACACAGTTCCCCAAATGAAGTAAAAGGAAGCTGAAGTGTTTTTTATCACTCCTTTTTGGCTGTAAACTTTAATGTTATGTTATAAATATTTATGAAGATCATTAAAAACATATAATACTTGGGTTCTAATTATTTGAAGACATTAGACTTCCACTTTAATAGATGTGAATTCTTAGCATAGCAGATCCGGGTCGTAATGCTAGAATTCTTAGCATAGCAGGTCCAGATCATGCACTGCTAGGATTTAAATGGCAACGATGAGTTTTCCATCATGGAGTCAGAGCGGTTATCAAATGTAATCTTCCTGACCCATCTAAAGTGTCATTAATTCTGTTACCTGCTTACCAGACAGGTGCAGAGACACGCTTCATTTGATATATGCCAAATCCTTTAGTCTCTGTCTTCTAGTCCTCAAATAAGTTTCTCAAGCCAGCAAAACTAATTAAGCTAAAATATGAGGCCATATTGTGAAAATACGTTGAAAAAAAATCACATATTAGGTTAATATTCTGTAATTGCAATAGTCTCATTAAACACTATTCAACACTAAAGAATCTTATTTTATACAAAAGGGAACTTGTCCTGTCTGATTCCAAACCAACAGCTATTTCACCATCTTTTCTCATTATACATTGTAGAACTGACTAATTTACCTGCTTTAAAGTGGAGTCTTCAATTTCTCATGGGAGAACAGCTCTGATGTGGTTTTATTTCTTCAGCTGGAGTAGGTGGAAGGAATTCTGGTTGGCTCTGTTTCATTTCTGCCAGGAGTTTAAAAAAAACCAAAACATTCTCTGATTACTCTGGCAAGCTTTTATTGCACTTGCTTTGAAGAGCCTGTTACTTCAGAGTGTTGTTAATACAATAGCAAAACAAAATATAGCTCTTCTATGCTTTTTGCTGTTAACTGTGCAAAAAGAACAAGATGTAGAAAACTTATTTCAGTAAAGAAAGAGTTTCCGAAGAGACTCCCTTGCCATTTCTAGAAACCAGGAGAAACATTTATCACAAGATGTTCCAGCTGTGTCCCACAGCTTCACAATGCTCTGCAGCAGGTGGTAGCTTACTCCTGCTGGGAGGAGTCACATTTTAAAAATGGAGTTGCAGCGTTATCAGAGAGCAGAGCCAGAACCCATGGTTCTGTCCTTAGTGGAATTTTTTTCTTATAACACAGTCTGAGTATTAAGAAAATAAATTTGCGATGAGAGAGGGATGTAATTGAACCACATCTACAACAGAATTAGAGCTATCAGTGTGATTATGAATTTTGAAGGGTGGCTATATGTTAATGTGCTAATGTTAATCAGTGCATTTCCAATTGAATCACGTGCAGCCACTAAGACCATTCCTCCTTACTGACCATCATCCAGAAATTTATACAAGATACTTTTTCCAGTTATGACTTAGATATGCTGCAGTGCTTGGTTCCGAGTAGGCAGTGCCTTGCATATCAATCACTATTGTCACTGTTACGGAGGACATTGTCCTGAGGTCAGAAGCTGAATCATATCCACTAGGATGATTACAGCTTAGTCAAGATTCCCTCTCAGAATCCAGCCCGTAGGCATAATAAACATAAGTACTAGAAACAACAGCACTGAGTGACAGCTTTGGAACATTTTTTTTTGTTTGATATTTTCTTTCAGAAGTCAGACTGTGCAAAATTAGAAGTGAAACTAAACGTTCCAGGGAATTCTTTCATTCTCAGCAGATAATTCATTCAAGATATAATAAGTTCTTAAGAAGTCTTCCATTTTAGTATTTTCTAAATGAATATTTTTGATTTTCAGGTTAAAACCATGTTTTCATTTAGAAAGTGATGAAATGAAGATAATCAATGTCTAAAAGTGTCTGTTCAGTTGAAAAAACTATATTTTTTTTAATGAAAAACTATTATCTGCAAACTACTGAATTCAATATGGTTACAGATGCAGCCATGACTCGAAATTAGAAGTTGACTGATGTACACTTCAGCATTCCAGGAAACATCTTAGGACTCAGAAGAATCTTTTATATCCGCAATAGTATCCTCTACCATCTTTTATTTCATCTCTCTTTTTCTGAAAGTGCTTTTTAAAACTCTGAGTATGACTGCAAATCATCTCTCTAAATCATAACCATCTTTCTCAAATTCCTAACAGATTTTCATTATGATTTCACTGATCCTCTCATTATTTCTCTCAAACACTACTTTCATGAGGCTCTCAAGGCAACTAATGCTTGATAAAACACATGAGCAAGAAACCCAGGTGCAAAAGACAAATGCAGTGACCAACCTTGGAGGCAATGGAGCTCAGCCCCACACCAGTGCCCCAGACCTCACGAACATCCCAGATTTGTATCTCTGTACAGCTCCTACCTGCTGCCACAAAACTGCCTGTTTGACACCAGATAAATCTCACTCCACTTCTAGATGGCATTATAACAGCCTTGCTTTCCATATTGAAGGGGTAGTCAAGCTCAGAGTGAAGTTTATCCCACGAATAAGAAATAAAACAAGACAGATACAGTCCTAATGAGTAACAATCATGATTACTTTAATGGAGCAACTCCAATAAACATTCAGTGGACTGTTTTATTGAACTCTTTGGGTTTTTCTGCATTTGGAAGTTTACCAAAATCACTAGTCAAGAGTAATTACCATGCTAAGCTCTCTAATTCAGCTTTAAATGCCTTTCTCCTATTTAGTATAACCTATGCTGGAACTATGCCCAAAGAGCTATTTTTGTAAGATTTCTAATGTAAGCATGTCTTCATGATTATGAAAGAGACATGCAATATAGTATACAATGACCAGGCAATGAATAACCAGTCCAGAAAACATCTCTAATGTCTTTCTTTGAGCATCAAATAGAGAATCAAATGCAACTAATTTACACGCAGCAAGCTGCAAGTTTAAAAAAGAAAAGGAATCTCACCTACCTTGAGTCTCTCAATAATTTCTTAAGAGCTGTAAGCATTGTTTTAAGTACATTTACAGGACTTCATTAATTCTTGTCATCTCCTTTCATTCATATTGGCTACTAAAGTTCACTTCTTGAAAGGTGTTAATTTGAATACGTTAAAGCAGTTTATACTGAAAAACTGTAGCTTCATACTTATAGACCATTCTTACATAACTGAGGCAGCAAAAATAAGGTTTATGTAGAACATGTGCCTCAATGTCTCCTGGAGACAGAATAGCAGGAAACATTCCTGGCTTATATTCAGGTGGAAGTCTTAACATAGATAGTCCTACATTTACATACGACAAAGAACTGTAGTCTCTTCTTCTGGGATTCACGTGCATCACAGTTCAAACTGGGCACAGAAAAAGTACAGTCAAGGCTGGTTAAGAAAAAAACTCAGCATCAGCAAAGCAAATGAAATAAATTATTCTAGAACATTTTAGTATTGATTTTGTCTTGATACCTTGTAAGGATAGTCTTAAACTTTAGCTAAGAGCTATCTCAGCTACCTACTGAGAGATGACAACAATTTCTCTGTTGAAATGAAGCATAAATTCGGTGTGCACTGGCCGAAGCTCTGTGTGTGATCTTGTGAGATCATGCACAAAATCCCAGGCAGTCTTGTATATCGGGAAAAGATCTCATTATATCTCACTACACCTAGCATAATATGGCTCTAAAGTAAAGGGGTTCAACTTAGATACAGTGGTAGGGAAATGGCAAAACAATTCTGTAGCTCTTTGGACATACTATCTGTATGTGATACAAGTCTATCACTATTGTTTATTAACACTTTGTATGGTTTGGGGTGGAGTAAATGAAATGCATGTGGCTTACTATATCAATTCAGGGCAGTAACACATCCTGGGTTTAGTCAGATGATTACATTTGACTTGACTGCAATGCATTGTGTCCTGTCACTACACATTACATGCCATTGTACCCGCAGTTGATTTTGGGGCTTTGGAGGAGACTGACTGATCTAATTTTACAACAAGGTAAACTGATTAATCTAGCATGGCTCACAGAATGAAGCCTGGAAGCATGTATCTCTTCTTATGGGTAATCACTAGATCTCGTGTTCCTGCAAGAGTGTCAAGTGTTTGAAAAAAACTGATACTAATGAAGGCCAAGCAAGTGCTGCCACTTTCTTCTGACAGTCCACTGAAGCTGTGAAATAAGTGACTAATTTCCTTATTATTCCACGTGTTCTCTTTTCCTTGGGAAAAATCACACTCTGTCAACTATCCAGAATGAGAAATGGGAGCGTACTGGGAGCTATGGTACTAATTTGCAATATTGGTACTGTCATTTGCTAAACTCTGTAGCCCCAGAACACTGAACATTTATAAACTGAATGTAAGCTACAGCACTTCAGTCCATTCCAAAACACATTGCACTACTGCACTGCCATATCTTCAACACAGCTATAAACAAGACATAGCTGCTGCTGCTTGTCTTTTCCGAGCTACTGCAATGAAACTATGAAGTAGCAATTCTGACAATGCCAGTTAACTATTCTCAGCTGGTATAAATCAGAGTTATTTCACAGAAGTCAATGAACTGAAGCTAGTTTATGGCTCCTGGAGATGTGGATCAAAATTCTATCAGCATAAAACCTACTACATGGAGCTACTTGGAATTACTTGTGAAGCACGGAATCCCCAGAAACTTCTTTTCTGTTTATTAATCAGACCATGCTTGTTATCCTCACTTGCTAATAGAACAATTAGGGAAAGATTGCATTCCTATACTAAATTCTGCCTCACCTTTTTTCATGCTGTATATTATTTTGTTATTTTGCCTGACAGTAAAACAAAACGTGTCCTTCAAAACCCACATGAATTCAAGCAAGCCCCACTTAAAATTATATCAAGACAGAAAGCTACTTTTTGAATTCTTGTGACCCACTGATGTTCTAATCAAGAGTTCTTTGTATATTTAATGAAGTGTGACTACAGATGTTTGGCTCATCATCCCCAGTTTTGAACACTACGTCCTTCACTCCCAGACTCACAAGGAAGCTCCAGTGTTTCAATTTTCCCTCTTAAAAAAAAATCTAGGTCAACTTGGGAACGATATCAGAAAACTCTTACCATTCTTGAAGCTATTCTTGTTGCCAGATCACCACAAGCCATAATGAAGATCGTGAGAGCTATCTGAAAATAATTGAAAGAAACCATTTTGCAGATTATACATTTGATAGAATTTGCTAAGACTGAAGGAAGCATAATCATCACATTTCACTGTCATCATAAGAAATTGTACTTTGTGTGCCTGCCTACTGACAGTAATCACTGTCAAGCTGATACACTCTCAGGTGCAGGAAAAAAGGACATTTGTTCCCTACTCACTGAAGTGAATACATCGCCTTATATAGTGCAAATATCTTTTGGCTTTCTCAGTGATTCTGTTGTAGCTGGATTATTTGAAAATTTCTTCCCTCTATATAGGTGGCCAATTTTGTACTTGTATGAGACTCTGAGGGTCCTTGCGTAAAGGTGAGGATGAACAAGGTGTTGTTATCCAGGTCCTGCAAACAGACTCTCAACTAACTTGAAAATGGTACTAAATAAACAGAAGCTGTTGTCTCAGGTATTGCTTTTTGTGTTGATAATCTTTTCTTTCCTGACATGTTGCACTTCAGAGCTGATACAAAAGTATACATTAAATGTCTCCTTTAATTTTTGCATGATGTCAGTCATCTAGCATTAGAGCATTTTAATAGGTTGAGAACTGTTGCATGAGAACAACCTGTGCCTATCTGCAAAGGTTTTTACCTGAAAAAATAAGATATAATAGAATGTAAATTAATAAGTTACAAAAGTTTTCCACCTGACAAATACATTGCAAATTCAAGAGTCCAATAAGTGGCAGCAAATTTTTTAGCCTCACAAATTAGATCGCAGCCTGATAAGAAAGCAAAAGAAAGCTGGATTGTGTTTGCTTTGGAATTCCATGTTTCTTGAGTCTAAATAGAGTGATCTGACATGTAGAACATAAATATTATATGGGCACCGTAGTGTGATGACATCATGTCAAATTCTGGGGCTTAGTTAAAGCTAGAATCAGAAGGAACTTTGCACATTTGCTTGTCACTGTTTTAAGACACTGCCTTCTAAGTAGTATAGACCAAAGCACATTTCTAATCCCATTCTGAAAAAGATTTCAACCTATTCTATTAGACTGGTCAGGACAGAAGGTTTTGGAAAACAAGCGATATGTTTTTCTTTCTGTAACACAAGGCATTTGTGTGTGTTCCTTGGCAACATCAAAAACACAAAACTCATATTTGCAATTGTCTCTCCATGAGACCCTGCGCCCCCGTTTTCCCATGTAGTAAAACCTTCGGTTATACTGAAGCTGTGTCACACATTTGCACAATAATAGAAGCCCATTTGTTCAGATTTTACTGACCGCAGAATACTAGGGAAACACTGAGGATAAGATGAACATCTTATTTTGATTAAATTGTGACCGTCTTCAACACGTAGTTTTCATATTTTTTGGAGGGTTTAGAATTGTCATTCTGGCTGCACGGCTAATCTCTTAAAGGATGCATGTGCAAAGCAGCTTTCTTACAGCATTGAGCTTTCTGGATGACAGTTTCATCTGGAACAGTCCTGTGCCAGAATGGGCTATTTTTCATTTTGACAACCAGAAAGGCAAAAGAATACAGCAAATGGAAAACCCTCATCTAATACAAATTTTAAAGGCAGTCATGCAATTGCAGAAACATGTGGTTGACAGAGCCCTTAAGAGGTCACTGAGCCAATGCTCCTGCATCAAGACAGGATCAATTACACCTGACATAAATAATAAATGTCTCTCTAAATCAGCAGCACTGACAACACTGTACTTTGACCATATAGTCTATTACAAAGCTGCCATATCCTCACCATTAGAAAAGAGATTTTTCTTGATATCAAACTTCTGTTGTTCTAGAATTTTGATCCTATTCATCATGGGAGGAGAGGGAGGGAGAACTGAGCATTTCTTTCTTTTCTCCCCACAGATTATAGCTTCTATACAGAACAACCTCCTTGCTTTTCAATAGACTTTCTCTACCTTTCCCAAGCTGCATTGGCCAAAGCAGATCAGTTGTGATCAGTCTTGTGATGAAAAGCCTAGGAAGAAAGTCCTTGCAGTCAAGATACATGACAACTTTTGGACAACTAAGCCAGAAAAAGTCACCAAGAAATCATCTCAATCACAGCAACACTAACAAAGCTTATGAGCTTTGATGGAATATCCTGGTAACTTTCACACAACAGGTCACTTCTTCAAGAAAGTGGTTTTACGTGTGTGTATTTTTCCTCCAAAATAAATTGTATCAGTGTATCTTAGGAATGTAAAACGTGTGCAAATAGCTCATCTCTCAGCATCCAGGATTCAGTTTTAATTACTGTCCTTTTCAGGCATGTCAAAAGACATGATTAAAAATACAGGAGCTACCTGCATTCATGGGACACTGGAGGAATCTACTGCAGAATATTTTTGTCACGTTTACTCTCACTTAGTAAAGTGATTAATGCTAAGGACAAGAGGAGCACTACTGGAAAAGTTTATTTCCTGATCTTTTTCATACTGCCTGATGGAAGGTTTTTGGCCAGACTGCAAGGATTGTCATTCAGATTTGTCTGTACAGTCAAAGGGGACTCTGCACGAGGTCAAAACTTTGACCTCAGCACCACAGTCGGAAAGAAGGAATAATAAAAATGCTATCTGCTGATCACCTCAAGTCCCTTTCCATTGCACAGTTTCTAATTACCTGGAGTGCTTGTTGTCTTCATCTTGTTGGTGCATACAGCTAACATGCTCAATATTGGAATAAACTCTAATGGAAATAGAATCTATTTAGTACTGCCCTCCTTGACACCAGGATGGAGCAGAAAATAACCAAGAGTTAGTGACTCAGTTCACTGCCCAGAAACACAGCAGAGAATATGTAAAATATTTCATTTTGCCTGAAATACATGACACAGCTTCCATCATCCCCTGCGCTACAGCTCAAACTCAAGTGCAGAGCTAAGCAGTGCTTTGCTATTTCTCAGTATATCAACAGCATGAATTTGTCTCACTGCTGCTTTGCTCCAGTGGCTCTGCTACCCTGGGCATTCACAACCATCACAAAATTCACCAAAAAATCACAAAATTCTGCAAGCAGAAAGGCAGGATGGGAAATACTTATTAGTGTGTACATATTACAAAAGTGAAAGTGTATTCAATTCTGTGTGTTCACCCTGAGCTTTATAAACGTACCACTCTTCCCATACCTTCTTCATGTTTAAAGCAGCATCCACTAAACCTATATATAGGAAGAACTGGATAATGACCCAATTCTGGTATTGACTTGAAGCTTTAAAGCTGTTGCTTTGCTGGTTATTTGTGAGGTTCTGTTTGATGTTGTTGGCTTATTTGTGAGGTTTTGTTTGATGTGACTGAGTTAGAGCACGTTATAAGCAAATTTGGTTGGATGGCACAATCTGCCCTAGAAATATCAATAATGTAATAGCTGCAATGGAAAACAGCACATAGATTTTTTTCATACTTGTAAAGTAGACAAATCATTTTTATATGCTCTAGTTGAATATAAATTATAGATAAAAATGTACCTTATTTACAGAAACATTTACATGAACAGACCACACACACGTAATGGGAAATGTCCTGGCCCTTCTCTTCCAGTAAAAATTATTTTCTCTTGACTTGCCCAGCCTCTAGCTTGGTACCCCTGGTCTTCTAGTTTCTTTCTAGTTATTAACAGGATTTTCTAGTGAGAAATCTCTAGTGAGAGGCATCCAGATTCTCCCTTTCTCCAATTTATACAGTAAGACTTTGATCTAAACTGAAATGAAATCTGCAGTGTCACAAGTTCTGTTCATCAGTGCACCATCAGCCACACATCAAACTTGCAAGACAATAGTTTCCTCCTATGAAATTAAATCTTAGCAAGTAATTGGACAAAGCACATACACAAAAACCAGGGCATGGCTTTTGTGTGAATGCTTCTCTGATGGAATACTTAAATGCTCAAAGAATGTTTTCTGGAATGGGATATCTAACAGCTGGTATTATAAAATCTAAGCAGTTCTTCAGACTAACAGGTCACCTTTTGCTTGGCACTGTGTATGTGCACAGCAAGACTTTATCCTCACTAAAAATGAGATTATTAATCATTTTCACTGAAACTTGGGAGGTCCAGCTACAGTACAGTGCAGAGAACATAAAGGGTCCCAGGTAACGCTGTAAACAGAGAAGACAAAGAGTGGGAATAGGAGCAGAATGAAAGAGTTACAGTGATTTACCTGAGTCATGCAGCAAGTCAAATGAAATTACATGAAAGACACAGGCTGTTTGCTTCCTACTCTTGTACTCTGACAAAACTGTTCTGCTTTTCTCCAAAACACAATTTCTACAACATTATCTTTCTTCCCAGTTATATATTTCCTATATATATATATACACACTGCGAAACATGAGATTTGTAGATGGGCTAAGGATTGTGAATATAACTGCAATGAGCAGACAGGTAAATAGCTATGAAGAATAGGGAAAAATTTGAGGGACATAAAATAGTTGCCATTCTAATGCCAGCTGATGATGCTGCAACTCTGTTTCAGATTTAGAATCTTCTTTTATACTGCCAAATCACTTAAACAGGCAAACTCCTTGTTTTTCTGATTGAACACAGTGACCACTGAAAGAACCGAGTTTGTTCTCCAACCCTTTCTTAGATGGATAACAGAAACTGCGCATCTCCAAGCAAGCTACTGCAGAATTCCACTTACCTTACTCAGGAAACATTTCCCAATTTTTAACTACCACTACACAGCTATGATATGGAGATCACAATAGAGATTTTCATTTCTGATATGAGGGTAAGACCACAGAACTCTTGTAGTGAGGAACCTTGGCGTATGTTATGGAAGGAGTATTTGCTGGTGTAAGTCCTTCAGATACTCCAACATGATGCAGAGGTCAGGGGAACTAAATTTTTTAAATCATCTCTCTTTTTTTTCACCCAGAAAGCATTTATACCAGTAAATAATTAATTGCATGTGATCCTTTTGGCAATTTTCATTATAAAATTCATGATTAAATTATACTTTACTTCCCAGGAAATAGCAAACCATTAACAGAGGTCAAGCCAAGTTTCAGCCAGTCCTGGAGGAAATCTCTTATATAGCTGCTAACTAAAAATGGTGCTAAACTGAATAAGCAAGACACTGAAATCCTAGCTGCTGAGGTAAAGTAAAATTACCTCCAAGTCAGGCCTTACCCAAATTAGAAGACAAAGAAAAAAAAATCAAGTTGCTGACAATTAGAAACTCTACTCCCTGCACTTTCCTGATGCATAGACATAACGTATGATCCTCAAGGGCTCCTGGAGCAGCCCACTGAAGTGCTGTCAGCTGATTCTTCCTGGATGACTTGGAATAGGTTATGTGCTCAAGGGAAATGCTAATTACTGAATGCAGGCCAACCATTTGGGTTCTTAGCAGCATTTTGAGAAGAATATAAACAGATTCTGATGTACAGATGCCACTTGCTCAACCTTGACACCAGCCTGACCCTGGGGAAGCAAAACCTGCTGATTATCCATGGCTGGCCTAGCTTGCTCAAGAAAAGCTGCTCTAGGGATGGCTTTCAGGATCTTGTGGTTGCTGAGGACAGAGGACTGTCTTCCAGTCCTACCACTAGGACTTTCCCAGGGAATTTAAGACCACAGTGAGATTATCTCTCATCAAGATAATACTGTTGAAGGGAGGTACAACCAGAGAGCCCAGATTTAGCTGTATATCTCACAGAGTTATTCACCGCCAGTAATGGCAACATTAGCTCTGGCATTATACTAATTACCAGCCTTGTTATGCTAAATAATCACTTTGTTTTGGTAGTGCTGTTGTAATTCTAGATTAATTAGCTCAGTCTTAATCAGACCTAAGGGAAAGATAAACTGAGAACACACAGAGAAAAGAAGCACAATTTAATCAGGGAGTTTCTTTTCAGGATTTTTTGCACAATATATAGTGACTCTTCCTTACGTCACCGGTGCTTTCAGATTTGAAAATAGATTTATTTCCATTTCTTCTGGCTTCCTGTGCATAGGTTTCTGAAATGGAGGGTAAGAACATCAAGAAATCTTTTAAAATGAGAAATTATTGTAAATCATTGGGTTTAATTCAGGTCCAAAAAGAAGGCACAGTTTTAAATATGAACACCAAAGTGTCCTGCTGGGAAGTTTTACAACTCCACAAATTGGGTCCTGTGTCAGTCTCTGCTCTGCACATCGAAGTTTGGTAGATGTCCTTTTTTCTCAGATTGCCCTGAGCCTTCTACCTCATGAAACCTCTAAGTGGTTCATCTGTCAGAAGGATTTAATCCCTGATCAGTCTTTGCTATCAGATCACACCAGCTGCCAAACATTGGGCTTTGATTCACTACATTTTGTCTTGATACGTGTCTGCAGCACCAGATGCATTGCACAGGGAAGGAAACAATGCTCCATCTGGGACACCCTGCATTTCAGTTTGGCTGTTATGTTTCATGAGCTAACCATGAAACTAACTCTCCTTCCCTTCTGCTTCTTCCCACTGAGTTTTTCAGAGTTGATGTAATTAGCAGCTAGACTTGATATTAAACTTAGATTTCACATGATTTTAAATTTCCTTAGAGCATAAACCAAGGCAGCATATTAATACTATTTTTTTTCCAGCCAGAGAAAGCATTACACTTCTATTCTAAAAACTCTCATCTGTTGTTTTTTGGACTTTCCTTCTGTTTTCTATGTTGTTCATTCCTTAAATTATCTACATTATTCATTACTTGCCAGAAAGTGTCATCATCTCTCCCCTATGCTTATACCACTCTGACTTCTTCAGAACTTAGCTATGGATTTGTACACTTCAATGAAGCTTGTAGGAAAACACATAAGCCAAGACAATGTGCTTTGCTTAGGCTGAAACATGCATCAGTGCTTTGTTTTCAGGTCTGTATTCCTTCCAACTCACTTGCCCCAATTCTTTTTCTCTCTTGACCCTCCATCTTCCTCTTGAACACAGATACAGTGCACTGTTTGAATGCACTAACAGATCTGAAGCAAACATGCAGCTCCAACCAATGGAAGCTGTATGGTTATTTGCCACATTCGATTAGTTCTGACTTCCTTAGAGGGAGATTAATGAATAAGAATTATTGGACCTTTGTCTGCTGAGATAAACAATTTAGATTTAATGTAAACAATGTTTCTGGCTTATATGAAAAAAATAATAAATTTAAAAGAAAAACACACCTCAAAATTACAGCTGAATATGCAGAGAAGCTCCAATTAACCTGAGATGCGTGACTTGTCCTTACATCAGAATTCTGAAGTTGCTGCTCTTTCAAGACAGGATCCATTCTAATGTGGGTAGTATGATGCTATTGCAGGATCTAAGCAGAAAATAGCACAAAGCACAAGAAACAATAATTTAATCTATGCTTAGAATTCAAATACAATTGAGATGAGATGCAGTTGACATGATCAACAGTTCAAATGTCAAAGGACAATTAGTGAGTTTACATTTCATACTTTCAGATTAATGGGCAAGCCAACCATGCAGGCTGTAAGTGCCATCTCCCTGCGTTACAGCGTGGCATGAGCTCAAGTTTGTGAAGGCTTCTCGCTGTTTCCTCTCTAAGCACATTTAGTATCTAACACAGTGTCCTGTGCTGTGATGTGAACAGCGATGTCCAGGCAGGTACCCGTGACCTCACTTAGCTCTGAAGTGAATCAGGCAGAGGTAACAGCTTTTCTGTCATCCTGACACGAGCAAAAAATGCTTCTGTCCCCAGATGTTAACAGCCATAATTTATTCCTCAGAATTTGGGAGAATTGTGTCAGTGAATGTGTATCTTTCTCTCAGGAGCCACAGTGCAGCCACCAGAAGTGACAAGCTGAAGATATCCAACTCCCCATTTCAGGTGCTACTTTCTGAAAAAGGAGAAAGGATGGTGATGTTTAAACTCCAGGGCGCTTGAAAAATTTGCTTCCAAGTCACAGCTCATAGCAAGTGCCAAAAAGTAGTAGCTGTGTTTGGGATCCCAATGCTTAGGCACCATACACTGTGGTGCGACTCCTTCCACCTAATGAACAGGAATTCTCAAGAGCATTCAGAAGCACTCATACAGCAGTTTGGCTCAAAACTATATTTGTGTTAAGGTTGAAGCTGAATCCAGTCTTACAAGCTGGTGCTGAAACAGTACATTTTTTTTCCTTTAACAAATCACAAACTCAGGTTTTAAACATTTTCCAAACCTTCCTCTCTCATTACCTGTGGATGGATCATTCTCTTTTAGCTTCCTCCCCATGCCTTTATTTCTTTCTTTTTTTTCATCTTTTGAAGCTACATACTTAGAATCACTAAAAGGAGAACAAAATTAGTTCTGCAAGAATAAACAGTAAGGTGAGAAAAAAGTGGGCTGCATGGAGCAGCTATGGACTCATGAAAACCTGGGAAATGAGTCACTGATCATGAAACTGAGTGAGCATAAAGGTAAGACATAAAATGAGGAAGAAAAAAGGTGGTTGAGGATGTTAGTACGTTAACTGAAATCTGTTGAAAAGCACTACTTGAAAATAAACCAGCTAACAATGCCTCCAAGCTGAAATTATATGGCAGTGTGACTTTTATTAAGAATTTTCCCCCACACAAGTGGTTTATCAGTGCTCACATACCAGCAAGAACATTGCCACCAGCAAAATTCCCAAAGGATCATGAAGTTGTTTGTTTGTTTTTAATAGTGAGGGACTTCAGGAACACACATGGAAATACAATACTCCCCACTTTCCTCTGCAAGAACACAGGTTCTGCTGAGAACAGATGTACTGCAGAATCACCCAGTTAGGAACAATACATATCTGATGCTGTGAATGCAAGCAGGAAACATCTGAGGGCAAAAAGTTTCTGCAAATAATTCCGAAAATGGTCAAATGCAGTGGCCACTGACTTTGGGGTTTTTGTTTTCAAGCTCCACACCTTGAGCTGAAGCTGCAGCCAGTCAAGCAACGTCAAGTTGGCTGAGTCTAGAAACAGCCAGGCCCATGCCAGCAGCCTGGCTGCCTGGAAGCAGCTAGAGCTTTACTCAGGGAAAAAGCCACTTTCTGTTCCACTGGCATCACTAGATATGTGCTCAGTCCTCGCAGCAAAGTTTTATAATGTTGGAACTTGGCCACTCTGTTGTTTGTTCGTTTGTTCCAACTTCTGGAAGCCTACACTGCTGCACACTGCCTCCTACCACCAACACATTTAAATACCATTCCTCTTTCAGATATTTGTGGGTTTGATGACTGTTCCCTCTGTGATTCTCTTTTTAAGTGGACAAGAAAGAGGCTGCAGCTCAGCCAATATGGGAATAAGGGTGTTTAAGACAACCTTTACTTTTCCTTTATGCTGGTGAACGGGAAGGACAGGGGGGAAGCTTTCAGTGGCCTGAGCCATACCAACTCTCAGGGATCAGCGCTCCTGATCCACAACACCACTGTGCCAAGACTGAGTGCTTATAATTTGCTTTGATCTTTCCAGCTCATTGGTATTCAAGAGCATCGAGGATCACAGAAATAAGATGTTTCTGTTTCAGTTGATCCATGTGAGCTCAAGATAAATCGCTGAGACACAGCTTCCCTCCCTGCAGCTCTCCAGAGAGGTGGCAGGAGAACAGAAGCCAAGAGCAGGGCAGTTATACCCACAGGCTCTGGCACACCAAGTGCATGGATTATGCAGAAATACAAACCTCCCCAAGCAGTGGTCTGAAATCCACAGGAAGGTAGGAATCCTGGGACAGTTTTACCTGAAGTTTTACCAAACCTACAGTTTGCTTTAAGGTTAATGTATTCTTTAGTTTCCTTTACGTTTGTGACTTGAAAAAGAAACCCTTTTGTTTTAAAAGTATAAGGAAATTCCAGAAAATGACACCATTAGCAGGACACACAAAGTACATTTCAGAACAAGATGCATTTTTCCCCACCCCCATCTCTGTACTGGGAGTTTTCTTCCCAAAATGAAGGCCATTACGAATACAGATGGTGAAAGCCAAGTGGGGATGGAGTGGGTGATTTGTCTCACATCAACCAGTAAGAACAAGGAGAAATCGAATCTCCATCCACTGAGACAAAGGTAAGAAATTGGCTACACAGAAGCGTTAATGGTTCAGATAAAAGGAACAAGCTCAAGCAGAGTTTTGTTTCCTGCCCACTTCAAGATGACTTCATACCCCTTTCTAGTAGCAGGCACTGTGTCAGTGTCCCCGTGGACATACACAGTGCCTGTCTTCACAACATCCATGCTTGCAACTCACAGCGGTTACAATAGGGCACGCTCATTAAACCTGGATGACACATTCACACTCTGAAATCCAAGCATATTTTTCCAGCACTTTGCTAAATACATCCTGCTTTGCAATCTGATTTCTTTCTGTGACAGTCATGAATTCCTTGTATCCATTAGGTGTATCACAGCTAAGGATCTTGCTTACCTCTGCATTTTGACTTACCAGTACTTACTGACACATATGATGATAGGCTCTACATCTATTTTGCAATATACAGCTTAAAACCAAATTCAAAAAAGCCCTCCACTAAACCCAATTAAACTTTGCCTGTTTAAAAGGCATACATTTCATTTTCTAATCACTTAAGAGATCAGACTGTTTTCTTATGTTTACTGGCACAGGTGATAAAAGTCACCAGCTTTCTCAGACATATTTAATAAGCATTTTATATTTTTATTAAAACCTGATTTTTTTATCTTGCTAACAAAAACTTGATCGTTTGTTGTCCAGAAACAGAAACAAACAAAAATCATAGTCCAGGTTGCAAATCTCACATGCTTTACTGGAGAATAATTTAAAAGGTAAAAATACTGTGGGTAGCACCAAAACCAGCTAACTATAATTATAAGAGTATACGATTGGCCATTTGCTTATGGACCTGGCCATAAGCAAAGTCCATTTCTGCTGCGGAAAGCAGTGCAAGGAAATACGGGAACTAAACTGAAGCCCTATAATTGCCTCAAATTCATCGAGACATAATGAGACTTTTTGCTGTATGCTGACTCCCTCATGCTTACCTAGAGCTGCTCCAAATAAGACACCTGGGATTGGTTTTCAGGCACTTCCTGCACTTGTGTTATACAGATTTATGTGCTCGCAAAGCACACTGAGCTAATTTGAACTTAAATGTGTTACTTCTTTCTTCAGAAATAAATCTCACAACAACTCCAATTTCCATGCATTTTAGATGTTATTCAAATATTTTACTATTTGCTTAAAAAGACACCTGTCCCAAATAAATGACATTACTCTGTGATGAATAATGAATAGAAGCGCATTCATTGGAACGAAGCATCTAGGTCTGTAAGCTGATTGTTGCTGACATGAATTATCTTCTAACTTCTAATTCATAAATCAAAGCCTAATAGGTTTCCAAATACAGCGTGTTTAACAGATTATAGCACACATTAATAATATTTAAATACAAGGGCAAGTTCTGCTGCAACAGCTTTGCCATCTGTCAATTTCTGCTGAAGGCTAAAATAATTATTAATGACAAACCAGCCTCAAAACCTTCCCGAGAACACAGCCTGAGAAGGTCATTATCAAGATGTGGGTATAGAGTCATCAAGACTACAGACAGTGTTCCCTAAATACTGCATTTTACTTCCCCCCACTGATACTTGAGAGCAGCCTCGGTTTCTCAGCCCTGATAACGACCCACTGTTAGCATACATTTGCATTCAGCACTAGCAGTGCTTCACTGATGCTGCCACTAACAGGCTTTTGGAGTCAGACCCTGACAGCTAACTCAGCCACCAGCCTGCCCCATACCCTATTTTTGCAGCAAAGTACACAACGGTGTGTTAATATTTCATAGATATGCATACTACCATAGATATACGTATACACATATGCGTGAAGAAAAAGAACATCCAACTCTACCAGAAAAAGACAGGCTTTCATACACCAATCCTCACTGCATGCTGAGGGTCTCAATCATGAAGCTGATCAGTGGTCTGATCAAAGGACCAGCATCTTCTCCAGAGGTTGCATTTCCAGCTCACCCTGGATATTAAATGCTGAAATTTTTCCATAAGAAAGCATTTTTTAAAACATCTCAGAAACTCTCCAATCGCTCTCATTACCCCAAGTTCATATTTTGCTTTCTTAAGCAGGGGAGTAACCATTCTTTTTACCCCGAGGAATTGAGCACAGCAATTTACATTTTTCATCCGTAACTTTCTAAAGCTGATGTTAGCGAGGATGCCTGCAAAAGTGCTACTTCTACTTGAAAGCCGTGCAAAATACAGATTGTCATATGCTTTGACATTAATCTCATTCAAATGCAAAAGGGAAAAAAAAGAGAAAGGAAAAGAAACAAAACCCATTTCAACTCCCCAGAAATTCTCTTCATGCAGTAAATCTGCAGAGCTTGGTGATACTTTCTTCCTCACAAGGCTGAGCCCTAAATTCCCGATGAAGTAGAGAAAGAGCTTGAGCCATTCCTCATCCCTTTTGGAAAAAGTTTCCCTCACCTCAGCTGATTTAGCAAGGTGAGTCACCAGCCAAGGCTGAATTTCCTTGGTGATTTCTCTTGCCTGCAGAAGCTGTGCCCGTCCACATGCAGCTTATGTAAGGCTGACTACTGCCCAATTAGCGTTGTTACCTAACCCTCTTCTTAAGCACAGATAAATGATTAAGCACTTCCATAATGAACTATCCATGCTGTCCTCTGACGTTTTCAGCACCATTTCCACACCTAATGCACACCACGCCCCAGCACTCAAGGGGAGAAACTGTTTATTCTGAGCATGGACAGGCTGGGCAGCAATACCTGCTGCTAAAACTTACTCATCTGCCATCTGATAATAAGGCAATCTGCTTGCCCGCTTTTTGTGCTATTTTTTACTTCAAGTTCTCAGATACGATTTAGCCAAGTTTTAGAGGATTTGATAAAATGAGTGCTTACTGCCATTTCAGGCCACCCCTCCACAGATCTTTAAAAGCTTGAGTTGTATTTCTGTCACATCAGAAATGGACTCTGTTCTCAATTTACAGTTGCAGAGAGCAATAATCCCGATGTTAACAGAATCCTTATTGACATACATGTTTTCACTTTGCCAGGCACAAAAGCTCTGCAGACCAGACATGTTCCCCTGGTTATTGATTTCTATCTGCAGCATTTGCCTGGATTTCCTACAGGAGTCAAGCTTTCCAACAGGCAGATAATCAGATGTTGCAAAGACTGCAATGTAGAGCAGCTCCAAACCTACTCAAAATACAAGTGTGCAAGAAAACAGACAAAATTGTGCCTCCGTATAAGAAACAAAAAATGGATAGTTCCACTCACCTCTTCTTTTTTGATAAGCATTCCCATATATTTAAATTTGATTGATTCTGTGAAAAAGAAGTGTGCGTGTAACGGGATGTGGCAAACAGATCAGCCTAATTCTGCTCTCTTGTTTTAGAACAGGAACAATGCTGGTGAGTTCAGTTGATTTGTTTTTAAGGAAGAAAGAAGTAGGCCAAGTGCAGGTATGTTTTATTAAAGCCCCTGAGGCACACAGCAGTACTAACAGAAATATAAAATGATATGCAAGATTCATTTGTGTAAGAAATTCAGATAAAATATATGGTTGACATGCAATCAAGGTTAACAGTCCATAGACAGTGAACAGACATAATTTTCAGGCTGAAAAAGATAGGAAGGATACTTTAAGACCTTTTTGTTGGGAACAAAGCTATATAGCACCATAAATATCAAAGAGACTATGTACTATTACTGTGTTCCTCATATTAATCAAGCCTACTATTAACACCAAATTACAAGGCTACAACTAACATAACAGACATAGGCAATCACACAAGACCCTTACGTTTCAGAAACTGTATCGTTAGAGTAAAAACCAATGCTCTTGAGAGGCAAGGAAATAAAAAATAAATTAATTAATAAAATGACCAAAGTTGCCTTGAGGACTACAAAGATTCAAGATATAATAGGACCGTTCAAGCAGCACTCACAGGGCTCTGTCCATGGACAAACTTTGGTAAATGCACCTATAGGAAGAGGTGTAAGAGCACAAAGTCTAAACATGCTTACCAGTACTCATAAAGTCTCTCTGCTGTTAAAAAGTCTCTATTTCTTCTCTCAAAGTGATGATCATTGTATCAGTCCAAGAGAGAAGGCTGAAAAGAAGAAACAAAATAATGAGCATACTGGCCGTAGAGAAGGAAGAAAAACAGGCAAATTGGTACAGTGTTATATTGAATACTGCAGCCACAAGTTCATTGAGTTTCTGCCTCCAAAACGCGTGTGTGATGACTCCATTTTCATGTTATTCTTGGCTCATTATAATGAATACTTTCACAATAAGAAGGCTGGATCATCATATTGCATGGATTTGAAAATGAAAACATCCCTAAATTTCTACATAACACATGCCTGTATTTTATAGTAAATGAATATGACATATAATTAATTCTAGGCTTTGTTAACACAAAGAACTTCAATAAATCACAGATACTAAAAGTTACTTTAGAGTAAAAAGTTCCTTGGTCTGCAAAGTCAAGCTCTCAAGTTAAATAATATCTACTTTTCTTTGAAACAATTAAAGTCTGTCTTTATCACATTCTTTCTTTACCACATATGACAGGATGTTAGGAGGGAAATGGTACATACCATAAATATAGATTAAGTATAATTGTGGCAGGAGAACATAAATGTGTAAGACAGTAATATGAGCATTGATAAGTAAGAAAAAACTCTTCAAATACAGTAGAAATTGCACATAAGTCACAGACTAATGCAATAGTAAAATGCATTCACAGAGGATGAAAAAGATGTATGTTTTCACAAAATTAATAAATAAATAAATGAAAAAGCATATACACTGGCCATGAATGTAAGCTGAGCAATTTGTTCTGAATACAACAAAGTTTTTAATCACTAGAACAGGATATAGTTCCACAAGTCTCTTCAATGTAGTCAGCACAAGAAAAAGTCATGCATTTTTAGCTGGTTCCTGATGCATTTCTGAAGTGACAGAAATAGTCCCTGCAATATTATTGTGTCCATAATGGAGATCTCTTCCCACCAAATCCTGTGATCCTAGATTTCTCCACCCTGCTCTTGTTTATGCTCTTCCATGTTAGCTGACTTTTCTCATGTATTCTGGAAAAACATGCAAGTTGGTCAGCAAAATGATATCAAGAATATAAAGAAGTAGTTCAAACTCTGCAAGGCCTCACTGCCTAAATATCTTTTGATCTTAAGCACTAATTGTTAAATCCATTAAATGTACAAATCCATTAACAGCTTTTCAGCAGCAAGTTAATGAGAAATGAGAAAAACAAATGTAATTAACACAGAAAACATTCACTGCAGCAAACTCTTCATAATAAAAATGCAAATAAAGTCTCACATGCTGGCACTCAGAAGTCTGACCTAAGAATGCTGCTCTCTCAACTAAACTTAAAGCTCTCGGTGCTTTTCTAATGATGTTAGGCCCTGTATGCCACCACACAGAAACAGAGGATCAAAACCAGCTCTTCCAAGACTTCCCAAATGATGCCTGCTCAGCTCTGCTTTCCTGCTCCAGCACCCACTGATGTTTCCTACAGCCCTTTTCCCCCATATGTTCTCCCAGGCTGATGTCCAGGTGAGAGCTACTTTATGTACCTGCTCTTCATGGTGTGGCCATGCTCAGAAGACACAATCACTTTATAATCCATGCAGCACTTATTCTTTGCATTCTGCTTTCCCCTGATAGTATAATTAATAGACAATACTCAGTGCCAAAGATGTCCTACGAGTATGATATAAGATAAACTACACAGCTTGCTGTCATTGTGTCTTCCAAGTGCAGCATCAGATGTGCTAACAGGCTCTTGGGGTGTGTTCCCCACCCAATGTGAAAACAGTACAAAAAAAAGATGCAAACACGACATACTTGTTGACTTTCAGCACACAACTGTATTTCACAATGTACCATATTTCTTTCAGGCTAACAGACACAAGAAATAGTTCAAATACAAAATACTCTCAGGCTCCTCAGTAAATACTTCTTCAACAGAGGAAATACAGTGACTGACCCTTATCATATTCCGTGAATTGAGGACACAAAGGACGTTCACCTCTTCTAACCCAGGTGAAATTTTTGCAGAACACCCATAGAGCATGCATATGGTGTAGTATGGGCTCAGTTGTGCAACTGAGGCAACTTTACTTCCTTTCCCATCAACCCAAAGGTTCCCTCAAAACTCACTTGTTATTCTTTACGGCCACATCCCAGATGCCTCCCAGGACAAATTCAGAGGATTCTAAGAAACACTATAAAGAGCCCTACTTAGATGCTATGAAGCAAAAATTGGAATAAACTTCCAATCTGTGAGACTGCGTCTTCTCTGATTGCCTCTGATGAGCCTCCAGAGTTCTTTCAATGACCAAAAAGCATTTCAGTAATTACGATAATAAAACTGTCATAAATGAACTAAAGTAACAGCCACTCATGTTGGCACACCTCTTCACTGGCAGCGTGCCACCGGTCACAAGGATGAGTGCTTTCCACCAGGGACATAGCAAAGCAGTTGTACATTCAGGGGGTAGAAGCCTATCATTCTCTGTCTCTTTGCAGAAGAGTTAGCCCTACACTCTTGTTTTTCATTGCAAAGTAAACAAGGAGATTGCTCATGGATAGTAAGGCAACAGTTTAACATACTACATGAGAGTTGCACGCAGATTTTATGCCTGATGAAAATAAAACCTATTTTCATCTTCTTCCTGCTCATTTATTCATGAGTGTAACAGACAGCAAAGCAGCAGCATATTGTGGTAAGCAACAAAGCATAATTCCCTCAGACAAGACTGATTAGAAGACAGACCAACAGCAAAGCTCTGCCTCTGCAATGCATGGAGCCATCAAGAGGAAAGTAAATTAAGAGCTTGACTGCTCTGCTTCCTGAGGCATTCTCTGCAGCTGAGAAGAACAAAAGGGAAAAATATTACTTGACACTAGGTAGAATATTATTTAAAAAAAAAAAAAAAACCATCGTATTGTTCTTCTCCTTATCCCTTCTAAGCAGTTCTTACTGCCTTGTGCATTAGTTACAATGGACCACAGTTCATACTTGGATCCTCCATCCTCCCTCTCTTGCACGCTGCAGCAGCACTACAATTCTAATGCCATATAGTCAACAAGAGAAGACAGAAAACAGATAAGGAAAAACTCTGCTTTAGGCAGCAGCTCTGAATCATTATGCCTGAAAGGGAGCTTGGAGCAAGACTTCAGAGAGCTGAGATTTACAGGCTATAGGTTCCAGCGGTCATGAGTAGCATGAGTCACATCCTTCTTGTCCATGAAATGTTACCAAGTCTCAGTAGAATATTCTACTCCTTCCAGTTTTTGTTCTGGTTTTAAGACAGAGTACTCCTGAAATTAAAATATTTTCTATGTGAAAACTTTCTTTATATGCCTCTTTACTGTTGTCAGAATAACTTCTTGCAAACTCATGGGATCAGTGCTCACAACCTTGTATTACCAACTGATACATTTCACTATTTTCTTCATTTAGCTCTAGAGAGTGAGAAGAATTTCCTGTTGCCACAGCTGCTTTATAGTTGCTGTCTAAGTAACCTAACTGAAGAAACTACAGGGGCAAGTGTTGACTGATAGAAATAGAAACAGGAGCAGTTTAGTAAGACATGTTGAGTTGAGGAGATGGAAGGATCATGTAGGCTGTTCCAGCACACCCACTGGAGACCTGCTACATCATGAGACAGAGTCTGAAGGAGGTCACACTGATAGGTCCTGGATCTTTGCACAGTTAGACATGTAAATGGGACCTCAAAATTGAGCACAAAGACAGATTAACAGAGGAGAACTGATTTCAGCAAATGTGACCAGCCACGTATTTCTCAACGTGGAATGCAATTGATTAAGAAATTCCTTTGAACAGGACATGATTTCCAGCTACAAATATTTCTGGATAAATGTGCTTTGAAATATCTGAGGGCTCCACTTGTACTGTAATGGGAAGGATAGCTGAGAACAGCGGCCAAGCCATATAGATGCTCACTGCTCTTAGTTTAAGATATGATGGTACCTCCAAAGAGAAAATAATTTGTTTCTTTTATATGCTCAGAACAACATGCATAGCATTGTATATACAACCAGGAAGAGCTGTAGAACAACTTAGGTTACTTGGTGTTTTTATCTGCTTTCAATCTACTGTTATAAGCTGTCTGTGAGTAATTTTACGTGCAAATAACACCTAAGTGTGAGTTACTTCATATTCCCAACACCTTTTCAGTCTTTTCTTGCCTCTCGTTCTATTTCTCTTATTTTTACTTCTCTGGAGATTGGAGAGGAAGATAGTATCAGCCTCAAAAGAGTCTGCAAGTTGCTCCAGGGCCCTGGTGTGCTGGTCACTTTAAAGTAGAAATTTGGGATAGGATGTAACTCCCTTTCCACAGATGGCTTTCTACCGTTGCAACCACTAAGAAGAGATACAGTGATTTCTTTCAGGCAATGAATCTATTGCTATTCTGTTCTCTGACGGCCTGTTTCCGAGTAATCATGTTCCTATCTTTTACTCTGCTTACTCTGCAGTAAAACATCTATCTGCACATTCCGTGGGTGAGGTCCGGAACAAACATTTTTAGAGATGGAAGAATATCAACAGAATGATAAACTTGCAGCCACCTACACAAAATATTATGCGTATCTAGTAATGAAACTAGGAAACACATGGGCAGAAAATATCTCAGGGCTAGGGAAAATACTTTCAGAGCACTAGCAGTATCAGATAGTCAGCCTGGATAAGATATTGAGAATACATAATTAATTCAAAGAATAACACACTCAGTAGCCCAGAGCTAAAGTTTTATGAAAATTCATAGGATGAGTTTTACCTGGCTTCTTTGTGCAATAGAATAGGTACATCACACAGGGAAGGAATTTTCAGTAACAGAACCTTCACAGCTGCTGTACAGGATCTTAGAGGCTATTTTTAAACATATAGCAAGGTTGGTTTATTTCAACACAGCGTGGTATTTTGAGTTCAGATTGATTTGTAAAACATCAGCTGCACACTATATATTCAGTGCACCACACTACTGTGAAGGCCCTCTGAGATAAGTGGAAGATTACTGAGATAAGTGGAAGATTAGCCACAGGCTTTAACTAAGAAAAAAAAGCACTATCGAAAACATCTATAAAACCAAACAAACAGCAGAAGACTTAAAAGTACAACTCATATTCACATAGAATGTATGGCTTTGAGGAAAACTCCAAAGCATGAGGAAGAAAACAGATAAATGAGCAAGTGCAGATGCAATACCAGGGCTTTCTGCTTTGCATAAATACATTTAATACCTCAGTACAAACAGCACTGGACAAACCAGCAGAGCTTCCTACATGCAGCTTCCTCCAGAATCTGAAGATATGTGAAGTCACGTAATCAATGTGAACTGATCAAAATTAGTACAACTAGAATAAAGCCCTCAGAAACAAATATCAACAACAAAATTTTGAAAAGAGACCTTGAAGCTTCAAATAGTTGTTAAAAAGTCATAAGAAGAGAGCACAACTTTTTCACAAGGAAAGTGGTAACAAAAAAAAGTTGTGGCTTGGCTAATATTTTTGTTCCCAAAATTCACTTCTAAGTTTAATGTGGAATAGCCATCTTAAGAGCAGAGTAACTATTTAGATCAGATATATATTTTATATATATATATTCTATTATCAGCATTTAATGACTTGCAATATTTTTGTTACCAATTTTATTAAATACGTCTTACAGCAATACCTAGTGAAAGCATAAAAATCAGCTAGTCACAAGAGTAAGGACACTTGAAACACTCATCTGTCTCCCTTCACAGACCAGAGCTACCTTTCATCATTTTAATTCCTCGGAATATCAAAAAGCTTGTACAAGAATATGTCCTTCAAAAGGAGCTTTTGAACTCACTCCTGATGCAGAAATCTGCTCCAGAGGGAACCCTGACTGATATCAGCCACCACCTGGGTGCTTAAAACTGCCAGGCTCAGGACCAACCAATGCATTCCTACTCTTAAAAGAAGGAAGCAACGGTAGAATGATGGTATAACAAATAGAATAAGTTTTCTTCTAGATATTCTAGACTGACAATGAATTTAATTACTTAGGTCATTTTACCTCCAAACCCCATAACGTCCCTCAGTCCCAAATCACATGAAGCACCATGGGGAAGACTTTAAAGCTTTAACTACATAACATCACAAGTATTCTCCCCACATAAGCAGTCGCTCCAATCATCCAAAAGTCAGCATCACTTATCCATATCATATCACATTTTGTCCTGTATAGGACATCTCTTCTCATTGACTGTGATGGGGAACTGGAGGCTCAGGGGTCAGAAACTGTAGGAGAAATGGCTACATTTAAACCATTAGGAATATTGCATTTATTTCACTGGGTTCAGCAGCCTGATCTGCACAAAGAAGACCAAAAATATCTGTTCCTTCTGTCAGAGCAGTTGATATGAACAGTCTCCAAGGAATGTGTCCTTGTGCTTGTTCTGACTCTTATCTAACACCATACAGATATTTGAGGAGCTGCAAGCTCTGGTGTTTGCCTGCTTATATTGGAGCTACAGAGCACTGTAATATCAATTAACAGATAACTTCTAGGACAAAAACTTCTAGATAACTTCTAGAACTTCTAGAAAACAAATAAATAAGTGATTGTTAAGGAAAAAGCATCCCTCTTGCAAACAGATAGTTTTGAAAAGATTTTCTCCTGTCTGAAGAAATGAAAAATAACACATGCAACAGTCACACCAGGAAGGCTCCTGACCCTTACTTAAATGACTACAGGGAATTGAAGCACAAGGCAAATGAAACAAACTCCTTTCATTTTTTAACACCATCTGTTAATAATTCAGATTTATATTTTGCACAGTAAATATAGAAATGCCTGCTCTCCAGGAGATAACTGTTCATCTAAAACATTAATCCAAGACAACATTTTTATAAAGCTGTTTGTTTTTCTTCTGCTGAACCAGGAATTTCACACTAGGAGACATATTTTATCTCAAGTGCTTAGTTGAGTTACAAGCAATCTGTGCAAGTTGACTTTGTTTGGAAAATATTTTGTTAGAGCAAATGGTATTTATTTAATCCCTGTTTACTTAAGATTTATGAATACATGCATTTATTCTGCTGAACACAGGAGACCCAAGAAACATAAGCTGGTTTTCCTGTTTGCAATTCCAGCCAACAGTTCCAGCAGTTTCTTCCATTGGCTTTCTACCGAGGTCACAATAACAACTGAGTTTAGCATTTCCTTCTTGTCTTCCATTTGAATTTTTGCTTTTCTGTTCTTTCTCCTATTTACCAGTGAAATCTAGGAGATTGCAGAGCACAGATTCCAACCCCAACATGCATATAACAAATCCTTGGCTATTTTACCCATCATCATTAAGCCATGACTTGTTAGTTTGTAAACTTCAGGGTGACTGACATATCTAGCATGATAATCATTTTTAACAAGCATTGTAGTTGCCCAGAAATATTGCACATGGTAGAGACCACCTAAGCACCAGTCTCGGTCTAATGCATTTTAAAAAAGATTTATGATCCTTGGAGAAACTGGACAGCTCTGCATAAGATATGCATCTTATGTCTCAATAACATCAGATAGCCTACTAACTTATTGTTCTAATAATAATAACAGGTTAACAGTAATAAGTTGCTGAAACATTCAGCGAGCTGCAATGTGAAATTCACAATGTTGGTTATTCTGGGAGCTGGAAGTAGGTAACGCTTGAGTACCTTTACAAACAAAACCATACTATGATTAATGCTACAGTATCAAAGCATCAGCACTGTGTCCTGTTATAGAACTCTAATTTCACAGGAGTTTTAACCCTCAGTTAAAGGAAAAAGACAAAAGAATTGAAAGGTAGAATATCAAAACAAAACATGAACTTTCAGCCACATTTGAAATCAGTTTATGGTTTGATGAAAAACCTCTTGGCACACAAAGCACTGTAAGATCTTCGGAATCTTTGAAACTTTTTTGTATTTTTTCCCCCTGTTCATCAGAAATGGCTTTGTACATATCTTCAGGAAATCTAAAACATTGAGAAATCAGTAATAAAAATTATTGCACCATAGAGGTTTGTTCATGCAACTGCAGTTATCCACCAGTAGTGTTTTCAGTGCATTCCAGTTTGATTAGAAGAGTTTCATACTGAAGAGAATCCAATGTCATTTTAATTTTAGAAAGCTGAGCGCTGCTGATAAAAGAAAATTTCACAAATGCATAGAAAACTGACAGTCACACCTGCCAAAATTACTACCTAAGAACAGTATGTTAATGTATGAATAACGAAGAATAAGTTTTTAAACACAGAGGAAAGAAATTAAAGCATTGCTGAACTTACAGTAGACAACATGAAACAAAAAGTTTATGTTCATATAATTCCTTCTTAATCTTTAAAATACGGAAGCGCTCTGAAATTTTTGAGTAGATGGGAACATCGTGCCCTAAGTTCAACAGGAATTAGAGACCTTGGTTTATTGTTATGCCTGCCAACACAATGGATGGGAGACTCAATCCCTACCTTCTGCAGTCTAACCAAATGGCATGCAGCAAAGCAAACAGTGCAGCAACACACGTGGAAACAATAGAGAAACAATGGAAAAGGTGGAAATCTGATCGTGAGGCAGGGGCTCAATTTCAGCACACATGGAAGCAAGTGCTGTTTTTTGCACAACCTTCCTATTAAGGTCTTTCACGATTAACAAAAGGGCTTCTGCATTTGATGTCTCTCTGCAGACAAAAGAGACTCAATTCTCTTTGAATAAAGAGAAGAATAGCTCTTTTAAATATAGTCCTGAAACAGGAGCAGGTGCTAAGGAGGAGAACACTGTGACATTCAATAGCATGACATTGAACTGAGGCAGCACGATGAGATACAGCCCACATACACTGGTCATAGCTGCTTTCAGAAATACTTGTAGAAAAAGATTTCTAAGATGTATTTTCATCTCCTATACTCAATAGATAGCAGTGGTCGTAATAACCAAAGGACTGATACAGTGCTGGCAATGATGCAAATAGAAGACAATGAAATATTGTTATCTCATAGTGAGAAGATAAGATTACTTTTGAAAATGTCATGATTTGACAAAAATGATACATTGATTTTTTTATTGACATGAAACCATGGCTCCACATTTTATAAATCAAATTGAAACTGCTACCATAGTGATCATTTATGGCAACCATAGAAGCTACAAACAATTTTTTTTTCCCCAGAACAATGAAAATCATTTAAAAACAAAATACATCAAAGGTTTACACATGCTTTGCAATAGATTTTGTGTCGGTGTTTCACCTGCCAGCAGCACATGTGGAAGAAAGAGCTGCAGTACTACAGAAGTCTTCTGTACAATCATACAGCAGCCTGCATATGTTACACCCTTGGCACCTCAGTTTGCTATGTAGATCAAGTGGAGTTGTTGTCCCTTTTTTGCTCTGTAACTGCTTGTTTATAAGCAGTTATCAGGCATCTTCATTGCTATCAGGTTATCAAGGCCTGAATAATGCATCTGAACTAGGCCCCCAGTGCTTGAAAACAGAGTTGGGAGATGCTTTTTAAAAACTATGTATGTGGAACCCAAGAAAAACGTTTGAGGCAAAAGATAAAAGTATTCTATTGTGACTCCAGTACTTCTTGTGAGGCAGAAAAATCATTCTATGATGTCTCCAGTGCAGAGTTACTGAGGATAAACAAGACTGTTCACCCACTAAAGCTGAAATGAACGTTTTAGAACTATCACTTATGGTAAACTAATTTATTTTGCTAAACTAATATATTGTTTCTTAATGTATTAATCTCTATTGCTAAGCAAACTAACCTGTATCAGATCTATATTCATTGATAACTCACACTAATGGAAAAATGAGGTGACTTTTAGATATATTAAGGAGAGCTGACACAAACATTAGAAACATTTTCATACAACATAGAAACTAGATGCCCCTTTTTCCCTTTGCAGCACGCGTGAATAAAATAGACTTGAATCTCAGTCTAATGAAGTCAACAGAATAACTTTATTCACTTAGACTAGGGATGGAACCTTTAATTAATCAGAAGATTTGATACAACCTTAATGATGTTAGTACAGTCCATAATAAAAGGCTTCTGCAGGCCTAACACTATCAGAAAAAAAAAAGCTTTCCAACATGAGGAAAGGAAAGGGTCTTGATATCTCATTTTCTTTGAGAGTGATACAATATAATTTGTAAGAGAGGCAAGTGTTTTATGTCAGGGGCAAGCAATCATGAGCAGCACTTGCTATAGTGTCTTTGATTTCATTCCTCTTGACCAAGATTCATATTTCCAAGGCAGATACTTAAGGGACTGCTCATGTTTACAAGCTATTAAATATCTTGTTTATAGCAAGCATCCATCCTCCTTAAAAATACTTCCCAATCATTAACTTAAGACAAATCTTTTCAGCTTCCTGTTGGCACTGTAAGAGTAAGTCCATTACACTGCTCTAAGAGTAGGCCTTCCCATTAGGATATATTTACTATTGCTACTACATGCAATCAAGTTGTCATTTATGTAAACCTTCCCTTCCAAAACCAGTATTCTGATTCAACATCTCTCAAGCTGTTACTGCTGTCACTGTGAAAATAAGAAAATAAAAGCATTCTCTTTATTTGGATATGGATATAGAGAATGATGTCATAAGTGTAGGAGTTTGGGGGAGAACAATAGCATAACAGCTTCCAAAAACATGTCTGGATATGTCGAAAGGACAATCCACATTTATGCTCTATGGGAAAAGGAAGAAATCGAGGCTGTCTCTAAAAGAGCAGTGTGCTCTGAATTCGTTCATGTTCTACCTAAAATACTGAAAACAGAGGCGAGATCTCCCGCTTCTGTGATCACTCAAACAACTTATTGATTTGAAAATAAGAATTTCTTTATACTCAATCTATAAAAAAATATGCAAGCGGTGCAGATGCAGAAATTCCATCAGCAGAAGTTCAAAGGCAACTGAAATAAAGGAGTCCATACTTTCATACCAAACAACACTTTCAACATTGCTTTAAAATACATAATTTACAGCCAATCAATACTATTTATATCCAGTTAAGAATGATATTCAAACAAACATCTACAAGCTGTTAAAGCTGTTAAGCATCTTTAGCAAAACCCTCAGTGAGCTCAGCTCCCTCCAGCTACAGATGGAGCCAAGTGGGCTGAAGTACATTGCAAGAATCATTCCTGAGTACATTTAAATTTAGTTTGGTTTTGATAGGTGTTGTGGTTTGGGTCCACAAGATTGCACTTCATATTTAGAAGGCAGATTTCTATAGCAGCTGACAGTTACACTTCAGTCACTGTCTAAGGTCTGAGTTACCTAGTCACATCATTAAAGTACTTGAGTAAGGAGATCCACAGCATAAAATTCATCACAAAAGCCATAAAAGCAAAAGACCATAGCATAAAGTTTATCTTCTCCCTATAGATCTGAATTGAAAGCAAAGCAGAGAAGATGTGAACACTTCCAACCTTTATAAAGCTGTCTCGTGACGGTAGGGAGGTTCCTAGGTGGTCTATGGAAACCACAGCTTATTTCTCATTACAAGTTGTTGCTTGAGACTTTTGTCATCTGAGTAACTGTAGCTGCACCCCAGACATATCCACATGAATTTGTTTCCAAAATCTCAAGTACATGCAAACAGATGGCCTTAACCATCTTGAAGGGTCATGCTTCAAGGCAGCACTTGGCAAAGAATACCCCAGCAAATTTCCACCAATTCAGTATTGTTATTTCTGTTAAATTACATTTTAACAGAAATAACTGCCTAATTAAGCCTTCAAACTATAGCCAAGGCTAAAACCATAACATTCCAGTTATTAAAGCAAATGCACATTAGTCCAAAGGGTTGAAAACTTGTGTACAGATACCAGAGAGGGGGGGGGAGGTGGAAATCAAGCAGTATATGCTCATTTTGATGATGCAGAGCTGAAGGAAGGTTGAAGTTTGTTACTTGAAGGTAACATTTATTTTCTTCCACACCCCAAAATTTCCAACTTATCTCCTTTTCTTCAATGATGCTACCTATTAGAGATTCAGAAGAACTGGTTTCATTTCCCCAGCTAAACACTGAACAGAAAAGACAGAAGAAAATGAATATTCTAAGCCATCAGGTATTAAAATAACTTCATTTGCGTTTTGAAAGAGGTTAGGAGATAAAAATCGTAAGAGTTTTTCAGAACTCTAATGGACAGCATCACACAATTACTTAAAAATTCAGTTTATGAAATAAAGTTTCATTATTAGTAGGATGGGAAAAAGGGATAGGAAAATAAACTTACAGCTCCAGCATGTGGCTCATTAAATCTTAAGCTGAGCTCAAATTATTTTTCAAATAAAATGTCCATTACAGCACTACTTGTTAATCTAGCCACTGAAGTGATATATTAAGAGCTACAGTAACAACTCCGGGCAGAATGACAGTAATTGCCTGTACTGCAATGAAAGCACAGAAGTAATCCCAGCATAACACACAATGGAAATCTTACAAACAGCAAATCAGAATTATTTTAATTTTTGCAGGTTTTATTTCCTTGGATGTTCTTTCCTTGAACTACTTCAATTTTTCCGCATAGAGAATCTGGTAAAAAAAAAATCACACTGTGAAAAGAACAGTGATGATTTGTGACAAACTCTCTAGCACTTTTGTACTTTATGTTGAAATAGCACATTAGCCTTTATTCAAGTGACTAAATGAAAAGCCCAAATTGCTGTGTAAACAGAAGAAGCTATTTTCTTAAGGCACTCAGGTGGTTGACACAAGCCATACATTTATTATTAAATAATAGGCATTTATCAACAGCTCAATTATCTGAAGAAAAATTCACCTTGGGGGAAAATCCTACAGCCAAAATAAGCTTTCAGATAAAGCAAATATCTAGCACCACGATGAGAAAAATATTTAATTTGCAGGAGATATTTTGACATCAGCAAAGAGCAGTGATAACAGAAGCAGCAAAAACCTCATTAGTCAAAGGAAGTTTTGTCCAAAAAGACAAAGCCTTCACAAGGCAGCAGGGCTTCCAGGTGAAATAAAAGCAGTTCCCAGGTCTTTCATCGTTCAGGCTGTTCCCTGTACCCTATGGTCAAAGATAATCAACTTCTAAACTGACTCCTTATTAAAAGAAGGGCTTGGAGACCTTTCTGGCCATACACACAACAGTATGTTTGGTCTCCCTCTCTAGATATCTCCTTGCAAAAAGAGGATTTCCTATATCTTTTAGTTTATTTGTAACAAAGCTTGATTCTTATAATTTCTCATACAAATCTAGGCATATAAAAGATACTAATTAAGTTTGACTCTTACAAGTATCAAAGAAATGGAAGAGAATTATAGTGGTTCCCTTATTTTAACCACCAAAAAAACTTAGGTGCTGGTAAGCAGTATGATACAGAAGATTTAAAGAAACTTTAAAGATATTTAAAAGACCATTTAACTGATCACAGAGTTGGGAAGATCCTTTTTTTAAAGGTCATGAAAGCACAAAGTAGTGATTGCAGCTGCTGAGATTATCCATGGTCTGTAATGCATTTGCCTCTAACAGAACAACTGGGAGCACAGATCTGAACTCATGCTTGCATGAAATGCAGAGGTGAATGCTGAAGCTGACTGCATAGACAGCGTGCTGAAGAGATATGTACATTCTCCTGAAAAGCAAAAGCAACATCTGGAAAAAAAGACATTGTCCTACTACTAATACACAGAAATATACCACAAATCATTCTTAGCTACTCTTCTACATGAGCAATACATCTATATTACCATTTCCCATAATTCTGAGCTCTCCCATCCTAGGACAGGGGCAGACAAAACTATTTGCACTGCAGTTCTACCCTTGTGCCCAAGATGTGGCTTTGCCTATCATAAAAAAAAAAAGTCATTTTCCCCCCAACTTCCACACTGCAATGACAAGCACATGAAAACTGACATTTTAAAAAATGAAAGATACTCCGCCTTCCTGAGCTATAACATCCCAGTATTAGCCCCAGAAGATCAAAGCCTCCTTAGATCCCATGTATTCCCCTCTTCAAATCAAAGAAGACAGCTGAACATCCTCATTCCATTTTCTTTTATCTCCTCAAAGAGGCCAAGGTCACCCTCCTTCCAAATTGATTAAGACCCTTAAGACAACAATTTGATCAACTACTTCCAACAGCAGAGGTCAATTCAGACATGTTTGGAGCTCTAAACTCTCCCTCCTCTCTTTACATTTGGATATAGTACTTTATAGTCTAAATACAGAAACGAATAGCCAAAAATCCTACTGTACTCCAGAAAAAAACATAAACAAGGCTTTTATATCAGCCTGCAATGACAGAGAGAAATGAGAACAGATGAACCAATTACTGAATATATTTAAAAAATAAAAGTGTACAAAATAAAATGGTTTGCATAATCAACTCAATTTCCAACAGCCTTTCCTTTCCCCCCCGCAATATAAAAGTGTTCTAATCCACTCCTTATGCGACAAGAGTTGTAAGAGTTGTAGCCTACTTAAAATAGAACATAACTACTGCAACTAAAATTGTTGTTTGAAATCAATGCCTCTGTTCAACTGAAAGATCTCATACATATTATATTGAAAGCTAATATTCTGCGTGAGTAATACATGAATGAATTTGTAGCAATATATTCCTAATCTCTATATTTGCTTGTTTTCATGTTAAGATTGTGCATGGCAATGGAGATAAAACCCCAAAGTCTCATGAGAAGAATATTAATACTACTTCCCCAGAATATATTTTTTTCTGGATTTTATATAATCAACTTCATATAATATGATAGAAATATATAGCCACCAAATCCAATGTATTTACAAAATTGTGCCCTCATCTTAGTAACTGGAAGACTTGTGTTTTGGAATATGACTGAGCTGAGCCCACACATTTCTGTTTTTAGCACGTATGATTCCAGCAAATACCTTCAAAGTTAAATTTACATCCTGCTCTGAAAGCATAACAGTTGTTAAATCCCAGAGAAGAATTGTCAAGACAGAAAAGATGCTGTCAAACTAAAGCAAAGGCTACCCTCTAATCCACTTTGTGTGGAAATTAAGCCTTTCACTGCAGCAGTGATCAACATCATCCTATATTATTTTTTGAGTATTATAGGCACATTGTCCCTGCCTGTCTCCCATGAGCCTTCTCTTCCATTGCAGGGGTCTACCAGTCAGTCACACAAGCCAAGCCTTCAAGCCTAACTTGCAGTGCTGAGCCTGATAGTCCTGAATCAAGTGGCAGACTTTGCTACATGTGCAGATGGTCATCTACCAAAGCCAGTTATGTAAAGTTCATTAGACATTTAGCCAAAATTGCAGCACTTTCTGAAGGATTGGATGCACTCCGTTTTGCCCTTCTGCAGTAATGAAAAGCAGTGGAGGTTCCAAGCCTCTCCATGTAAACTATTCAATTAAAAAAATCACTTAATGTGGGGATCTGACAGATGGTTACGTGCAACTTTCAAAAATCAAAATCAATTAATCTTCTCTACATATTTACTTATTAACCTTTGAAATACGGCTGATAATTGTGAGATAGCTAGAGGGAACTGAACATTTTCCTATAGCCTGCCCTGAAGAGACAACAGGAAGCTGCTGAAAAGGACCAGAAGGACAACGTTTCCTTCAAGATAACACAAGATACTCAGAAGAGCTAACCTAGAAATGTATATACTTTTCTTTTTTTTGGTAAATCATCAATATTATCACCAAGCCCACAGGCAGTAACTCAGAACACTTTCAAAAATCATAAAAGTACATTAGAGAAACTAAAAGGAATGGGAAATTTAGGAATTGGAAATTGGCATCATGAATCAGCATTAGAAAATAAGTAAAGCACTCCAGCAATAATGCTCAGTGCTCTGTCATCTGAAAAGGTACATTGTATTTTAAAGACTTTTACAGAAATTGCTCTCCTATTTACTGAGACTTAGTGAAATTAAGACAATGAATTAAGACAATGCTGTTAAGAGACTTTCCAGTTCCAAGTAATATCTTCCACCGCAATCTCCATTCTGAAGTTCCCTAGCAGGAGGACCCAGTTTCTAGCAACAGAGAATGAGACAAGTGAGAAAACAAACCTTATGTACAACATGCTGGCATAACCCTCTGTATCCCTATAGACTCCTCACTTAAAATACATAAAGCACACAATCAGATTCATATGATTTTTATTTTATGATCTTCTCACATCCTCTGTTCCAGAAGTAAAGCCATTGGAACACATTGAAAGGATTATGCAAATGCTTTTATTGCTACAATTGAAACCCAAACTTGCTAATTCATGGTAAGATCTTGACAGCTGCAGTGTTTAACTCCATGTTTTCACGGAACTGAAGCAAAATGTCATAATCTGTTTGGAGTTCAGTATTAAACCTAAAGATTAAAAGTGTGTGTTTTCAATCTAGATGTTTTGTGATGGTTTCTCCTTAGTATATAATTTATGAAAAGAAAACAAATGTCAAAAGACAAAAAGCACTGAAAATGAAAAATGAGAACAATATTTTCACTTTTTTTTCCCTACACTGTGATTTATTAATGTCACTCCAGAGACCGTAGAGTTGAATAAATTGACTCTTCCTAAAGGGAAAGAAGAAAATGATTGTAAAAAAATGTGTTACAAGCAAAAAATAAATGCTTTAAAACAATGGCAAAAATGTGCAAATAAATTATTTAGTTTCTCTATAACTTGGCACTATTTCACTGATATGGGACATGACACAGGCATGAGCACTACTCCAGCAAAACACTCCTAAATATTTATTTCCTTATGCTTAGAGGTTTTATTGAATGACACTGCAGTCATTTTAAGTAAAAGCTCAACAGTGACATTCCCCAAAGAATAAAGCTCAGTACCACATGCTCATATTTTAATTTTCCTCTGCATATGCTTAACAGGCAAGACATCACCCAGTATAAAAGTCAAATCTTATACTAATACCTTATCTCCTCCCACCTTCAAAAGAGTAAGAATTTTTTTTAGATGTTATGTTGGCACTGGGCCACATTAAAAACTGTTTTGTGATGTATACAGACACCTTTTTCTACTCAGTCAAGTCATTTTTTCACCTACTGAACTATAAAATGTTCAATACAACAGTTCTAACATTTAAAAGAAGACCTTTTTTACTTAAATGTATTCATATTGACAAACATCCTGTACCTCAAATATTGTTCAAACACTTTGCCATTCATTAAATAATCTCACAATTACATGTTGTATTTTTCATGTCTGTTCTTACATAGCTTCACTTCAGAAAAATATTTGAAGTTTATTCTCCTCTAATTGTCTGGAAACACAAGATGCTGCTGCAGATACCGCACATTAGCCTCATCATTGCAAATGCTCTTCAGCAGCATTGATCAGATTAACCCCAGAGCCAGATAGAGACTTCCAATATTAGATATTTCCTCATCATAATGATGTATTTACATGTGATGTTTTTTCTCTTAAAAAAAAATAGTCCTGGGTCTTGCATGTTACTGCGTAGACAGTAATTCTCCGTAAATAACACAATGATCTTGGCTGATGTAATTCAATCTAATCATGGTATTTAAACCTCTTTGTGAAGAGGAAGATTTGCTTCAGAAGCCCTATAGTGTCTCTTACTTAAATTAGCTACGGTAATAACAGCCATGTGGTGGAAAAGCAGTTTACACTTGCCTTTTCTCAGCAGTTCGCATACATAATTTCCTCACTGTAAGAGTTCATCACCTTTGATGTAACAGCCATCACTTACAGCCCCCACCCATTTTCTTTCTGCAAAAGGATGTGTTCAATGAACTCAGAGGTGTTCTGATTTATCATGCACTTACTACAGTTTTCATTTCCACAGTGCCTTATAAACAGGCATTAAACACAACAACAGTGCATTCAGCTAGATAACCAGTAATTATTATCTCTATTTACAACTCAGAATTATGCCAGTGAGAGTTGAATGGGACAACACTGCCCCTCCATCCTCAAACCCAGCCCACCCTAGACCATCACCATTGCATTGTTAACCTTCACACTGCTGGGGTCTGCATCTGCTCATCTCTGCAGAAAGCATCCCAGGTAAATAGAAGCATTCTACATTTTACCAGAAGTAGGATGTGGTTTTGTATTTATCCCTCTTTTATCCCCCTTCCCATCAATTGCACTTATGCAAATTGCTCTTTAGCTGTGAATACCAATTCCCAATGTGCCTTATTAGGCAATAAATAGTCCATTCCTACCAAACTAATACGTTTCTACTGTAATACACTGCACCTGAGATGGTGTTGCAAAATATCTGTATTTACCTTCTCTCAAATACAAGTGTTTTACAGAAAGCAAAAATACTCTTGCAAGACTTAAAATAATTAACAAAAGCAAAACACCCTTGCAGTATGCTAGATGTGCTGCAGCAAATAGCAGACAAGAGGACATTGGCCAGAACTGCAAGGAACTTCCTCTTGGTCTTATAAAGGACAGCTTCTGACTAACAAATGTAATTCAAAATGACAATATTTCATTCCTACAGAATTTTGCTGCAGGAAAACGCATATTACAGACAGATTTGCAAACCTGGCACATTTGCTTTTTTTTTTGCCTATTAATTGCCCTGCAGTAATTAATAAAAACCCATCTCAAGCTGCTGATTTGCATTTCTCATTGTTAAGCAAGGTCAAAACTTCAGAAATTAGGTAGATGACTTCTTCCCCAGATCAGCTGTCTCACTGCATGTGTGAAGTCCTACAGCCTTTGAAAAGCTATTACTGTTCCTAGGAACTGGAAAGAAAAAGCCTGTGAAGATCTGTTACTATATAGCCTGATATATTTTAAACCTGATAGTAAACATCAAGAAGACTCAATAAAGATGTTCAATATGAGTTTAATTGTCATCTTGTTTGCACCTAGTCTGTGCAATACTAATGCTAAACTCATTACCAGTCAGTATAAGGGAGTGATACTCTCCAGGTATGAAAAGTCTCTGAAAATGCATCTGTTCCATGTGCAACTTTCTTTTCCTCACCCATTTGACAGTAGACTATTTTTCTGATTTGCCCCCCAAAAAATCTAACCCAAAGCTGAAGCCTAGCTTCTCTATTTTGTGCTCAGAAATCTTAGCTTCCCTCTCAGATTCAGTACAGAATTCTTAGGAGCTGTCACAGAAAGCAATGAGAAAAGTATCATGCAATGGAAGTAACTAAACCTTGCAAGGAAATGTTTATGACAAAAAATAGATGAGTGTTCTAAGCACAAACACCAGAGTAGATGTGACAGCAGCCAGTAAACGTGAAATGGAAAAATATAAACATTGACAGTACTCTGGAAACTTTAAAGGACAAAAGCAGTAATATTTAAAATAAGGGGTCTGGTAGAAAGGAATAATCAATCATATTTCAAACTTGGGGACCTGTGAAGATGACACTGTCAGATGCTGCTGTGTGAGATTAAAAATGAAGGATGGGGAAAAGCACACAAAAATATACCACGTTTAAATATGTGAAAACAAGACAGATTCTTACTGAAAGTACAGTTAGAGAGCTGAAGGCAGTAAGGATAAAAACATTTTCCTTTGGTGTCTTCATATGTATTATTCTGTCCATCATATCCTCCTGCAACCAAAGAGGAATAACCCCATGAAGTATGGCAAATTCAGAGCAACAGGTTGGAAGGCAGCTCTGCAGAAAGAACCTGAGAAGCCCTGATGAACAATTTGAACACGAGCCTGCGAAGTGTTCTCTGAAACATCAGAAATTCCACATGAAAATCAAAGTACACACTTTCACTCTGATGGTAAAGTGCTGGCACAAGCTGCACAGAGGGGCTGCAGAATCTCCATCCACAGATATGGCCAAAACAAAAAAAAAAGTATATATATTTTTAATTATATTTAGCAAAGCCTTAGAACCTTAAGGAAAAAAATAAAAAGAAAAAAAGCTAAATGGATTTAACAGACTGGCAAAGCAATCAAGAACATTGCAAACTGCAGCTGGACTTGTAACATATCAACATATATATGCATTCATTTCTTTCCAGATTTTAATGCTAAAGCCCTGCATACCTAGACCAAGTGAGCCACTCTGCCCTAAGCCAGCCTGCAGCGTTGCATAGGGTTCGTGCGAGCCAAGAGCAAGGCCCAAAACTTGGTCTCATTGACCAATGTCTGTCCCATTGGCCTCAGCCCATCAGTCCAACCTGTCCATGTCTCCCTGTAGGGCCTTCCTATTCTCATGCAGATGAACACTTCCTTTCAGTTTGATGTTGACAAGGAACTTACTGAGGATGCACTCATATCCCTCCAAGAAATTAAACAGGATGAGCCCCAGTGCAAGTGCCCAAAGAACAACACTTGTTATCAGTCACCACCTGAATTTAACTCATTCACCTCCTCTCTAGGCCCAGCCATCCAGCCAGCTTCTTACCCAGAAAAGAAAGGATCTGTCCAGGCCATGGGCTGCCAGCTTCTCCAGGAGAATACTCTGTGAAATAGTGTCAAAGACTTTGCTGAAGTCTAGGTAGACTCTGTCAACATGTACAGAGTGTGGTGCATACTTATCTTGCCTGCATAATATCAAAAGTCTTGGACTGAAACTTACCAAAAAACATTTTTGTGCCCTGGCAGTTAAGACAAGCCTTCTCAACAGTGAGAAAAAGAATCAGATAAAGAAAGCCTTGCAGCAACACATCTTACTTGAGAGAAAATTGATAATATATTGATAATATAACAAATAGTACAGGCAAAAATTACAATACAGTTTGTGTGTATATTGTTTCCTGTGGTTAAGAAAATCCAGTCCCAATAAAAGTTTGAGAATTCAGAAAAATGGTCTCTTCTGTTTTGGAATTTGAGCTCAGAAAGACTGTTCTGACTCTCAACATCATGATTTTAACTTGTTCTGTAATTTTATACCTCAGAAGCATACCATAGATTTCACTTGGACCAAAAACAGGAGTGAACCTTTACCAGACTGAATCATTCTCTTAAGATGTTGGCTGTAGATAGTCATGGCAGTGAAAAGTTGGCCATCAATTTACATATGAAGTCCTTCCTGATATACACTTCCCAGTTCATATCCATAAACCCTCCTTTGCTTCAGTCCTAAGCCTCACAAAAATTTGCTTAACAATAAAATAAAAAATGCATTTGTATAATTTGACAGAATTAAATCTTTTTTTTTCAGAAGCTTGATTTTTTTAATTTATTTTTACGCTAAATACCAGCTCAGTCTAATTAAAGAGCATTACTCTAATCCAAGTAATGAGAAGTTTTCCAGGAACTTCTTATTCTCAGCCATTCAACAGTATTCTAAAGTACTTAATTTTCTTGGTCATGCTATCCAAGGCATTTCATGTTATTTGAAGTGTTGTTTCATTAATTTCTTAGGATTATTTTTCTTGCTCAAGCAGCTTTTCCATATCCTTCCTGAAAAGGATTTATAATCTGGAACATCAGAACCTTAATTTCTATTCCTGAATACTTATCTTTCCAAATCAGAAATAGAACATGCTTTTACATCCTAATTGATTCCCCATAAAATTTCTATTAGTTATGCTAAGTAGTAGATGCTTATAAGCTAATGGAATTGGGTGATTTAATTACAGAAGCATTTTCCATAATCATCTACATCTGTCCACTGCAATATTAAGTATTAGCACAGCTGGCATTATCATAATACCAAACACCAAAATCATTCATTTACAATACTGCACTAGGAACTGAAGTTATTTTCATCTACAGGACAACTAAAATCTTTTGGCTTTCCCCATGGCTATCAAGAACACCTGTGCTCTGCAGCCACCCTGCCTGACAAGCATGCTCTTATGCTCACCCTTACATCTCAGTGCAGCACTTGTGAATGTCAGGAATTTCTCCAGTTTGAAGCATTTGGTTATGTTTAACATGCTATTTAACAAAGCACATTCAATATCTACTCATCTCTTAGTGAAAAAAATTCTAATGATGTTGCAACATATGAAGCAAAAACTGGTAAGCATTCAGATTCATTTTCTTCAGCTTCACTTATTTCAATATTTTACCTGCTACCACACATACATATGGATCCCATTCCTGCGACTACACTGGAATTTATGCATAGATTAAGAAACACTTTTTACTTACATCTTTACTATGCTCTTGATTATTAAAATCGTAGCTATATACAACATGCTTACATTTAGGAAGCTAAGTATTTCATTTAAATACACAGTGATCAAAAGATGCATCACCATTCTAAGTCTATTGATAAAAAAAGAAAATTTTGATGTGAAAAAGGGTAGTCTGCTGCTTTAACAGACCTATTCTCCAGCACATTAGGGGGCTTTTAAAGAAGTAAATGCACAAAAGGCTCAGAATTCCTGCAAAACCAGTACAATTTTCTGTTTACAAATACTTAATTTCACTCATCTGTATTTCTCTTCAGATAAGATGTAGTTACTGTGGCTTCTACACCATCTTTGCTAAAACAAGGGCAGCCAGCAAGAAAACAGGAGAAATATCTTACTAAACCTTTATGATGAGTTATGAGAAAAGCTTTAGTTTCTGTTCCTAAAGGCATTCACCTCCTAGAATGATGCATTTAACATTTGCCACACGGTTTATAGAAGACAACAAAATTTTACTCTTTCAATCATATGCACTAAAGAGTGACCTTTCTCAAGCAGGGAAACAGCCTAGCAAAAGGCTGTAGCCAGTAGCTGAGACTTCCCATGTCCACAGTGACACAGTGATATTAGTGATACTTTGCATCCCCAGAGTGCAACATCCCAAAAAAAATTAATATTCAGGAACCACTACCAACTCACCTGCAAAAAAAACAGATACTGAAGGAACAGGAACAGGGACTGATTGAGCTTTAAGTCTGTACTAGATGGCCTTTAATAGTCTCTTCCATCTCAAATGATTCTATACTAACAGATGTATGCAAGTGTTTGTTTGAAGCCATATGGCTTCCAGACTGCAACCAAATGTTCCTTCTTCACAAGCAAAACAAGTTCAGAAAACTCTGTACCAATCCATATTAGCATTCTACCCATAGACGAAAACTGGGCACCACTTCTCAAAGTTGATTTTAATTCCAAACATATATGCTCCCTAATGACCACTATGGTGGGTAGCAATTGTACAGCTCAGTAGATGAAACTTTCAATACAGTCTAATCTCTCTGCAACAAGTTGATTTTTATGCTTCTGAGATGCATTAAACATAATTGTCAGTTAATTTTCCTAAGTGAAAAAAGATGAATTTAACTTGTTGAATCACAACAGAATGCCTTCAGCACATAGCATGGCTAAAGCTTATTTTGCTATATCTGCTAAGTATAAACATTTGTTCAAATTATGCCCTAAGTAACAATGATGTATTTCGTGTTAAGTCCAGAGAAATTGTGGTTTTTTGTGTTTTTCTTACTTCATTTTCATTCCAATTTATATAGGTAAGCATCCCCTTTTAGAATTTGTTGTGCAGACCTCAAGCTGACCTTGTCCCTTTCTTTACTCACATGAATGATTCCAAAGGCCATGAAACTGTTAATCTATGTATAATCACATTCAATCTGGTATATGTGGTGGTAAGACTGCAGCACACAATCGTTAGAGTTATATGCACATACTACAAATAAACTTTGTATCACATCAGTCATACAGCAAATTAAAAGCAGCAGCTGCAACTAAGGATTAAAAAAATATTCAAACATGGCAGCTTTCCACTTCAAGTACTCATGTATATACGGACCCAAAATATGATTTAGAGAGAAAAGTAAATAGCATAGTTGATCCACCAGCAACATGACTCCGTCACACTGAGTAGTCAAGCTACTGACTACCCAGTTAACAGCAGATCCAGAAGAAAAACGTTCAAAGTTCATCAGGATTCATCTACTACTGACCCATCCATAATAAAGCTTAGAGTCTACAAAACACAGCATGATGTGACGCATGTATCTATTAATTGTAGCCTAATTACACCTCATTTGAGGAAGTGAATATGGCAAGAAGAAGGACGAGTCTACTAATCTGAGTAAAGAAACAACCATTGATTTGTAGAAACAGTCACCTAATTTGTTTTATATGTACTTCCCAGAGAAGCACCAATTTAATAAATCTGCTTATAATTTTAACATGCATGCTTATAAGGTTAGCTTTAATAACTAGAAATTTATCACAAATTTTGCCTTTTAGCTATTTATAAAGCCTGTTTGCTTTTTGTTTCTTCCAGACAGCTTACTCCTGGAGCATAAGTGTGTAATTACTTTGAAAATTAATTAACAGAATTAAAATCTACTACGAAGATGGAAGAGTTTCTTTGCATTCAAGCTTGACTGTGTCAAGGGAATTTAGTACTTGAGGATACTGCTAACGTAATAGCTAAATGGATGGGTTGTACTACCATATAGTAGAATATGCATCTATCAGGAGATACCCCTCAGAATCATGAAGCCTTTTAACAGAACGCATCTGGAGCAAATATGTCTAGAGAAAAGAAAGCAAAATCATTCCACATGATAGAACCACGGAAGCAAATGCTTTAGCCTTCTGATATTGAACCTCCAGCCCTTGAGCCCTCCATCAGAGATGAGCTCCAGAAGTAAGAAAAAAAGCTATTCGAGTATCACTACAAACTTCCAGGCTGGAAAACCAAGCTTTCCCTCCCTGTCCCATCCTTAGAATTAAGCTTTAAGGACACAGTCTACACTCAGAGATCCTTCTCTTCAGTACTGTGGGCAGCAGCAGGCATTCAACCTCCATTAACACAAGAGAACTGAAGCCCTGTACACATCCTAGAAAATTAAAGTAGGAATCAAACTCAAAAACTTACTCATTAAGAAAAAATATTTGTTATTGAAGAACAAGAAAATTTGCTTATCTTAATACTCTGAAACATGAACCCATTTTATAACATTAAAGTCACCAAACATAATATCTTTATTGATGACCTAGACGAGGGAATTGAGTGTACGCTCAGTAAGTTTGCAGATGACACAAAGCTGGGAGGATGTGTCAAACTGCCTGAGGGTAGGGAGGCCCTTCAGAGGGATTTGGATAGGCTGAACAGCTGGGCTGAGCTCAATGGGATGAGGTTCAATAAGACCAAGTGCCGGGTCCTGCACTTTGGCCACAATAACCCCATGCAATGCTATAGGCTTGGGGCAGAATGGCTTGAAGAATGTAGAGAGGAAAAGGACCTGGGGGTGTTGATTGATGCTCGGCTCAACATGAGCCGGCAGTGTGCCCAGGTGGCCAAGAAGGCCAACAGCATCCTGGCCTGTATTAGAAATAGTGTAGCCAGCAGGAGCAGGGAGGTGAGCATCCCCCTGTACTCAGCTCTGGTACGGCCGCACCTCGAGTACTGTGTTCAGTTTTGGGCCCCTCACTACAAGAAGGACATTGAGGCCCTGGAGCGTGTTCAGAGAAGGGCAACAAAACTGGTGAGGGGTCTGGAGCACAAGTCTTACGAGGAGCGGCTGAGGGAGCTGGGATTGTTCAGTCTGGAGAAGAGGAGGCTCAGAGGAGACCTTATTGCACTCTACCACTTCCTGAAGGGGGGTTGTGGTGAGGAGGGGGTAGGCCTCTTCTCCCTGATAAGTAATGACAGGACGAGAGGGAATGGCCACAAATTGCGCTGGGGAAGATTTAGATTAGACCTGAGGAAGCATTTCTTTTCTGAAAGAGTGGTCAGGCACTGGAATGGCCTGCCTAGGGAGGTGGTTGAGGCACCATCCCTAGCGCTGTTCAAGAAGCATTTAGATGAGGTGCTAAAGGATTTAATTTAGTAGTTGGGTAGAGATAGTGATAGGAGGATGGTTGGACTAGATGATCTTATAGGTCCTTTCCAACCTTATGAACTTATGAACTTATGAACTTATGAACATGCCTCTCCACTGAGAGACATCTGTGGACATGTCATGGCTGCCTACAGGACTGAAAAGATGAATGTTTTAAGAAAAGAAAACCCATGATTCCATGTCTTGCAAAAATAAAAACAGGTTCACTGTGTTCTGGTTTTGAAGAGGGGAATTAGTTCTCCTTGTTGATTTTACCTAACAGGTTAAGAAAATGTTCCATCTTACCTCTCTTCCACCTCCTCCTGCACAACAACACACAAGCAATTCCTCATTTACAGGGCTTAATCCCCATTTCTTTAGGTTTCAGAGCTTTTAGATCTCAGCTCTAGTTTTCAGTTGTTGCTGTTTGATCAAGGGTTCTTGTTTTGTATTATTTGATTTTGGGCTTGCTTTTGTGCACACTAATAACACATTTATTTTTTCAAACATTCAATGGAAGTCCTTCAGAACTTCTGATTTTGATTAGTCTCAGCTGCTAGCTCATTCTTTTTCAAGTAATCCATTAGGTTTAGTTAACTACTTTTCCTGGGATGTGAATACCTGCCTTTATTCTGAAAGATGCATTTTTAAGTGAATTTTCAATTACCATTGTGTTTCCCAGTTTACAGTGATTACTCCTGGCAGGCTCAAGAGACCTAGCAGGAAAAAAAAAGTTAAAAATGCAGGGCTTCAGCACTTGATTATCTAACATTACTGGTTCCCTGAAACAGCATTTTTTATGCTGGTCTTTTACTTGAAGTTGAGTTACCTAAATCCTCACTTTCTATTTCTCAGACTTTAAAGCACAGACAGCTTGCCTGCTGCTTACTCTGATGTGTCCAAAGGAAATGTGACATGAAGAATTATATATAAAAAGAAATGTCATGCTGCTGTACTTTGATGCTTGGTTCATCTCTTCCCTAGGAAATTGAAGTCTTCTCTTAATAAATAACATTCAGAAGCAAGTGTAGTTGCCTGTTTTCTCATAATCAACTTTTACTTTACTGAAAAGGAACAGAGTTAACAAAAAACGGTCAAAAGTCACCATGAAACTAATTTTTTTTCCCCTAAGGTGGCTGCACTGGTTTTAACCTTTTGAAATCTTATACTATTCATCTCATCTCAACCCAATGAAGTAGTAAAATGGGTTAAAACTCACAAGTTATAATTAGTTTCCATTCTTAATTAGTTAGGAGTACATTCTCATAAGTTTTCATAGCAATCAATAGGATAAGTGACTTCATAGGTGCCCATGAAAGAGACCAAAAGCTGTCACAGAAAGCAAATAAAAGTTTCCCTACAAGAAAACCAAAGTATTGCACAGCTCTTGAGCTGGAGCTCCTATTCATTAAAGAGAGACAGGCAAGTTCTTCAGTCATTTCTCCTTGAACGTTTTCCTCATACAGCCTACGGCCATTTCTTCAAATACCATATCATTTCCTGTTATTAGTCCAATATTCACTGTTTTTGTGACTGTTTCTCCCCTCCCTGGGGCAGCTATGGATTATTACTTTCCATTTTCATCAGTGGCAGGATTTTATTCTCCTTACAATTCTTTATGCAGCTCTATCTTAAAAATTCATTCAGCACTCAGCTATGAAAATACTGCTCAAGATGAAGATAAATCTCTTTGATATCCTATTATTCCTCAGGTCAGCATTTAGAAATGGCAGTACCATCAATAATATCTGCCCTTGATCTTTCTTGACCCTTTTTGCAGCTGGATAGCAACAGGTTCCTGACAGTAACAGGACACATCCTCATCCCAAACTTCTTTTTATATATTCTTATATACTCTACTGTTAGTTATACTCTACTGTATAATTTTTAGTTTCTCTAATGTTTCATTAAGTTCTTCCTTACTCATACAGTCTGTCATACCCGCACTAAGGGACATTCAGTGTATCACTGTATAGTTATTGCATATTCCTTTTCAGTTAAAGCTATTCAGAAACTGAGACTAAATCTAGAGATGAAAAGATTAAAAAGAAATATCAGGTTTCCTGAGTGTATTCAATCACACCATAAAGAAATAATCAGAGTAATTTACTCTCCATGCTCATAAGAAGCAGAACAAGAAATGGGGCAGCACTTTTGTCAGGTGTGGGTAGGGAGGGAAGGAGGTTGATGTTTAATTCGGATTTTTTGGATAGTTGTGACAATGGCATTCACAATCACAGCTCTACAACATCTCAACCATCACCAATGTGAATAGCTTTCCTCTAATCATTAATTATCTCTCTCAATCAGGAACACAAAGCAATCAGTAGGGGTGGGAGGGTCAGACTCAATAGGCAAACTGGAAGAAAAACATTGAACTAAACCCAGATTCTTCTTCATTTTATTTTTCCTCCCATGTGAGCTCACCTTCACTTGATTCACAAGTGGGATTTTTTTTTGCAGAACACATTAACAGAGGTTTGTAAGGAAATTAGATAGACAACATCAACCTCATTAGATAATAAATTGAGAAATAAACTATGAAGGTATAAAAAACATCAGCCTGCCTCAGTGATTATTCAGGACTTAGTACTCATTATAAATGAAACAGCTTTATTAATATTTGTTTCAAATAATCAATGGTCTTCTTACTTAGTATACTTTTAGCTGTTCTACAGGGTCAGGATGAACATTGATTGATTTACTATCCCAGAAACAATTTTTCACACTTAGTAACGATCATGATGGATGGAATTAATGCATTGATTGCTTGTTTAAAAAAAAAAAAGCTGATCTTAGTGAGGACACCATACATTAGTGGGAATGCCCTGTGCATACATTCATACTCTCAGCTCTCTGGATAGAGGCCTTTCTTCCTCCTTGGAAAATCCTGCATTAAATCATAAATGTGCTTAAGTCTACATTTTGGAACACTTAATTTACAGCTCACTCTTCTCAGCACACAGCCTTTTCCTTTTTCTCCTTGTTTTCTAGAATAGCACTATTGGAGCTGCTTGATTAATAAGTAGTTGGAGATCTTACAAACTTCACCATGCTTAAAAAGGACAGAGACAAGGAAGCAAGAAATCTTCAGTACACACAGACTGCTCACAGCAATATGGTTTTGTGTGGGCTTTGTGTAGTACTCTTTTCAAGGATACACAACTCTGAAGACATGAGAAGATGTATTCCTCCACCAGCAACTAACAGATAGACCTAACTGACAGCAGTCTGACCACGGAGGCAATGAACTGTTACAGGGAACCCTATAAAACAGCTACTAACTACCCAACACTGCTTCCTTGCCCCCATTGCACTCAAACAGCAGAAGCAGGGCTTGGAAGCTCAGAATTGCAGCACTGTCCCAAAATAAGGCACTGAATTCAGGAAGGCTAAACAAAATAAACAGGAGTAATAGATTTTTAGGTGTGGGTTTTTTTTTAATAAATGTATAGCTGAGAGCAAGCATTGACTTTTTCTCCCCTCTCTTCAGTTTAACAAGCTTTTTAAAGGTTGGTTAAGTTTGTAACTACATGACAGACTCCAGCCTCAATAAAACTGAAATGGAAGAATGGAGAACACTCCAGAAAGAAAAAAAACACTATTCAGTAGTGAATCCTATAATAAAACACTGTTTATAAATCAGGTTGGTTTTTTTCTCCTTTCAAGAAGTTTCAAAGCATCTGAAAGTACAAAACACAGTCCTGCCTCTCCCCTTATCAGCCATTCTCTTCTGCTTAAGCAACTTGAAAACCACTCCTTCTTGCACAGAAGATGTATTTTTTTTCTTTCTTATCTTGAATTAAGAACACAAGATTGCTATTAGTTAGCTCTGAAGAAGTATTAGTAAGGACAGCACTAGAAGACATTTCTTTTACAAGAATGTGTAATCCTTTCCCTCTAAACAAAGTAGAAGTTCTGAAGGATTTCCCCAGCTACATCCAAAAGTCACTTAAAAATTCATTATTCTTAATTATTGAAAGAAGATAAAAACCAAATAAAGTAAATCCATTACAGAAATCTATATTTTTGTGACTTACTCTATATACATATGTCCTGACAAAAAAAAGTTGGTCCAGGTAGGTTGCAATAAACTGCCTCTTCTCCTCGACTCCTTTCCTTTCAAAGAAAGATTCAACTTTGCCAGCATGACCCAGAGCCTCATTTCTGGAAACATCCATCCCACATCACTATGGCCATATGCATGCACATCAGGCACCTGCCCCCCCAGGAAGAGTAAAAAAGTCAGGCAGAGAGCAAGGGAGACAGCTATCAGCTCTTCTTGTTGAGAAATGGATAAGTTCAATTAAAGTCTCAGCACTACAGCTTATGACCTTCAAGGTTTAATTTACCTCTGGATGTATACAGCGCATGAAGAAGATCAGTGAAATTTTTGTACTAATCAGTATCCCAGAGTAATTTACACCTTCTATCCAAATCAGGCTTTTGGCAATCAGTCTCCTCAGAGTCCCTCTAGGGATTTCCCAGTGGAGGTATGAAGATAGATGAGAGAAATTCCTATTACATCCCCTGCCTCAAAAGCTGCCTCAAAGCCTAGGCCAGAGTTCTGCTTGCCTGTAGATTACTACTGTCAATATGTTTCACTGAACAACCTCTTCAGTGCATTGCTGTGGGAAAAGCAACAGAATAAAAATAAGTTCAAAGCTTGGAATTCAGCTATTGAATTTATCTAGCATCAAGTTTTCAAGAAAAGGTGTCAAAACCACTCATGCATAGACCTTAGTTGCTATCTCTCACTGAAGATAGAGGAAAGGGAAGAGAAATGGAGACTGAAAGGCCTTCCTAAACTAGTTAATGCACCTGCCTGTGTAAAGGTAGTGTTCCCCTGCCTGCCCAGTAACTTATGGTTGATAAATTAAGCATCCCCACTTTATGCAGGAACAGAAATCTGGTAAGGATCTGCTATTGAGCCAAGTCTTGGCCCACACACTCTTTAACAGTGCAGTGATTCCAGGTAGAGATGCCAGATTTTCTCTTCAGCTTCACCTATTGACCTGGCTCCCAGACCAGAGACAGCCTTTTTTTCCATGAACCAACCCCTTTATCATCTTCAGAAGAGATGAAACTTTGTGCGATGTCAGTTGTGTATGAGGCTGGGCCTATTCCTTGAGTAGGCCACTAACCCTGCTGTGAATATGAGCAGTAAAAGCTCAAGAAACTGTCATATGTTGTTTCTAACGCCTCAGGGAGTTCAAAATTACCATTATATAAAGCTGATAGATGCCTCTGCAGGAGTTACCTATCATGAAGCCCACATTAAAGCCTCATTTATATCCTTAACACTAGATGCCTTGCTGATTTGAATGTCCTTAAATGAAGGATTAATTGCCTCTCCCCCTTGAATATCTGATTTCATGCCATCAATCTGATTACATCAGATTCCCTGGTCTACAGCACAAAACTTCATTATAGCCCAAACCCTGCATGCAACTCTATTATGGTAAGAGCAACGCCAACTGTGTTTTCTATGAAGCACCATTATTCAAGGTGATTACAGCTCTCAAACTTCATTCTTCATCTTTGCTTACCACTGAGGCTTACATTCTGGCTACAAGGTTTATGCCTGTCAGGACAGAAAATGTGAGCAGCAGTCAGCCTCTCACACAATGAAGCTGAATCCAAGTTAGCTTAAAAAGGCTCCGCTTTCCCAGTACCTGGTGAATGGTCACTCATTAATTATGGAAACTGGGCTGTTCCTCAGATCAGAAATTTAGGCCAACTCTACCTGGCAATCAGCCAGCACCATGAACTCCTCTTTATTCCTCTGTGGAGATACAGCAGTGAACAGTATGGTGTTTCAACAGTAAAGCCTAGAATTATTTACTCTATTCAGAGAATACAACTCTGTTGCAAGAGAAGCACTCAGCTAACGGTCAGTGCTAAATATTCTGCTAATAGAGTTCTTGGAAATCACTGGAGAGCATAAGCAGGTTTTATTATGAGCCAGAGCTTGCTTTCAGCCCCATGATCACTGCAGTGATTCCAGCTGTCTTTCCCACCAAACACCATTTTCCAAGATGCTTTAGCCCAAGAACTGAGACTCATTCATTACATGTCAGTACCGCAGGGGTAGGATACCAAATTCTCCTGCCTTTTAACTTGTATAGTTAGTTTTCACATGCATACTTCTACAACAGAATATGAACACAACTCTGGAGAAGTTTGACATTCCAAGTTGGTGGTTCCTTCATTTTGCCTTTCAAGAAATGAAGGCCACAACAAGGAGATCAACCTCACACCTGCTGTGAACAATCATCATAGCACTGTCCAAGGATTCTGTAGAATAGAAGTCCTAGAGTCTTCCTGAAGAAAGGGGAAAACTGGTGTGGACATGCTTAAAAATTTGATCAATTCAACAAAGCCTTTGGGCAACTGAAAGTAACACATTTTGGTGAAAAGCTTATGCTGAGAAGTAGTCCTACCAAAATGACTCTGAACAAAGCTTCCCAAAAGGAGTGGGCTTCATGCAGGAGCCTGCCTTAACCTGGCCTTGGGTTTGAAAGGCCATAGAGATGTGAAGGAAAGAGGATGAAGGACAAAAGTTTAAAATCTCATTTCGGAAGCACAAATTGTACAAATCTAGAGCAAATGCCCTGCCTGACAATTCAAAATAAGTAAGCTGAGTGCAGTGAAAGGACATGATTAGCAGCAGAGCTAGCTCAGGCCAGCTGAAAGCAGCTTCTCCCCACAGCAGCGCCTCAATCTGCGCTGCTCAATCACTGCTAAGGCTCCCTGTGGGTGTTATCAGGAAGAATAGTGGGGACAATTGCTATGAACAGAATGTAGAGAGTGGCTGAAAATATATTGCTGCTCCTTTCCAGGCTGCATGGGTCAAGCAGTATGGTGAAGAGTTAGACACAAATGAAACATTCTCCTTAAATCACATCTTTCAGCCCCTTCTCTCTCCCAAGATGCAGAGCCCAGTCAGCCCAGGCATTCAAAAACTGATTGCAATTATTTTGAGTCTTGCACTGAAGATAAACAAAAGCTCATCAAAACACTACAATGAGAGCAGACTGGTTTTAAAAATTCAAGTTCCTTCTTCATAAGAAAAAGGAAACAAAATTAAAAGGACATTATGATACCATTTCCCCTTTCCTCTCCAGAGGGAATTTTTTCAGTAGCAGGACTAAAAAGAGCTGAACGTGACAAAAAGAAAAAAACATGAAGGCAAAAACATTACACCTTTTCTAAAATTTTAGAAGTTTTTTTTAAATTCTATAGCAAGTGTTTGCATTTTTTTTCCACTTTAACTTTTGAAACACATTTCAATTAAAGTGAGCTGGTATCAACAGCTTTAAGAGCAGCTGTGACTACATTTAATACACACATCTTCACTGAATATTGTTGAAAATACTTAGTATTTAAGGAAAGCACTCTGCTTTTCCAGATATTTTCATAAGCATGCCCTCAGGTTCCAACACAGGTTTGTCTCTATTTTTATAAATACAGGGTTACAAAGCGTTCTACATTTTTACCTCTAATGCAAATCCTATTGAACAGTCACCCATAAAAAATAGCTTGTTGAGAAGTGCCCATCAAGTCCCAGAAATAACAACATGCCATGTTGTCATATGGAGACAAAAATATCCTGCCTTGAAATCAGTTGTTAACTTACAAGAACATTGCAGGAGCTGCATACATAAGGCTGATGAGCACCTGTGAGTGTTACCTGCAGCTGGAGACTCCAAGCATGAGAAGAATTTTCTCTTTCCAAGAAATAGAATCTCAAAGATGATTACATCTTTATGCACAACACTATTACAAGTCAGCAGTTACACTTGTATTACATAAGGAAGGAAAAGCACAGAAAGGCTTCTGTGCAAGGAAGCTAGAGAGGCCAGGGCTCTTCAGCCTGGAGCAGAAATGCTTTAGAGGAGATATAGTAAAATGATGCAAAATCTAGAGTTCCACGGAGACAAAACAGGATTTGTCTGCACGTGACCCCTTCACAGTAAGAAGTGGGGCATAAGGTGATGCTGGAAGGTTCCAAACAAATTAGGAGGTAGCTCTTGATAAAAACTTGCATCTTGTCTAAGTCAATGTCATGCCTCATGAGCTTGTACGTATTTATTACAAGTTGCATGTTGACTCAAGGGAAAGCTGGACACATTCGTGTGAGAGCATCGGCTGAGGATGACTAAACATGCAGAAAATTGTCTGCCTTGGGGGAGCCCTCAGCTGCCAAGTCCTAAAACTCAGGCTCAATTGGAGCACCTCATACATGCCCTGCTCTCCTCCAGGCACGCTCGTGTGGCAGATGCACAGCCATCACGCCTAATAGCCCACTTGAATCCTTCTATTTTCTCTCCTGGATACCTGTGGAGATGATTAATGCTACTAGACTGCACACCTCACATACTTTCCTGCAGCTTGGCAGCTGAGCTTTTTAAGCAACCAAGTTTCTGGACTTCCCAGGTTTTCAGGCTTATGCCTTACTACATTTGCACTGAAATAGGAAAGGACCATGGGTTCAGCTACTTCTGAAGATGATATCCTGCCAAATCCTGACAAACAATCTTAATGGCTGTTGTAGTGTTTTTATCACAGTACTTGATCTGTAGTACTCTAATAAGCAAAACACATTAAAATTATCTCTTATGATTGCCACTGTAAATTATGATTTAGATAACTGTATGAGAGAACACTTTCTCTCAAAGCATTTGTCTTTCCCAAAAGATTTATCTTCTTCCCTCAGGGAATCTGAAATGACTTGAAACAGCTTTGCTTTATTTTTGTAAATACAGGTACCTAGACATTATGTAGCAGAAGGCCTACACTTTCTCCTGCCTGACTAACCAATATCTTCATTTATCACCTCATTTAAGTTTTCTCTGCTTCAGAGAGCTTCGGAGAAGAATTGCTGCCCTTAGGCACACTAGATCTGCACGGCTATGAAAAGCGACAGAGAGCAGTGTTTTGCCACAAAAAACAAAACTCCAACCCCAATTTTAAAGCAACTAAGGAACATGCAACCATCTCCCCCATCAGCCACCTTCTAAGCTGCAGTAACACAGTAGCCCTGGGCTTCAAACTACGGCCATCTATGGCCAAACTACGGCTTCAAACTACAGCCTGGGCAGCTGGCAATTCTGTCAACCCAGAGAGCTCTCAAAATTCTCAGTGCTAGTCACATATACTGAGCTTAAAATAATTAACGCTGAATACTTATTGGTAGTGCTTAAAAGATTAAGCCAGATCGATTTCTATAATCAAGTTTTAGCTCTTTTTGAAGTAAATTTGGATGTAATAAGGAGTCAGTCAAATTTAAAATAAATTACAAAGAACAATCTGAAGAGGTCAAAAAGTACTGAAATATAAGAAATAATCAAGTCATTGGTGCAGCAATTATGCTTTTAATACATGAATTATACATCCAGTTTAACAAGCGTTGCTACTGGGAGGAAAACAGTCTCCACAAATAAAACTAGGGCAAGTCCTAGAAAAGCAGTAATAAGCTATTTTATTGGGTCTTTTTTTTCTTTTTCACAGTACCAGTCTGAAAGCTAAATTCCATGAGAAGTTATAGAAATCACAGATAATCATTTCACTTTTTAACCTAGCTACAAGATTTCTGAAGCCACAGGCACAACAAGCAATTGTCTGTTTACTAACAGCTGAAACTTTATCAAGTTGCTTTACAGGCAATACAGGGAAGGTGAGATTTGGAGAGAGATTTTAAGCAACACAATAAGTGCGTGTTCTTAAAAGGTCTCCAAAAAATGATGAAGTCTAGGAAATATTTATAAAGTTGTTTGTCTGAGCTTGTATGGTGTAGATAACTGAGGATGAAATCACAGACCAGAAAGAGAAGTCTTGTGCAATACTCCTGAGAAGTCTGTTCAAAATGATTTAAGCAAGGTAAGTGGTGCAAGTCACAGCAGGTGAGTCTTATCTTAAAGTAATTCAAGTAGGTAATTTGTTTAGTACTAGCATAAATGCATATTAAAATGTTTCACTACATATTATCCACTTCTTAAAGTCAATGAAATCCATCCACTTTGCAGCACAAGTATAAAAATCAACACCCCAAGAAGGTCAGCATGAAGCCTCACAGTTCAGCTGACCACCAGCCCAGGTTCACAATAGCACATTATCTCAGTTTTATGCTTGTTACTGGCTTCATCATGACTGCAAGCTTTAGAAAACACCAATGTGTATCACAATTTGTGACAGTACACAAAAAACATGATATTAACACACTTCATCAACCATCTTGTGTTCTATATTTCCTGTTCACACACAAAAAGAAAAGAGCTTCCTTCTGAGAAGCCACACTAACATCCTTTGTTATTAAATCCATTTCATGCTATCCTGGAAGTAAAACCAGAAAAAAACTGAGGAACTTTCATATGTGCCATAGAAAAAAAAAGTAGCAATTATACCTGTTTGACTTAAGCCATAGAATATTTTTCCTCCACTGATCCCAGAAAAGTTTCTCCTCGGGAATAAATTTACTCTGTGGTAAAATATTACTAGCACAGCTCCTTGCAAAGTTGCAAGCCTTGAGTAGATAGATTGGATCACAGATCCTGATAGCCACCCCTGTGTACTTTCTTCTTTTATAAGCATACATAAAGAACCTGGCAGAATACTACTCAACCACATCCCATAGAACAGCCAAAGGCATCGCAGAGAAGGAATGAATTCAGTTTTGATATAGTAGTAGAGTGACAAATTCAAGCTTGGTCTTGCCAATACTTTTCTAAATCTGGCAACTGAGGACATGAAGTAAGACACTTCCTTTTAGTCTTTGACAGAAAATAACTTTTGCTAATCTTTACACCAAGCATAATGGGATTACTCTCATAATCAGCCTTTAAATACTGGAATGGTAAGCTGAACAAGTAAGAAATAAAAACAGCAATCTCTCCGTGTACATGATGGGCTTACACTTGTGGAACACTTCTCTTCATTAATAATTAAGTAGTGTTCAGCCAAGATTATACTGTTGAGATGTTTGACATTCAAGCTCCATAAACACTATTGCACAGCAATTACCCAGAACAATCACCCTGAATGGTACTGCTCACACCTCCTTTCTCTGTTGGGCAGCTAGATAATGCCAAGCTGAGAGAAAACAAAAATAAGGGCAAGCCGTTGAAGAGTCGTTTGCTAGTGATGACAAGTCCTAGCATTTCCAAAGTTACAGAGGAGAGCAGCGGAGCATATGGCTTCACCATGGCTCCAGAGCAAAGCTGACTGATTTTGGCTGGGGCCTATGAAACACGGATTTCAAGAAAGTAACACTTCAGGCAGGCCTAGAGAGATGCAAAGACCCAGAGCCCTAGAGTATGACTTGTGATCAGCACAGAAATCAAAATCTTAAAACCGCTTCAGAAATCAAACGTACAGATTGTGTCCTGGGTACACAAGAATAGAGAGTAAACTAAACCCCAAGCACAGAAGATTATAAAAATGACAGAGCATCCTAACAAATACTTAATTATTGTGTGCAGATTGAAATATTGAGGTATACTCTCAGTCACTGTCAAACATATGCTATACTAGAAAGCCTGGAGTTCTGTTGAGCAGCAGCAAGAAAAAACAAAAACATCTATCCCTCACACAAAATAGGTTAAATGATTCAAGTAAAGCTTCCTTAAACTATCCCCCAGATAGTTAAGATGTATTTTGAGGAATCAGACAAATCCACAGATGTAAGTACATATCACTTAAGTTACAGCAACAGCTGTGTTTTTATGTACAGTAGTTCATTTCCTAATACATGTCCTGATGTGGTAATTCATTAGGACATCATCTTGTAGAAAAGAATTTGGGATATCTATCTTCCACAATGGCATGTGGACTCAGATTTTTAATCAGCTGTAATATCTGAAAGCATAGCTTCTAATTCTACTGGATTTTTCCCAGTTCTGACTTGAGTAGATGCACTTCTTACTTCATTAGTACAATATCAAACACTCAAACCACTACTTCATAGAGAGAAAGGAAGCAGAAGATGTAGATAGAAGCATTTAGCCCAAGAGATTTTTAACAGAAGGCTTCAATTCCAGGTCAAAAAAGAGAAAAAACTGAAAACCACCTTTACATACAAAAAGCCAGAAACATACTCTTTTCATGCAGTCCACATCATTTGTGGAAGCCAATAGAGCTCCCATGGAGTTTAACTGTCTATTCAAAGACTAGTACTAAACTTTGTTCTCTCATTCTCAATGTGATAATTGCATCCTTTCCTCCCCTAGGAAATTAGTAGGAGATGCAGTTTGCTCTCACGTTTTCTCCAAGCACAGCCATAACCTCTTAAAGCTGTGCTCTCCTACCAGTAACCGTTCACAACAGCCAGAGACAGGTAGGACTCAGTCCCATACCGACTGGTGAGTACCTTATAACCCAGCCTCATCATCACCAATAAAGAACATTTTACACATTCTCCCTGTGCTTCTTCCCCCTTAATTCTTTTTGCAAAGAACAATGATTTTTTGATATCCTGCTTCATCTTTTCCAAATCTGATTTACAGGTCTTGGAGACAGCAAGGCTTCAAAACAAATATAGAAAGGATGTGCTTAATGGTTTGATAAGACTAATTAAACACTATTAGGGCTTTTTCCTTTTTAAGATCTGGCATTTTAGCAGCTGAGTATATATTTAAAAAAAAAATTAATAATATATTTAAAATATATTTAAAAATATATTGCCATAGATTTTTTAAAATCTACAAGTTCTGCTATTAATTTTCTACCTCCCATCTGTAGACTCATTGCATTCAAAGGGAGTAGTATCACCAGAAACAAAGCTCCACAGAACAGAGGACCCAATTTCACAGAAACATTATCCTCAGAAGTTAGAGACATCTCATGGGAACTGAGTGAATAAGAGCTATTGCTGTAGATTCTCTGATACCTCTGGTTAAGAGTTATAAAGCAGTTACATTGAAGGGTAAAGCCTAATGGGACAAGAAAGCAAAACAAATCCATTATCTTCAGAAAGAAGTCTCTAACTTCTCTCAGGTTTTTGTTCAATTTTGGAAAAAATAGTGGGTAAACAAAAAAAGCACATCTGAACTGAATGGTCCTTGAGAACCATGGGATTTACACAGTCATTTTCATCCTCAAAGCACTTCATCCACATTAAAGTAGTTAATCCACACAGAGCTTGTGTGAACAGAGGTCATTACAGTCACCCATTTCCCCCTTGAAGAGGGAAAGGAGAGTTGTATTTTCCAGGTCCATGTGCAGACCAACTCAGTACTGATCTCATCTACAGCTGCAGAGGTACCATACAGTGCTGCACCGTAGTCACACAATAAGTACCTTCCTTAGGAGGGCACATGGATCTAACTGCCCAAGCAAGATGTAAAGTTTAAGATTTGTATTCACAGGGCAGTCAATACACCGACTTTCTCCTATTATTTCATGTATGGTTATGCAATCAAGACATTTTAAATGTGAAAGAGTCAGTGGGCTGCAGTGGATTATACCTTTTTCAATCCAGACTTATACTCATATTTGATGGGCAGGAAAAGTTTAGCAGAAGACAACATGCCAGGTGGATATTATCCATTCCCAAAGCTACATATGCCTGTAGCTTTATTGCCTTTCAGTGGCACAAATAAAGAAATGAAATGCTAGCATCAAATTCTGTATACGATGATTGAAGCTGAAATGTGTTTGAGTGACAATATGATAAAGGGTATGTAAGATATGATATAAGAGAAAAAAATTGATACTGGTTATGTTAACAGCTTTCTTCTCAGATTTGTTTCACACTTTTACCAGATCCAGGTTCACAATGGAATTAGATCTTTCATAACATGTCAGTGAAGGAAGGCTTTTCTCATTAAACTGGTGATAAGCTATTCCGCTGTCCACTGTCTAACTGCATGTCCTATATTTTGTCAGTAACTCTAAGGTCTTATCTGTGACACCAAAGCTGCCTGTTCAAGGCTGATAAGAAATTTACTTCACTGCAGGAGAAAAATTTTTTAAAGGAAAGAGATAAAACTTGTGGTTTTCTATTTTTTCCAATTGAGGAGTATTAAAGTACAAAGAAAAAAGGTCTTTTGTCAGCATCAACAATTGCCTTAAAACATACCTTCCTACTAAGGTACAATAAAGGAAAAATAAGGGTGCAAAATGCTTGTTCTCATTTCTTAACCACTTATACAGAGCAATACCAAGCTATTGCTCTAATTCCTGACCTCCTCTTTTCCCCGCCACCATTTAGCATGCTTTTAACCCTTGCTTGTTAAACTCTCCCATTTCAGGCTTAGATCATTGTCCTGGGGTGTACTTAAAGCACCAGTTTTGGTAAGGGGATGTTGCAATCAATTTTACTAGCAGTTCCATCTGTCAAGTGATGGATAGAGCTATCACACACTGCCCCAATTTAGGCACTGCAGCAGTGTGATAGGGAAATCTACACGCTAGGCTAGCTACAAGTACAGTATGTACCAGGATGCTGAATACACTGAAACAAGGTGAGAAGAAAAGCCTTTTTTCCTTCATAGAAATCCAATTAACTTTTTTTACTATTAGAAAAACTGCTGGAGAATCTTATTTGGTTTGTATATATACACACACACCAAAAAGAAAACAGTTTTAATAAGAGCCACCATTCAAAGAGAAGAATTTGGCTTTGGCAAAAATGTGAACATTCCACACTTTGGGGGTAGTACATACTCTTTTCCATCTAAAAAGCTTGATTATCTGGATTTAAGTTTTACTTTTCCACATGAAGGAAGAAAATAAGCTGGGGAAAATAAGTCACATTTCTTACATTCATCTCAGATGTGTCCATAAGGAATACTAACATTTTCTGAATAGCAATAACAAAAATAGACCTTCACATGAATTAACAAAAAACTTGCTGCAAACTTGATGAGCTTCCTACACATACATAGACCAACCCTTCCAGTATTCTAGTAATCAGTGGTGTAGCTGGCTTGTAAGGACTTACTGATGAAGAAGGCATACTCCAGAAAGAAAAGCAATTTACTTTGGTTAGGACTGTAATACCTGCAATGATTAATGTCTTACTGTGATTGTTCAGACTTACACTGCAAAATTGACAGAGCTAAACTTGTAATTATATGTTGGTTTATCTAAAATAAAACTCTTTCTCCGGTCTCCCCATGCTGTCCAATTTATTTCCCTTGCAGCTTTTGTTTCCTGCCCAAATACCCATATTAATCATCTTCCTTCAAATAAATTCAAAAACTCTATGAACACCACAGTGCGAAGACTGAGAAATGCTCCGGCTGGCATCTCATTCTCAAGATGGTCTTAAATCAGCATAAAATAGTGAATCTCCTCCGCTAAGCTTTGCATAATAGACCATAGAAAATATAAAACAAAACAGAATAACTGCAAATACTTGCAAAAATATTGTTCATGAAAATAGAGCATAGCTCTCAATCTTACCTATATTCATTAAGCTCTCTCAATTGATGGCAACTGGAAAACAAGTTAAACTAGCATAAGCTTAGAGTAAAATCAGCTGTACCTATGGTCCTGTATTACCTACAAAGTTATTTTAGCAAACACACCCTTAAGAACATCATTTTGTTGGAAATATTTTCCTAAGGTGAAGTATCTGCCTTATTGTATGGATTTCTGCCTTTCAAACATACCCACTTACAACAATACAATTATGAAATTAATCTTGTTACTTACCAATAAAAGCACTACTAATTGAAAAAGTAGGCAGAGGGGCACATGCATCATTTTTAACCACACATAGTTGAAAAGGAAGTTTTTCTTTTCCCCCTTTCTGGGTGTTTGCTTTCAGAAGTCCAAGCTGTCATAAACATACTCTGCCTCTTCTCTAACCTAGATTTCCAAGGAGGGCTGACAATGAGGAGTATCTATGCACACATGTTGAGAAGCATTATTATCCACATGTCAGGAAGAACGAATTGAAGGGATATCAAAATGAGCTTCTTACCTATGGGTCAGGTTAGGGCACTTTGAGAGCACAATCTGGCATGTAAACACTGTTTCTGCTTGGTGGGTAGACAGAGACTTCCTGGCTCCCATGCAGCCCATCTGGCATTTTCCACAAGCATCTAATTCACTTATCCAACACAAACAAGTGAATAAGCCCTGTGTGTTTAATACTTCACAGAATTTCATTTTAAAGGGAACAAATAAAATAGGAAGGAAGGAATCAGTCTATTTAGATAACAGACTGTGCACTGTTCTTGGCTAGGGCTAATTTCATACACTGATATTATTCAAAAGTTAGCTGATTGGCAATGGAGGAGACAGTAACTTACACTAATTAAAACTACATAAATTAATATGGGTAATTTATCCACATCACATAGAAAATAATTATAGTAGTTTATTCAGATGAACACTTATGCTGGCATCCACACCTCAGTGCTCAAGTACTGTCATCTGTGTGGGAGTACACGTGCATTTTGGTCATCAAGACAGAATTCCTTTAAACGAAAGAAAAGCTAAATTATTTTCACTTTTCTTAGAGCAATAAGCAAATACAGTCTGAATTGAGCCCCAGAAAAAGTATCCTGCAAGTATACAAAGTCATCTAGTTTGATGGTATCTTCAGATATAAGTATACAACCACGACAGACTGTTCTTTTGATTGCCTTTCTTATTCAGTGCTTAGCAGTGTTCAGAGATAACAGGTCATTAGAGGTCTATTTACAGATGTCATGATAGCTGTATTGCAATAAAAGTTATCTTCTCTTTAAGGAATGAAAAATTCAGCCTCATGGCCTTAAAAAAAGCTCACAACATGATTCCTAAGGTCTGCAGAGCAGAATAAAACACATGCAAGATCTTAAATACATAAAAACACACCTTAAATCATGACACACTTAAATGCAGGAAGCTGTCATAATCACTGCAGGTTGACTTCACTACAGTTACAGGAGCAAAGCAAAGGAGAGTCTTTACAGACACTATCCTGTAGGATGAGCTCATATCTGTAAATATGTCCCGAGAGCATGCTAGTTTATTGGGAGCACAGCAGTGATCATGCATTTGCTCACCTTTGGTGAAACAAGGCACATGGTTCACAGCTTAAGACATCCATCACTTGGCCTTAGCGGAGAGTTTGTGGATCCCTCCAGGATCAGGTCAGCTTTCAGGATGATAAACTCTTCAGCAAACATATCACAAGCAGTCTAGAGCCTCTCAGCAGGACTCAGAGCTAAGAGATACGTAATGTAAAGCCATATAGAAAAAAATAAATAGACTTCACATAAATCAAAACTCATGCTATTTTACCAGGAAGATGCTCCATAATGTTTTGCACAAGGTACTTATTAGTAGCTAAGGAAAATAGTCCTATTTTAACTTTTTCTTATGGTCCACCTAGTCAAATCAACATCATGAAAGAGCAGGAAAAAAATCAAATTATTATGCTCTTAAAAAGAGCAATCAAAGGTGGCAATCTGGTTGTGCAGGAAAAAAATACAAACACGAAAGCCACAGAATAGAAGAACAAACTGCCACAAAAACTACAAACATAAGCAAAAAGTCTACATTCAACTTCTTCAGAAATTACTGTTTTGGCTCACATTAGCAATATCTCTACCATCCACTGTGCAGTTGTCAGTTTAATTGCTGTAGCTTGCAAGTCTGAGGCAGTTTCATAGGTACCAGAATATATTCCCTCTGCATTATTACTAGAATAGTGCTTAGAGCTTATTTATTCGTACCATTACATCATTCCCCTATGTGATTTAATCCGCGTGATATTAAAAGCATTATTAGGTGTTAAACTTTCAAGAAAATGTATTCAGAATCTTCTCACTGTATGTCATTTATAACAGTGTCAGTTGGATTTCAGACACTTCCCTTGAACAAGGATGCTGTTTACTGACAGTTTAAACAAGAAAACAGCTATCATTGGATTCAAGGTTAACAAAAGTCAAAACGGTCTTTTTGAAGACACCAATCACCTCAAGGCTCAGTCTTCCATTCCAAGCTGCTCTCCTCACACAAGTTTTCCTTTTGCAAGTTGGCAGAGTAGTGCCTTGCCCTCCTGACATCCGACGCCTCAGAGAATACACAGGGAACACACTCCAGGTGTTATTTGCACAGCACTGTTTTATAAGGCTGATAGTTCAGAGCTGAGCACATGACAAGTTAAAGCATAAGGCACTGACAGCCCTCCTGCTTTGCTGATAACCACAGCCAGGTCATGACTGAGCACCAGCACATCTGCAACCTCTGGCAAGAGGCCAGGTGGGTTTGACAGGGTCAGATTCGCCCCCCATATGTTGGACCACCTGTGATACAGTCTCTTACTACAAAAATTACCTTTTTTCCTTTTAGTTTCTGACTTTGAAAAGAACTTTAAGGAGCTGCAGCTCTAAAGGCCGTTCAGATGCCATAGCCAGTTGGCTAGCTCCATCCATCTCACATCCTTAGAAATCCCAGGCTGCATTTCATTTTACTTTGTTTCCACACCTCCACTTCATTCTGCAGAACTGGACCATCCTCTCAAAGCATAAAAGGCACCACACGTGGCAGTACTACTCATCATTCACTGGCAAATCCTGGTCCCTCTGAAGCTGTTCTGTGTTCCCCCTCACACAAATAGCCTAGCATAAAGTTTGGGCATGGTGGCTCTAAATCTAAAACCCCTTGGGGCAGATATTGTTCTTAACACCCATTTGCACTGGCAGAGATCTCAGCTGAGTCCTCCAGGGCCATAACTTATAACTCCAACAGCTTTTTTTTCCCCCCCCCCGTTTGAAGCATTGTATTGTCTTAGGAAAAAAAAATTGTTCTAGAACATGAGCCTGAAAATCAACATATTACTTTCTTACAAATACATTCATGCTTCTAGTCCTTCCCTCTTGCAGTGGCTGTATAATAAAAACACAAATTTTCATAATAAAATTTGATGTAGACATGCTGAGGTTATGAAATCAGAAGGACTCAGCAACAGGAAAAGCTGTCATCAATCACAGCAAGCTGCTCCCCCAGCAGCCGACAGAAAGAGGTAGAAAGATTCAGTAATGAAATCACACTGAAAAAACAAGGAAAACATTATGATTCCAGTCACTACATGTTTAGTGTTGTAACACCTGCATATCAAATTTGAGTGACACGTACAGAAGGAAATTACACTGAAGTCAACAAGCTGCAGCTGCTTACCTTTAAGAGCTCCTACTCTTGGTTTTGTGCATCTGAAGACTATAAATGTGTGCCCTTCCTGAACACACCTTCCCCCCCATAATCTCCCTTTTATGATCCCAAAGCACACCTTCACTCCAAGAAGGGATCTGCTTTCAGCAGAAACCAAGCTAAAATATTATAGGAAATTCTGCTGAAGAAGTGAATTTGCATTTTATGTCTGCTTATATGTATCACAAATATATATGATATGACCTTCAGAAGAATTGAACTGTTTTCATTTCATCAGAAACTATTTAGCATGCTGCAGATTGATATGGCAGACCATCGCTTTGAACTGAAGTAATAAACATTGGACTTATTTCCCTGAAGCATGCTGACTTCTGGCTGGCACTTTGAGTAGCACAAACTAATTGCAATCACTCTCAAAACAAGACTTATGCAAGGGCAAATTGTGCCAAAGCATTCTGTTAGTCTTGACAGAAGCGCATCATTTTCCTTTAGTAGCTTTTAAATGAAATCAGTGGAGTTTCAACTCATTACTCCAATATAGCCTTCACAATAAAGTATTACATTTCAGTTCCAAAAATACAAATTAAAATTGTGACTGCTTTATAAGTTCACCTGAGCTGACTCAAAGTCAGGAAACCCTAACCTGAGGATACAGTGACCAGAAATGCATCTCCAACTCTCAAATAATGTACTACTGGATATTCCCTATGACTTTTCAATCTTAAGACTTGAATTTATGCTAGGATAATGTAGTACACCAAATCTTTCTTGGAAATTTATTTGCAGAGTGTGTTCACAATACCTAGAGAGATCCTCACAAGGGTCTTTGCCTCTCTGGCAATTAATTATAGGTGTCATTTAATAAAGGATCAGTCACTCCATTTCCAAAAGTTAAATGTTATATTGAAACTAAATGTAACTTTCAATCCAGACAGGACTGCCACCAGCAAAAACAGCAAACAATGCCCTTGTGGCATCACAAAGGAATCAGAATTTGGATCTAGGACACTTGTCCTCAGAGAATAATACCACAGCCAATGCACCACTGAGTCACCACCTGCACAAACACAGGCACCTAATCCCATTGCTGGTTAACTAGATAACAGTGTCAATCATATGCTAATTTCTATTGGGTTTATGCCCACTGACAAAAGCTTCTGACATGGTGTAAAGCCTTCCTGCTGCAAATTCATCCACAAATGCTTCTTTAAACAACATTTCAACCTTAGTAGAAATTTCTCAGATCAGAGCTTTGTGCCATAGTCACAGCATTCTTGATCCTCCAGCACTGACTCAAAAGCCAGGTTTATCGTATCATCAAAACACAGCTCAACCTGCTGCTAAGCCTCCCCTCTGCACAGTCACCCAAAGAAAACATGGTTTAAGTGCCAATTTCTACATCTTTGATCCCTGTTTTGTCTGGAAATCAATTTTCAGTACTAAAACACTCATCTCAGAGGTGAGCTGCTTAAAAAAGACAGTAGGTAAACCTATAATGCTTTTCAGATCTTTTGTTATATTTTGTCCCCAAAACTAGGCACCTATGATTGTAAAACAGGGATTGAAAGCAATGCTGATTGTTTTGGTTCAGGACTTGCTTATACATACAAATATCCCAGAGCTCTGATGGATTAGAGCGGGCGACAAGAGGAGGCTGAGTAGTTTTCTTCCTGTAATCCACATTCATTCTTCTGTTAAATTTACTTTGGAAATATTCCTGAAACATTACCCAGCCTCTACACCGATACTGGAAAGAGAACTTCTCCATAGTCTAGACTCTGTGTACTACAGCTCTTGCTTTGTTTTACTTAGAGAAGGTATACATAATTATACTGCAAGGATTTCAGTTCACTGAGCTGGACAGCTTTCTAAGCCAACCAACCAGTCATCACACCTCTGCCATCTTCCACTCTTGAATACTTTCATCCCTTCCCAAGGCAGCTGAACCAAAACCTTGTGTTACTGAGCCCATGCAGGGCTCTGCAAATCCCAAGCTGTACTGCCCAACATTTTAAGCACAATCGCATGTGTTGCATAAATGAATTTCATACTATGTCTTTCTCCACTGTCCGATAAAGTCATCCAGTGGAATACTGACTTTCTTCAGACTCAAGACAATACAATCAAATCAGAGAGTAAAGACCAGAAACATACTATCTCTAACATGGAAAAAAAGACAAGAACAGCAGGCAGAACTAATTAAATTAGTACAACCATACCTCCTCACCTACCTGCTTAATTATCTTTTAAGGACTCAATCACCGTAACACTCCAATTCCTATACCTCATAACCTGACCTTCACTCACCAGCAGTGCTTTGCTGGTCACTGTAGTACTCCTCCAAGACTGCAGTTGGAAGTTTGAAGTGACTCTGTACACAACACCATGTCATCATGCAAAGATGAAATGGTGTGCAATGCCACACCACAGCACAAGGTACAAGCAAGGCTACTGTACAGGTAAACAGATTAGAAGTCTACAAATGCCTCTGAAGAACACTTCCAGAAATCACCTTACTAAATTCACCAAATTTCTTTGCTTCTCAGAGAAGGTATTGTACTTCAGTACAAATTTTAGATAGGTGTGGAAAAAAATCATTATTGGCTAGCAGCTATTCTTTATACCTCTGTATATGGATATCTTAAGCTCAGACATAACTTTGAATGCTGGGAACCAGTCTGGGGTGTGAGCAAAATCCCATTATATTCAGCAGAGAGATGAGTCTGTAGCAACTATGATGTTGCTCAATTGCTGTTTTAAGACCATTGGAAGAGGATGTTTGAAGTTTTGGTTATCATATGACAAGTTAACTGACCACATGTAGTGGACTTCCTCAGCAAGAGAACAAGGACAAAATGAGAATCAGAAAAATATCATGTATAAAACCACACTAGAGCAAACACAAGAGATCAGAAGCACAGATTCACGGGCACTTCCCCTCTTCTGCTGGTGTTTGTGTCAGCCCTGAGCTATAACTCCTCCTTTACTCACAGACAAGAGCAGCAGCTACTCTCTAGCTTTTCTGCAGGAGCAGCTCTATTTCTGCTATCTGAAAGCAGAGAAGACACAGTGAAGCATGTTGCTTTGCACAGCTTAGGTCCCAAATAAAACAATCTAGTAAATCTAGCATATCTAGCATTGGAATTGAACCCTTGAAAGGGTCACATTACCAGCTAAGCACCAGTACACATAAAGGAAGTCATTTTAAAGACAACTATACATGAATGCCATGGAGATTAGAGCAACCTGTTTCTACTTGTATGTACTTCAAAAGATGTTTTGAAACAGGGATCTACAGGGCAGCACAAATGCATTGCACACTAACAACAGCTCAAAACTGTCAGCAATTATTTTCCTTCAATAGTCACTATAATTTTCTGTGACACTAAAACCCTGTGAATATTATGCCTCCTAGCAGAGTGTAGTACATCTCATCTGTGAATTCCCCAAAGCATCAACATAAATCTCTGTGCATGGTATTGCAATTACAATGAGAAATGGTCTGAATGTGCAAGCGTACCTACAACCATCTGGAGCACCTTCTTTATTAAATTTGCTTTCAATGCTTATGTAGTCTCATGGCAATTTATTTAAGAAAAAGCTCATTTGTCTCATGTTCAGAAGCCTGTCATTCACTCACTTAATGACAATTTGAAAGATTAAAGGCAAAGTAATATCTAACAATATCCAGTGTTCCAATAAATAAAAACGCCACATGGATTAGCTTAAAAAAAAAGCCTTTTGATCAGCAAATTTGATACAGTGAAAGGAGACAAAGCACTTCTCCCCTCATTAACAAGGAGATCCAAATCAGATTTCAGGATACACAAGGTCATCCAGGTAGCACAACTGCCATACCATCATACTTTGTTCTATGGATACAATGAATACACTATCCCAGAGACACACAAGTATCACTTGCATTTCTGGAAGCACAGAGGTGTATAAATCCTTGGAGTCCATTTGACTTACAGCGGTTAAAGTTCTTAAATGCTACAGTTACCAATGCCCCAAATAAAGCACAGAGAAACCACACAGAACTACTGATTGCCCTGAAGTCTATAGCTTGGCTATGAATGGCAGAGCATGGCTTGAACAGTTTGTAAACCAGAAATAGGTGTGGCTTGATGTTCCTTTGTTTATTTTAATAAGTTTTAATGGTATTTAATCAAAGAAATGTGTCATTATAACATGCTTGTCCTCTTAATTTCAGGAAGTGATTTGAACCATTAATAGCCTTCATATGGTGATTTTCTTCCCAGCTAATGTAAGAACAGATGGTAGTCTCATTTGCATAAGCATGTCTTCCCACCACACTTTTCCAGGGACCAAGTCCCCTGAACTCATCAGGCTCTGCAGTAGAATTGATCAGTCTTTAAGCAAGAGCTATTGTTTGAAATCTAATCAAACCCAAGCCTCAACAAGCAAATCCTGCCTGAACTAAGGCCATGACTGGTAAACATGGCCATTTGGATAGCTGGCACTCCCATGAAGAAAGGGATTCTTTGAAAGCAGCTTTCAAACCTCCAGGAGCCATCCACAAGCAGAAGACAAATCCTGAAGTGCAGTAACTACGGGCTGTTATCCACCAGCTGTCCTAAAACCTAGAATCACAGGGACTAGATTCATTATGACCTCAACATTCATACACAAATCCCACTTTTTCTACAGTACTTAGGTTATGTATTCTGCCATTACATTTTAATTTCCTTTTCCTAAAAGAAAAGCTTACTGATTACAAACATCTCAGAAACAGGTTTTTTTTTTAATAGTAATACAGTTCATAGAAAACAATTTTATAGCAAGTTGTCTCATCTTTCACTAGGAACTCACAAACACCAAATAAACATGACTAAATGGATTTCAGGAACTTTTTATTTCTTTGAAAGCGATTTCAGAGTAGATACTGACAGAATTATAACAATCCACTAATTCTACAGTTTATCTTGTACTGTCTTTCTTGGGAAGATAGAACAGCTGTAACATATTTGCTCTGCTGTTCACCATCGGAGACTGCAGGGAATTATTTGGAAATACTTTCAGAATACCAGAGCTAAATTCTCCTTAGACCCACACAAACATTACCTTGCAAAGGATATCCATGGAGGATAGAAAAAGGATATTTGGAAGCTTCATTTTTTTGTTCCCAGATTCAATTGAAGTTTTCCCCAATCATTTATAGAAGGCACATCCAACACATGGTCTATAAGCTGCACGTGACCCAGCCCATACTACAGCCATCCCCAGCCCCACCCCACCATGGGGCCTAAGCAGCCCAACTCAGCTTTGTACACACACCAATGGCTCACGGACAAGCAAACATCATTGTGCAACTGGCACTGCCCAGGCCAAAACCAAGGCACAGTGCAGCACTAACTGAAGTTATAGCAAACTGCATGCCTTTTGATGCACTGCCTATACACAGCACTGTGAACAGTGAAAAGCAGGCAGCCTTGCTTTCTGTTTTAGTGAAGGAATTCAAGAATAGGTTTTAAGATTACAAAAAGACCCATCTTACCAGAGGAACATCTCTAACTTCAGTCACATCTTATTAATGCCATCACTTTTTGGCAGTAAATACATTTGTAAACAATTATTGTCAAGGGTGGAGCAGAGGAAGAGTAAGATTTCATCAGAAGAATCTGATGAACACCATGAGAACACAAGAACTGCAACCACTTCCACTGAAGCAGATTGGTGCATTATTTTCACAGATAAAGTCAAATATCCCACTAGTTTTATGACTGTTGTCTTTTTATGTTTTAATAAAAAATAAACTTTGTTGCTTACATGCCTTAACTACATTATGCATTTTACAAGAGCACTCTGAAAGTAATGCCTCCTATTTTATTACGTCAGACTACAACATTGGAGTCGGATGTTGGTGGGATGATAGTAGAGGCTGAACCCTCTTCTCAATATTCCATTACATTTTATTGCTATGCAACAGAGGGTAGGAAAGAGACCATCTGACAACACTGCATCTGACACGGAAGTGTATGGAGCAAAGGTGTGGAATTAAGCACCTCCATGCAGAATATAGCACCCGTTGACATTCATCAATGCTTGTTGAACGTGCATGGAGACAAAACAGTGAAGAGTGCTTTTCAGTAGTGATGACAGAGTGTCACCTCCACTGCTGCAGATTTTCACAAGTACAGCATGCATGCTCTTGTTCATTGTTGGAGAGAATGAATAACAATGATAATCATGTTGGAAAATGTTTAGGTAGAGAATTTGGCTTTATTGTTATCATGCATTTTGTATCTGTTGTAGTTTCCATGGAAATAGGAGGCATCACTTTCAGAGCAACCTACCTATACACAGCCTAAGAGATTTCCTCTTCACTCATCGCCTCCCAGGCAAGCCAAGAGGTTGGCCAGCTGTACCTTAAGGGGAGGCCTAAATAAATATTTCAGAGTGAACATATTTCAGCCTTCAGCTCTTACTTACAATTTTGGACTACATGAACCACGTGTGTTATTTATAGGCTTTTTCAATGGGTCTTTCTGATGTAATGTACTGAGTTCTAAATAGTAGCCCAACTATTTGCATTTGAATTTAACACTATGAAATACATCTAAATACACATTGATTTTGTGAACTCTGCCACACATGGAGACTAAAAATAATAAAAAGGAAACCATTCAAGCATTTCTACATGACCAGAATACAATCTAAAGAACATCCTTGAAAATTAGCTTCCTATGGGGCTGAAACACAAGAAAAATTTATAACTCCAGAAGTTCTTAAACATTAAACCTCTGTGTGAATTCTGCCTTGCCAAAGACATACTCTAAATCTTTAAATACCACACACACTAAGGAGATGAGGGAATTCATTCTTTCAGAGTTTTTCCCATGACTAGAGTTTCCTTACATAGTAGATGGTAAATTCACAGCAATGGCAAAAAAACAACATTAAACAATGAGTGAAATACAAAATGTATCAAAGTGAAGAGTTGACACCACTGCCCTGGCTTTACTAACCTATGGATAATTATTCTGCAGCATAAAATTACTTATGAAGTAACTAATGAACTCTGAACTCCAGTGGGCAATTAGTGCTAGAATACAGACTTACTGCCAAGGAGGATGTCACAGTTGTAAGAAATACCAGATCTATGGGCTGGAATAAATTCATTGTGTTGCAGAGCCTTTCACTTACAGTTGAGACATTTCATAGGTAAACAGCACATTTTAAAGAATTTGGTGCAAAAGATTTAGTACAACAAAAACACAAGGAGTCAAGAAGTCTGTGGTTGGATCCTTCATAATTGGCTCTAAGCACTGAACTAGGCTTAGAACAAACAGACTTTAAGTACAATTTTCTTTTAGAACAGTTAAAGAGAAAATTAGGCAAAGTCAGTTCTACGAAAAAGTATTTACTTAGATTAACCATATACACATGCAGTCCATCAAATAATGTCTATTTTTCTGTGAGTATAAATCTTGTTACTGTTCCTATGCATTCAGTACCTTCTAAGAACTTTGTTTCAGGCCAACTCTAAAGTCCTCTCCAGTTCCTCCAGTTTGTCCTCAGCACCTTACAGTACTTAACTGCTAAATGCCCACAAGCTTAACCAGCAATAACAGATACCCACACCTCACACAGCATTCACAATCAAAGATATTTCTAATTTACAGCCACTGATTATCAAAGCATAGCTATTTATTTCCAGCATGCTCTGAAGCCCATTCATTGCCCATGACATTGATGCACAGACACTCAGCAAGCCAGCCAAGCAAAGGTCCTTCCACTGCAAAACCATCTTTGAATCTCCTCACGCATCTGAATGCAGACCATGTAGTGGAATCACAGTGCTCATGGGAGCATTTTTGTGCATTTGTACAAACTAGAGCACTGACACAGATGAAGAGTGCAACTACAGACCCACTGAGCCCCATTTTACAAGCCACTACATACCTGCAGAATATCCCAGTTTTATTAGCTGCTATGAAGGAGAATATCCACAGCTGACCTCACTCAACTCTTTAAATTCATTTGGACTTGAACAAGGCTCAGACAGCATTAAACATTGTTGCAGACACCATTCTAGGTCTTCCTTTTCTCCCACAAAGTATGATTCCAGTGCTCACCTCCCTGTGCTGCTTCCTCGAGGGAGGAAGCTAGAGCTGTGGAAAAGCTGTGGTCCAGATGTGCCTGCAGGAGCCAGGCTGCTCCCTCATAGCAGGGTTACAGCTGCTTTCTGCCATGCACCAATAGCTTTAGCTGTCCCAGAAAATGGATGAATAGATTTTTAGATACTTCCCAATGAGGTAACTAATATATTTAGGGAAAAGAGAAAAAGAAAAGACGGTATAAAGCTCCCCAGAAAGAATCTCAGAACACGGATTTAATAATCTGGGAATGACAGCTTGAACTAACTTCTCTTTCTTACAATATTCTTATTTTGGTGCTTATACACTACACCAAGGAATATCCATTCCCATAAAGCTCCTCTGAAGTGTATTACTCCAGCTGTAGCAGAGCAAGGAGCTTTGATTTGCAGTGTTTCACAGCAGATGCATTGTCATTTTGTGCTAGAGCCTCCCACTGAGATCACAAAAAGCTTCATTCCCTATTGCTGATGTACAGCTCTGAAATCTGCCCCACTCCTACCACAACCAGTACCTTACTTTCAAAAGGAGACAGTGCACACCAACAACAACAGCACTATATTAATATAATCAACATTATAAACACTTCTCTACTCCTTTTCCTCATCCTTAGTTAACTCATTATGGCAAATACCAGAGCCCACTCATTCCAACTTCCACTACCTTGAAATCCTAACTGCACTCTGCATCTCTATTGCAACACCCCAGGGGTTGCAGCATCATCCAGCCCACTTAGATCTCTACTGAGGGCACAGATACAATAGAACAGGATGCACTGTGATCTTTTGTAACAGCAGCAGGCTGCAGATTGGTATCGATCTGACTGCTCCTTCTACGTGGATGTCTGGAGTGCAACCCCTGTGCCTTTTAACCAACTACATCCAGCTGCACCTTCCAAAACACAGAGCAGCTACTCAGAAGCTTCAGAACAGAAAGAGTTTCCATCAACCCCAGGGAAATGGGGCTGACAAGGCATTGCTCAGCAAATGAACAGAGCTTGAAACCAGATAATTTTTTACTTCCTTTTTCAATCCAGGCCATTCTATAATTCTACAAACTTCAGAGCTGCTAAATTGAGGCTCAGGTGGAAAAGCACAGCTGGCAGGCCTGTGCTGTTAGCAGCAGCCAACACAAGGGCCATCCATTGGAGCAGGGACCACCCTGGGCTGCCTGCACCCCTACAATCACCACAGAGGGAAAGCCACAAGTGCTAGAACACACCCCATAGAAATGGAAACCCAGGCTCATGCCCTGAGGAGTTCACGCTTCAACAGAACAAATGGGAACACAGGGAAGGGCTGAAGGCTTTTTAAGAAGCACATCATTGATACATTCAACCCTCCCTTACAAGTTGCCCTCAGAGCATCTCTCTCTCTTCTGCTGTAGCAGCAGTCTGCAGGCAGACCTGAGAACCATGCCTCTCAAACTAGTTCACACAGCTGATACACAGACAGAATTAATTTTTTACCAAGATTTTTATTAATTTATTACCTCTCATAGCCCTCACAGAGGAAAGCTAATAGGGAGCAGACAATTTCTTAAGCAATTCAATTGAGTGGGTGAGGAAGAGACACAGAAACAGTGAATAAAATGAAAGAGCAAGGTCTGCAGAGAATTGAGCTATTAATACAGTTCAAATTCAGATCTTACCTCTTTTTAACTCCCAGAGAGATACTGAACAGTAGCTCAGTATTTGTAACTCTACAGTTTTCCATCTTTCCAAATAAGAACAATAAATTCAACCATGAAACACCCACATAGAGCTTATTTCACAGACCCTGAAGCTGAACTGCAGCTTCACAGCCTGATCCCTGCACTACCCAGGTCCTAAGAGAGGGCAACAGCCACCATACAGACATCTACCAACACAACAGGGAACAGAAGCCTGCAGCCTGCTCGCATCCACACCAGCAAGACCTACACCAACATTCAAACAACATCAGATACACTGTTCTGGGTTTGTTTCCTTTTTTTCATCAGTAAAGCAAAGGTACTAGCAAGTAAGACCATCACTAACCTCCTTCAATCCAAGCACAGGGATCTTCCTGCTCTTTCCAGGCATACAGTTGCTTCTCTGGCTTCTTAAATGGCCTTTGAAGCAGGTGCTGAGGATCAGGGCTAACAACCTGATCATTCCTAGCTTCCACCTGGCCAGCAATAGATCTGCCACCTGGGTGCAGAAGGAGCCCACCTATCCCACTGCAGTATGAGCTCAGCCTGGAGAGACAAGTCTGAAAAGCAAATGTCTGCTGTCCTGAATTTGTGTTTTTGTGTTTTTTTTTTTTCTGAATCCAGTGGTCTTCTTATACTGGGTGTCTTCTCCTTTGTGTCTAATGAGTATGTAAATAGGAATTAGCTTTATTTAATTTACAATGCTACTTATGTTCCCTCTCAAAAATACTAGCTTTTAGGCTGGGAAAGAAACTGCAAAACCACAATGCTTCAAACTGAAGGATGACTGCACTACACTAAGGCAGCAGTAGCACTTAATGAAATTCTAAAGCTGTTTTCTATTTTTACCAATAAAACAGAGCAACTATTGCTTGAAGTAACAAATATTTACAATGCTGTAGCTAACGCACATTACTGACTTCAAAAGTATCCTCTTCCTAAAAGAAAAAAGAGTATCCGTCGTCATTGGTGTTCAGAACGGTAAACAAGCTGCTACTTTTAATTTGGTTTGACACGCACGCAAATAAGTCTATTAAGGAAAATGAAGTGGGTATAAAAGGAGGTAGTGCTTTCACGAGTAAAAACATATCACAAAGGTAGTATTTAAGCTTCAATTTCTTTTGTCGTGCAGCCTGCCTTTTGAAGCTTCTCTAGGAACTGAAACCATTAGAAACAGTTTCACTGGAAGCCCACAGCAGGTGTACCAGGATGTCAGTGAGGGCAGAGTCTATCCTGCAGCAAATGTCATTTGAGTTACAACAGCCATCATCGCTTTTTAAGTACTTGTTATAGAGTTAAAAATGCTGAAATGTTATGCAGGGCTTTGCCCTTTTATTTCACAGAGCCAATGTGGGTCTCAATTTTTCTACTTCTTGTAACAGAATGTGACTTATCTAAAAAAGCCAAACTTTTAAATGATTTTCTGCTATTTGTACTCGGTTTCAAAATCATTACTTTTAACAAATTTATTCAACAGAAGAGCTGGGGCTGAGCAGGAAAGGTCTCATCTGGTGAGACTCCATCCACTACTGCTTTTGGGTAAGGTTGAGGATGCAGAACGCCATCTGAGCATTCTCTCTCCATGAAAGTCTAGTACAGACTGATGCAATGAGCCTGAAGAATAAAGAGTTAACTTTTAATATGATAATTAGCAAGTCCTTGTATTCTAAGGTGGGACTAGTCTTCTTTGGGCTAGAAATAAAAAGTGGATTCCTACAAATGGTTTCTTGTTTCAGTTTCCTTCCTCAAAAGCTAACACTGTGCTGGGGTTAGAAAATGGCTGAAAAGGGAAACTGGGGACGCTTTGTAGACTTCATCTTTAAAAAATGCACTTTTTTTCTTGTTCTTGAAAGTTAACTGCAACTGTTTGTGACCATAGTTCTGGTTTCACTTAGTTCATCTGGCACATAGATAATTCCTTGACTTACCTTAAAAAATCTGCAGTTTTTCCAAAAGAAGATACATTGAGAAGAGCATTTTCTTGGCCACAGCAGAGCGCCTGGCAAAATCCAAGCCCATTAGAATTAAAGACAAGTTTCCCTACACTTCTTAGATCTCTAGATCTGTCATTCAGATTGTCCTGCTTTCAGTGTTGGATAAAGTAGCAAAGAATGCAAAGTGTTAATGTTTTCAAGAAACTGCAATGACAATTGTGTGCAATGCTGATGTGAATACATAAAAGCAAACCAAATAAACGTAGTGGAATAACACCCCTGGAAGTGTTTCATATGTCATATTGCATTTAAACTGATGGAAGACAATGTGGAAAACACAACTTGCTTTGTAATTGTAAAAGTAGAAAATATTGTTACCGAGCATATTATGTTTTGGCTACTTTAAGCAAGCAGTTACATTTATGTTTGTTAGATATTTTTAAGTTTTTAAAGTATTTTTAAAACCACATAACTCATTTTTGACTTGTATTGATTGTGTAAATCAACAGTCATTTTAATTTAAGGGGAAAAGATTCTGACTTCAGACAAAGGGGGCAGCGTTTGTGGCAGCTGAACCATCTCAAATGGAACCTTAAAAGCTATGTATTATTCACCCTGTCATTTCTCTTTACTTCAGTGGAGAAAGTTTTTTGCTCTTTAATCCCATTAGCCTGCTGAAGTCGCAGGCTGGAGCCTGCACCATCTGGAGCCAGCCAGAGCTAAAGGAGCAACTCCACTGCATTGGCTGCTCTGCTGTGCTGCCCTTCGGATGTGCTGCCGTGCAATTTAAGCAATGTTGATCTCTAATTACTTACACAGAAAGCAGGGAGAGACAACAGAAGCAGATTTCACCTTCCTCCCACTCATCTGCAAACCCTGTCCTCGGGACTGGCAACTAGGATGAAAATCTTTCTCCACTGAGGGCATTTTCTGTACCAGGCTTGGCTGTATGCTGAGTACAAGCTGCAAACCCCAGCCAATCCTTAGTAAACCCATGACTAACTCCAAGGGGACTGCAGCTTTGACTTGGTTGTAGCCACCTAAGACCAGAGCTGGGCTGGGTGTCTGCAGCCAGCAGGATTACCCTGAGCAGGAATTGGAGCTGGGAGCAGAGATGAGTACAAGTTTGGGGGAGGAAGATCTGTGCATGCTTTTGGAGAGGTTGTGATGGCACATGAACAAGACATTTCAAAGAACAGAACAACAAAATGCTTTCTACTCTTTGTTTACTCTTCAAAGATTTTCAAATGAGGTATAAAAAAAACACTCTCTGGTTTGCAAAATTATTTTTCTTCCTCCAATCTTTTCTAGTTTTATCTTCTGAACTGCAATGGAGGACAAAACCCATAGGATAGTGCTGAGTAAGAAACAGAACCAGTGTGGAGGAATGCCACCATACCATGTCCAGAACATGAGCTGTGCCATTCCTATGCCCCCCACATTGAGTTACCCTTCCCATATTCACTATATTCAATGCACATATCATTGCCCCAAACTCCCTTCTGCTCTTCCATTTCAATCCATTGCATCCCTTGTCTCATCAGGCTGATTTAGTTTCCCATTACCTTATTTTTTTCCCAGTCTGTTTCCATCTGAATTTCCATCTGAATATCCAACATTGGAAGGCACCAGTGTGGATCACTGAGTCTAGCTCCACATAGGAATACCCCAAATCCAAACTTTAGCCTTGTCCAGAAGCAACCAGGCAGCCAGTGTTCTTGCTCAGCTGGTGGCAGGTGCTCTCCTGGCTTATGCCATCAACACCCATCGACCAGTAGCAATTTTGTAGTTAAAATTGCTGCCAGCTATCCCGGAGGAATTTTATTTGGCACATATGTCTTCTTTTACTGTCTCTACTCCTCATCTGCCCCCTTGCCAAGGGAAAATTATCTCTATGGGACTCAGATAAACAAAGGGGAGATGAGTTTTCCAAAAAGAGGTATTGCTTTCACAATAAGGCTTTCAGGAGGTTTTTTTTCTTTGTTTGTTTGTTTGTTTTAAGAAGAGGTTTGAGAGCAAAAGGATGGTAAAAGTCAAGATGAGAGAAGTAAATACTGCATGAAATATAGATGCTTTCAGTTTCGTTATTGTCATGAGAGGATAGGCACTTATTTATACACCATTAGTATTGCCTTTCTCTTTTAGCAGCAGTTTTCTGCTGTGAAATGTTTGCTTTGGACTGCAGGGGAATCTGCTCAGTAAATACGGGTGAAGAGGCAGTGTGTAATGGATTACTGCCAGCACACACCCAGACAGGGCTCTGCCTCATGCAGACAAGGCTCAGCAAGCCCTAAAGCTCAAAGGCCCACGCTGCAAACCAACATCATTAAAGGGACAAAAGCTCTCCCTAACAGGGGACCATGTCTGGAATTTCCAGTAACCAACCTGCAGCCCAGCAGTTGACTTATTTCAGATGCAAACCTTTTCTCCTGTGACAGGTGGCCTACATGAGCAGGCACCAACAGCCATCACAAGGTAAGCGATGGATGACTCCATGCCTGCTGTCCAAATTCAGCCCACAGCTTCAGAAAACTTAAAGAAGTTAAAAGATTGGCCAATTAGTGTTTAAATAAGCTTTCATAGAGCAGAAACGGAGTTGGGTGAGATGTTAATTTGAAGCAGTTTTGACCTACATGCATATGCATTGCTGACAGGAAGAGGAGAGCAGAGAATTAGTAGCAAGGAAAAAAATACTCAGTTGATCAGTGGGAAAGGAAACAAGGGTAAAAAATGGCTTTAATGCAGTAAGATCTATCATGCAGAGTTGAAAAGTCTGGCTGTGAAAAGCCAATTAGTGCACTGAATTTGAAAAGCACGGGAGTTAAATATAGGGAAGATCATCAAAGAGTGCTGAAATATGCAGGCATAAAAGAGTTGCAGTCAAGTATATGAGCTTTTTATAAAAGAAATGAAATGCAGTAAGAAATAAATAAAAACAAAATCCTATCCTGTAATAAAGGGAAGGGAGCTCTGCAAATTATTACTGAAAATTAGCATCAGATTTATATTGAGTTATTCAGGAGTGAGAGAGATAATACAGTGGCAGAGTAATAGGCAAATGATAGATTGTGAAAAGAAAGAATAAAGCCCATGTTTCTGTGTAGTGTAAAACATCAAGACACCTTAAAGTTGAGTTTGTGAGGTCTTGTGCTACAAACATCACAAATAAAAAGCACACCGTTGAGAAACCACCTTTTTTTATTAAATCTCTTTCTGTTCTTGAAGTGTTAATGAGCAAACACTTGAATTCTAGTATGGTTATATTGTGAGAACAAAAGTAAGTTTCAAAATTCATCTTTTAAATGATTGAGAAATGTTTTGAAAATGATGTCTCCTACTAAGGAACTTGGATGCTTATTGTGTCTGAGTACACTGAGAGAGGCTTTAAAATAAATATTGAATTTAGGAGGGATTATTCTGTGTTTAAAGTGTTCATCTGCTGACATTTATTCAAGGAAGTCAAACAGGTTTTTTGATCTCTTACAGATGGAGAAAAGAAATTTCTTGGCACTATGGCAAGTTTTCTCATATTACAACTGGAAACAAAACGTTGCTCGAGTTCCTAGGAACAACTTGTGAAGTTATGCTTAGAATCTCCATATATCAAGAGAAAACACATTGGCAAATATTTACACTGGGGTATAAGAGCCCTGAATTCAGTGTCAGGGAGCTTTTGCATCCATGAGCAGTACAGCATACGGCAGCCAGGTGCTGGGTCAGTCTGCTGGGTCAACTTTGTGCTGTAACAGCCTTCCAGAAGGTGGTCATAGAGGATCTCTGAATGAACAGAACAGACAAAAAGCCTTGTGTGTGAATCTGCCATTAGTGCTCCAAGCTTACCTATTACTGTGCTGAAATCTTCATGGAACAATCATGCTGAGGGATCACCCAAGTATTCTGAGCAGAGAAGCCTGTAGTAAATAAATAAGCTACTAAGGAGAACTTTTCCCCACCCTTCCATTGATCTATTTTACATTTCAGTGGCTCAGAAAGTTTTTAATGTAATATATGTTGGTAATGTATTTTTCTAGCCTTGGGGAAATTATTTCTGTGTTTTGAATAGTTCAGTGCTGCAATTTGAGATCTGTGTTTAATATGCAAGAAGAAAGTACTTGAGCATCCTAATGTAATTTCTGTTTTTCAGTTTTTTCTCACTCTACTTGATATCAGCCTGAAAGTATTTACTGATGTTTAAATAATAAGCCACTTAGCATGAGTACTTTATATTTCTTGAGGCAGTCAATACCCCAAGCTCACATCAACATCCAGGTTTCCTGTCAAGCTTGAGTTCATCTTTTAGTTTAGCCTTTATGTGGATGTGAAAAAGTGAGATGCCTGTCCTTCAGATGAGGGTTTGTTATTTCAAATAACAAAATTTGTACATCTAGAGGGTATCTTGGCAGTGCTTATTCACAGTCCTGTGAATATTAAATAGGTAAGAAACCTAAGCACTCATCTTTGGGGTGTTTTATTTTTGAGTGCTTAATCTCTGTGGATCTAACTGCTATTAGAGAGGTTTTGCTCAAACTTTTAGGTTGAGAATGATTCATGTGGCTAAAATAAACTATATGCAACATCTTTCTCCTGAAGTATTATTCTTTTTTATTATTCATTTTGTTTCATTTCTATACTGGAATTAAAAAAAAAAACTGGAAGCAGAAGCTTTCTTAAACTTCCAACTTGAATTGTAGAGAAGTAAAACCAGCTTTAGCACTGCCTGAAATTATAAGACCAATTATGCTATTAGCTTGAACCGTTTGGTCATCGTTTGTTCGTTTGTTTTTTTCCAAACCAAGGCACACCCACTAAATTTCCCTAAATCGGGTAGTGTTTCAGACTATGGCTATTGTTCTCCAGAAGATGCTGTTTCTAATACGGATCCGACCTGAAGGAGGCAAGTACAACCACAGACACAGACCCAGGTAACCTAGAGACAGTTCCAGTGAAGATCTCCATTTCACACACATTTCCACCAATTAGCAATGGTCAGATTCTCAGAAGTCGGTGATCCAACTCCACTCTGCCGTGTGCTCACCCCACCGACCATCCCTGTCCCAGAAATCACACAGGACATCACTAACCAGAGCAATTACATTTCTCACTCATCCATCCACACCAGAAATTGTTTTTAAAATCCTGGCTCAGAGCTAAAATTGCACCATGAAATATAGAAGAGTTGGCAAGCTGCAGTTTGTTGTTCAGCACAACAAACTGGGACATCATAATGCACTGAGTGTTTCACCTCCAAATGAAGGCATTTTATGGAAAGGTCCTTTGGACTGACTGATTCTAGCTTTGGGCTAACAATGACAGAGCTGCAGGTCTGTGTTGTTCGAAGTTGCACATGGGTCTGGCTGAGAGCTGCCAGGTGGGTATTGTGCACCTCTGGCCATGGCTGACACCTCAGATATTTGGTTCTGCAACTTCCCAAGTGCTCTTGTACAGCTGCTGATTGAAGACTATGTTTAATTCCTCACCTATGTATCTTTTAAATTGTTCTGTGTATAAAACATATACATTTCAAAAATGTCCTGTTTTTCTGTGGCTGGCTCTTTAATCATTAAAGTCTGATGTTACTAATAAACACAACATTGAGATCTTTATTAATTTGCTAAAGAATTTACATACATGTGTACACATTATATATTTGTGTACATCTCTCTGTATACATGGATATATATACACACATGCAGTAAGTACATCAAATGTCTCTGGAATAGAAGAAATTTGCTCTCTCCTGAAAGTCTGAATTTCCAGGCAGCACTATTTATTCTAAGCTCAGTATTAAACTCACTGTATTTTACAGAGCAAATAAAAACCCTACCAGATGGCTGGCCAAGACTATTACAGACTGCCATTACTTTCCACACCCACCTGTCCCTCCAGATTAGGAAATATGACTGAAGAGCTGGTTTTCCTCATATGCTTTCATTGCAGTGCTGCCAGCGAGCAGATGATGCCTCACAGTTATCTCCAGCTTCCCCTGAGCACTCTGCTGCCGCTCAGTATTCTTGCCTTGCTCTACTTTCTCCTTCCTCAGAGAAGGAAAAGTAAATTATAAAAAAGTATGCCTGCTCAGAGCAAAATAGGATCCAATCGAGAGTGTAATATTTCTATTTCACCACGTGACTGGAATTTGGATATGGTAGAACTTGTAGGAAAAAAAATAGGTTTGAGTCCAAAAATAGATGTGTGCCATTTCTACAGCCAAATGAAGATTTCATGTGATCTGAGCTGTGCTGCACTGTGTTCATTTACAAAATGGACATGAAGGCAGCTGTAACTGAGTTCTCAGTAACTTTGCCTAGTTTCTCACAGACCAGACTCTTCCGTTCTCATTACCAGTTCCTGCCCACCCTCCACCTGTAGCTTTGCAGAACATTGATGCACATCTGTTCCAGAACATGAAGGAAAGCTCCTTTATGGTGGCATTCTGCATATGCTCACTGTGCACATTGTGCATGCTTGGGACATTCCAAGCCATGATTAGAGTCATAGAATCATGAAGGTTGGAAAAGATCTCTAAGATCCCCAAGTCCAACACCATCCCACCCCCACCATGTCCACTGCCCACGTCCCTCAGTGCCACATCTCCACAGCTCCTGAACACCTCCAGGGACAGTGACCTCACAACCCTGGGCATCCTGTGCCAGTGCATCACTGCTCTTTCTGAAAAGAAATTTTTCCTAATGTCTAACCTGAACCTCCCCCAGCACAACTTAAAGCCATCACAGTTGACTCCTAATTTTATCACCCAGGATGATCAGCAAATTAATCTGCATCCAGCCCTTAGTTCAGCTAGTTGCTGTTGATGTGGAGTGTGTGCTATTACCCTAAAGCAAATGACAGCTGATGTGATTCAGCATGTGTTAGTCTTCAATAAAACAGATCAATTTCAAATCTTGTCAAATTTGCTAAGGCTACATTCCTGGGCAGTTTGTACAGATATAGTCACCTTATAACTCCTCTTTTATTGAGAGTTTAGGGGCCTGCTTATCTGTCTTATACTCCTTATCTCCACGGATGCATACATGAAACATAATTTTGTCCTTCTTTTGCAAAGTACTCTAAATGCTATTCATTAATTTCACCGTGCACAGCTGGGTTGTAAACCCCGCGTTACAATTGCTTTACCTCAATTCTTGTTCTACAGAGCACGCAAACACAATCGAGTGCTATCAAGCAGCAAACATCAATTCAGCAGTTTTTCAGGAAGAATCTGGAGGAATCTGTGTACAGTTGAACAATCAGTTCCAACACACATAGTGGTTTCATTTCTATCAGTCTGATGAGGATTCATGGGCCTTTTGGGCAGGCTGGGGATTATTGTACTGCTTGGGGAGATCTGGAGTGGTTCCTGAGCTATGAAGAGCATGGGTGATGGTTAGCAGGCCCAGTGATTTAGTCCTTCACTTGCAGGCAATAGCTGCAGGACTCCTTTCAGGTTCTCTCCCCTCCCTACATTTGTCTATTTAATCTTAAATTCAGACAGTCAGTTCTAATTACTGCCACACTGTAAGGGTGGTGAAGAACAGGGGCCTTAAATTTTCTGAATGAATTATTTTATTACGTAATTTGAGCAGCCCTGAAGTGACCCCAAAAGCTGTTGTGGTCACATGGAACTGTTTCGTTTAGTGGAAAGGCAAAAACAGCTGCTAGGAGGAAAAGGCATTTTAGAGGGCTCAGATGTGCAAATGTGTGATGGATAATTAGAGTAATCTCAAATATTTGATGTTTTCATTTATATCCCAACACTTTTCTAGCTGATGAGCTCATGTAATTGGAGGATTAATGACCTTAATCTAAAAAGTAGGTTTCTCTACTTTCTTACATCCAAGCAAATACAACCTTGTGTTCAAATGCAACTTATTCTGCATTAATCTGAGGGTGTTCTTTTTCCACTTTTTACTGCCTTCCCCATTTTGCTGTGCTTTTTCATGCTAAAAGCACGATGATCACAAGACCCGGGAGAGCAGCAGGTTACACTATGGGCATTCAACTCACACTGAAGATTTTTAAGCTCTGTGGATTCTGGCCACACAGTCTAGTTGAAATTGCTCTTTTTATTTTTCTTGAGGAAGGGTCTTTTGTTTGTTTGTTTGTTTTTGTCACTGCCGTTTCTTTGGTAATCAGCCAATTAAGACAGCAGAGCTACAAATAATTCTGCTATGTAAGCATGTTAGTGTAGAAATCTGCATTCTAAGCCAAGGTTGTACCTTTAAATCAGAGCTACAACAGGTATGTTTCATTTGTGTTTCTGACCTTTACCATGTTCAGTGGTGATGGGTCATAAGCAGTGAAGAATGTGGCTTAACTTCCACCAGCACTGTTTGTAAGCCAAGTAATAAGGCAAGAGGAGTTATTTTTTTGTTCATTAATTGAGTAGTAGATTGAAAGTATCTCTGCCAAGTAATAAATATTAAACAGTGTAATTTTCCTTATACTTCATTTGTTTTTGTTTGTTGAGTCTAGCTCCCTTAGAAAGTGCCTAGGAGCCAACAGCTTGCTCTGGCATTTACTGAAACCATGGGATGGATTGACATTGACTTTAATGGGGTAAAAGTGATTCTTTAAAAGGCGTGTGTCATAAAAAAATTAAATTGTGTTTTTTAATTCCCTTTCTATTGAAAATATTTCTTTTTTACATGTTTCTGTAAATCCAAATGTCTTAAAAACAATTATAATACAGTCAATACCAGCTGAGTTTAGAAACAGATACTGAATGAAAGCAATTAAAACCTTGAAGTTTCAGACTGAATCTGACTGCCTTTCACGTTCAGAAGGTCAAAAAAGTGAATTTGAAGTGTGTATGATAGAACTGAATGGCTTCTAAGTAAGAACTTGACACAGAGCTAGTAGATTTTGACAGTGAGTGTCAAATAATTTCTGTAGAGCTCAAAATACTTCTGATTACTCAGGAAGGAAAGTATCATAAGAATATGGAAGTGCCTTTTCAAAGTTAGACAGGGGAATAAACTTTAATATTTGGATTAAGCTCATCCATGCAATAAATACCAAGCAATTTTTAGTGTGGAATTTCCAACCCAGCAGAAGAGGCCAATGCTATATCAGAGTGCTAAAAAAAATGCTTTTGATAAGAGTAGTGACCTTTAAAGCTCTAAGGACGCTGAAAAAGATAACATCAGCTTTTAGAAACTATTTGAATTCAAAGAAATTGCCATCACACAGAACTAAGAACTGGCGTTGCCGTCCCTCTATCTTGCCCAACCAGGCAATTTAAAGCTGCTGCTGCTGCAAAGGGAGCCTTACTTCACAAAACATAGTAATGTTCATAGTTTCCCAGTAAGGGGGGAAAAAGTAAAAAAACTACCATGGCAACAGAAAAAGCTGTAGTACAGAAGGCTTTACACAGGCTGCACGTAATTCTGGGCCATCATCAACCATGAAAGGCCAATGATTGAAGGCTGAATGTAGTAGAGGTTTTTTCACTTTCTCCATCTTTCTTCCTCCATTTGCCCTCTCCTGGGCTTTGTCACAGCCAGCTGTTCTTTTCACTTACCTGTGGGGCTTTTCTGTCAGTAAAAAGCATCATTCTCTTTTCTTGATCCTCTTAGTCCCAGCAGCCAAGGAAAAGAAGATGGTAGTGGTGTGTCCCTTGATGAAAGAACTCAACAAAGAACAGAGCAGGTGAGCAAGAGGGCTGTCTCCCATTACAAGAATTTGGTGGGACTTCATGACTGTACAGTTAGTTATTTGATGCTGCACTGTTTCTATTACTGATGATACTTTTAGAATAATTAAACATAAAGCAACTTAGTATAAATAAACATGAATTAACATATATTAAAACTGAATCATTAAATATTCAGGTGGCTGTGAATTTGTGATTTTCTTGTAATTTTGTGCATGTCTTTACAAGTAAATCTAACAGCAACAGACTGTTATCTCAGACCTTCTCTCAGACAATGATACACTGAATCTGCAGTATAAGGGATCCTACGAGTGCATTCAGAAAATTACAGAAAATCATAAAACAAAAGTAAATCATACAGCACAAGTACATAAGAGAAGATGAGAGATCATTTAGTCCACATCCTACTTCACATCAGAGGAATTTACAGAAGTTAAGCATCTATGATTTCAAGAAATGGGTAAAAAATTGGCCTAAACTGAATTTGCTGAGAAAAAAAACAACAGAGGAGCAGTTGTTCATGGGAGAATATGAAGGTTAAACCAGCTGTTATTGTGATTTAAGATTTCTTTTCCAAAACAACAGCATGCAGAGCTGATGAGAATCTCAAATCCATACTGTAGACGCAAGACTCTTCACAATTCGATATAGCCATGAGCTATGGTGAATTGCATCCTTCTCTAGCAATGCAGGTTGCCTATAGTACAAAGAAGGTACAACATCAACATCCATAAACCACATCTAAGAGTCAATGTCTATATTGGAAGAAACCTGACTATTTTCCTTTTCTAACAATACTAAGTGATTACTTCACTCAAAAGCATAAAAGATTGTCTTACACTTCCCAAAATACCCTCAATTTTCAGGTCACTCGAATCAATTTCTAAAAGAGTGTGAGCAAATAGGAGAAAAATAATAATAATAATAAATGACAGCAATTACAAAAGCCCAGATTATTAAATGGAACTGTGAGCATCACTCCTGACTTCAGAGCTTTTAATATGGTCTTGTTTAAAGAATATCAAAGAAGAGATGATTGTCAACATTAATAGACAGCACAAAACCATTAAATATTTGTCATCTGTTTCTGATCTGGTTTCCTTAGGAACTGCCAGAGGAGAGTGCTTAAGGCTAGCCCAGTATTCCCAAATGGACATGTTTCAGGATGTTTGTTCTCAGTCTGCACAAATGGCATCTAGGAACAGAGAAATGCCTAGAGAAGAACTGTCTGTATGTAATTGGGTAATGTAATTGATTTTTTTCCATTCCATGAGCATGCATACCAAATGTAGCATACCTGAAACAAATAGAAGTCAGTATCAATCAATTGTATGGAACTCATCCTTTCTTTCAAAAGACAATATAAGGTAAAGGTCTTTGGAGCAAACTACCTGAAGAGGAAAGCCTTAATTCCAGGGCAGTATACTTAATCCATCTTCATTTGCATCAGTGGAAAAGATCCTTTAACGTGCTCCATTCCTTATCCACATGACTCAAGAAATCTCAGTAGAAAAAACTTATTTGATACATTTCTTCAGAATGAGCAGTTGCTCTTTGATTCTCCTTTCCTTATTAGCTATATACTGCATTGCTGGGCTCTACTAATGAACCTGTAAATGATCCATGGTAAAATTTGGTAGAGAATGCCCCAGTGCCCTGAGTAGTCTCTGTTCTTATTTTGGTAATTGCAGGGCTGGACACAGGCTTTTTTGTTTCTTTTTTTCTTTCTTCAACTGCTTGCTGCAGTTGTTTAGATCTGTTTGTGCTGTCAGTGGCAGAGTATGAGAAATGAAGCTCAACAGGTGGCAGGATTGCTCCTGGCAGCCTATCTGTTATCATTAGCTTGTGGAAGAAAAACATTGCTCACACAGTTTTTCTAAAGAATAGCAACTGATGGGTCTCTAATCTCCGTGCATGGCATGGGTCTTAAACAAAGCCTCACGTTAACTATACATCATATTTTTTGCCTGAAGAAATACATTCACAGAATGGAATACATAGCTGAATGTTTACTGAAAATGTACTTATTTGGTGTATGTTCAGAACAAAAATACACTCATGTCAGTGTAAATTTTTTTCATTTGTGCCAGCGCAAATCAAGAGGAATGCAGTGATTCCTACTGAGTTACACCAGAAGAAGACCAAAGACATACAATAAACACATAAGGATTTAGCACAGCAGTGCTAAAATCATCTTGCTAGGAATTTTGATGTTGTTCACACAAGATACTGGACTTCTTGGAAATGAAATACCACAATTTGAGCCCTAGACCCAACAGCACAAGGACAGATTTTTACACTGCGAACAATCCAATGTTTGAGTTAAACAGTAAGGAGAAGCACAGCCCTAAGTGTCTTATAGATTTGTGAAAATAATAAAATCTACATAATGCTGTGCATTTATAAGCATTGTTACAAAATTAATTAGCTGCTGCCACTGGAGGAAATGGAAATATTGTATTTTGCTATGGGAGACTCTTGATATAAGTGGCATCACTTAACTGACAAAAGTAAAGAACAATCTGATTGCAGAAGAAAAATGAGACAGAATTTTGCCTTTATTTTCTTTCTGTATTCAAATCTACTGTTTGCAAATGAGCAAATACTTCTTTCCCATACTGGATCTGCTTTTGTTAGGTACTCACTGCAAATAACTTTCTGAACCCAGGTTGGTACATCCATGTGGGACGGCTCATGGACTCACACACACAGAATTGCACATAAATAAGACAAAGTGATGTGAAAATGGACCTATCTGAACACTAAGAAGCTGGCATGTAGTCATGTTCCTATAATGACTTCAAAGCAATAAACTGAAGACTGGTTCCAGATGATAAGCCATCCCTGTCTACTTTAACTGCATTATTTGTATAATAACCCATGCAATTGCAGTAAAGTGAGCAGTAGCAGGAAACAAATCAAAACTATTTTGGGAGTGAGCCATTACTGTGTAATTTTCAAACTGAATCCCAAACCCTCAATGTCGAGATGCAAATTGCCGAAGTCACCTATGAATCCAGGCTGGCAGAGCAGCAGGCTGCTAATTCAGTTCTGCTTTCCCTTGCTAAGACCACTGCAGCTGCAAATCTACTGCTGAAAACTTCTCCCCACTCCCAGGTTCATTAGTATGCTGCTCTGGTTTAAATGTCAGCAGCAGAACACGTAATATACGATGAGTTTAGAGAGAATTTCAGAGTAAACTAAAATGAGCCATCTCGGGTAGCATGTGCATTGCTCTGAGTGTGACAAACATTCATTACAGCAAATCACTAGTTCCCTAAATACCTCCCCTCCAACTTTAATGACACGTGGGTACATCATCATAATCACCCAGGATATTTTGCTATAACTGCTTTGTTTTAGCTTCTGCTTATATCATATTCTCTGAGTTTTGTGGCAGCTTCATATTTGTTCCTGTTTGAGAGCTAGAGTATGCCTTCTTAGTATTGAAAATGTGACCCAAAGTCATAACACCTCTGAATATCTTCAGTGGAGCAACTGGGCTGCCAGAAATTACCCCTGAAGGAAGAAGTCTTGCCACTGACTTCCCCAGGTGTTGGCTGCTGTAGCCTAAAGAAACAACTGGCATACAGTTATGGAGCTGGTATACAAGCTGGCAGTCAACCATGTATCAGACACACAGACAAAAAAGATTACGCCAAAAACTGTTCCTGCAGGCTATGCTCCTCAAAACATCTGCACATTCTGCAACAGACTGAAGATCCTGAGAGTCCAAAAGTGACAAAAAATATATATATAGATTATAGCACCCAAACCAAACATAGATTATGCACTGGAGTAAGGATTTTTTGTGTTTTCTTGCAAGAAGGAGCCACTGAAATCAGAGTGGCTGTTAATGGAATACATATGGTTCTTACAAGCAGTGGGAGCAGCCTGGCACACAGTGATTGATGAAGGATCATGACAGCTCTGATTATTCTCAGGATTCGTAGAGTCACAAGTCTGTAAAGCCAGAAAGGATTATCGTAGCTTTGCTGTAAACTATAGGACTTCTTCAGTTTTAACTATACCTTTCCTCTACAGAGAACACCTGACCTGGGCTTTCAGGCTGAGCTTGGTGAAAAATCTCCTCCAGTACTTAAAATATCATTTCAGTGTCCAAAAATAACTTGATAGTACTATGCCCCTGACTTCAGCCTGGCTATGACTCCATCAGGCTAAATATTATCCCCCTTCATCATTAAGCTTTGAGATGCAGTGTTGGACTCAGTTCACAGAGAACACTCAGAAACAAACTTCTTGTAAAATGGATTTTTGCAAATCAGAGACTTGGGAGCGGTGTCAGGTTAGCCCCAAGGTCTGCAAGAGCTTCTTCCTTCATAACTGGGGAACTCTTAAACCTCACCTGCTGAGAGAAGAAAATGGTGCAAGGTACGGCACTTCAATTTTCTGCCTCTGTGGAAATAGGAAGAAACACTGGTAGATTCCAAGAATCCATTACTCTCTGTATTGCTGCTCACAATAGTAAGTTGAGGCCACATGCTCTCAATAGCTGTGTCTTTAACAGCTCTTCAGCAACCAGTCACCAATGGGCGTTTTTCTAACACAGCCATATCCAGCTTATCCCATGTTTAAGTTCTGCTTAATGACAGTACATACCTAGCTCTTGTGAGACTCTCCATGCATTGGTTTTCCTGGGGTTTAAATCAAGTCCAAGGACACTCTACCTTTTGAAGATGGGAATGGCAAAGCAAAGAGAAAAGAATTTACTTGTTCAAAGCCTGTATGAGTTGCCCATGAGTTGTAGGTTGGCTCAAGGAGCTCCGTGGCCCAACAGGGCACGCGCTGAAGACCAGCACTCTCGTAGCATCATCCAGGTAGGAGGTGATATGACCAGGCTGAACTTAAACCACCGCGATACTGTTTGAAAGTGGAATTCTTGCACCTATTTAACCAACATGACTGAAAAATAAATTTTGGCTATGCTTCATTTCAGAGCTCCATTTATAAAGGAATTTGATGACTGCGTAGAGTTATCTAGATCTTTCTTGCATACAGAGATTGGATTTCAAAAGTTTAGATTGCCAGTTCTGTCACAGCCACTCTGTAAGGTTAAGTTTATAGCTTTATGATTCAACTGTTATGCAGAGATAAGAAGATGCTGCACTGAGTGGTAACAGTAGAAACCGTGCTTTACTCATCAGTGTTAATGAGTTTCAGTAACAATTTTTTCAAGATGGTTTGAGAATTTTATCCTAATTCGCTGGTTATGCTCTAATGAGGTATTCTGATTGAAGTTCAACTTTAACGTGCATTAAGCTTGCTATCTTAATTAGACCAATTACATTTATTTCATACATATGCTTTGGATTTAACTTCATATTTTTTCCAAGAACACATTCTAACTACTACATCCTAAGTCTCACGATAATAAAATGCCACAATTTCATGTTGTGCATCAGGTATAAATAGAACTGCCATGCAACATTCCATTTCTGACCAAAAAAAGAAGACAATCCAGCAAACAAAAAAGCAGACCAAGAGAAGAAAGAAAAAGAATGCAAAAAAACCAAAGTGGTTGTTGATGAGCAACACAACTGAGCTCAGATTTCCATGAATAATGTTAGTTACACAGTGTGCCAGAGGACAGAGCTACCAAAGGGAATGATTTTATGATTAGATGTAAATTGCTATTATGGCTGGTACAGTTCTAGGAATTAAATGCTGCTAAGCATGGAAATGAAGAAAAAGGATAACCATTCTCATTTCAAACAGAGTTCTGTTTTTCTTGGCATCTTATTTTGTGGCAGCTTTCCTGCCTATAAATTATGGATTTTTATTTATTTTTTAATGAACAAGTGAAAAATCTCATTAGACCAAAATCTACCTGTGCTGCTGATAATGCTACACGTTATTAAGTCTGAGGGAAATTTTTTTAAATCTCATTTACTCTTCAGTAATTTACCACTCACACAATAGATGTATTGGAGAATAGAATTATCTGTGGCTACCTGGGATGTTATGCTTTAATGGGGTTTTGTAACACAAGGGGTGCTGGGAAAGGTCTGCAAACAAAAGCTTAATTCATTTCATCTCAACAAAATGAGAAAACAGTAAAACAGTATAAGAATTTAATCAATATTAGAGCCTATAAAAATGTGTTCTACCTCTCCCCCAAAAAACCCTAAATTGTCTGACATTAATGGAGGCAGCTGCAGTGTTTGAGAGAGAAAACTTTTGAAATCAGCTTTTAGTGGCAGATGTAATAGAATGAGGCAGAATAGCTACCTCAGTCCTTCCAAGTGTAATGGCATCCAGCACAAGCTGCGAATGGAAATGGAAATTCAACCTCAGGCCCAGTCCATGTAAATTCCCAGTAGGTCTCTGGACAGCAAGAAACCCATGGGATAGGCTTGGGCTTTAGGAAGTGTTGGGCAGTGCCATGTGTGGCACAGAGGATGTACAGAACAGCAGCCACCTCCCCACCACAGGCTGCAGCCCGACATGGTGAGGTACGCACAAATGATCTTACTACAAGGTCAACACTGTGTGCTTTGTGCTCTCAGGGATTGTCTGCACATGCTGGTAATTCATTCACTTTCTAGATCATCAGCTTTTGCTTCCAAGAGATTAAACGTCCCTCACATCTCCTCAAGAAATATGTGAGAGCATGATTGCACGCGGGTGACAAGAAGGATGAATGAGTTGAATGGCTCTCACCTTTCTCTCACTTATTTCTCTGTTTCCCAACAGGTACACAAGACAACAACTTGCTGCCGTGCAAATGGGCATGATGAGATCAGAACAGGCCCACTGGGATATTCTGCTCTCCCTCTCCCCTGCATGTATGAGGGAAGGTAGGTCCTGCTGCAAATCCAATGGTTGCAGCAGACCCAGAGGTTACAGAGCATATTTCCCTGTGCAGGAGGAGATAGCATTCAGGATGATCCTGTGCTGCCAGGTTCCTAATGCAGGCACTGGGAAGATGAACTGATGTCTTTGTATTAGAGTTTCTCTAGTGCTCTTTCACATTAGGATTCTCTGACAAGCCTGGGCTGGCTTTGTGCCCTGCTGGATTCTGTGAAGGATGGTTTTTCTCACACCCAGGCAGGACTTAGGGACATCTAGTTCTTTCTTTTGTAAACTGACTGTTCCAAGGGAGGAAGAGTAGGAGCTTTTGAACAGAACTGGCTCTCCAACAGCACGGCAGCTCAGATCTGAAGTTCTGCCCAAGCTCTGACAAACTCCTCGAGCACTCTGACAGGAAAAGTAACTCCCTTCCAATTATCCTTCCATTTCTGATACCACTCATCATCCATGTACTGCTTACCGATCAGTGCTGGGTATGACAACCACAATTTAAACACACTCATAATGGACAGAACTACAACAGGTTCTTTGCTGTGTATTTGTGGCTGGTATACCCCACTGCACGGGGTCAGTAGGGGCCAAGGAGACACTGTTGCTTCGCAGAGGAAGCAGCAGCCCCATCAGGCTGTGCCCTGTCCCATCTTGCAGGCATGGATGCCCACTGCCAGCAGTTGGAGCACGGCATGGGAGGCTGCAGGTGAAGCCAGAGCCACCAGGCCACAGCAGGCTGCTGTAACGTAAGTCCTGCTTTTTCTGCCATGAGACAGTGAATGGCAGCCCCCAGTCTTTGCCTGAGTACATAGCTCAGTGCAGGGCTGAGCTGTGTGAAGACTAATTCATGTTTTTGCAGTCTGCACTACAGATGTATTCACAGCATTCTCAGCACCAAGGTCTCCTTATTGGAGGGAAGGGCATCTCATGAACACAATCCCTGCTTGAGAATAAAGCGTTGTCGTTATCTTTTATTAAGAATGTTATTTAGAATCAGTCTCTTGTGTATATTAATAATGGCACACTAATTGAATCTGGAAACTCATTGCTTGGAAGCAATGGATTCAGGGTTAATATCAGCATGTTATAGCTTTGGAAAGAATGCAAGAAAAACACAGGGTTTGCTCCTGCTGCTGGCAGGTATTGTTCAAGCTCCCCTGGTACAGCAGAAAGCTTCACCTCCACCCCTTAACTCACTGCTGTGCTGGAGGGGGAGGCCTACAACATAATCTGCCCTGAAACGTTTTAGCTAGAGAGAATTTTCAGAACTTCTTATGCCTTTTCCCTTCTGAAGGAGTTCTCTCTTGGTCAAAGATTGGGTGTGGATTTTGTTGTCCGAAAGTGCACATGAGAGTAAGAAATGAGGAATTTATCATCTTTCTGTTCCAGGTTGCTGCTGGTGGCTGGAATCTATCAGCAGGTAGTGGGGAAGGTGAGATGGGAACACTTTTTCACAAGCTAGCCCTTGTCAAAGTACTGGCAGCATATCTTTGAGCCAGATGTAATTGTGTACCATCAAACACTGCACAAGGCATGAAGAAGGCTGTGGCACACCCTTTACAGACTGTAATGCTTGTGTTTGTCCCAGGAGGTTGTGTGCATGACTTCTGTGGTTTAACAGACATCAAGACCACGCTTTTCTTTCACCTCTATAATCCTATTGGGCTTTTCAGTCACTCCCTTAGATGCCTCAAAACAGTGTCATCCAAATTCACCTCTTCTCAGAGACCTCAAACTCATCCACCTCGTCTTCTCAGCTCTGAAGGCAGAAGCTCTCTAACAAGTCTTGGCAATAGGTATGTGTTCATTGCATGTGAAACCTGATGTGCTCCCAAGCGAGCTGCTCTCAAAGAAGGAAAGCAATCTGTCCCTGCTTCTGGTGCCTCTTCTGCTTCCACATCCATATGTTAAGGTAGAAATAATATTTCCAACTCAAAAGCCTCATTTGGTCTGTAAATTTTCAATTTGTAATGATCAAAGTTAGTTTAAGACAGACAGTGATGCTTTTTCCCTCACTGCTCATAGGAATTCCTTCTTCACATGGTTATCAACTTGCATGGTGCTGCTCCAGCATTTGCAGTACTATGGTGTATTTTATCACCACCAGCTCTCAGACCTGGACTCGTTTTTCCCAGCCAGATCTGCTATCACTTCCAAGAGCCATTCTGCTGTGTTAGCCTCTCACTCCCGGGGAAATGTCTATTATAATAAACAAGATAAACGTGGGCAGTGTAAACAAAATGCTGCAAAATATTGCTTTGATTAGCAAACTGCTGCAAGAATGCACTGGAGAGTCTGTTATGTATGTGGGCAGCAGCAGTGAATAGCAGTAAAACAAAAACATTATTTCATTTCTCTGCAGATGCATTGTTTGTGGGCAGAGCCAAGCTCATGCTGCTGCCTGACTCTGTGACAAAGTAGAAATGAGCTCAGATGAGATGCTCAGCACCAGGCAGGTCAAGCTCTGTGAATAAGGCACTTAACATTTCAGAATAAGAGCATAAGAAGCCCAGAGCACACGGGAACTGTTGGACACTCTTGGCAGAAAGAGGGGCAGTGAGCATAGCATGCTGTCTGACCTGCACTTCTGGCACCCTGAGGAGTTAGCACATTTAATAACAGCACAAATATCTGTGGAGATGGGGTTCCCATAGATCCATTCTAATATTGATTTTCCTACCAATTTGCAGTGCTTAAAGTTGTATAAGCTTTTGTCTTTTTTTCCCCAATCAGCTTCAAATTGAAATGAATTTGGTGTATTTCTGACAGCTTGGCAGGAAGAAGCACTGGATCTTTCATGCTTCTCCTTGGGGCTCTGGCTGATATAATTCCATCGTTATACCGTGGACGTATGACATAATTCATTTTCCATATACACACATATAGGCTCACTGAACTGAATTTATATACGTAGGCTCATTGAATTTATGCTCTTTTTAAAACACATTTGTCCTTCCTACCAACATTCAAAGCTTCACAGTTGGCCAAGCACATTCCTACAGTGTTGTTAGCCTACAGATTATTTTAACTTGTACTTAGCTGAGCCATAATTGCTTTACCCTCATTGCTTCCACTACAACATCTGATATGATTAGCTACGCCATTAATTATCTCGTACTTTAACTATGAGCCTCCTGCTGAAAACCAAGGAAAGGTCAATGCACACATAGAGAAAATGGTGCCCAACAAGATGCATTTATCAGCAAATTAAGCACGTTACACGCACAGCACATGCATGCAGCCCAAAGGATTTTACTGGCACGCTAATGATACCTGTTGTTTTGCTAAGGATATCTGCTGCTGGGTAACAGGACACTGGCTCAAATCTCCCACATGCTTCAGCATACAAAAATCCTTTCTACTGTAACAAGTAAACCCAATTAAACAATGCAAAGGATATTTGGTACATACTCCATTCAAGACAGATACTTGTCAAGCGACGCTGGGATCTGTTGATGCACTGATTTGGTTTTTCACCCTTCCATCAGTCGTGCCTGCAGTCCTCCCACATTAAGGAAGTTTAAGGAACAATCTCATGCTGTGTCTCATAAATATTTTAATGTTTCATTTGGTTCATTTCAATTTAAATTGTCACCATCAACATGTATTCCCATATATACGTTCCACAAGTTGACACAACTTTCTGCTGCTCTGGCGACCTCTGTGTGATCTCAAACACAAGCAGCACTGCTGGAGGTGCAGTAATTCATTGTCTCTGAGTTTTCCCATGTAGATGCCACAGACAAAGGACACACCACACTTCCTGAATACATCATCAAAAAAGGAAGAAGTGTTCATTTTCAGAGCTTCTTTTTTAACAAAAAGAGGGTAGAACGGATACTCTGTGTGGACAAATTTATCTGGAGTGGCTCACATAATGTTTTGTGAGTGGTTTCCCTGTACCATGAAGTCCTACTGTACCTGGGGACTACATCTACTGTGTGTGTAATCTTACAACATCCAGTAAACACGCAGTGCAAATAACAATCATTTTCCTTATGTTGGTATATTTCATAGAAAGACAGTAATAAAGAAAAAGCATACTGTGATTACCTGATGTCTGCAGGAGCTCAAACGTTCTATCCTTCAATCTCTGTACCAAACCTGTGGATCTGGGCTAATGGGCAGTCACAATGCAGCATGAACTGGCTCTCATTTTCTTACAAAATAGTATGTATGTATGTGTGTGACATTTATATATGTGTGTATGTGTATACATGCCACACATAATTATCTACACATGCATCTATTCCTGTCAGCCCATATAGCTGCTGTCTCTGTTCAGTTACCAGTTTCTGTTCACAGCTTTCTCTTTTCAGTGCTCCCTAAGCAGGTTCTCTCTTCAGAGAATTTCACAAATCATCCAACAGATGTCATTATATTTCAATCAATACTGAAACTTGTGCCACGATCCCATCAGCAAAGGATCTTCCAGCGGCTTAAACCGCATGAATTTGTACAAAGGATGGTCTGAAACTCATTACTGACAGGGCCCAATGCTGAAAAAAAAACTTAAAACTCCCTTAACAAACAATGCAGCCAAAATATTTTGCAGACAGTGCCATCCTCATCGAGGATTTTTTTAAGTCGTTTTCTTTTACACTATGGCTGCAACTTCAGTTTTGCACTCAGTAGAAGCATCATTATTTTCTCCACGCGTAGCTCCACAGAGAAGCTAAGGGGAAAAAAGAAAAGTATTTGTCATGACATGGCCGTGCTCCCTTTCCCCGAGGCTGCAGAAATCTGAGATCTGTTTCTCCCTTAATTCCCTTCTACAACCTGCAGCCCATCTCACTTGTGAGAGCCTCCCTAGGGGCTGATGGGAAATTCAAAGCTCTATTCTTAGTCCTTCATAAAGATGGAAAAAGCAGGGAAAGGACAAACATATCCAAACGCAGGCAGAGAAAAATCATCAGGCTGCAAAGAGATGAATAACTGAATGTTTCACTGTGCCCAGAGCAAGCTTTTGCTTAGGAAAACGTGACTTCTGGCAAGCAGGCTCCTTCTGGAAAAGCTTGCAACCTGTGTCTGAATCAACCCTTTCCCTGCTCGTGCACTCAGAGCAGTCTGGGGCAAAATTCTTGCTCTGCTTGCATTCTAACAAGATGAAATTCGTATTAATTGAAGACTTTTGTGACAAAAGGGGAAACACAAGGTCAACTACCTTTTTTTTTTTCCTTCTGTCAGATCTTTGTTCTCCATTATCATCCTTAAACAGACACATTTCACATGTGATTGCCTCCATTTGTATGGATCTGAAGCTATTTTATTGACACATGAATGATGCTGTTTTTATAGCCTCCATTCATAAAGAAGGCCTGGAGAGCTCCAGGCTTTGAAAGTCATCAAGCAGAAAGGAAAGTCATCAAGCAGAAAGCACCATTCCTCACGCACATGGAGAGATGCACTTCAGCTTCAAGGTGCATTATACGGGGCTTTCACTCCCTCCACACAGATTAGCTGAAGTGATGCTGCTAACAAAATTGTACTAATGAACACCTCCGTACAGGTTATTGAGCATACTTCCTCTGGGCTTTGCAACAGAGAAAACAGAAGTTTATACTTCTGTGTGCACAGGTTGCTTTTACAGTTATGAACGAACTCTGAAAGGAAGCACATGTGACACAGGGCTGGGAGCACTGACCGTCAGAGGGATTCTTGGGTTTTACTACGGCTTCAGTGCAGACTTACTGGTCATAACCCTGTGTGCAGGGTCAAGGATGGTCTAAACAGCTCCTGGTTTTGATCCACCAGATCTAAGGAGAATTAGCAGTGCACAGCTCCTCTGCCTCATTCCCTGCTCCAGATGGGAGGCAGCCAGCTCAGTAGTACCCACAGCCCAGCTCCTCTTTCCTTCCCCTCCTTCCTTTCATCACAGTAACCCAAGAGTAGCTCTTCATCCACTCCTTAGAACAGACTGCTAAGCAATCACAGCAAACAAAAACCTCCCTGCCTCCATACAAATGCAGAGTCCCAGCAGGTGTGTTTGCAATTTTGTTTACACTGGAGTAGATCCACTAGCCTTTAGGATGTTACTCCTGATTTAGAGTTAGGAAAATCAGATAGCAATCCAGAGCCAAGCTCGTATTTTACGCTAACAGGTGTCTCTATCAGAGTCTGGAAACAACTAGCAGGCTGCTTTTACTACATCAAAGCAGATAGGCCAAGAACGTATTGAGTACTGAAATCAGGCCACACACCTGGAGCAATATTATTAATCAAGAATCCATGGAATATCCTTACTCTTTTTATTTAATATTTGGGGAACGTATCCTAACTCAAAGTGATGATAAAAAATAAATCTAAGAACACTTGCTTGGTCAGAGCAATGCAGCACTCCAAAGGGTGGCTCCTGAGTGCTCACTCTTGTTAGATCTGAACCTCAACTCTCTGCAGATTGGCACTAACTGCTGAGAGTTAAGGAAAAATTAAATGCAAGATTTATTATTCATAACAAAATGACATACAGAGAGGAATTGGGGAAAATGTTAACAAAGAATCACCGTAGACAGAATTTGTAGCACATTTGTCATACTGCAAAAAAAAAGTTATAAATATTAATTTAACATTCACAGGGGGAAAAAAAGGATCAGGACAACTCCAGAAGCAGTTACTGAAGAATTCCAGTACTATACAAAATGTCACACGGCACAAGCATGATTTGACTATGCTGCTTTTCCAAACAGAAGTGTGAGGAGAGGTTTCCAGAGGGAGGAAACACGTGCTGCCAGCACAGAAAACAGCTCCTGAAACAGAGGGGCAGAAGTCAGCCCTCTTTGCTTGAGTTAGGCACTAGTGTTTACAAAATAATTGTGTTTTCAGTGAAAGATTCAAATTTCATTCAGATGACAATCTGTTGGAAAAGCACTAGATTTCATAGAGAGGCTCTGATTTATTTTTTTCCCCCCCTTAGTCTTCATTTATAAACATTTGCACCTGAAAATCAATTTTCCACATGAGGCCTTAATGGAAAGCTTGACATAACAGAGTCTGCACAAGCATGTGAGAGGAGTCAGAAAGTTGCAACCTTTCAGGGGACACAATATTTTTTTCAATTTTCTGGTTATTTTTTTTTCAACTTATTCTTCATACTACGTACTTTCTTTTGGTTTTCTATTTGTTGGCTTGTTTCAGTTTTGTGCTTTTAAAATATATATATTTTAACATATTCAGATTTATAGTACATTGCACGGAAGGAGATGACCAGGAAAGTGTTCAGCCTTGAGAAGCCAACAGGGAAATCCCACTGTTGTCCTCAACTATTTTATGAAAGGGTGCAGAGAAGATACACTGTCCTTGGAGATGCACTGAGAGAAGACAAAAAGCAACAGAACCTCTGCCTGGGAAATGACAGTAGTATATTAGAAAAAAAATCTTAGTAGTCAAACATAAAAATAGAGCCCAGACAGGTGATGGATCACCATCCTCAAACGAGGTCCTAAACCACATAATTTAAGCTGACCCTGCCTTAAGCAGGGGAGCTGGACTAAGTAACCTCTCCAAAGGCCCCTTCCAACCTACTCTGTGATGAAATACAGATTTTTGTTGTGAAGACCTATGGGAAGTACTTATAATAACCAAAGTATATACACAAGAATGTGTATTGTACATATGCTTAGAGAAAAAAAAAAACAACTGCATTTCAAAATGCATTTACTGCAATAGCAGAAGCAAACAGCCAGTAGTAAAGTTAGAGAAAAGCCACAATTAAGAATTAAGAAAAGCCACAATTTGCCTGTAACCTGAAGCTAGAAAAAAGCTACAGAAGCTCAATATTCAGAGACACAAATTCATGATTTCATGCATCCCTATTCATCTCAACTTCATTAAGGGATAAACAGACTGTGCTGCTAATGTGGACCGTATGCTTCAGATTCCAATATTTCCACTAAGTATTTTGAGAGATTAAACTGCAACGTCAAGATAACTATTTCAGTTCTCACAACTGCAGTCTGGTTTCACTAAAACTATACCAATCATTTGACCAAAACATAACTGAAGTTGCTCTTTTCAAGAGGCGTGAACACTGAACTACCTGTAACAAACTACTAACTTATTAGAAATCAAAGGTTCATTTCTACTTTAAAAAATAAAATTAAAATAAACAACTCTTGTAGCACAAGCTTAAAAAGGTCTTTATAAAAATCTCCATAACACTTACAATAGTAAGAAAAATTATTCTGGTTGTTAGTTTTTCATAAATAGGAACAGCTTCATGTAATCTGTATTAAAGGTGGTCATAACTACAGTTCACATTTTATTACTAAAAGCTGGACCAATAAACATGTGAAGAAAAGCAGATTATTGCCGTTTCACAACAAGTCCTTTTTAACAAGGACACGTTGTCTTGGTAGACAAAGCATGTTTGACAGTCAGCTGAGTTAGGAGGGAGAGAAGTAATGATCTGCATGCCAAAGAACTCCACAGTAATCACTTTATACTTGGCAAATGTACAATTTAACTGATTTATAAGACCAAAATTGTGTCATTCCATTCATCTCTTGAATGATGGGGCTGATCTTTTCAGAACTACGTTTGCTTGAAGCGACACAGGAAGGCAGAATTCGAGAGAGCTCTGGACTGCAGGAAAAGCCTGATACTTATCCTGTCAGCTCTAACTATGCACATAGCAGGTGTTCTTTGGAGCAGCTCTCACCAGGTCTGTGAGACCAACAGGTATGGCTGTGCAGAGAAAGCAGAACACATATATAAGGGAAAGGTAAAATATATCGAGTTTTGTATTTCTGTACTAGTACTAAGAAAACGAGATATGCCAACATTCAATTTCAAGAGGACTCAAAAAGATCTTAAAAATAAAATAAAATAAATTCATTCTCCTTTCTGACCAGTGAACATGAAAACCTCCTGAAATCTACTTGTTTTGGATACAAACTGACAATTATAAAGAGAAAGAGGCTACAACTGATCATAGCATGACACACACTATATATTTTAATTAGCTACAATATTCTTATGGTTATAAGTTATCTTACTGTATTCAGAGATACTTGTAAAGGTGCTTAGTCTGTACATCTGAGCTTTTAATATGTTGATATATTCCCCCACATAGTGAAAGATACTCCTCCGAACATAAGAATAAACTTCTAGTGGTAGTCATACTTTAATAAAGAAGGACAACAAACTCATTTACAAGAGCAGTTAAAAAACATCTTAGCATTTTCAACCAAGTTATCAAAATAGATGCAGGAAATGAAAACACTTCCATGCTTTCCACAAAAAATGTCTTCAGTTCACACATTAGTTTTCTCAAGCACTTCTATACAATTTTTATACAAAGCATTTATTACTGCTACATGAAGAACAGCTTAAAGATGACCTAGAAGAAGTAAATCAAATCACTCATACAAAAGCAAAGATTTTTTTCTAATACCGTTAGTATTAATTTCATCAGTGAGCAGAAACAAATCCTGGCAGCTACTCACTAATTTCTAGTGCAATTGATTGTTCTTGTATGTAATTTTAGCTCAGAGAGTTAATATTACTGACTCAGTAAGTTATTGATAAGAACATAAGACAGAACACTACAGAAACATACAGGATAGCACTGTACTGTAAATGAAATGTCATCATATCCACTATCAACAACTTTTCCTATATTTCATTAAACATTCACTAAGCAATCAGACTAAGAAGTAACAGAATACAGACCACACTCCAGAGCTGTATTGGCAATTATCATCTTGTACCAAGAACTCTGACATAAAATATCCTTTCAGAAGGAGAGTGCTTAAAGACTTCCTCTGCATTAAAATATTTAGAAATTGTTTTCTCAGACTGAAATGATACTTCACAGCTACCTCCTTCATAATTTAAACCTCAGAGGAAAAAGGGAAGTTAAGAGATCTAAACTTCAGCTGATTTTGTTAAGAATACATGTGTTATGTTAGAATAAACTTACAAATCATGTATCTATACATCAATGCTGTGGCTGTTCAGGATTGATATTCATAGTTCTGTATATTTCTTTGAGAAACAGCAAGGCAGTATCTTCAGATTCCCTAAAAAAAAAAAAGTTAATTTGGGATGGACCACATTCTAATCCACATAAGGTACTCTTTATCTTATCCCAGTTTGTGCAGACAGTTCACAGAGTTATCACTCTAATCTCTTTTCAGGAACACGGCCTTTCTTCTATCAACATCCTTTTTGAGTCACAACTCTTCATTGGTCTTACATGCCCCCTGCAATAAGCCCTAGCCAACTTGTTTACCTTTTACTACTGCATTTTCCCCTCTGTGTTCTCCCTAACTCTAATACGCCGCAGTCTGAAATCCTCTTCTCCATCCACTTCTTTGATGTTATTCATTTGGCTTAAATCTCCTCAAACAGCCTATCACTTTCTGTCTGTAGAGTGGAAAGCCACCAGCTTTCCTACTGTACTTAATCCACTGCACCTATTAGCCAAACATCAAAATAAAACCATCCCAGTTCTACCAGCAATATTCTACTTCTCTGCGAATTGGTTTATGCTTTCTTGTTGACAGGCTGTAACAAATATCCACAGCCATCTTCTGCACCTTATCATAAAAAAAATAAAAAAGTATTTCTCACATCATTTAAAGGTTAATATCATTCAAGTGCCACATTTCTAAATTGTTTTGCCCATTCTTCTTAAAATCAAAGCTTCAGGCCAACTGAATTTACATTTAAGAAAAACAAGTGTCTATGTTATGCCTATAAAGTGTAATATAAGCACAAAAACCAATACCAAAGTAAGAGAGGGACCACTGTAAAAAACCAACAAAGTTCGCCAGACAAATTTTAACAAAGTCCTAAAGCTGCAGGAGTAGTTAGATAACAATGGCATGCCATGCTTTAAAAGAAAAGACATGGAGACAGTAGAGAACACTTAGACTGTCAGAATGGCAATCCTCCAAATGCAAAGAACATCTTCCACAGAGAACCTGCCCAGGGCTAAACATGCAAGCCAAGGATTTACAGACATTTTCCATAGTTGAGTATGGAGATGGCAACCACGTTTCTCAGTTCTGCTCTCTGCAGCACAGAGACTATTTCACTTAAGGCATTTTCCACTACCTGACAAGAAACAAACCAACCAACCTCACACATTTGGGTTATAAATGACCAAAAAGCCCAGACATGCATAAGATGTTTTTAAAATTCAGCAATAACTGGCTGCCACCTTGTGGAATAAAGCTCCTTTCCTTCAGCTCTACCTGCAAAACAGCAGTGCCACCACTGGGTCACCAATGCCTGGGAGCTCTGTCAGAGCAAACCAGTGCTTGACTGCACTGCAGCCCTGGTAACCCCTTCTGCAGGCAGTTACTGATCTCTCACTATGCAAGTGATATGAGCTTTCTTAAGATCTTGGAAGTAATGCTTTCACATTCTGTACTTAACCCTCTGAACAAATGCCAACATCTAAAACGTATTAGTCATCAATAATAAAAACTACAAAGAAAAAAAATACAAAGACATACAGAACTGCTTGCTCCATTCCTGCTAAACTCAGGAAGACAGACAAGATCTTGGCTATTCAAAGATAAGAGAATAATCACACCGCTTTACTCAACAGCATTTTGCATAAGCAAGCAACTGATATCCCAGCTTTTTTGTTACCCATGATAGTGTTGTAGCATTGCCAAATACAGCGTACAGACTCTGTTCTACCATTCCACAACCTGTGAATTTTCAGGTGTGCTTAATTTTACAACAGTGACAAAATGAATAAGAAAATATACCAAAAAAAGGGGCGGGGGGGTCAACTCACTGCATAATGGCAAACCCAACAGGACATCAGTTGCATAGACAGAATTCTAACTTCCTCCCTTCAAAACATAATCCCTCAAAAAGAATCAAGTTCAAATGCAGACATGGTAGTGGTGTACTGCAGGTCTAAACGATGCCAAAGCCTGCTTCTTTTCTACAAGCTGTTCTGCATATGAGCAACCACTGCCTACAAGTGGTAAATCACAGTCAGTCATCCATATCTGCAGGAAAATATGCTGTGCCTTTTTCTTCCTTTGCATCGTTGAGCTTTAGCAGCACAGCATCAATATCTGATACTTTCACTTCAACACAGAAGTACCTAAGTTTTACTGTATATTGGAGTCTAATACAATTCCTTCACAAATAGTTTGATCTGAAAAGCTACAGTTGGCAAAATGCTCATTGAGCTCTCCTTTTAAAAATGATTGTTATAAAGGTATGTGCTTTGACTTTCGAAGTTCAACAGACCAATATGCAATGTCCTGGCAGCAAACAGGACTACAGAATTGTTCACATTGTGCAAATGCACACTATTTTGAAATGAAACTATCTAATAGTCAAATCTAGGTAAAACATCTTGAGAATGCCATTCCTGAGCAACCACATATACTATGTGCCTGCACATCTGACTTGTCTCAAATCCTTGACCATCCAGGATATAAAAGATTTAACTTCACAATACAGTCTGAGTGGGAAGAAAACATCCTTCCAAATGAGAGACCATTGAAGTAATAGAAGACCTCTTACCAGTAGCACAAATGACTCTGTAAAGCAAAAAGGTATTCATTGAAGCTTTCTATTGGTTTTTCTTGCAGAACATAGTCAATGCGTCGTCCTCCGTTCAGCATTCCAACCTTCACTGTGACATCCTCATCTTTTGGAAGGTCTGGACTTTCAGTGATCTTTTCAGCTACAATTAAAGATTTTAAGATTTCAACCATTTTCAAGCACAGCCTGCTTGACTATAATTATGGATTACCACTCATTTACCTGCCACAATTTCTAAGCACTTCCAATTAGATGATTATACCAGTATAAACTAACTAGCATGGCACTGCATAACTCAGAAAATCAATAGCAAGTGTTAGGAAGTTTCTATTAATTTGAGATCAATACATAACAGAACCAAAAGATGTGTCCACATACCTTCGACCACTTGTTTTTCCTCTTCCTCTTTGATTTGGTTAGCTACTTTCTCCAGTTCTGCTTGTAGCTGAGTTGAAGATGTATGAGCACGTGCAAATTCATTAAGGGTCTGCCATGCACTCTTCAAAGAGCTGATAAAACCCTGTTTCAGATCAGATCCCATTCGAGAGAGAGAATCTTTCAACTCTAGAAAGAACATCATAGCAGAAGTATTTAAAATATTTAACTAAAACCAGAATTATTAAGCCTCGTTCAACAAACATCCCAATCGTTAGGAGGAACGGGCCTGTAATGTCATAAACACGTATTTCCTGTACCCCTGCTGTTATTTAAAAAAGATGAAATGAAATATAATTAATGTACAATGTTTCTCACTGTGTGGGTTAATGAGTTAACACAGTAAACGTGTTAACAGCAACTCAGTTGGCATTCAGTACTGGTGGCAAACTCTAAACAAAAGAGGACTCTTTCCAACAGCCCCTCCAATGCTCTATTTGTTGATGGCTTAATGGTTAGATTCACACTGCTCTGTTACATCAGGAGTCAGAGCAATCCACAGAACACTCACCTAGATCCAAGAAAAAAAAAATCAGTTTTTCTCAAAGAGATACAGACTGTATTTTTTTCCTTTATTACATACACAGTAAGAGTTGCAACCTGAAACATACCTGAGCAAGTACCTCATCTAGCCTAGGAAAACAGACTGATTCTAACATACCATTCTAAAGAACAAAGGCTTTCGGAAGGGCCCTGAACTGTTGCACTGTCATCTGAATAGCAAAACCAACATTCTTTGAGTATGCAAAATTTAAGTCATCTTAATCCAGTTTGTACTTCTGAACAATAGTTTAAATCCATACACTGGGGAAAAACTGCATTTTTTCCTGAACATCTCCAGTATTGAACAGGCTGGTTAAACATCTGATGGAGACCATCTGGGACAAAGTAACAGAAAAAAAAAAAAGAAAAAAGAAAAACCTGTTTTATCAACAGGAAGACAGGTATCTGGACACTCAGTCTCTTGAAACTATACAACATTCTGCTGCTTCAAGCAATTAAGTCAGGAGTTATTTCCATATATATTACGTTTTCTTTTTACCTAGATGAAGTCTTTTTCTGCCTTTGTGATGTGGAATAAGAACAGGTTTTAAACTCACGTCTTCAATGATCATTGGTTCTATCCTATAAGCCACTGGATCAAGCTGATAAGAAATAACAAACATTAGTTATCTTCCAACCTGTCACTATTTAATTGCTAATCAAAACAGGACAGAAAAAGACAAACATAATGCATTTATAACACCTGTAAGAATGTCTATGTTTCCCAGAATCTTTCTGGAAACTAAGAAAAGTCCTGTAACTGGCTCAAATACAAACATTTTTACAAAATCATCCTGAAAGGATTGGAATTAATGAGGAAAAAAACCATAAACTTTGGTTAAACTCCAAAAATGAACAGGACAAATATTATCAAGCTACCCACGGGCATGGAACCTGTAAGGCCAACTCTACTTTTTTTGTAGTAAATATTACAGGTATCTAGCATATATATTCCAGATGGATTATTATGTTTTCCAAAAGTATACTGAGGGGGAAAGGAGGTGTAATGCTCTAAGGTTAAAATTTAGTATTCTGTGTTGTGGTTTGCATCAGCTAAAATCAAAACCCAGGTGTACTGCTTACTCACAGGATGATAGATATTGAAAAAACCCTTGCAAGTAGGAAGTCTGTAGTTTTCATCAATCTTTTCCAGCCCTCGTACAGTTAGGAACACACCAATAGGAGAACCAAGAGCAAAGAATGTATCCGGTTCAAAGTCCAACGCACTGTAAACTACTGAAACCTATCAGACAAAAGTCAGACAAATAATCTCTCAGCACTGCCAGCTAATTAATATGATGCTTAGCTAGGAAGGAAAAACAAGACACACATTAAATCAACCATAATGCTCACAAGTACTTCCCAGATATTTCAGCTGCACTGTTCCACTCCACATTGACATTACAGTACTTTTTATGTATATTACTGTAATGTAATACTAAAATATTCTTTAATTATATATATATATATATATATATATATATATATATAAGGTTTATTCATTTGAACAGAAAGCATTCAAGGCTTGTTTATTGAGTTAAGGCTGAGGTACAACTTAAATATAACATCACATATGGACCACAACATTCATACCATTCTGATTTTGGAACAGAACATTTTTTATAGCCCACTCAATGGTAAAAGTAGAAAAGTTAATTCTACTGGCATACTTGCTACAATGTTTTTCAGTAATCTGATCCACTCTCCCAACCCTCACTCTCACCAAAAAGTAAAGCTTCTCATAAACATAACATCTACACAACAATCAAGGGACATAACTCAAAGTCATCAACACTGAATGAATGAAATGACACTCAAAAAAAAAAAAGCAAAAGGAAATTATCTGTCTGGAACAATATTATAAGATGTAGTCTCACCTGACCAGTTCCAACTTCAAAATACTCATAGTCAACATTCACAGAAGAAACTGATGCACCAACTGGAAGCTTCTTCTTTGAGTGCTGCTGACTGGAGTCTGAAGGTGAGATGGAACTAACTGCTTCTTTTGCTTTCTGGGAAACTTCCTGAGTTTGGAGCAGGGCAGCCAATGCTGCTTTCTTCTCTGCAGCTGCTTTCTTTTGTTCCTTTTAAGAGAGGTATCGAGACCAGAAAAAAAAATAAAAATAAAAAATTCCTCTAATATATTCATGTTGTTAACAAGTGTGTTAAAGAGCAGAAGTTACTCAACAGCAAGAAAGTCAGTTATACTTGCTTAACCATTCTTTATCTCACTCCTGAAAAAGGTATTTACCTGCTTGGTTGCTCTGTCTTTTACAAAATTGGCTATTTTCTTTCTTGGTCCGAGAGGTATCCCCATTTCCTTCAGGTCATCAATTGTACACATCAGCTTAAAAACAAAACCACAAATATACACAAAGTACACTTAACAACTTTCCTAGTAGTAAATATCGTCTTCTAATGGCAAATGAAATAGTTAAATGACTTTTTCGAAGCTGCAGAAATTACAACAAATTTAAGAATACCTAACACATAGTGACATATTGCAATAAAAAAGAATCCAAAGTTATATAATATTTAGTCTTCATGTCACCCATTATGTTACTTTTGTGACTACTTTCATGCCTCACAGAATACTAAGGAAAAAAAATGAAAACAGCAAACAAACAACAAAAATCCAACACCTACACCCTAGTAATCCCCACAAGTCAACTGAACTTTATTTTACCAGAGATTCCATGTCAATTCGCTCCTTTTCAAATGTGTTTGCATACTCTGATAAACTGAGCATCTCCAGAGTCTTCTGCAAGGTAGGAACATCATCATCTACTTCAGGCTCACAAAGGTCATCACCAGAAGTAGTAATGGAGGAGCCCAAGGAACTGGTATCTTCAGTCATCTTACAAGGACAGCACAGAGAGTTATGTCAGACAGTGAAAAATCAATACATAGCAAATAAATACCAATTCTATTACTTTTTCTTAAAAAGTGCTAATATTACATCAGCCTTGTTAATTTAACCACATTTTTAGTAAAAATAATAGACTAAGAAAAAATATATATAAAAGTTACAAAGACAGAAAGAAGGTTTCTCGAGTTTTCCAACACTTGAAGTGTATTTTTGTTAATGATCAAACAATTGGACACCATATCAAGCTTGACAACAGATTGACTCATTCACTCCTACTGTCCTCCACTCAGATGCTGCAAAGACAAGCTGCATGCCCACAGGGTCAAAGATGATGCTCATGATCAAATACCAGGACTGCTCTACTTGGAACTTCAGGGTAAGGCTTATGGTTTGTACCGAGATTTGGCAGTGTTTACAGAACAGCACACTGCCATGTCAAAATGTACCATCACTGCAACACAGCTTCAGTTAGTTTCAGCAACTTTTTCTCCTGTTTACTATCAGATTTACTTGCCTGGGAAGATTAGCACGCTAGTTACCTGCTTATCTTGAACAGACATATCCTTTTCAGTCCCATTAACACCAGAGAAAGGTTCAGTGTTTCCTGACGAAGCCAAGTCTTTCTGGTTAGACAATATGTCAAACAGAATTAAGGAACCTGGAAACGGAGAATAAAGTTGCTTTAAGAAAAGTTTTACATAGTCCAGTGCTAAAGTAATAAGCAAGAGTTAGATACAGCAGTAATAGCAGCATATAAATTGATCTCTGAACTTAAATACACACATACTAACAAAATTATTCTCAGTAAAAAGCAAACAAAATCTTTTTCATCTTCTTCTGTTCAAGTGGAATGCAGTTGCCAATATTACACTATCTTTTAACCATCTTACACTGTTTACTGTAGGAAAAATCCCAGCCCAAACCACTATAACATACCACTTCATAAAACTTATTTTATGATCCAAAAAAATAACCTCAGTTTTACCAAGTAGGTACACACCTAAGATGACATGAGATAACCAATTAACCTTTAAACTCAACTTAGACATTAAGTCTTCATGAGAAAAGTATGACATACATGTATCCAGAAGTTACAAACTTTCTTGCAAAACATTATGAATGTAGCTACAGAGGCTTTATTTAAAGTCAGTGGGAATCTGAAATACCACCAGCTAAGTTCAGCCTTCTGCATCACAAAGGTTCAATTTCCATTCCTGTGGTTTGATTCCAACTCAATGCCCCAAATAATTACCTAAACTGTGCCCAGCCACAGAGACCCCTCCTTTGAAGTCTGGATTGCGACTCATGAAAAGTGCATACAATCGATTCATTTCCATCCCTACTTTATCCACAATTGTCTGACAGTAGGTGGGGCTGTTGTAAAACAATATGTCAAGGAGTGTCTCGTTGGTGAAGTGGCGCAGGCGTCCAATCGATGGCAAAGTGATTTTTTTGATGTTCCTAGAGAGAACAGAGAATCATTACAAGATCAGAAGTGAGCAAACTACTCAAACAACAGGTGGCAGAACTGCTATCTAAATACAACAGACTGGATCTTAAGAAAGTATTCCACATCTTTCCATCTTTCCCAGTACTGGACATCAGTGTCAATCACCAAAAAAATGGCAATTGGTTTTGTAACACATCCATACATTCATTCATCTAGCCTAACAAGCATATTAATCTCTCCATTCGTTTCTACAAAAATAAGATTGACAATATACTCACCTGTCTACACCTCTTGCATCTCCATGCAGAGAGCTATGCCAGTGAACTGGAAGGAACTCCACCCTGCTCACTTTACCTTCCTCTAAAGATTTCTTAAAGTGAGTCTGTAGCAACTTCAGAGAAACACTCCTAAAATCATCAACTGTAGAGAAGCAGAGAAATGAAAATCTGATAGTGAAGGTATTGAAGTAGCACACAATTACAAACGTTCTCTTTTTCTCAATTGCAACAGTCAAAATACAAATGAAGGACACTGCAAAGTGGAAAAACCTTTTCAAGAATTACTCAAACTTTTTTTGCTTTTTTTAAGTGCCATTTTTGTAAGCTTCTCTTTATCTCACAACGTATTTTTACTCTAAGATCAGACCACACACAGACTCCCTCAACTGTCTTAAATAAATATACAACCAAACCTGAAGGAAGCCATACACAACACACACACCTTCCAAAGCCCACTAAAGACATTTTCAATTTTTTTTTTTAAGACATACTTATCTGAAAGATTAGCTGCCTACACTTAACAGTTAAGAAAATGCAATTAAAAAAGGAAAAACTTACCACATTCAACAATGCTTCTAAATCTCAAGTCACATACAGGACCAATGCCATGAACCATAAACACCAAATGGTCAACTTGGGACATTTCTCCTGTAGATAAAGAAGAAGATCAGAGTACCAATATTTACTGTACTAGTAAAATTTAGAGTCAAGCAATCTTACCTGCTTCATAAAACTTAATACATGCCATGGTTCAAGATATCACACAGTCCACAAGACTGCTCTGATTAAAGAACAACATCGAAGAATTGCAGCTTAGATTATGGAGGAACTTTAATTTTTAGACTCTTAACATGAACAGTGTTTTGCTGCTCCACTCACTACCACCCAACTTGAAACTGAACCAAACCAAAACTGCTCAAGCTGCAGTCCCACATACCATCAGGTATCTCATCGTGGTCATCATCAATTCCACGTTTTACTACCCTTGGTCTTGCCTGAGCATCTTGAGATGTGCCCCATTCATCTGATGTGGCAGAAGGTTGGAACTGAACTATAACCTGGAAAAGAATACATTTTCCAATTGTAAATACAAAAGCAAACAAAATCAACAAAACATGCAACCTTTCAAAACCCTATCAGCTACTCCACATAGTTTTCCTTAAATTAGACTCAAGACCCTGAAGTAACACAGATAATTCTCATTAGCTTGAGAAGCAACCAGATGACTTAAAGTATCCACTAACTGAAAATGCTGGCTTGCTCTACAGTTCTTAATGATTTTAATTCTTCAGACAAGAATTATTCAAGCACCTCTTTCCTGGACCCCACTGCCCACTCTTCCTTATCAGTTGACTATTTTTTGTGAAGAAACAGACTGCTTCCCCCTATTTATAATTATTCTAATTTAAGGCAAAAAACATTGAGCAGTGCTCAGAGAAGGAAAACATCTGAAGGAGAACAAAAAGTTTAGAAAATTCACTAGCATGACTCTTTACAGCTGCTAGCATGACTCGACACAATACAGTGTCAAGTCATATTTATGATACTAAAGAGTTTTAAGTGCTTCTTCTCTAGGGTTTTTACTGGATTAAACTTCTTCTAACGTGTGGTTAATGCAGGAATAACTGATTCTGGTCTTTTTTTTTTTATTTTATGTATTACTGCATCTGTGATAAGAGAACAGTTAACAACATTGGTCAATAAGTCTGAAGTCCACAGTTAAATCACAAGACACTGCCAGCAGAGCATTTACAGTAAAAGAAAGATTTAGTTATTCTACTTTCTCATGGCCTAAAAACAGTTGCAGTGGAAGACTTTTTGTGCCTTAAATATTCAAGCTAATTTCCTTATAGTGTGATTAATGCTCTTATTCACATGAAAGCTCAGTTTAAATTACCTTCCAGTTGGTACAGACTGTCTGAGGTTAATTAAAATTGTTCCTGTTTGCTGTCAGTTACACTTAGCAAGTATTTCAGCCATCTAAAGCCTTATTCTGTCTAAGTATCAGGACACGCTGTATTTTAGTCAGGCAACAGTACATTGAAAGAAGAGTTTAGTTTCTACAAGCATTATTATCTTTAAAGCAGACATACCCATAACAATTAACAAGTCAATTTCAAGCAAAACTAAAATTGCATTAACTTTATGCTTTCATCCATCTGCTCATTCACCCCTAATGAATTCTGCAAGAACCAGTTGCCAGAATCTATTACCTTGGGATTATGCATTACAATGGTCTCCCCATTTGGGAATTCAAGTCGACGATGCCATTGATTTGTAGTTACAGCCCTTTTATATTCTGCCTGAAACAGTAAACAAGTTACATGAAATGAGAATGCCCTCTCTATTTCTTTTTCTGCAGGTCAGAATTGATATCGTTTTATCCATACAAAAACATTACAGATAAAGCACTACACAAGTTGATTTAAGGCCACAGCAGTGCAGGACCACTGCATGAGCATTAACTACTCCAGCCATTCCACTTTCCAGAATTTGCTTATTCACATCCAGGAATTACACTTGGGAAATCATTTTAATGAAACAAAAAGGAAATAATTCCACAACCATAAATACAAAGTGCTTCCAAGTTCTTCACGAAGCTTATGTAAAAAGCAATACCAACCTCTAGCTTATCACTGAAATCCTCAGTGTAAGGGATAAAGCGGCTGTCCTTCTCTCCCTTATAGAACCACACGCATCGTCTCACTTCGGAGGGCTCTTCCTCCCAGTAAACAGCCTTCCTCATCCTGTCATACAGGTGCACATCGTAGCGTCCGCCGTCAGTGCTCAAAACCACACTCTCAGGATCAGGCTGGACTGTGACACAAAAGTTCCCTCAGTTACCATACTAACATATTCATTCTTTTTTGTCTCTCCTCCCAAGGATCCAATCACTACTGTGAAGGAAACTAAGCCATGAAGACAGATAATTATATGATCCATCTAGTTCCTTCTGCTCACTTCTGAAGAAGATAGGATTAAAAACTTGACAACTTACCAGAGTTATAGACTTCCTCTAGTTTTGCAGAATCCAGAATGCTGAATGGCATCCATATCTGCTTGTCCTCCACCTCCTTACAGTAGAACCAGTGTGGCTGAACTGGCTCATATTGGTTCTGCAGCAGAACAGGAGGTGCCTGGACCAGTGGACCTGCAGGTCTGGGAGCTCGGAGCTGTGACTGAGACTGGGGAAACTAAAAATACATATCATCCTCTCAATTTTACAGGTTTTTGTTCTTTGTTTTTTTTTACAGAACTAATTCATCCTTTGCAATAAGAACACTCAGCCTTTGTTTCTGTTTTCCAAGAATACCATCCTTCAATCAGAAAATACTATAGAAAAGTTGCCCGCTGTTTACGTTTTTGAAGACTCGCACGTTTCCAATGACAGGATAGAACTTTAAGGTAAAATATCCAATTCAAAAAGGAACAGTCTTAAATTGTCAAATTCTGGTAGCACCACATCAGGAACAATTTCCTTACCTGTGTCAATGGCCCTGGAGGTGTCTGATACATCTGGACAGGTGGGACAGAGGACGGTGGGTGAACAGGTGGGGTTTGAGGATGACTCTGCTGCAGTTGTGGTGGAGTAAGGTACGGGTTAGCTCTGCTGCTCAGGGTGGTGTGGCGATAAGGATTATAGCCCTGCTGAGATGGAAGAGCAGAAGCATTTGCAGGTGGGGGACAGCTCTGCTGAGGAGTCTGATAACCTGCGATTCCCACCTGCGAAGTAGGTGGAGCACCAGAAGAGGACTGTGACTTGGGAAGCTGTGGAGAAAAGGCATTTTGCCCATCCTGTGACCCAGTCACAAGTGGAAGTGAAGTTGGAGGCCTGGAGAAGGCTGCTGCTCCAACAGCTGGTGCAGAAGTTGTTAAGGGTGGCTGCCCGATGCTTCCAAATGGATCGCTGCTACTGGGGACTTGAGAGAAATAGTTGAAAGTCTGTGGAGGATTTGGGCTGGCAGAAGTCTGACCCAAGAAGCTGTCCTCTTCACCAACATCTGCAGAATCATCTGCAAAGACAAACAACAAAAAAAGATGTCTGAGAGGTGCAGACAAATCAGCAATACGTAGACAAAACGGTCTGTAATGTTATAAGCTACTTCCAAAACTCTATTAGACTCTAGGAATCCAAAAGCATTATATATCTTACATATCCTTGAAGACTAAATGTGCCATGAAGTTAAACAAAGGACACCAAGTCTTCAAGTAGGAATTAATGACATTCCCAAGCACACCATTCCTATGGGTGATGGCTCTTAGTGGCTTAAGGCCATTCTCACCTGACCTATCAACAATGCCCTCTTCTCTGTTTCCTATTTTACTTGCAAGGTGGCCAAATCTCATCAGTCCAAGTTAACTGATAAACAAGACTCATCACAAACAAGAGTTAATCCAGTTCTGTCTAAAAATCTTACTCTAGATTTGTGGAAGAAGAGAATCTCTGGCACAGAAAAATAAGTCCCCACCCTGCATAATTGCAGGAGAGAGCTTTAAATCCTGTCATGATTGTCCTTTTGTATCATGAGAAAGTACACAAACAAGCTACTGATCAGTTGCTGGTTTCTGCTTTGCACTGACACAGTAGCAAGTGGAAAAGCAAGCAGTTTGACCCGGGCCCAGCAATAAACTCTGCAGAACGTGGAGTGGTCTGAGCATCACTGCCTGCCTGCTGAGGGAACAGCACCTTGCAAGCACCCAGTGCAATATACTGAAAGCCATGAGCATTGTCATCTCCTTCAACTGAATAACCCCCAGACAGTGGGGATGAAACCATCATTACTGCCTCTCTGGTCCTCAGTCCCCAGGCGATGAGACATCAAGCATCTCTGCAGCTCCAAGCAGTAACAAGCATCTTCACATCTTCATCTGCAGTCAACATCACAGAAATACAGGTAATCAAGGGAGCTCCCAGGAATCCATACAGAAATCCCCCCAGGAAGCTGCTGCTCTAATTAATCAGGAAGGCAAAATTTGCTATGAATAAAGTGTTTATTTACTAGTCTTTTCTGATGGCAGCAATTTAAGGCAAGCATCATCTGAATTTATCATTTTCTCTTACTTTTACCTGTGGTGTTTTGTGACACTTTTAGGAACGGAACCCAAAATCCATGCACGAAAACCATCATATGGAGAACACTAAATCCATTCTTAACCAATGACCAGCACAAATTCAGCCTATGGATCAACTTCCATCTACACTCAAAATAACCATTTACACTTAATAAAAGCTCTTATTTTCTTGATGACAAGGTTTTTCTTCCTTTCCTTTCTCATAAATGCTGTAGAATACAGAGAAGCACACTGCCTACCACACTGACAGTTCTTCACGTCCCAAAATAACTGGTAGCAGAACAGCCAATTCTTCTGCACCATCAGATCAATGACATGCACAGAAGGACATGCTGAAGAGTTTTCAAGGCCTTTAGCAAATACCTATTCACAAACCACCCAAATTTCAAGCACATTTGGGAAACTCACTGTATCCATATATTCCCTAAAAATACGGATGGGTGAAAATTTTTATCTGTGTATACAGAATTTTCAGACACAGTACTTTACTTTCTACGTTGCCTTTTTTCTAATTTGCACAAACTCCATTGAAACACGTGCACAGACTGGCAGGAAATGAAATATTGGGTGCAAATGAAAATAAAATCCTGTGATTCTCTAGCTCTGACATGCAAGGGCAGCATTCCTCTCACATACAATGACTGTGTGACAACGTGCTGCACATCCCTCACAGATAACACCTTGTCACTCACAGACTGCCCCGTGACAATCCCAAGTGACAGAAGTAAAAATTCTCACTGGGAACACTCTACCTACAAGTAAGGATGTTGGTTATTTCATCTGAACCAGAAAACACATCTCTCTTTAAACTGCAAGGCACAAAACTTTCGCTGCTACTCACTCAAAGAAATGCAACAGATGCACGAGTACACACAGCCTCCAAACGTCAGCTTTCACATGGATGTCACACAGCTCTGGAGATAGAGTCCCATAATGATTTAGGGCTCAAACTCAAGGGCTCATCCCTTCCTGCGAGAGACTGTGATCCAAGATGCAAACTGCTCTATGCAGTCAGGTCCTTGCAACAGCTGGCTGGTCAAGGTGAACGCAAGGAAACACAGAAGTAGAATATAACAGGATGCCCCTCCCTTTAACGTGGCATAACCTCAGCAGATCTTCACTCTAGTTACAAAACTGAGTCAAAAATTAAGCGAAAAGGAGAGCGTGCAACGAATCACATCTCGTCACTGAAATCCCAGCAGATCTCTTCCCTGGCCAGGAAGCTGCCACGTGAGAGCCACTCACATAAAGCTACTTAGAAACTCTAACTCAATCAGCAAGCGCATCAGCCACCCACCTTAGGGATCTAGAATAGGAACGACGCTTTAACGCTCTTATTCCCTCCCTCCCCCCTCCCCCGCCCGCAGTTTACGTCCCGACCCCCACCCCACGTCGCCCCGCTCAGCACCCCGTACCCGCCGCGAGGACAGCGGGTTCCGGCGCCTGGCTGACCGGGATGAAGGGCACGGTGAAGTTGAACTCCGTAGCGGAGGAAGCGAAGAGCAGGTTGGTGCCGGTGCCGGCCCCAGGCTTCGCGGCCGCCATGGCTGCGCCCCTTCCACGTCCCTTCCCCGCGGCGGCCCGGCCCCTTCCGCCCTCACCCCGCCCGTCTTCAAGATGGCGGCGGCGCGGGCGGAAAGAGGAGCAGGGTGTGGCCGGAAGGAAGGGGCGGAGCCGTTTGGCGCCGCCATTGCTGCGGCCGCCGCGGGAGGAAGAGGAGGAGAGGGTGGAGGGCGGAAGTCCGCCGTCCCTGCGCTGGGCTCGAGAGCGGGAGTTGGCGGCTGTGGGGCGCTGGGGAGGCAGCGGTGGCGGCAGCAGCAGCAGCAGCAGCAGCAGCAGCAGCAGCAGCAGCAGCAGCAGCAGCAGCCCTCGCCCACCGTGCTCCCGCCATGCCGTGCGTGGCCGACTGGCTCAACAACCCCTTCAGCATCGTGCAGGGCATCTTCGGTGAGCGCGGGGCCGGGCGAGCAGGCGGGAGGGCCGCGGGGCCGGCGCTTCCTTCCCCGCCTGGTGCGGAGCCGTGCTGCGCTCTGCTGCGGGCTGCCCGAGCTGCTGTTGGGACGGCTGTCCCAGCTGGGCGAGCCGCTTTGCAGCTTGAGATAGAGCAAACCCACGTGTGTTTTGTTTCGGGAGGGAAGGAGCGTTGGAAGCGGCACCCGAGCCGCGAGCACGTGGATGATGCTGTGTTTCGGAGCCCTCCTGTGCTTCCCAGCGTGTCAGTCGTTGTTGTGTTGGTTGGCTTAAGGGGCGTGGGATGGGGAGCTCGGCACAATATAGCATTCATCAAGTCGTCTAGAACTCAGCTGCTCGCCCAGAGTAGGGATAAATGTTTGAATTGCTTACTGTGTTAGCACGGTGCTGAATAGGAGTCTGTTTGTGTGATGAGAATACTCATGGAAACGTGCCTTGTTTTGTAGCCCAAAATAGTCCCAACTCCGACTGGGAGAAGAAGGTAACTGACTACTTCAAGGAGAAATTAAAGGAAAACAATGCTACTAATTGGGTAAGGCTGTTATTCGCTTATAGTCACCCAATTCTGAGGTTACATTCTTGTACCTCTTCGTTATTGCAGCGACTTGTTTTTAAGAAGCTCTTCCTTTTCACGATATGCACGCTAGGCCTCTGTGGTGGATTATTTACATTTCAGTTGCTTTAATCCCTATGTAAAACCGAGATGCAAATTCCTGACTGGTACTGCAGCAGCTCAGTCCTCTGCCTCAGTGTGCTGCTTTGCCTTGGGCCCCACCTGCTGAGCACTGCCTGCTGGTGCTGGGATCCAGTAGGTGGCAGAAGCTGACAAACACTGTCATGTTTGGAGGCCAGCCCTGTCAGACTGCAATAAATGTGCGCAGCAAGTGTTCAAACTGTTCTCCTCTCACGTCCTTCTACTGTAATGCTGCAAAATTCAGGTGGGTTGGAGAAACAGCTGCTTGGATGTTCACGTCTGAGGAAAAATAGCCTCTGCTAAATCAGAAGTCCAGCTAGGAAAAGCCATGCTTCAGATTTAAAAGTAAAACACGTGGACTTGACTTGAAATGATGTTTTAGTCTAAAAGGCTGGCAAACATGGCATCCTGGAGCACTGTTAATTGGATTAAAAACAACAGCACTTCAGGGTTTGAGCCAAGCAAGTTGTCAGTAGAATATACAAGGTGATAAGAAAAGGGTGGTGACGGTTTTTGCAATGTTTTTTTTGCTTACTTCATGCTTACTTAATACTTCTATGGCAGTTGCTTAGGGAAGCTTTCTCTTACAGGTCCCATCACTGAATGATGTTCCTGTACATTACCTGAAGCCCAACAGTTTAGTGAAATTTCGCTGTATGGTTCAAGATATGTTTGATCCTGAGTTTTATATGGGAGTATATGAAACAGTTGACCCAAATACAAATGCACGTGTAAGTGAAATATTGACTTATTACTTCAGGGAATGCTTAGAATTTTCTTCATTCTAGTTGCCACATTTCTCATGTATCAGAGCTAAGCCTGTGCAGTCTGGGCACAATCTAATGGTAGCTAATAGCATCAGTAACATGATGACTGTGGTTGGGGAGTTTAGGGAATAAATATTGTTTTAAATATAAATACTTTTCAAGGAATTTAGTGCAATGATTTAAGTAGTTTGTATTCAGGCTGCTGTCACACAGGGAATGGTTGCATTGTCTTCTTTCTTCTCGACAGGTCTTGCATTTTGGTAAATACAGAGATGTGGCAGAATGTGGGGTAAGTTCTGCAAGTTATGTGAATTTGGGGATGAAGTATTACTTGGAAAGATAGGACTGAAGTGCAGTGTAATCTGGTGGTCACAGTGGGCTTCTGAAGATGCTGCTCTTAAAACCCAAAAATTAATCTCAGATTGGGACAGCAGAGTATTCCTAATTGCGTGTCTACTTTCAAAATTCAACAGGGTTCAAGCCAGTTCTTTTTTGATTAATTAACATTTGCTTCATTGGATGGAGTGGGAGGGAAAGCACTCCAGACTGCTTAGATTCACTGTTTCATAAGTATGTAAGCAGGCATGTTTGTTGCGAGCTCTGGCTAAGTAGCTGAGTATGTGACTATTTTCTTTTAAAAACAAAAGATGCTGCTCAGATTTTTATCGTTGTTCCTTCTGTTGGTATTCTAGCCACAGCAGGAAATTGATATGAACTCCTCACAAACAGTCACCTTGGAAAGACAGACGTTCTACTGCGTTCCAGTGCCTGGTGAATCAGCATGGGTGAAAGAAATATCTTTTTTTTTCCCCTGAGCTGGTGCTGTGCGAACATTAATCACCAACTCTTTCATTAATTTGTCTCCTTACATCTAGTATTTCATAGTTTTGGGGTTGTTGTATTGTTTTTCACTTGAAGTTAATTGGGGTAGGTAGTGATTGGAAGGGTGTGGGAGATTTCTAATCATTTATATTTGTGCATCTTCAGAAAATGGGAGAGTTCAGTTGAGCTTTAGGCATTCAGTTAACGTTTTCTGATGAAATTAAGACATTGCTACATAGAGTGACAACACCTGTAGAGACACAGTTGAGCATGTTGGACAGTAATTCTTGGAGCAGATATGTTGTGTTTTGTAAAACAGTGGGAATTTGATGGTAAATCTGATATGACTTGATAATTCATTTTGGATTCAGAATGTAAGAAAACTACTTTTTGGTACAGAATGCCAACAGTGGTGCTTTTTGGTCAATAAATGATTGTTAGGAATTAATTAGAGGACTGTTGGTGATAGGTGGATGGTTGGACTGGATGGTCTTTTCCAGCCTTGGGGATTCTATGATTTTGGAGGAGTGCTCATATCAAAATCTTGCAGCAATGGAAACTTCAGGTGAATTTGACTAGTGTGACAAGGGACAAATGTTGAAATGACATTTAGTGCAGCATGCTAATGAGAACAGCAATATATTAGATGTTGCAAAATTCATTTATAGCTGTAGCACAACTGGCATCTTACGAGCATGTCAGTGTTTTCTGTGTATTTCTAAGTAGTCCTAATAATTGTATCAGATAGCAAATCTTTGTCAACCAGCATGTTGCCTGGGCCTAAAGAAACTTCTAATACTTTCATCCAAGTAGATGATGTGTTGTTTGCAAAGCTTACTTTCCCTGAATTTTCTCAGCTGAGCGTGGTGTTGTCCTTAACCCTCAATGTTACGCGTATATCAGTGCAAGCCAAGCTCGTGTTAGTCCTTCAACATCCTACACACCAAGTCGCCACAAGAGGAGCTATGAGGAAGATGAGGATATGGAACAGCACCCATCCAAACAGAAAGAGCAACATATGGGTAATGGTCATTACTCATGACTGGATGTTAATGATATTTTGCCAGGCTTTGTGGAAATTCAGCTTTTGGAAATGGAAGTATTCGCAGTCATTTGAATTATTCAGCAGTTAATGCAGCCTCTTATAACCAACTTGGTGTCTTTGCAGATGTCTTCAGTGGTTTAAGTAGTGTGGGACAGCTTGTGCTGCTGTGCACTGTATGTTCTATGGCCTGTTGGTTTTTACGTCCTAGATTTTGTTCAGCAGCTCTTGTATGCTGTCTCTTCTAGGAGTTCTCTTTTAATTTCTAATTGTAAAGCATGTTTTGTGGTAATCTGGAGAGACCTATCTAGTTTTTCTCTCTTACTCTGCATGTTTAGATTGAGACCAGACTGCATCTTAACTGGATGCTGCTTTGCTGCAAAGAATACTGTATTGCTAAAAAATATTCTCTAGCCTCACCTTCATCTTTTGTGACTCAACATGTAAAATGTTTGTGATACTTCCCTATTCTGAGTCAGAATATCCTTTGACAAATATGGGTTTTTTTATGTTCATCTTCTTGTTAAATTCATGTAATGGTTGTTTGATGCAGTAAGTTGTTTACTTTCCCTTTCTATTAAGGAGTGTATGAATCTTTTGCTTTCAGGCGGAGGCGACAGTCATGGGTGTGGGGAGCCAAAAAGATTAGAAACTGAAGCTTCTGCAGGTCACCATCTCATTTCTGCCAACTGCTCCCCTCCTCTTGACTTAAATTTTCCATTACCAGGAGAGAAAGGACCAGCATGTCTTGTAAAGGTAAGAAAAGCAGAGGGGTGATGAGCACAGTTATGAGGCAGTCTGAAGTGGCAAGGGGAAAAGTCTGTTACTAACTGTTCAGACATGTAGCAGACACTGGCTTCTGGAGCTTTGCTTCTAGGATCTTCCCTCTTAAGCAGGAATTAGTGATGGAAAAAGAAAAAACAACACAGCAGATATCTCTGTATTGTCTGAAATGGTCTTTGATTCTGTACTGTGCTGTGCTGTCTGTGAGGCTTCTAACACCACTTCCATCTCTCTGGTAGGTATACGAGAGCTGGGATACCTTCAAAGTCAATGATGTTCTGGAGGTGTATGGTATTTTGTCTGTGGATCCAGTGCTGAGTATAGTAAGCAATGAAGAGAGGTAAGGCATGGGTGGTGTGTGATCCTGAAGTGAAGGACATTAGTATGCAGATTATTTGTTTGTCCCTTTAATATAGATAGGGATGTGTGTGACGATGTAATATTCTCCTCTTCAGTGTAATTGTTGTTATCTAAAAGCTTGATACAGAAAGCATTAGATTCACAGTCCTTTAAACTGAAGTGTCCATTGTATTGTGATGCATCCATGCCTTTGAATTCATAATGCATGTTTTCCTGTGTTGTTACACAGTCTGTAAAGCAAAAAGCATTTCTGTAGCTAAATGTTCTGTATACTTTCATGCCTATTAAAATTTCAGTGACTGAATGAATAGTGAATAAACAGGGAGCAGTTTTTGAGTGGGCTTTAAAATGATGAAATATGCTATAGTTAATACTCTTCTGAGCTGTGGAATATTTTAAATTAACATTTCCATGTCTGTATAGAAGGTGAAAGTGACCAACAATTGTAAATAGGGTTATTGTTGTTTCATTTTTTCACTAACGAAAGTGTGTTGTCATATTATACAGCTGAAGTTTCTGGTTTCACCTTCTGTGATTTATTTGCATGAAAAAATGCAGTTATAAACACAGGATCAATTCTTAAAAGTATTCTTAATGACTAATCTAACACAGATACTATTAATGCCTGGAGCAATTGTGCTTCAAATATGCTGTGTTAGCAACTTTCATCCTTTTAATGAGTCCAATATCAAGAGTGCAGAACGAGTCCTTTATGGTGCCAGCTTCTTAAAAGTAGCTCAGCCTGGTCAGCTGCTTTTGGTTATCATCTGTCTGACGGAAAGCTAATCCCACACTGACAGATCAGTTGGTGTCATACAGTTATTTATTTGTTTTCTGCATGTCATTCTATCAGAAATAAACAACGTGGTGGCATTTAGCAACATCTTGAATGCAAAGAGTCTGAACAAAAGGTTTTTTTGATAGGAGATAGGAATCTCAGGGGGGTGCTGGAGAGGCCTTGAAGTAACGGAGCTTTTCAGCTCTTAAGACCAATAAAAGTTCATCAAATTTATACTGATCTTTACCATCGTGTTATGTAGTCACCTTCAGATTAAGAGGTAACACATTCAAGTTACAGTTGAAGTACACTCAGATTTTTGTCTAGCCACTGATACAGCTGTTATGTGACTGCCTTGAAGATCTGCTGGCAGTATCTAGAAGCAGACAGTAAACAAAAATGTCATCACTGTTTTCTGAAAAGTTACTGGATGTATGTAGTATCATCCATGTTTGCTGGATAGAACAGTGTGTAACACTTGATGTTAAGTTGCATTTTATTAAATGGTGCAGCAGGTAATGAATGTGATCTGTTTTGGGGGTTGTTTTTGCCCCCCAAGTCAGGAGTGTAAGAATCTATTATCATTCTGAATATAATAGGATCCAACTTTCTTTATCAAGCATGCTTTGGTGCTTCTGTGTCGCTGGTTATGGATAGTGATTTTGTATTTGATTTCATAAAAGCCCTGAAGATGGTTCATGTAGTTTGAACACAGGGGTTACCAAGCATTGGGAACGGACGTGCTGTGTTTGTGGTGTGGTTCCAATGGTGTGTGCTCAGAGGGAGAAAAGTTTGTGTGGAATATTTCCAAGTCCACTCGTGTACTTTCCTAGGGATAGCTCAACCCTCGAGCCTGTGGAGTACATGGACATAGCAGAGGAGCAGAGAGTACACAGTCCTCCATCCTCATTAGTCCCCAGAATCCACGTGATTTTGGCACACAAATTGCAACATATCAATCCATTACTGCCTGCTTGCCTTAACGAAGAAGAGAGTAAAACCTGTGAGTATATTTCATTCTGTGCAGTTTGCCAGTACATATGGATGAGTTTTTCTTTGCTCAGAGACAGCAGTTGCATCAGTATAAGACTTGTATTTAAGTTCTATTAAAACAGAGGAGCCTTTCAATGCTACAGAATGCTCAACACACGAGTGTGCATTTATGTGATGCTTATGAACTGTTTTTTCTGTAGTAAATGTGTGTTACATGAACACATTTCTGCACTCTGCAAGCTCAAAGGCTTTACCAAGCTGTTGAGCTGTAAGATTTCATTTGCTTTCAAACACGGTAGTGCACTGCTGGAAAACCTCTTCCAATTTAATACTGCAGTGTAAGTAAATGGATATGCAACATAAGGAATCATAATGCTGTGAGGATAAAAATCAGTCTGGTTTTTAAGTAACTGAGCAATTCTCTGAGGCTGATTTAACTATTAGTTTTCTTGTTAATTATCAATTAGATGTTTACGTGCAATACACTTCATCCCTTTGTTGCACACCTTGTTTTGGTTGTTTTGAGCTGTGCTGTAAGGGGGGATTTTTTTTCTGTTTTGAATTTGGCATGACTGTGCTATATATCTTATTTGACTCCAAGCATTATGCACTTCTGCAAATGTATCATTTGCATTTATAACATTATCTGATTTAAAAATATATATTTTTCAAAGGAAATGCTGTGCAATTCAAGTTACCCAAAGCCAGTAGTTGCTTAGTGGGTAAACAAATGAACAAAATAAGCCTTCTGAAGAGGAAAGGGGGTGAAGAACTGCACGATCTCTGACATCACTGTCTTCTGCTCTTTTACCAGTTGTTTCTAATTTCATGTCTGAGCTGTCACCAGTCAGAGCAGAGTTGCTTGGGTTCCTCACACATGCCCTCCTGGGAGACAGTTTGGCTGCTGAGTACCTTATATTGCATCTCATCTCCACAGTGTAAGTATTTAGATGTATGTTGAATTTGTTCATCTTTTAAAAGACATTTCTTTTTGGGGGTTCTTCACCATTCTGTAAACAAGTGACAGAGACAGCACTTACTCCAGCAGTACGTAGTCCAGAAAGTTCTCCTGTCACAGCAGACTGTATTAACAGGTCTCATTCTCTGAAAAGCAGGAGGTTTTGTTTGAAGGACTGTTTTATCATTTCAGTGCTGCTTTGAGAGGTGGGAAAAAAAAATCAAGCTAAAATAAACTGAGGTACAATGTCAGTACGTTTTTATGTACACACTGTTCTTTCTGGTTGGTCTGTGCATGCTCTCACTCTGAGGCTAGAGTGTGTTTTTTAGCTGTATCACAAATATAGATCTCTCAAAATTGGAAAAGATAGACAGTAAGAAGAGGAGAGCTGAGGGCAGGTGAAGGAAATGAACGAGCACAGGAAGAAACTGAGCAATAAGAGAGAGAAAGTGCAGAGTATTTGCAGTAGAGCAGGAGAACAGGACATATCACCCATGCTATAAATGTAGTGCTTTTGTGCAGTACTGCAAAGCCTTCCAAAGCAGAGTTCAGCCTAATATAGCTCCACGGACACTGGAGAAGGAACAAAAATGGGACTGTTATTTATGTATGTATCAGTACTGAAATCCAACTAGCTGTCAGATTGATCACAGGTGTCGCTCAGTTTGAGTGCTGTCTCTGATCTCTGTGTTAATCAGATACTTCCCTAACCACATTTCTTTCTGATTTAGTTATGCAAGACGAGATGTGCTTCCCCTGGGGAAATTCACAGTCAATTTGAGCGGATGTCCGAGGAACAGCATCTTCACAGAGCACATATACTGCATCATCCAGCAGCTCGTTCCAGCTGTAAGGATAACGTTGTAGAGTTGCAGTGTTTTGAGTCATAAATGTTGGGGTAATGGCTGAAAGAAGCAGACTGCAGGTTGATTAAATGAAGTTTGTGATATCCATGTAAGGGGCAGGTCGGAGTGAAGGCTCTCTTCCAGCTGAAGCCTGTATGATCCTAGTTAACTGTCTAAGATGAACGTGGAGAGAAGTCCTATCCTCATGTGTATCAAACTGACAGATACTGCATACTTTGTCTTCCTGGATTGATTTGTCTGTGCACTGAGATCGCTTTAATTATCACAGAATTACTGTTCATACAAGTTTGTGAATTCTGTTCTGCAGAGAGCTCACAGCAATTTGGTTTGGGCTCCTGATACAGTAATTTACTGGTCCTTTTTAATTTTAAGTGTGCAGTACAGGTGTTATGTTTGTGTTTCCAAAACACAGCACCCTACCATAACACTGGGACACGAGTTCTAAACAGCATTATCTTTTCAGCATTTCTTAAGCACTCAGCATTTGGATGTTTGGGATAAAATACACTCTGTATTGTGGCAGCCAGTCTTATTTTACTTCCTGTGGAGGTTCACAGTTACAGCTCCTGCTAAAGAGAAGATGACTTCCTAGAGAAGTGAGAGGAAACGTGCACAGTTTCTCTTCTCATTGCAGTCCTATCGCCTACAAATGACGATTGAAAACATGAACCATTCACGATTCATCCCACACAAGGACTACACGGCCAATCGCTTGGTCAGTGGGATACTGCAGCTTGCCAGCAACACTTCCCTAGTAATAGATGAGACTCAGCTTGAGCAAGGACAGCTTGACACAAAAGGTAACCTTCTCTTTTCTCTATATATATATTTTGAAGGCACTGGTGCTAGTTGTGTCCCGGTGGTAAGTTTCTGTTACAAAACAGTGGTTTCTGTATTCTGTTTCATTGCTTGAACTGGCATGCTGCTAGTGTGCTGCCTTCTCAGACAACATATTGTGTGATCTCCTGGTTTTGCTTACTGGAAGGTTCTGGTGTTTTGCTCAGAAGTGCTTGTTTTGAGTCAGAATGAGTAACTCTACAGTGAAAAGTCCTACACCTATCTTTTTTTCCCCTCAAGAGTCCCCTTATTAAGGAGTAATATCTGTCCCAGACCTCAGATGATCTATAATGAAGCACAGTGCTGTCTCGTTTGGTATGAGCGTGTCATAAAGTACTCTGGGCAGCATGTTTGGTGTGTGATGGAAGAGGCTGCTGGTTTGAGTAAGTCTTTAGACCACACTACCTCTGAACCATTAGAATGTTTTTTCTGTGAGGCAGAGAAGGTGGGGAGAGCATACGTTGCCTTATGCTTCATACTTTTACTGTATATATAGAGACTGTCCCTTTAAAACCCAACTTAAATAGACTCACAGAAAAAAACATTGATGGTTCTATCACGTGTGCTGGTGTAGTGCTGCACTGTGTTTTCTACAGAGCTTTAGACAGTGAAAATCCACATAGAGGAATTGTGGTACCTTCTAGAAGTTCAGGAACTGGAGAACATATAGTGTGGCTATATATGATGCTTCAAGGGAAGACTCACATCTCTGGAAGTGACTATTTTAATAAAGAATGCTGCCTTTAAAAGTCTGAACTGTGTGATGCCAGGTTGAGATTTCAGGCAGATACTATTGGAAAAACATAACTTTCAGTAGTAGTAATTTTAAAAGAAGTTATTTGCTTTTAAAAGAAGTTATCTGAGCCTGTGTGTGTATATTTTGGGGGATGGGCTGTTACTTTTTTCTCAAGTAAGAAAACTTTACTGAAGGAAATATTAAAACAAAAAATTGTTTGGAAACTAAACAAGGAAAACAAAATTGAAACAAACCTCAGCACCTAATAATTAAATGCTGCTCATCTGAAGACCTTGGGGGAAAAAATCAGTTTGAAAAAACGGCTGAAGTCCAGTTGTCAGAATTTTTCTTGCTTTTCAAGGTGTACACAATGTGAAGGCGCTGGGAAATCTGATAACTTGGCAGAAAGTGGATTATGACTTCAGTTACCACCAGATGGAATTCCCATGCAATATTAACGTTCTTATCACCTCGGAGGGCCGATCACTCCTTCCGGTATGGCAAGAGCTTTCTGAATTTGGGGAATCATTACTGTTAGTAGCTACTTAAAAACACTGAGCACACTGTTCCAGAGACAAGCAAAGATGCAAGTGAAGACAGGAAGACAGTCATGTGAGCAGTGGTGGGTGTGAGTCCCCTTCCTTGCTTCTTGTTTGAATACTGATGATGAGATAGTGACTGAAGTTATCAGAGGGTATCACAACAGTAGGCAGAGCCTGCAGATAGACTGCTACTCTCAAAGCTTTAGCTTCAGGAGGGGTTGGGAGTACGAATAAGGAGCAGTAGGTCTGGCACTGCCCCTTGAGAAGCTGAGGAGCCTAATGTTACGTGCCTCTGACTGCTTGCATTCCAGTTTCACAAACTGAGAAACTGTGCACTTGTCTCGAAGGGAAACTGACTTATGGAATAAAAGCTTCATGCTGGATTTCACAAAGGGAATCGCTGAGTATTTAAAGAAGAAATTGCCTTGTCTTAATTCTGAGAAATAGTGACTTTTCTCTTGGAGGTTAAATCTTGGAATAGGAAAACATGGAAAGGGACGATGTGTAATTTTGTTTTTCAGTCAGATTGCCAAGTCCAGTTACAACCACAGCTAATTCCACCAAACATGGAGGAGTACATGAACAGCCTCCTAACTGCAGTGCTCCCTTCTGTGCTGAACAAATTCCGAATTTACTTAAGTTTACTGAGGCTGCTGGATTACAGCATATCTGATGAAGTGACAAAGGTATGGAAGATTTCACTCATCTACTTTCAGCTCTACGTTCAGATAGAAGGCACCTGAGAACGTCACTGTAATTGCCTGATGCTCTCCCAGGCAGTGACTGTTAGAAGTTCTTTAGAAATCAAAAAGAAGCATTTTGCTGTGTGCCTCAAGGATCTGTACTCACGAGTGCTTCGGTGTATAGTTTAACACCTCCTGCTTTGTGAAACTCATTTTGAAAATAATTATGTCCAAAGATGAGTTAGCTTATTTTTCTTCAAGCTGACTTCCTGACAACGTTTCTCCTGTAACCTGAGGGTAGTTATGGTGTTCAAAGGCTTACGCTGAAGCTCCTTTATTGTCACTTAGTTGTGTCCTGTTCTGTTACAGGCTGTCGAAGAAGACTTTGTGGAAATGCGCAAGAATGACCCTGAGAGCATAACTGCTGATGATCTGCACAGAACTCTGCTTGTAGCGAGGTGGGTAGTGCTGTCAGCTCCAGCTGAAGACTCAGGAGCAAGCGGGAGCCAAACTCACTCACTGCTGACCGTCTGAGGCAGGCGTGTGAGGCTGGCTAGTTAGCAGAAGACTGAATCCTTTTCCTTTGTTTCTGTCCGTTTCTTAACCAGGTAGAGTTCATCCTCTGCTTTCCAGTTCCTAAGATACTGGAGAGAAAATAGTTTTTATGCTGTATTAGTTTACTAGGTGTGAACCCATCCATAAGCTCTTCCTTAACTGCTGTTTCTGCCCATGCAGGTTCCTGTCTCTCAGCGTGGGGCAGACAACGCTCTCAAGGGAGAGGTGGCTGAGAGCGAAACAACTGGAGGCGTTACGTAAAGCCAGACTTCAGCAGCAAAAATGTGTTAATGGAAATGAACTTTAATGTTCTGTGGATGTCATGAGAAAGTTGTCTAACCCTAGATGGAGCCCATACTAAGATTGGGATATTGTTTATACCAGTTCTTTTGTAGATAATTTATACCAAGATACTATGGATATTTACCCTCCCACTCTGAACACGCTATCTCTGTTCAGCCAGTTCAACATATTTTATGAAATTTTTTTGGAGCCTGTTTTGTAATTGAGAATTGGTAACGTTGAGCAAATGATTTGATATTAAAGTTTAATACTGAATTTGTGTAAACTCCTTTCCTTTAACAACAGGACAGTGTAACCCGTTGGCCTTACAGCAGGGGCAGGGTCTGTTCAGGAGGAAGTATGGTATAACTTGAGCTGTGTAAGCTGGAGGAGCAGGGGCTGCTGCTGAGCAGCTTCTCTAGGTTTAACTTTGACTTCAGGCAGTCAGGGCTCTGTGAGGTGTGTTGTTGCCCTCTGAGTGGCAGAATAATACTGATTATAGTGCAGTGAGAAGAATCAGTTTAAAACTATCTAATATTCCAGTACGAAATTCATCCTTACTGTACTGAGAGAAGACTATGGCTAACCTATGAGTCCCTGTAAGGAGCTTGATTCTGATACAGCTTAAAGTGTAACAACTGATTCTTAGTAAGATGTGGCTTACATACTCATATATCTGTTATCAGTATTGCAGTGGTTTGTTTGAATAGTATCAATTAAGAATGGTGTCTGTCTTATACTGTATGGTTTGCACTGGCGGTCACAAGAACCACCCCTTGCCCTAATACAATATTTGCAGAACTGGTGGAACAAGAGGGGTTTGAGTGCAATACTGAACTAACATGGAGTAATCCATACAGGCTGTACAAGGGTAGGGCTTGTGTGCCCATGGAGAACTTAGAGTGTATGAACCAGTGGTAGAGTGAATTCTAGATAGGAATTGACATTGCTTCACTTCTTTTGTGAACTTTTCATTAAGCCTAGGCCACCTTACTTCTTGAGTGAGACAGTGTTAACAGGAAGCTGCTGTTCGTTGCGTTTTCTGTTCCAAGCACAATGGTAGCTGCACAGCACAACTTGGTTTTGTTTGTCTGCAACCTAATGGTACTCAATTATAAAGGTTTTTTTTAATACAACTTAGGCTTCAGCCAATATTATTTTTCTAGCTTAAAGATGTGTTTATCTAAAATCTGACTCCGCTCTGGGAAGAACACAAAATATAACAACTGTAACTGTTTTCTTAATGACCTTTCTGTTACTTCACTGTCTCTAAGAAAATAAGACAGCTTGTAGAAAGAACTCAGCTCATGTGTGCAGTGTCACATCACTGCTTCCTGTCTTTTCTGATGCTGCTAGATAACCTTGACAACGGGCTGGGGAAACTAAGGGGGTGTGTGTGTATGGTATGTGCACTTAAGAGAGCACGTTGTACTCAGTGGTTTGTCAAGGATTTGAAGGGAGCATGGAGAAAACCCTACGTTGTCTGCATGCTTTGCAGTGACATACTTCATAGCTTCCTGCTCCTGTTTGCAAAGAGTGTAAGAGACAAGCCAGGATGAGGTTAGTTCTACCCCTTTCAGACTTCTGCCATAATATCAGGCCTCCTTGAAATGGAAAACTGTTTCAAGCATTGAGAGTATGTTAACATTTATCACACCTTCAGTGACACATCCTGAAAGTGCTCAAGGCCAGGTTGGATGGTGGAAGCAGATGAGCCTTGAGGTCTCCCCCAACCCCCTCTGCTCGTATGAAAGACACCATACAAATATTTGCACAGATTGCTTTCTCTTCCCTATGGAAATCGTGACAAAATTTCTTCCAGCTAATGCAGCTATGAGGAGCTTCTCCATCCCCCAGAAGCATTGCAAGTGCTGTGTCTTCAGCAGTTGTTAGGAGTGTCTTTCTGGATGTACCTATGACTTTCTCCCCCAGTGCTAATGCTCCATCACTCCAACTCCAGGAGAAAGTGATAAAAGGTCTCTGCCAGATGAAGAGTCAAGACAAGCTACTCTCCTTCAAACCTTAAAATTCCATAACTATGTAGTAGCATAAACCTTGATAACAGGCCAGAAAGCATATCTTTGTTCTATTTTTTATTAAAATATCTCATATATATTGCTTACATTAAAATACAGTAGTTTAGTTTAATTTTAAATAGAGCCACAAGTATAGACACTCAAAAAATCCCAAACCCACATCACTTCAGTAAAACAAATAAACAGAAGTTTCAGACGATCAGGATAAGATGAAGACTAGACAGTGATCTCAGATAAACAAGTCTTAAGACAGTGTACTAGCCTCTACCCATGACACTATTTTTCAAAACACCACGTGCAGCTTATCTACAGTACATGTACTACAACAGAGAGGCACTGGCTCCATTACAGTGGGTAGAGTAGGTGGAGTTAGAGTAGAGTAGGTGGAGTTATGAACCACAGCATAGCAAGACCTGCTTTTGGATAATGTCCTACACAAGGATGGCATTGCAAGGCATTTCTGGAAGAGAATCGTCTTTTGACACATACCTGTGCTGTTGTTTTCTTTTAAGCCTGGTTCCAAGTATGAATGGAGGGTTAGCTTTATTCTACAAGTATGCAAAGCTTGAGCTGGTAATGGATTTGGTTTTGATCAGATAGAGACAACTATGCTGTGATGTCAACGTTGACTTTATGAAACAGTACACTGCCTTCTGTTTTAGACATTAGTTAGATCTTCACATCTGGACAGTCAGAATGTACTAGGAAAGTGACAGCACAGGGGGTCACAATGCTTGAAGGTCAGGTAACTGGCTGGCCTGGGGATACACTCTTGAAATTTGAGCATGTTGCTACAATCTAGGATCTGGAAAAAGGGCATAGAGCAGCTTGAACGTAGAAGAAAAAGAAATTGGAGAGCATTTGCTTCACTTCCCTTCACCTCAAATCCACAAAGTAAATTTGCACTGCAGGACTGTGGGTATTTCAGATTCTATCAGGATACCATATCTTCACTGAAAGTGTCCCAGGTAGTGTGGAAAGAAAAGAACAGCAAGAAGTCTCAACTTCTGGTTAATGTAATAATAATAAAAAAAAAAAAAGCATCAATTCCCATTGCAGAGGCACAATTCATAGAAAATTGCATCTAAAACATCAATGGAAACAAGTAAAAACACTAGTCCAAAAATAAATAACATGTAATCTACCATTATGAAGTTATTTTGCTGGTGCAGTGCAAGGTAAGGTCATAGAAGTGCAGTATAATAACCATTTTAGTATAAATATTCTCTACATAAGTCAGAAGAGCTACAAAATTAGTCCCAAAAAAACAACTGTGCAACAGATTTATGATAAACAGCATGCTTACTAAGTCCCAGTGTCAAAACTACCTGCTCAAACGTGATGTACCCTTCTTCTGTCTCAGCTGCCTGAGGGAATTCTGAAGCCAGAACCAAATTCATTTGCATCTCTCACACCTACTGTAAACAAGTAATCCATGGTTTTGATCCCATTATTCATTAGCAGTTAATGCTACGATGAACTCCAATACAGGATTGTTGGGTTTTTGTTAGGATTTTTTAGGGTGAGGTTGTTGTTTATCAGTGTTGGTATTCAAAGCCACAACTAGAAGAACACTCCATTAACAACTAAATTTGAATTATCCGTGTCTGGCATTGCGTAAACATTTCTTTCAGTTCCTTTTGTTTGATTTCATTTAGAGCTTCTGATTCTGCAGGGCTCTTCTGGACCTTTGCCACAGCAAAATTAATCCCTTGAGTCAATCCTGCTTGTGTGATGTTAGCAACCTGGACCATGGAACTGCGAATTTTAGCAAAAGGAGATACAGCTCTGCTGCTGCTACTGTCAGCTGGAGAAGGAGTTGTGTGGAGTCCTGGCTCAAGGACAGCAGAAGCAGATCCTGGGCCCCTGTGAGATTTAGTGAAGTCAGTCCCATCAACAGCTAAGAGCTGAGGGTTTGGCTCAGAAGACTGTACGTCCAGCTTGGATGGCCTGGAAGGAATGTCTCTGATAGTTTCAGTCTTGTTTTCTGCTTTCTTACATGTATTATTGCTGGTCTCATTTATTATATGATGTGGCTCTTGAGAGCAAGCCTCTGTCTCTGAAGCATCTGACATTTTATTTTGAGCATCCTGTACAAACCTCTGGCAGTACACATCAATAGGTTTAGCAAATTCCATCTCTGCATTGTCAGCAGAAGGTATGGGGACATCTTCACAGTCAGACTGGTTAGCCTGAGTGACATGAATCTCAGATGGAACGTGAATGCTGATGTTCATGTCAGTGCTGCTTACAGACTGGGACCGACTGCCCAGCCGTGGAGCTGAGGCAATGATACCACAACTAGGCAGCACATAATCTATCTGCCCTATGTTCTCTAGAGAATCAGTTAACTGGTTGTCCTCATCAGATTTAGAATTAGTCAGAAAGTCATCTGAGTGGAAAGAATCATTATCTGACATTTCTGTGTCAGATTCAGCATGGACTTTAGTATCTACTGCTGGGTTCTCTAAAGTCTCGAGGCTGCTGTCCGATTTCCACAGATTAACTTTCAAATTTGGTTTTAAAAAGTTAACTTTCACTTCAGGTTTGGTAAAGCTGCCCAACTTCCGAAGATTGCTGATGTTCACGTTGGATTTGGTTTGTTTCACTTTCTGATTGAGAGATGAAAACTTGCTGAGTAAGTAATTCTTGCCTTGTGCCAGGGACCCTCTGTTCTGACAGCGAATGCCAATGATGTCCTCGTGAGGTTTGCTGCTCTTCCTGGAAGAAAAACCAATCTCTAGTGTCCAACTAAGAGAATTTCATCTATAAACACCAAGCAGTCATCATTCTCCAGTCTATTTCCATAGAGACTGGCACTTCAGAAAATGCATTATTTTCCATATAGAAACTGTACCCATAAAGCTCATCAAATTAAAAAAACAAAGAAAAAAAACAAAGAAAGGTGTGACAGTGGCACCCAAACAAGGAGAAAGGCAAGAATATGCAAATATTTGTTGTTTTAGATGAAACTGATTTGATGTCTGTGTACTCACAATTCCAACTCTGTTTATGATGGAGTCTACATTGAGATTTAGAAAAAATGAAAATCAGCCTTTAAGGCCTGTAAGCAAAATTTTCTGGCTTCAGTTTCTGCTCAGCTGGAAGAAGAAACTGAAATAATAGCCCAATACTCTGATGCATAAGAAAGTTCCTGAGATTCATGCTCTGATGGTTTTTGCTTGACAATTTAGTGTTGTGCTGCACAACATGTTTTCTAGCTCATGCAGTTCAAACTGCAATGCTTGGACTAGTAAGATGTGTTAAGCATCAGTTAGCCATCCTCTTATTTACACTCCACTGTTCTTTTTAAACATTTCTACAATGTTGACACCTCACCAGTATTTGGAGATATGGATTAAGTCCATTATAGCTCATTAAACAAAATTATTAAAAAAAAAAAACAACTTAGAACTATCCTCTTCTCTCAGTGACCTTGCAAAAATGAAAACTTACATGCCATTCTGATTAATACACAGGTGTTCATTAGCTCAAATTCCAGTCACCTCAGAAAACAAGCTATTAACTCGGGCACAAAAGTGTTAACATTCTTCATTTGTTTTTAAAACTTCATGCCACAGTTCCTGCATTTAAATGTTTCTAGACAAGAAATAAGGCTTAAATGTATTGTAAGAACCACAAAAATAAAGACTTGGACATTTCACATTTACTCAGACTAAGTACTTATATCAATTCATTCTTGAGTACAATTCTTTCCATTTTTGTCGGTTCATAAAGAAACCTAAATTCTAAAAACACCTACTCTGCACTGAGAATTACTGTCCATTAATCCAAGACAATCTTGAGAGTTTAGTATCACCTAGTCTTCTATTAATGTTCTTCACACAAGACCTGAAACACTATCAGGGTTTAGCTAAACACTTCAGTGGGATTAAAATATACATAATTTTTTTATTCCTAACTACAGAACTGATATAACAGACATCAAAGCTTAGTCTGAATTTTAAGTCCTAACTGATCACCAAGTACCCACTCTGCAGTATGTTACTTACATTTGACAGCATATCTTCTATGTAATCACAGATGTACAAAATAGTATTCTTGTTTGTACTTTTAAGAAAGCATCTGTACATAGTGACCACTGAAAGCACCATAACAAATTAATTTCTAGCACAGTTGCTAGAAACAGGACAGTTTCTTTTAGGTATCACATATTACCACGTACTGTCAGCCACTGAGAGGACAGCAGAACTGGAACAGATTTGTGTGATGAAAGCACTCACCTCTCCAGCTTTTTCTCAATAATAGGCACATCTAATCCCATTGCTTGCTTCGTGATACGCAGCATTTCTGCAATGCACTGAAGAGTGTCTGAAATCCAATTAGCAGCCTGTCAGACTACAAAACTTGAAATCTCAACATCCTAAGATCTAAAATTAGACTTTTTTTTTGTAACTTAATTAAGCTCGTGGTTTTTTTCCCCTTAGTCCTTAGAGGGGCTGCACTCAAGCTGGAACTGATTTAAAGCTTACAAATATGCTTAAGGAATGAAGAGACACCCTTTAAGCCCTAGACACAAGGCACTGGGTGTAAGTGTATCACAACCATGATACATTTGCAGAAAGAACATACATGATTACATTTACTTCAATCCCTTCTGACTAAACTTAGCGCTCCAGGTAAAAAGTGATGTTTTTCCCTATTAGCATTTCTTTAATCTAGTCAAAGATGCAGCAAGAACATTTCTAAATATTGCTTTCACAAACTAAACCGATTTCTTATGCTATTAAGAACCAATATGAAGTTTGTTTTATCCTTATGTCTAGATCATCATTACTCCAAAATTGGATGTCTTCATTCTAGATGGAAGTATTGCTTTAATACCATATCTGAAGCTTGTTTTTCTCAGTTAAAACAGTAACAGTTCAGTGTGCACAAAGGACACACAGCTTTCTTCCCCTCAGCAGGAGATTTAGCTATATGAAAAGTTATCCACCATAAGTTACTTTAACAGCTAAAGAAAAAGCTTTTTAGGGAAAAGCGTGTATAATTAATTCACTTTCACATATAAAGCTTTTACACAAGAAACAAACCTTTTCCATCTTCATCTGGGTTGCGTACCACAGCTCGAAGGGTGTGAAAATATCCACTTGTATCCTTGTACTTGTAGTGTAGCCTCATGCAGGAGAACTTAGGTTTGCCAAAGAGAGTAGGCTCAGGCCCTGAGAAAAAACAAAGTTAGAAATATCCTTGAATGGAAATAATGAAAAAGATATTGTGTATACCATACCTAAAGAAGTAAGAAAAAAGCTTCCTGTTTTCTTTAAATAACAATACAAGCATTTTAAATAAAAGTTATCAACTGCTTTCAAAGAGCAACTTTGCACACATCTGTTATAATCCATCCTGACTGTTTATTATAGTTTACTCTTTCAGATAGGATGTAATAGCTGCAGAATTTTTCTCCTGTGCCCTAGGAAATGTTTCTGAGAAGATTAAAGTTATGTCTTCACCAATACTATACGTTTCAAGATTTAAACCAAGTACTTCCAACTTTTCAATGCACTTCAATGAGATCTTAATAACTAAACAGCTGAAGGTGTTATACGTTTTTAGTAGGGTATCTGATCTTGCTTTTCCAACTTTAAATGGTAAATCAAGGTGTTTCCTGTATTGTGGAAATCCACAAGTGAGGCTGACTTTTCCAAAGAGTTCTTAGGAACTATGCATGCATAGTGAGAGCTATGGGGAGCAGGTGATAAAATCGTGAGGCACTTTGTAATGGATGATTTAACTTCATTAATGGGGGAAGGGGGGTGAAACAAAGTTAATCAACACAAAACAATTCCAAAATAGCACATTCCTTATCAGACTTCAGTAAAGAAGAAACTTTAGAAAGCTATGAAACACAACTGAGAAACAGCTGCTGTATTTGGCCCAAATAAAAAAAGTCCACCAAATACACATACTTGTAAGTGATTACAGAATTTGATTAATCTGTTACTGCCATTTGAGATACTTTTTTTAATTTAATTTATGGCACTAGTTTCAATGCTTTGATGTTTTCTGGAAGAATCTGTGTTGCAGTTTTGTCATTTTAGAGCCTTAACAGTGATCAAAACTCCATTTCAAGACAGACCACAAGAGGAGACTGTGAAAGAACACACTCAATACTGGTATCTCATCAGCAAGAGAACAAATTTCTAGGATGCGTGGAGGCTTGCTGGTTCTAATCAAAGCAGACTACAGATGCATTAACTGGGCAAGCTATTGTTAAGATCATTCAAGAAATGTGCATTATGTATTCTTACCTATTTCTATTTTTTCAAGTGCTTCAAGGCTTAGCCTTTGGTACTGATTCACCTTGTCAATTTCATCATCATAACTAGAAAAAAGAATCAGAGTTTAAAACTTACTAGCTTTGTTTGAGATTAGTAAAAGTAAACTACTAAAAGTAAGAGAAGCTGGTAACTTACTAGGCCACATAGTAGGCAGAATTAGAAAGTAACAGCAGAACATCCACATCTTTATGAGTGGCATCAATGAGACTGAGGAAGAAGAAAAAGAAGAATAAATATACTTTCCTTTTCACAGCTGTAATGAATTCACATTCTTTATTAAACATATTCTAGGGACCCTCTTTTACAATGACTTCTTATACTTGGAAGTATAAGTAGCTCGAATAGGTCAGTACCGGGTCCATAAAATAAACTCTCACAAGCTCTTAAGATTAAGAGAAAAAAATCTGGGGCAATCCAGGTGATGAGCCTATGCATGTCTTTGCTATTTCAGAAGTCAAAGTTCAACCTGCAGAAGCACTGTTTATCTATTACACATTAGAATACTCTGAACTTGATAAGGAAACTTATCAATGAAATTAGAGTTTACGCTCACTGCCATCACAAAGAGCCACCTAGGCTTTCCTACTAACCATCTATTACACAAGAATTTAACCTGATCCAATATGGCTTTGAAGACAAGTTACACTTCCTGTACCAAGCAATATGGAAACACAGATCAAACAGCCCCATCTGGAACTAATGGCAGTTAAAAGTTCCACCTACTGCATTTGGCACATATAGCCAGATGATTTAAAAAAACAAACAACAACAAAACCTCAAGTACCCACCACTTTTATGGCATCCAAGATAAAAGACAATGTTTGTAAGAACTTTACACTTACAACTGCTCAACTGTAGTTCAAAGCTGATGTTTGCATTCGTTTAACATACCACTTTAAGTTACACAATTTGTCAGAAGTTATTAACAGATGTGACAGCAGCTGGTTGGTTATGACTGGTCAGTTTATTCAACAAACCTTGGGTCACAATCAATAAGTGCCCATCCTCCATGGAATTTTTCATCGTCTGGTAAAAGCAGTTTCATGTAGCTCTGCAACAGCTGACTGATCAATTCCTGATGGCTTCTCAGATTCTCTTTGTGCAGGGCTTCATGCTCTTTCTCTTTTGTAAATATGGAGTAGAGATCCTCTGTTACAGGGATACCCTGCATCAAGTCTGGATTTAAAAACACAAGATATCAAGAGGCTGCCAACAGTTAAGCTGCACGCAACAGCAGTCTGTTAATTGCTTTGTCAATTCCTTGAGTGGTTCTTAAAATAGTGAGTTGTGACCTCTTTTGCTGACAGAAGACAAAATTATACCTACAGATTACACCATATGCCTCAATTCAGGCAACAATCTGTTCAGAAAGATTAACTATCCATTTTTCAAGTTTCTACAATTATGAAAGCTTTCCTACGTAAATTTGAACCCTTCTTTGTCTAAGAGATGTCACAAGAGAATTAATGCTAAAATTAAGTTAGGAACAAATTCTATAGTGATTTATCCTACATATAATTCCACCAAATTGAGTAGCATTTGATGTCCAAATGCTTGCATCATATGGTGTACACACACACACACAAAGGCACGCAGAAAAGGCAGTCAAAGATAAAGCCAAGATGACTCTGAACAGACTTAAGCACAATAATTTAGCTTAACTGAAATTTTATCCTTACCTATGACTGCTTGCCTATAAGCATCCCTGAAACGATTCAGGTAGTATCTGTTTGCAGAATTTACTCCATCCTTCATTACACCTGCAAGCTTTCTTTCACCAGTCCTTGTGAAGTCACCCTGTTACAAGAACATGCAAGTCATGTACACACACAACATAGAAGCAGCAGTCTTAGCTCTTAAGTTCTAAAAAACACGATTGCTACCCATTATGACCATCTAACACATTTCATTTAATTGGAAAGAAATCTCACAGTCAAAATGTTAACCCCAATAGTGAGTAGAAAGATACCTAGCAAGCAGAAGAGCTAAAAATTTATGCCTATAAATCAAATTCTATGCTTCAGAGTTAGAGCCAAATACTAGTAATAAGATATGAGCATAGGGTAGTTTTTGATTGTAGTAAAAAGACTAATGTAATAAATCAAAGTTTAGCAGAGATTTAAAAATGGATTTAAATGTAAAGCATTCTCCCCGCACTTTTTCCAAAACCAGATATCAGGAATTGTTCCACCAGAACACACAGGAAGTAGCTTCAATTCTATGTCCATGGTTTTTCAAGGACTACTTAAAACAAGGAAAGGACAGGAAGGGACTTCATGACTGACTCTGATCTTGTTAGACTATACTTCAACTAACTAAGTAAAGCCTTTGAAACAATAACTAAATTAGTATCATCCTACTACCTACTTAGCCTGATTTTACATCCCTCAGAGTACTTTTGAAGTACCTCAGCTGTGCTTACAAGTACTCTGAGTACATAGCAGTAATGCATATCATAAATCTTAAACCCTTAGCTCAGCTAAGAGCAATGCACCTAGAAATGAAACTAACAGAATGAAGTTCACTAAAGCCAGCAGTTTCACAAGACACCTAGACACTCATGTCTTCCACATTGTTCACACGAAATGTTCTTCTGTTAAAAGGCCACAGTCTCCACCACGAAAACAGAGTACTTGGTAAATCTTCTTCCAGGAGACAGTTTTCCACTGGAGGTAAAAACTACAACGTAGCACACTACTCAATAACAAAATAGGTAACATTTGACCCTTTACCTTCAAGGCTGCTGTGCCAGCATACTGCCGGCTTATGGCATCTCCATTGTTTGCCCATATTATCTGGTAGATTCTATTGCATTTCACTGGCAAAGGCTGTTCTGGTGGCATCACACCCAGTTTTTTGAGCTGGAATTTGACATTTGTTAATATAAGTTCCAGATAAAGTCTTTCACAGTATCAAAGCTTGAATAAAGAAATAAAACACTTAAGCACTTGTAACACTACGTTTTATATGATCTGAATAAGAAGCCCAGTCTGCTCTTTCTCAGATTAAATTCCCTGTTAACAATGAACCAGTGATTCAACGTGAAACATCATAAAAGACGATTCACTGGAAACAGTGGTAATATATTACACACAGACATAAATCAAATCATAAAAAAAAAATAGCTGAAAGAAGACATGAAGATTACTCAAGGTACAGAAAAATTCGTATGGAAAACTATCAAGAGAATTCACCACCTGTTATCCATGTTGAAGTTCTAGCAGGTTACACAAATTAATTACTTTTATTGCAAATGTAGTCATAAAGTCAAAGGTCTGGAAGTAAAGTAGAAACTCTTTCTAGTTACAAGAAAAAAAATGGATGCCATGAAGACTTAGTGTCTACAAGAAAAAGACCAAAGGTAGTATAGTTACTCCATCTTCTGACTCATTCATTCCCCAAAAGAAAACTTTAATAGCAACTTGGTATGTTGTGTTTATAGTAAAAGCTTGTGCATTCTGGACAGTTACTGCTTAACTCTGATACTGAAGGCCTGATATCTTCCCTTCAGAACACCCAGTACTTGCAGGTTTTCCCAGATAAATCTCAGGTATAATAAAAACTGAAACCTTTTTCTCCATATATTAAATTGGTAAAACTGTAGAGTTTCTCATTCTGAAAATGATACTATTACACATGACTGCAGTACACAGTAAATGTTTGACCTACCATAGGGATACCTTGGCAAACTCCAATTTACAACTTACAATTAAAAATGCTCAAGCATGTTTCCAACTCAGGTGAAAAATTGAAAACCCTATTAAGTTCCCAGTTGACAAAATGCTTATCCTACAATTCCCTGAAGACACAAACATAAGGTGCATGTAACCGTAAATATTTTACTTTGTAACTGAGAAAACATTGGGAATTGATTGACATGAACTGATTCTGAAGTATTTTGGCTATAACTTGAGAAGGACAGAGCACATCATAGTTAATATTACAATAATTATTAATGAAGACCCCTCCATATTACATGCAATCCTCTATTTGTAAAGATGGCCTTTGAATTTACATTAGTAATGGAAATAGAAATCTGTTTATTATCTGCAAACAGCAACTGACAGATAAAAGGGTCAGAGCCATTCAATCTTCACCTTTATGAAAGGCCCACCTCATCACCTATCCCACACTTTAAATATAGTCAGATCTGTTCATTTTAGGTTGGGGGAATACCTGAAGCTTCTATGTTACATCTACAAATAATACTACATCCTGGAGAGGGCAGAGGATCAAACCATTTGGAAGGCTAACATCGTGAGCAAGTAGTTCCTCTACACAGAGGAGGAGTGTCCTTGCATGTTATACCACATTGTATTTCATTTCACAGTGGCTAAAAAAGCATCCAGCTTCTACTTGGGTTCTCAGCCTTGAACACCTCATTTAGGGGACTGTTTTTTTTTTTAAAAAAAAACCAACTTCACATTACTGCACATTTTAAACAGCAATGACTAAATCTAAACAAAAGAGTCATCGAGATGTGAACATAGTCCCCCTCTTCTCTGAAGAAAAAGGCTAGGCATCACTATTTTAAAATGATTTTGAGCTAATTTAGCAGCTTCATGGCTCTCCAAGCAGCCTGCAAAGACTCTTTCCAGAAGATTCAGCATTATTCAGTAACAAAGACTTCACAGACTTGCAGGGGTCGGAAGGGACCTCAAGCAGTGGAGTCCAACTCCCTGCTAAAACAGGTACTCTATAATAGGTCACAAAAGTAGGTGTGAATTTCCCTGTGAATAACAGTAAAACTTTCAGGAACTCAATACTAAAAAAGATATTAGTTATACATACCTGCTGTTCCATGACCACTCTTGCAATAGCAGCCTGCACTACATTCGTACGATCCAGACAGTCCATGCAGTTAACTCGAAAAATTCCTTCCTGTTTACAAATCACACCAGCTTGATCAACCCTTCCAAGAGAAAAAAAATGAGTGAAAGCAGTGTAGTTTATCAGCCTCTACAGACAGAATTTTACACAGGAATACAGCTTGATTCCACTCATCCCACCCACGTTATAGGCAGTAAACAGCAAGGAAAAAACAGTATCTGAGAAATGCTGTTGTTAGGTATATAGAGCAGTAACACTTCTGAACACTGAATACACAGTGACACACAAATTCTGCACCACAAAATATTATGACAAAATGTTATGACAAATTCAAGGCCTCTGAATAAGAACATTTTTCCCCCTGAAAGTACTTAATACAAGCCTGAAAACAGTCAAGTACCTACCAGCACCACTTCATGTCAAGAATAATGTCATGAATGGCATCAGTCAGTGTTTGAACATTTTCAAACTTCATTCCTCGGCTAAAATACAGAATTTCACAGCAGTTAGTTTGAATTGAAGCAGTGATTTATTTATTTGTTCATTTTTGGCATTGCAAGTAATAGAAAACAAATGATGTTAAGGATTTAGCTAAGTGGGAGATGCAGGCAATCTTTCAAACTTCAAACAGCAACCAAAGTTCAGAACACTTTAAACAGTTCAGTACTGAAACTTAAGGCAAGACATTTAGATATTTATGCTCTGCAGAATCAGCATTCCTGAATGCTGATTCTGTAAGGAAAACTGAGCATGCAGCTATTCAGGCATGTGTATCATTCTGTAATATTTTAGACAGAGTCAACAAAAAAAGATCTGAAGCTGGGATAGCCTGCCATGGACCTACGCCAGGCTCAGAGAAGAGGCATTAAAACAGTGTTATTTATATTGCATTAAAGTAAAATCCTCTGTATTTTATTATGGAACATCATTAGAATTCTCTAAACATGTGAAAGGTTCTTCTGGAAGAAAACTAGCTTATAGTAATGAATTACGTGCAGAATGCTAAACTGTTAGAAAAGCAGGTCAGCCACCAATTCACACTCACAGCATGTAAAGAAACCTTTGCTTAATAAAGCACAGCAACTTTAAGTTTTTCATTATAACAGTGCATATTTAACAAAGATCAGTGACAAAAATCTACAAAAAGCAATGCTGTTTTTATACCAACTTGTACTTTTTATAGGGCTTTATAAAAAAATATTCCTCCTATCCAAAAGGAAGTGTTTCATACAGAAAACAGGAACAGTGGCTTTTCTCCCCCCTTTTGTTCTTTGTTAAGTAAAAAAATGCAAAGCAATCTTTTAAAATGTGTTTCTTACCAGTGCTCATGGAAGTCAAATGAAACATAGGTCAAATTTGCATTATTGTACAGAAGAACTTGTTTAAGGTAAGCATCTCCAATAATCTTCTCTCTGCCTGTCTGATCCACCAAATTAATAATGACCTGGACAGAAACGTAGATGATTTAACACTTATTATGTGATATCAGTCATATTGCAGAGGGTAACAAGTAGTACAAGAGTTGAAAAAAAAGATTTGTAGGTCACCTTGTATAAGTTATTCGATCTCAAGTACAACTTATCAAAGACAGTAAGTTCTAAATATTAGCTGAATGTTAGCACAAGAACTATAAAATGCTAAGGACAGGTATACAAAGGTAGGGCTTAAACATCTTTGCAAGATGCTGCACTTCATGGGTACCTCTAAATCGAGATAAGATTGCATTTATGTAGCATAATTCCAACCATCACAAAAAGCTTTTTAAAAAAAGCTTTGTAAAAAAAAGCTTTTGTAATTTCATCACGTAGTACTCACCTGCTTTTTGTAATTTTTCAGCTGCTCTTCAAAATGTGCACGAAAACAGGACACAGTTTCATTTTCACCTACAAGGCAGAGCAGTGTTAGACAGAAGCTGCTTGTTCAGCAGTAAGTTCTTTTTGAAGTATTAATTCATACACAATTCTATACTCAAAGATTGCCTTGCTTAAAGGCAGCATAATACATTCTACAGAATTACAGTCTGTCATTAGTTCTATCAGCTCCAACACTGTTGCTCTATTACCATATTTTACTTGCAAAAACATTTTTCAAGTTTGCTCTCTTTTTCTTTTGAGCTAAGAGCAGAGTGGTGTGGAAGGAATTCTGATCTCGCATTATTCCACTTAAAAACTCACTCTTGTCCAGACGGGGCCGTGGGTTATATCTATATCCAACTTGGCTCCAGAAAACAGGCACAGAGCCTCTTGTTTGTACAAACGAAAGTGTATGATTATGGACATGAATCAGTTGCTCTGTCTCGACATAATTTGCCACATTTCCATTTTTATCCACACCTCGTCGCTTATACCTCATTCCTAGGAAGAACAAGAATAATCAATTCACATTCTAAGTATTAAAATGGCTAACTCCTACATTATGGCTTTTTTTTTTCCTCCCCACCCAAACTCTAAAAAATAAATAAAGGAATTCCAGACAAAACCAATAATCAATGCTAAGAGTTTCTCCTATTTCTATCAGGACAGAGTTGCAAGTTTCTAATTTAAGCATTCTTTATCAAGAGGGAAATTCTTCTCAAAAGCATCACTCTTGAGGATACATTTGATGCACAAGAGGAAACTTATGCTTAGTTTTAGTAACTGATCTCCTGTAAGAGAAGGATACATTTCTTTACCAGCCCTGTGCCGACTCCGACGTGAAATAAGCACCACGAGGAACGTTGGATGAATGTCATCTACACAAGTTGACTCCTGAGGAGGTGTTTCAGGACTGCTCTTCTCATCATCAGAAGATTCACTATAGTTGACTACAAGTTCTTCAATTTGCACGAATCCTTGTATGATGGGCATAATCCAGAAGTCTACTTCAGTATTCTGAAGATTACAAAAAACAACATTAAATTCCTGTTTGTTCTGCACTGTATATAACTATTTCTTCCATTTCTCATTTACAAACAGTTCCTTCACATTCCTTTCAAGTTTTAAAGTAGATTTTGTCATATTCCTTGTCTTATTTCTGTAAAATGTATCAGCTTTTTTCCTCGTTACAGGGTTCTTAAATTAGGAATAAGATAAAGAAAGCAACTTAAAGATTTATTTTTTTTTACCTCCTGTAGAAACGAAACAAGATAAAACAAGGAAAGCAGAAATTTATTAACAAACAAAGACAGATACAAGACATAAGTAAAGTGTCTGCTATCATTTTTCAAAGAACCTAGGACAAGGCCTCACCTCAAGTGAGTGTAGTTACAGTTCACTGATTTATTTAGGAGGTTAACTCGGAATGAATCATATACTGAAAAAAAATTAGTAGTTATTGTGTGTCTATTTGATTCTGCTCATTAACCAAGAAGCCTCATTAGCTTTACCTACTCAGAAAAGAAGTTCAGAACAACTTCTTCCATACTGCTCTTATGCAGATTAGCTATTCTGTTGAAACAGAAAAGCAGTATTCCCCACTTCAGAAGATAAAAATCATTCCATCATTCAAATAAGAAAACTTCGGATTAGATTTTAAGTTTACTTTCACAAATCAGCACAAACTGGCACATCACAGGTTATTCTGCATTGCTTTACTAAAATAAGCCATCTAAGGTGAGTTTATTTGTTAACTAGCAGTAAACACAGGCTAACTGAAAGTTTGGCTGGGGGAAGAAGGAAGCATCAGCTGCCTAGGAAGTCAGGTGCAGCCCTGATCACGACCTGTCCAAGCACATTTTCAAATCAACTCCTATGAGGTCTTAAATAAACACTAAAAACAAATTAACTTTTTTTCTTAAGTAGTACTTATAAAACACAGCTTTTGTTAGAAATAACTCACATCAGTGATTATAAGATCTTCAATCATGTGTTTGTTCCAAAAGAATCTGTCATCAACCTATTTAAAACAAAAGAGACATTTTTTGTGACAGAAATATTCAGAAATACCTCTGGCAAAGACACCAATGTTATTGACTACAACTGCACGAGTTCAGCGTTCACTACTTTTGAATGTAACAGCTCAATTCAAAGCACACTGCTGGAAACTTTACTTCATTCTCACGCACTGAACCCAGTAACAGGGCAAGATCTTCAGTTATGGTAGACTACCAGAGGGTGTGACCAGTCAAGTTTTGACCAGCACTCTTTCCATTATGTGTGCAGTTCATGATGTAGAACACTTACTTTTCGCCAGAGTGGCAAGTCAGTTTTCTCACACGCACTCTGTCTCTGCACAGAATTTGTTAGATCATAGGTAAGGCTGTAGTAAAAAGAATCTGAATCCATGAACATTTTGAATAATTCCTCCAACAACCTCTTCTCCAACCTCTCTTTCTCTTTGCTTTCTTTAATCTGAAAGGAAAGTAATGTCTTTATATCTTTTTGAAAAAGGATTCTACCCACATTTGCAAAATACCACTTCTAAACTTGTGAAGCATTTTCTCATTTGACAAACAGGATCTTACCACTCCTAGCAGAAATACCATGCATCACAGAAATACTTCCTTATCAAGGACATCTAGAGCAACTGGGCTCAAAACTACTGAGTTGACATTCAAGCAATAATTCCCCACCTGAAGAGTTTCTAAACTAAGCTACTCATTGAGTCTACCTCTTCTAATCTTAATATTCTTTAGATTTTTCAAATCAAAACCACAGTGTCTGAAGTGTTTACTATGTTGGGTTTCTTTTTCTCCTTCAAGATGATACGAGGTTCTCTGAGAAACTGTGCACCAAAGTTTGTCTAACTCTATGATAGTAGATTTACGTAGAGCAACTTAAAGAAGTTTAGAATCCCACTAGAAACAAGTCTTGATAAGAAAACAGTCCATTAGGAAATGATCAGCAATTACTTTTACAAAATATAAAAACAGAAGAGCAACAGTGAAGTAATAAAAATGAAGTCAAATTTCAAGACACAGCAGATATACATTCTAGTCCTACTGGATCTTTTCCAGGTCTTAACACTCTACTTTACTACCCATTCATCATAGCCTCTGAGCTAGCAAATAAACATTTTGGAAGGAAAGAAACATCAGTAAAAAGCCTTACCTTCTTTTTATTTGGAGCAGATACATTTGATTTAATTTGTGTAAGAGTCTTCAGCAGAAATTTTGAGTCATCTGGGGACTGTGTAATCTTCTCTGGCTTGTTTATTCCAAAATGGTGCTTTTTACATAGCTATGTAATAATGATATTGAATTAAAGCCTATATATAAATACTCTCAATAAAATCCAAGTAAATTTTAATTAAAGCCTACGAAGTCCACAGACTTGGGGAGGAAGCTCTGTAACACGGGAGGAACGTATACATTTCCATCTGTAGCATAATTCTCACCTCCTTCTTTTTTAAAAGCCATATTCCCCCATGACTGTCTATTTCCACCTGACATGAGTATCCAGACCCAGTCTCAACGTATTACCAAGCCTTTACAGTAAATTAGTATTATTCACAGCATCATTCTCCCAACAGCCTACTAACCACAGTCAGTGTGCACACTGTAAAGTGCTAGGCTTAACTGAAAATCCTACCACCCTCATTCTTAAGAAGTGGTCAGAAGAAGGGTTTGTTTAAAAAAAAAAAAGAAAAAAAAAAGGGAATAATTTATTGAAGATATTCATACCTCCAATTCCAGATCCTGAGGTTCTGTTTCAGAAAGTGGAATCACTGCAACCTTTGTTATTTTGTACACCTCATGGTCTCCTGGAAGTTTGCCAATCAAGGCTTTCTGACGAATTAAAAGTAGCCACCATGGTAAGTCTGGAGAAAGATTAGTAAAGGCTTACTGCAAAGTCGTTTTCTTTAATGAATCTGTCAAATTTTTCCTCACAGTGTAAAACTCCCTGCTTGGAGTTATTTGACCCAAAGAATCCAGTGAATGATGACTTGCTGTATTTTGCTATTACACATTACAAGAACAAATCATCACCTGGAAAAAAAGTATCTCATTAATGAGCCTTGATAGCAGAGAAGAACTGAACACAGCCAAGTGGGTTTTGTTTCCTTTGAGTGCACTTTTTAAAAAGGACATGGTTATCTTGGCATTCATTTCAAAACTCCATTTGTATTACAGCCAAAGCATGTTTAAAAAAAAAAACAAACTAAACAAGAACAGCAGTTCCCTGGCAGACCAAAAGAAAACAGTCAAGAACCAAGTATGCAGATTAAAAATGCCCTGAAGAAAAAGCTTCAGCAACAACCACAGAAGCTTACTGTAACAGCCAATAACTTCTAGAAGAGCAGTGCTTCTGCAGTTTAAAAGGCAGTTCTGTAAGACTTCTTAATTAAGATGACTACTTACTACCTGCCCAAGGTCAGACATTCCATACACAGAACACTATAGGTACATGTCTTTCCATAAGCTGCAAGTGTTAGGTTGTCCACCAAGTTCTCATGGTTTGTTTTTGTTGCTTTTCTTCTTAAAATCCTATGGTGAACTATGGCAGAGCTGGCAGCAACAACTGATGTAAAGCACTATATAGAAAGCAGGCTATTACCTCTCATTCCTCACAGAAAGGAATTTAGCTCTGCTTCTGCTTCACTGTCAGCACACTGTTTAACTTATTTTCTAGCATTTCCCAAACAGCCTGGCATTTAGCTACCCCAAGTGCCTTTTAGCAGCAATTAATCTTAAAACATCCATAAGTTTACTACAAATGACACTTTTTGCAAGTATTTTGATTCATCACTTTCTATTTACTAGTTCTAAGAAGACTAGATGAAAGTCAAGAAAACACAAGCTGTTGATTGGATTAAGTTAAAGACAGCAGCAGTTGCACTTCACTGAAGATATTTCAGATGCTGAACCACAAGTCTCAAGAGGCACGGTAACAAAAGAGCTTTCCTTTCCTGGGTATAGGGAGGGAAGTATTTCACTTCCTTTTTTCTTACAGAGTCTAAGGAAACTTGACAGTAGCATTTAACTCAGGTCTTAACAACCCACATAAGAAAAACAAACTGATAACAATGCATACATTAAACTGTATTTTAACCACAAGACAAATGTGTGGTTGCAATGTGGAGTTAAGTGGAATTTGGCTGGCACTGACTAAGAAGTCCAGCATTGGTTATAGTTGGATATAAAATTGATTAGAACTTTCACTGCTAAAAAAAATAAAAATACACCTGGACTACCATACAATGCTCCTAGCAGTAACTTCAATAGACAGAAGCCAAAGTTACTCTTTGGCTAAAAGAATAACAAAGGGAAGGAAGTGAAATTTGCTAAAGCAAATCAGGGAATCTCAGCTAAGAATTTGATTCAAGGCTATCATTAACACTTGAGTCGTGGAAGTAACTACTTACACTACTAATAAAAAAAATACCTTCTTTCTAGCCATGTAATTTCACCTAAAGCAGTTTGAATGATTATATTCCATACATACATAAATTGGATGACAAAACAATTAATATTCTGTAATTGATAGCATGTTTATGCAATAAATGTTCTTCCCACAAAGAGGCAAGCACATGCACATACTATTCTAACAATGTATACCAAGAAGATGTGCAAGGTTACATTTCACACACTGTCTTCATTACAATTGGGAAGGAGTTCAGGATATATTATTTTTAATCCATATTTTCTAATAAGTCATCTTGGGATAGGCCAACAGGGGGTAAGAGAGACCACATCCCACTATTCAGATATTCCTTTAGGTTTTTTTCCTAAAAAGAAAAAAATCTTACTGCTTACGAAACTTCAGTCCTGTGGAAGAAGCAAAACATAGCTTCAGTAGATTTTATCTTAAAATGAGTACACAATTACATCCAGATGTACAAGTAAAAAATTCTTCAAAGAACTAAAAAGACAACCATCCAATATTGGCTGGTTTCTCACAAGACTGCTTCCCTGCCAAGAAAGCTTTCCTACAAACTCTCCTGTGCTAGGCCAGCAACAAAGCCAGCAAGATTTAAAGTAAATTAAATCCCATCCCTAGTTACAGCAAACTGGCAGTTTCCAATGCTAAATTAAGAACATCCCTATAGTCAGTTCCAGGTTATTTCAAGGTCATTTTAGGACTATTCCAGCATTCTTGCATTAAGATCTTTCAAGAACACATAAGGATCTATGTCCAAGACCAAGTGAATATGGGCTTTGGGCTTACTGACAGCTTAATAGCATACTGGCAGCAACTTTAATTGTATTTAAAGTTTACAGTATTAGTCAATAAGATGCTGAGCAGAACAATCCCATAAAGGAATCTAATTATCCAGAAGTTCAAACTAAGTTTTCTAATCTTTTTTGTCCAGACAGAGGGGATAGGGAAAGAAAAAAAAGGAAGAAATCAGAACAAGTCCTCCTGATTCTGCTGGCACAAATGAGGCTTAGAAGAAAAGAATTTCATCCAGCTTGCACAGACCAATACTCTTATCAAGTATGGAGATAATGGTCCAGCACTTAAATATTTATACAATTCTTACTGATAAAGTTTCCAGGTGACAAAGATTGATACACGAATAAGTAATGAAGACAGTTACTGTTACAGTGTTAGATGACTCAGCTGGAGGACTACACAGAACTATACCTGTACATAATCAAGCTAGAGTTCATCGGCAGTAATTGGTTTAAAAAGACCTACTTAAGCCATTTCAATCAGCTCTCTTATTTTGACTGCAGCCCAATGAGGACTCTCTCAGTGTCTGTCCACAAGACAGCTGCATTATTAAATGTCTCAACATGCACAATAAGAACAGTCTGCAAGCACCTTGTGTTATTCAAAAAAGAGGCAAAGAAGAAACCAAATGCTAGCACTTGCCTAAGAAGCACCTGGACGGAATGTGTGGATGAGAGTAATTGATACAGTAGCTGTAAAAAAACATATGGAAAAACAGACCAGATATCAGGCTTATTACCTGATAACCTTAATTTACCTGAGAGCAAAATGGCACTTTAACAATTGTCACATGCTGGGGAAGAGTTTCAATGCAGCTTTCATGAGCATAAGTGCCTGACAGTAAGCATCATGCAAAAATATTCAGTCAGTGTGATACAACAGATCTTTCAGAGAGCACATATCAATGTCTCCCCCTTGAAAGGCTTTTAGGTAAGAATCCCTAAAGAGAAGGGGGAAGGCCTCTGTGTACAAAAATACTTGATTAACAGACACAAGCATGTCAAAAGCAAGCAGGAAGCATTTTCCCACAGCAGGAAAAAAGGCTGTTACTGGAGTTCAGCAATCATTTATCTATTTATTATGGACAGCACATACTGAAGAGCACAGACTGTCTGGGTGAGAAGAGAGCGTCAGAGAAAGGCAGAGCCTGAGCCACCTCATATCACCAGATCAGAAAGAACTGCTGAATAGGTCTGCAGAAGGAGGACAGACAAAATATCAGGTAAAATTCAAGGAAGGTCAAGCGATGCAATTGGAAAGAGGAAATGGCTGTATGAAAAGAGAAAAGCTCTGAACTGTTCTCTCAGAAGTGAGACCTAGCAGTTACAGTAACTATGGAGCCAGCCACTTCCCACAACTCAATCCATCATACCCTGGCAGTCAGTTTTCTTTCTTCCTCTATTGCTAGTGTGCCACCTGCTATCTTGACTCAGTTGTTCCTGTGTGACAAACATCTGATCCATTTCAGCACTTACTCCATCCTGGTATCCTGGAACACACTTAAACTTTACCTGTATTGATAATCTATTCAAGAACGATATAAGATGCGTGGTCTAAGCATTTATAAAAGGGACAGCACATAGTAAACGAAGTAGATTTTATGGCTAGCTTTTCTACCTGGCAGTGAGTAGACATGCAGAACTCTACTGGAAAAGATTCCTTCTGGGATCTTATCAAAAATAAGAACTTTCCAAATGTTCCTTTTAGGGTACTTTAAAAGTACTGTTCCAAAGCAGTAACCACTCTTAATGCGCTTAATTGACAACAATCACATTGTCAGATATTGAAAAAACTTCTATCACTTAATAAAAATATGCTTAGCAGCATTATTGAACAAGGTGAACAAAAATATAAATGAGTGCATTTCACACAGAGCCTCAGGTGGAACTTCCTTCAGGTAGTGACTTCTATTCTTCGTGGATACAGCTCTCTATTTTTACAAGACAATGACAAAATAAAATACATGCACAGGAAAGAGGAATTTGCTTACCACAACTAAATATGAACACTTTGACAAGTTCATATAGTTGGGAAGTATTACCCTGTTGCAGTGAACACTGCATAACCCACTTGTGTTACACAGTTCTATCTGTAGTATCAGTGCCTTTAAAACAAATTGAATTAGCAGTATAAAAAAAATGCCACATACCTGTATGAAGCTGAACTTTACCAATGACTCCTTCTACTAGGCCCAGGCAAATGGGATTCCATGCCAAAAGAAGATCAGTAGCTGAAAAATATACATATGTGTGTATGTATTTAGATTTTGTAGTAAACTCAGATGGATGATCAATCCAGCACGTCACTGCTTCCATTTTCTCCACACAGAGAATAGAAAATATGCTATGACTCTCACAACAAGAGTAAGATACATAATCTGTTCAATTTTTGCTTGCTAATAAGGAGCTATTTTAATTAACTGTCCAAATGATTCCTCCTGCTTATAGTTCTTATCCTTCCTGGTTATTTCAGAAAAAAATCTATATGAGTGTTTTCGGTACATAATTCAGTTTAATGGAGGTTTAGTTCTCCTAATATACACTGGAATTCATAACTTAATTGAAACTTCATATGGTCATAGTGAAATTAAATACAGGTCATTAAGCTGGTAATGTAGCTCCAAGAATACCAAGCAGATGTTAACTCTCAGCCCCAATGCTCTGTCATATCTACCCAGATATTATTCATTTCACAACATTTTTACTATTTATATATAGATAGACATTTTCTTTCGGAATAATAATGAAGTATATAAGGTTTCATGGTTTCTAAGAAACCATCTAAGAAGTGTCAATGAACCACATAGGAAGTATAAATGCAAACAGGAAGGCAATGCTACCAGCTTCATCATCTGCAAAAGGTATTCATCTCAACATTAAAGCCACAGTTTGAGGCAAATAAGTAAGGCAGCATCAGTGTGAAAAGCATTTGATGGTAACAAGATTATTACTCACTTGGTGTTTCTAGCAGCTGTTTAGTACCTGTAAAGTTCAATAATGCAGCAAATGAAATTTCTGAATTTTAGTTTAAGTCATTAAAATCAATATCTGTGAGGAAATCTGAGGATTTTTAATTCCAATAAGTTTAATATTAGCTCCAAGGAGGAAAAGTTTCTCCAGTTTACATGTGGGCAAGTTGCCTATCTTAGATCCCAGGGTAAATATGTAAACATTTTCAAGAGCACACTCACACAACACCTCAAGATAAAGAAAACAATCATCCACCCACACCTTACTCACAAGAACTTAGTTTCTCCTTTAATGTCTAAAATCTGCAGATAACAACCAAGAGTATTTTATTCTTTAAAACACATACCTCTTTATAAACACTATGTTCCCCTTGAAACTTATTCACAACTCAGACTGCTGTTCCAAGAACACAGATTTATTCCCAGCTTTCAGTTTAACACATTTCATAGTAAACCAGTTTAATCATGAAATACAAGCACTTACATGTGACAGAAGTCAGCATAGATCTAAACTGAACTTAAGCAAAAGGAGCTTGCTGCACTGTGCTTTCACAAAGAAAAGTGGGAAGTACATGCATAGGGTATCAAGATTTTGAGATGTTTGCAGGAGGCAGTACAGAGCTACAGTTAACATATGCAACCAGGCTGTACCATTTAATGGCAGATACATGCAGAAAAACTCCTGATTGTTCCTGTTTTACTGTGAAAGCACTAGAGACAGCTACTAGCTACAGGATCCAACATAAGAGAAATTAATCACTCCTAAGTTCCTAGGGAGACTAAAAGAGATGAGCACAGTGATTTATGCTCAAGCTCTCTAAGTACTTCAAACTCATCATGTACCTGCATACTGAATATTTTTCACTTATACAGAAAGCGTTTGAGTACCAACTGAGCTCTTCATCTCAGAGTTTCAGTTGATATAACCCACAGGAGCATCTTTGTGCTGAGTAGATATGAGCACCAAGCTTACAGGAAAGAGTCACACAAGGAGCCTTCCCTGCTCCCAAGTCTTTCACCTCCTTCCCCAGCTCACCAACACATCCTGAGTCTCACCTTCTCCTCAAGAATCCTTGTTGACTCTGATCTTGGAGATTTGACTGCCTACTACAACAAATCCTGAGGAGTTATACTTCAAACTTCATCTACTTTTTGCTATCTTTGACATTTATAATTTACTTTACTTCAATCATGAACCAAGGAGAGATAAATAGATAACAGCAGACAAAAAAAATTACTAAGTCAGGCATATACAGGAGTACTGGTAGCAGTTTAAAAGATTCATATCACTTCATACTTAACAGAGCTACTACAAAAATAATAATCTGAATATTATTCAGGTCTCTTTAAGCCATTTATTTCCTGCTATGACAAGATATATTAAGCACAGAATCATTAAGGTTGGAGAAGACCATTATGATCATCTAGTCCATCAACCCAACCTCACCATGCCCACTAAGTGCATTCCTCAGCACCACGTATTTATGCTTCTTGCAAACCCCCTGGGATGGTGACTCCACCACTTTCCTGGGCAACCTATTCCAATACCTCATTACCCTTTTTGAGCTAAACTTCTCCTAATATTCAACCCATTAGTAGGAAAGCTCTCAACAGCAAGCTTGTTCTAATAACTTACAAAAATGGGAAAAATGTTAAAAAAGATTTAGTTGTAATAACAGGTACAAGGAAATGAAAGCTTAGACTTGCCCACCAAACAAATAAGATGTAAAGAAACTGGTACTGGGGACTGTAAAACAAGAAGGGTTTTAATGGAACCTTTATTATTTTCATGGTTTACTCTGACATTCACACCCCCAGATGTGGCCATATGCAATGCCCAAGACTTCCATACTACTTCTCCCAAGTAAGGCAGAGAATGAGAACTGACTAAATTTTGACTATTGTGTTCACTGAAAGCATAGCCAAGCTTTGGAAAAATAGGAGCTAGTATGACATATATTTGACTCCAAATAAGACCTCAGAAGACACCAAATACAGATCCACGAGCTGGGAAGCAATGATTCTTGAAATAAGTATGATTATCAAACTACCATCAGTGAACACACGAAAGCCAACTGTTCCCAGGAAGCTGAGACACGGTGGGAGGAAAAGCCACATATTTAGCAACTCTTGAGGAGATTGACGTGTTCCTCCCAGCACCCAGCAAAGTTCAGCTGTAAAGAACTCATAGAAGAAATGCCTGAAGGCTATGGAAAAAAATATCAATTGTGGAATCACACTGTTTGGTGACAGTATCAGAATATATATATATTTTTTAATTTTACTAAAAGAATATATATTTCTAGAAGAAGAGCCTTCTAAAGGAAAGCATGTGTGACAGCACAGAAGCAAGCAGCTCAAAGTTGTTCTAACTAAACAAAAAACATCAGTTTTGATATTCTGACTAGAATATATTTACTAGTTAGAGCTCCAATTCCCACATAATGGTCCCCTCTGGAATCAGAGCTCCCAGCCAGCCAAGCCGAATAAATATAATTAAAGTAAGCACTGAAATAAATGTCTTCTCTGGAGAAGTACACTCCAGAACTATAAGGTAAATGAACCAAATTATTCCACATTTCCCCTACCTCATGCTCCAAAAAATAAATAAATAAATACAGGCTTTCATGTTGAGTGCAGTCCTGCTTACTCAGTTTCAGACAAAGCAGCACTCAAGCTTTTGTTTAATACTGTAAGATTGTTTAAGATTGATTGTTTGCTGTAATTTAACCTCCTGCCCAGCAGTTCTGCAGCAGCTATTCCTTTAGCCATCGTCATGAATTCCTAAAATTAAAGCAAGAGTTACATCATTATGTAAGAATTTCAAATATATGGAGACCTAAAAAAGGTCAAACGTGAGCCTATAAGATTAGTTTAACTATGAAATTCAGTAAGAATTTAAGAGGCAATATAAGTTGGTAGATAGTTACATGCTGCAGAAGATGCTTAGGTCTTTCTATAGCCAAAAAGGAAGCAGCCAAACCAAAAAAAGCAAATCCTCAGATAAAGTTTCCTGTTAGCATATTCAAATGTCTCTTATGTATATTAGAATACTGAATGCTGAAGTCACACAACAGCAAGTGTGAATTCATTTAAATGTATGTCAGTAAGCATTATCTACCACAGTGCTCTATCACACCAAGCACTGGAATATTCTCTATACCCAAACACCAAAGGAGCCATTGTCCCCCGCACCAAAAAGTTAAGAACTGTACAGAAAAGTCAATAAAAGCAGTGAGCTAAGCCAGGTGGAACGTACTCTGCTCAGGGAGCTTATGATGCCCTCAGTCAGCTTCAATTTAAAGAGCTGCCAGGGTTTGATAAGCTTTAGCACATGCACTCAGAACTTTGGGACAGAAACCTGGTACACAAGTGCACGCTTTAAAGTACAGAATTTCCCATTCTCTCCCTTACCCCCATCAAATAAATTCAAACAACTGGAAAATAAATTGGCTCTTCTCACTGACGGCTGTCTGAAATTAATGATCACCAAGCATACATTTACTTTCCACAGTGACCGCATCAGCATTGTAATCACAGCACAATAGAACTTCCACCACAAACACAGAACAAAACCAGCTTTGATGTGATTATTTCCACATCAGCTCTCTGAACTTACCAGCAGCAATGCAAAGGCAGAAACATCAGATAAAGCTTCGTGAACTGTTTGTGTTTACGCAAATATAATCCTGGGAAAGGCGATATAAAAGCAACTTGGAAGTCTGTCAAAAGCCAAAACTGCTTTCCAGCTCTTTCCCCATTCTACGCCCAGCAGAGTCGATCCAAGGTCAGGCACAAGCTCTAACAAGGGAAAAAACTACTGCTCTGGGACACAACACTGCTCAGCATCGAGCAACTACCGCCGGGTCTGATGAGCTTGGGGAGGCAATCAGCCTCCCTCGGGCAGGAGGCAGGAAATTAAAATAAAAGATCTCATTTTAAACCTGTGGATCCAGTCCTTACCACTGAGCTGCTGTCAGGTTCAATCCATCAGATAGCTACAGCCATTTATCTTCCAATTTTGCTGGAAATCAGGGGGTACACTTCTCAAATGCTGGGGAATTCCAAGGAATGGATCTCAGCCGGGAAGCATTCTGTCAGTGTACTCAGAATGAAAGTCAAGTGGCATTGAACTTTAAGCTCTATTTATACATTTACATAAACATGGAGCTCCCATATATTTATAAATAAGCACGGGCTGTATCTAGACAAACATCTAAACTACACAGAAATTCTTTCCATTGCCTGTCAGGGTTGCAATTCTCACAGCCACCTTCAGGGTTCAATAAAAGCACTATCTATTAATATGCAATAAAGAAAGCACTAAGAAGCAACCTATTGTAAATATTTAAAGTAAGTTTTCCAGCTCTGCTAATACAGCACCAGACATCTGAGGAGTTAATTTTATTACTTTTGTTTTTTTCTGAGTTGAAGGTTTTTCCTCCCCCGTTAAGTTTTGACTGCTTCAGATCAAAGGCAACAAGCACTATCAGGCCTTTTCAAAAGAAACTGTTTTCAAGTTCCAGTTCCACATTGAGCAGTGTTCTGAAATATTAGCCAGGATTAAAAGATTACAAGTTAACTGCGAAGACTTAAGAGCATGAAATATTTCCTAGAAAAAAAGGCCTCTGAGAACCACTTCAGCAAGCAAAATTCAGCTAAGTTCCTTCTGGCAGACTCCTAAATTCGTGTTTAATCTACTCTAATTGCTGAAAGATGGAGGAGTATTAGGACTTACAAGTACCAATCCTTGGGTGATGGAGCACTGGCACAGGCTGCACAGAGAGGTGGTGGAATCTCCTCCAGAGACATTCAAAAACCCCTGGATGCCTGCCTGTGCAACCTGGGCTAGGAGCTGCTTTGGCAGGGGGTTGGAATAGATGACCTCTACAGGTCCCTCCCAAGCCCTACCTGTGATTCTGTGAACACCTAATGGTCACAAAGTGTGAGCTTTATTGACTTATTTCCTAGCTCAAACTTAAAACAAATGATCTCTTCAGCAAGTAACTCGTTTAAATAATCTTTAATTTGCCATTTAGATAGCTCACTCAGTCTGTTATAGACTTGAGCCCTTGGCCATTTAGAATTGAAATGCTCCTCTTCTATCAGAGGAAACAAAGCACCACCATCCACTACCCCACTGTAAAATGCCTATATCTATAGTCCAATCTAGAAGGAATTTTTCTTTTAAAATCCCAGTGAGTCTTCCCATTACTGCACCTCACAGCTTTCTTACAATAACCTGTTCACCCCTCAGTCCCTAATCAGGAGAAGCATACTGTCCAAGCAGGTAATTCAATGCAAGTTTCTTCCCACATGCATGGCTCAACCATAAGAGCACAGACGTACGCATCCATCCAGCTTATGTTTAAGGAAATGAAATGGTTTGGCATCCTTGAACACCTTCCTTATGCATTTCAAAACTGGACCAGATAAACAGGAACAAATTAATGTAGCATTCAGGTTGGATAGAGACAGATTTAAAATGAGGGATGTAACAACAATTCTGCTCTTACTGCAGTAAAACTTCTTTAAAAAGGAGTAACCAGGATACTAAGCCTAAGAGACAATATGTCATGAAATGAACCCTTACTACCTGTAAGGATAAAGAACACCTCTTTGCACTCTGCCATATAATTCTGAGTCACCAGGCACTGCTTGTGAAGACATAAAAACATAAGGAAAAAACATCCAATTGCCTAGAAAGCACACAATATTACAAGTAATTCCACTGGGAACTCCTGAGCTATAAGCAATAACGAACTGCCACTATCAGTTGTTCCAAAGCCAGCTAAGGCACACAAAGTTGAAGGGACCTGCAATTAAATCCAGAAGTATCCCAATTGGTAATTATAAAATAACAGGGACAAACTGAAGAGGCTTTTCCAGTTGCACACTGCTTATATATTCATTACACAAAAACAAAATTGTTACCTATACACACAGTCACTAAACGTAAGCTGAGCTTCACATTCACTAAATTCAACTGGCAGTCTCCTTCTACCTTGGAAGGATTTGTTTTGTTTCTCCTTAAGTTGTTCATGAACACCAAACATGAGCATATAGCAAAAAAAGGTTTTGTCATTTGGGAAGGCAGGATCCTCTCCCATCCACAAAGTGCCACCTCAATTCATTCTTCCCCTATAAGGTCTCTTGCTTCCATAAAAAGTCCGAGGAGAAAGTAGTTTAGCACAAGATCACAAGCTATGCTTCAGTGGCTAAGAAGCCCTTACTCTTAAAGTTACTTCTAGCCAAAGTCTTCTGCCCTTGTTCAATCCTCTTTCTTTGATTTTCTCAGCCAGAATATTTTGCACAGAAAGCACACTTGCACGTCAGACTTTAAGCATTTCAGATAACCATGCAGCTGCTAGGAAAGCTTGAATTACTGCAAGGCAGTGCTTCATTCAGGAAGTGAAGTAACTCTAGCAGAGTATGTAGTCCATAACAATTACTCAAACATCTCTTATACTGTAATGTACATAATTTGGAAGTGATTTTCAACTTTTATCTTCATACCTTCAGGATTGCAAGATGCTCAAGTATTAAAAATCATACTAAGATACAGAAAGAATACAGGGCAAAAAGCACCAGAGTTAAAAAAGCATAGCTTAAATGCTTACAGCTGGCTGCAAGTTAATCAGCTGTACAGAGACTATGCTGTAGACAGCTGGCTGCAAGTTAATCAGCTGTACAGAGACTATGTATGATGGGACTGCTTTATGTCATGAATGAGTAGAGCCTCTGTGCTGCAGTGCCCCATTCAAACATATTTAGGCTGTTTAAGGCAGGACTTGAGTTCCAAGGGCTCTGCTTTTAAGTGACTATCTTAACTCTGAATAGTTTTTAACAGGTTAAGAACATGTATATTCTCTATTACCCATCATATAGAAAAAACACCAGTAAACATCATACAGGGAAGCAGCTTCAGAATTTAATTAAACAACTCCACTTGGTGTCTTTTTCTACACAAGATAGCCTGCTATTTTAACTGAGAACAATTACAATATTTTAGAATTACAAAAGGCAACTGCAAGAGATACAGCGAATGAGATACGTTTGCACACTCTGCAGTCCTTAATCCATGTATTTGAATGTAAGAATTGAATGCCTTACCAGATAGGTTCTGTTGTTTATCAAACTGCTACAGACAAAGTGACTATTTAGTGACACAACAAGCAATACAACCCTTAAACATTACTACAACACATTTCAACACGAGGAAATGCCTATACATCTGTGGGAATGTTGCTGTTGCTCAAAGCAGATGAACAGACGTGGCCAAACCTAACTGAAAGTTAAAAATTAAATGAGAGCTGCAAAATGTAAATGACCTGAGGGGGCTCTCTGAGGCAGTGCCACATACTACTAAATTTAGTCCAAACGCTGATTTTTCTTTAAATCACTGCTGTCATGTTTTACACCACCTCGTTCAGAACGTTCACATGACCTTCCTGAGTGCTCCTAACACAGTGACAGCAATTAAGGCTTACTGCACTCCTTAACAAGAGAGCATTTTCAAGCTAAGTATGTTCAAGTTGCTTGTTTTCAGTTTCATAGACACAATAAACACTGCTCCAGTGCTTCTATTGATGTAAGATTTCTTCCTGAAGGGGAAGACTAAGTTTGCAAGTGGAATTGCATTACTTTCAGATCAACTTTTCAGGAAAGAAGTTTTTGCACTATTTCCAAATTTCTCCTTCAGATATATACCCAACTGTTTCTTATCTCCTCATGATACACATTCCTATTACTTGATTGCACACGAAGACATAAGTGCAGCAATTTTGGCAACTGAAAGATAAGGACATGGTTAGAATAAGATCAGATGGCAGAACTGAAGACCACCAGCTGGAAGCCTTAATTCCACTGACAGGAATTAAAGCACTACACAAAAGATTTAAAGAGAAAAAAAATCCTGCATATACTCACCCACTTTCCCACCTCTCCCCCCATGTGGGCTGTTTGTTTTCATATTCTGTCTTACTATAAGCACTGTTTCTTGGTTTCCAACTGATAATTATAACAGTAAGTAATATGGATAAATTATCACCGAAATTAAACTGATAAAAGCTTTATCTGAAATGGGGGGAAAGTCATTGAATAATCCCTGATCAAACTAAATTACTGTAACAGGATGCTGGGTTTTCAAGATACACAGATAACTAGCTGCAAGTGGGAATACCCATATGCATTTTTATAACAAAATACAAAGCATTCAATGAAGTTTAAAGCAAATTTAACACTTACGAAAAGCAAATCGAGCTACCAAATTTGGTAGCATCTCGTTCTCTCAAAACCACTACGTTGAGAAATCATGTCTTTTATAATATTAAACGTTAATCATGAAACCTCCAGACACTGACAAAAGCTTTTATATGTAGCCTCATAACTTTGACATATTTGAGGAGAAAATTACAGTCTGACAAACCCTGGGCCTGAAGTCTCAATATACAGCTTTAACAATGACTTTCTGCAACACACTCAATATTTAATTAAGCAACACTTGAGAGCTGTTTGATATTACACTGCAGAATTTGCCTCTAAAAGGAAACTTTAAACCGTTATCCAAGAAGTCTCACGGTTCAAGGGAGCTGTTGAGTGGAAGTGCCTTGACACTGCAGGACTCCAGCTGAGGTTGGCATGCAATGCAATTTGGAGCAGATGCAGAAAAATGTTTTCTTGCTGTTGGTCCCATCTGTATTACCAGAAAATGTTCAAATGCCAACCAAACTACTTCCTCATGGCACCTGAAGTCTTCAGAGTATCTTAGGTCTCTCAATTCAGGAAGATACAGCTTCAACCACACTTTCATAATGATAATTTAATTATAAAATACTTCACTTTTCAACAGACAAAAAAGCCAAGTGTTTTCATACTGCCCACTGACACCTGTGCCAGCAAAAGTCCCACATATTTGCCAAGGACAGGAGAGATATTGCATGAGTCAAAACAAAGATTACCCCTACACACACATGCAGTGCTGTTACACAGCCTATGCAACAACTCAACTCAGACAGCTTGAGGTCTCTGCTGTCCACTAAACAGTATCAAAGATCATAATAATGAAAAAAAACCCAAGAAATGGTTTTAAGGAGCACAAATGGCATATCAAATTAATACTTCCCTTTTACTACAGTTCAGACAGATTTGGGTTTTGCTGTTTTTTATTTTTTCTTTTGTTCCTATAGATTTTTGTTGCTGTTATTTTTTAGCTTGCTGCCAAGTTTAAATTCTCACTTGCACATCCAGCTGAAACACCACTCAGATCACCCAGCAGTGAAAGAACTGGTGATAAGAACACTGGTATCCAGACTGAAAAGCCACAAGCTTCTTGGTATGGGCACAGACCCCTCTTAAATGAAGGGATGCTCCAATTCTAACCTATAAGAGATCTCATCTCTGCTATCAAAATACAAGCCTAAAATACATCTGAATTACAGATTCATTTTAAATGAGGAACCCTTTACAAGCAAACAATTGTCATCTCACAAGAATCAGCATATCAAGGTTAAAAGAGCTTTCATTTATTTAAAATGAAAGTCATTCCAGTGAGGGCAGGAACTCCAGGATACCTATGCACTTGATTTGGGCTAAATTTGACAATTCCAGACCTCCTCATATAAGAAGAAGAAGGGAGAAGACAGGAACAGCCTTGTTATATTCAGCTTCTCCACCACTAAGACTCAAAAGGAAACTAAACAAGCAACTTGGCACCTCAAGATTTATTTGTTTGCTACCAGGTTAACACACAGAAGGTATCTTTAAATCTCAAAGATTTAGGCTGACTACATTCCAAAGAAAGCAGATGAAATTAAAGTAGGTCTTATCTAAGCAAAATAGAAAAATACTCCAGTACTGAAGGTCTTACCACACAGCCAGAAGGTAAGAAAAATGTTTAATACATAAAATAATTAGAGTAGATGAAGGATATGCAGCAACCCACCCCCTGCTCTCATCCTGTTATCCTTTGTTAGAAGAAACAAGCAGCAGCAGTAAATAAACTGTCCGTGATCGAGCACTATTTCTGGTGGGTTGCATTTAACATTGATCAGTTTGACATCTGATTTGTCACATTTGCCACAAGTTATCTTATGCTGACAGCTAAGAGCACTGAAAGAAGGAACAGAACATGCAAGCATAGGTGGTGAGAAACAGTGCAGTAACCACTGCAGCTAAAATTAAGTACCAAGAAAACAGCTTGAGGTCCTTAAGGAAGTAACTTGTAATGAAGAACTTTTCTAGAGCTGTAACTCTCTGATGGAATATATTCCATAACACATAGGCCATTCTAAGACACATCACCTCAGGAAGCCTCTTTTATATCAAATATCTAATTCAATAGCACAAGCTAACACACAGGCCATCATCCCTCCACTGCGCTCAGGAAGGCTGCAGCCTTCAAGCTACTGATGCATCTACCAGCATCTGCAGCATCACCCCTGCATGAAGTCAAGCACGGTCTTCTTGCTTCATTAAGGCCTCTGGGCATTTATAGGCACTGGACATCATATAAAGGAATTTTTTGCTCACAGCATTTGACTAGAAAAAAAGAATACCAGAAATTCTAACTAGTAATTTTCCCATGACCTTGGCAATGCCTTCAAGGAGTAAGGTAAGCTACAGTGTTAGATGGCATTATGATTTGTGAGTCAGTTCAGATTTCATGCTCCCAGAAAGACACTTAGCCTGAAATCTCTTCCTTGAGACTCAGAAAAAAAAAAAAAAACTGTTTTGTAATAAGCTTCTCATTAGAAAATAAATAAGTTTAAGAGGTATTCCTTCAGCTGCTGATTCACAACCATTTTCAATAGATGAAAACCAATACTGTAAGACTAATTTCCTGAATCACTTAATAATACATGAATGCTCATTTGCTTCTAGTTAAGCTCCAGAGGTGAGACGCATCTTATCACCACCTTACACTTACAAGCAGGTCATGGAATCTGAGCATGCAGTGCCCTGAAGTTGGCTCTGAATAACACCACTTGAATGTCACTCCCACTTCTGGCAGTTGTTTCTCTTGCAGAGTGGAGAGGACAGCATCACTACCCCAGTTTCAGTGCAGTTACTCCCAGCCACATTCAGCCTGGCATTACTGCCCAAAGCATCACCAAAGCCTTCACTCACTGAGAGCCCCTCATCCCCTTTTTTACTGAGTGAAGAATTCAGCATCTTTAACCATCTTACATAACTCATATCCACGACAACAATAAAACCATACTGTAAGATATATATTACACCATGCTGCCAGGGGTAGCTAAAAGTAAAGACCAGATCAAAATCTAAGTGCAAGGCATTTAAAGCAGGCCTGAACAACGTATTTTCTCATCACGCTGAAAAAAGTAACTGAGGACAGCAAAACACCTAACATAAGACAGTGATGCCAAAATGATTCAGCTTTCCTGCAGGTGACTCAATTAGTACTTCACATAAATAATACCAACAGAGATATCTTATAAACATATGAAGACATTTTTTAACCTTGGGCCAGCCTCAGATTTGGTTTACAGCAAACATTTATCAGTTTACCAGTTTTGCACAGTTGTGCTTTTTTATTTTGTTTTTTTTTTGTTGTTTGATTGGTTTTCATTTTAACTCAAGTTCTCTCTGCGATTCAAAGAGGTCAGAAACAGAGATTTCAAGATCAGCAAGTTTTTGAACATGCCTTTATGCTTGAGGGGCAACAGCATTATAAAGCTCAGCTTCAGCTCTTTGGACTTCAACCCATCCTATAAAACAAAACTTCTGGGGTTTGCCAGTATTACCTGCTTCAATCCTTCAGTGTACAATGATTGATTTGAACAGCCTTCTGGGGACAGAGTAAGACCAAGGTTTCCAAAAACTAGTAAAGACACATACTTAGGTTACAGACTTTTCGTGGAGTGCCAATGAACACAAGTTACAACTTGTTTTTTCAATACAGCAGTGACTCATCAGACATTAATCTATTTACTCATTTCCACTCAGTGGCCTTGATTATAAATGGTCAAATGGCCTGCTCTGAAGGTCCCCAGCTTTGACTTAATGTAATCAAAAGCTATTGATCCAAGAAATTCTTCTGTTACAGAGCTATTTCTGTCTCAAGTTTACTTTCAACATAACACTCTCAACAGTATTTCAGTTCACAGCACTACAACATACTACGATCAACCACAGCCAGAGCACTGGAAAAACAAAACCGAAAATCCAGCCAAGTAGGAAAGCATGACTAACAAGTGTCAAGCAGACCAGGAGACTTAACTATCACATTACTTTTCATTAATTGGCAGATCACACACAATAGGGATCACATTTATGGCGACTGAAGATTTAAAGTCACACTGCAGACAAAGCCCTGCACTCAGACTGCAGAGTGGGCAGAGCCCCTCGAAGCGGATGGGCTCCAGGAAATCACAGCAACAAAAAATGGCTTTACATCAATCACAGCAGCCTCCAGGATCACAGCTTTGCACATCTGTGCTTTTATCACGCCACGTAAAGCAAGAGCTTTTATGACAGCGCAGAAGAGGACCGCTGTAGCAAACGTAAAACCGAGTTTTTGACTCGCAGTGCTGTTTGCTGGCTTAGCATCGCAAAGTAAGGTGATTCACAAAGTTAAGCGGTGCCAGACCCTCCTCCTGAGCAGGGTCGGTCACGCTGCACTGAGACGGACTGCGACGTTATCCGAGCGATGCGAACACACTGCACGGAGCAGATAAAAGCACGGCACAGCCGAAGCACGAAGACACAACACCGGCCAGAGCAGCACGGGAAAACAGCACCCAACACATCGGCATCCTCCACCGCGGCTATCCCAAGCCAACCCAGCCTCGTGAAAGCTCACGAAGCGCGCTGTCCTCGCGGGTGACCCGCGGTCCCAAGCTGTCCCCGCTCTCCCCCCAGTCCCCCTGTCCCCTCCTCCCCTCGCCGCCATTCCCAGCGCTCTCTCTCTCTCCCACCCCCCCCCCGCTGCCATCTTCCCTCGCCGCACCCACCGGCTCTCAGCTGCAGGCTGCCGTCCCTCCGGCTGCACCACAGCGCCCGCTCCCCGCTCTGCAGGATGTAGTGGTCCTTGGCTTGGAACAGCTCCATCCTCCCGCCGCCGCCGCCGCCGCCCTGCTACGGATGGGGAGCGGAAGCGCGCTCCCGAGCCGGGCACGCGCGCCGCCCCTCACAGAGCCCGGCGGGTCGCGACACCGCCGCGCGGGCTCGGGGCGCTTCCTCAGGCGGCCGCGAACGCGGTTCCGGCCCCAGCGCGCACGTGACCGTGCCCGGCAGCGCCGCCCCGCGCTCTTAAAGCGGCAGCGCGGAGGCCGCCCGTCGGCGGCGGAGTCCCTCAGCGCGGAGCGGGATGCGGCTGATCCCTGTCACAGGAGCGTGGCCGAGGGCATCCCATCGCTCTATGGCACGGCCATTTGGGAGCAGCTGGCTGCATCGAAAAACCATCTTCGAGGTATCCTGAAAACTAATGGTGCGTGTAAGTAGTTTCACGCAGCGCTCATCTTGGTATTTACCTCCGCCCTGCGATGTTGCCTCTCCAATTTTGTATGCAGCCTAAGGTTTTTCTTATAACATCAGACCTCTGGTTTTGTTTTCCTTTTCAAGCCCACGTAACTCGCAGAGGAGCGCTAATGATTTGGTAATGGATGCCCCTGCCTGTCGGTGCTCTCCCCAGGGCAGGGATGCAGAAGGACACGCTCTCCTTTCTTGACTACAGATCCTGATTTCGGAAGTCAGGAGCTGTGAATGCCCTGCAGCTCCCAGTGCGTCCTGTCACATTCCTGCGTGCAGCACTCCGTGCCACTGGCAGAGTTATGCCAGTAATTCAGGTCATTCCTGCAGGTGCTACACAAGAGAACAGTTTAAATGGCCTCAGCATTTTATTGTACCTCTTTTGAACTATTTTATTCTCCGTGTTCCCGTAAGCACAATGTCATGTACTTGCAAAGGCACATCAAACATGCGCAGGAAGGCAGTAAAGGGATGGATTGCTCCATAGATCTAATACTGAAAGATTTCCTTTGAGGAATTGTGTTTAAAACTGTGCATTTAAGAAAGCACAGAGCTTCCTCATCGCACTGCCATACACGCCTGTATCATATTCACAGGGACTGATTATTCAGCTTGCAGATTCAGAATGTTACACTACTTTCCTCTTATTTCATTAAATTCTAGCAGTGCAGTGGAAAAGTAGCTACTTTGTGCAGAAAGTAGTCTATTTTACTTGCACTAGTATAATTTTTATATGGGAATATTGTTCAGATCAGTTATTCCATGAGGAGGCAAAGCGTTCTGAAATAGCTTTTGGATGCATAGACACATACCAACTGACATATAAGAATCAGATCAGTGTTATGTGTCCTAAAAGGAAGGCAAACAGGAGTAGTCAAGCTCATTAGCTTGTTTGTTTCATCACTGTAGGCAATAGAAACTTGCTGCGAGGAAAAGATGGTCTTCTTCTAAGTTTTCCAGTGGAAAAAAAAAAAGAGCTAATGTCAAGCGTTCAGTATTACCTTGTCTTTTATGTGTTCATTTATAAATAAGCCAGCACTGAGAAAAGCCCCATCAAGAAGGATCAGGGAATTATAAGGGTTGGAAGGGAATTCTGGAGTCCAGCTCTGCTAAAGCAAGTTCCCTACAGTAGGCTACATAGGATGCTCTAGTAATTCTTACACTACTTTTAAAATTACTTCATGGAAAGTTAGAAAGTATATAGAGTGAGAAAAACAGTGTGTGTGGTATTTCTGTGAAGAAAAATTCTTTTTCCATTTAAATATGAATATTTCTTTTCCTGTAGCTCACACTGGTGTTCTTACAACTGTTTTGTTTTTGTTTTCCTACAAAACAACCTCAGCAGCAGCTGTTCTATGTCCTCTCTAGCTAAGCATGGCGAATGATTTAAACAGCATTGGTCAAACTGACTTCTGCTTCACACAGTAACTACCTGTCATGTTTCTACACTCATCTTTCATTGAGTTCAAGGAAATGAAGCCACAATGCAGAAATAGTAGCATAGCATGGGGGAAGCAGATTATTTTGGCAGTGGACAGCATTGGCAACCTGGAAGTCAGTTTTGACCTTTCCACAATATGTTGAAGCTAATAAAGCCTACCCTGCAAGTTAAATAGACAGAGCAGAGTTTACAAATAATGTCAGACTCATAGATTAAAAACATCTCTGTATAAAGTAGGAAAGATCTTCACTTCAAACCTCTTCTTAGGGACAACAGAAATTATATATATTTTAAAAAGTTGAAGGTTCAATGTTTCAGTGGGACTCTTCCTTCTGCCCCAAATCATTTCCTCTGTTCTTTCTTTTCCCCTGTGCTCACCTGATTGAATAAGTACTCTAATTTCTTAACATTACATGTAATACTGAAATGTTTAACATTACATGTGATACTGAAACTTGCATCTCCAGGCCATGATGTTATGAACGTGGCCTTCAGGTACAGTCTTTCCAGCCTGTTGTGCATCTCTATTGTGACACACTTCTTAAAATCATGGGAGAAGGCAATGGCTGATGAAAAAGGCAAGCTCTTCTGATTTTCTGCAGACAGCCTTTAATCTGACCAATGATTCCCAGGATCTTCCTAAATCATTGAAGTGGGCAGGGTTTAGGAAGCAATAATGGTTTTGTGTAACATCGCTTTAGACAGAAATACTTCCTTCAGATAGGAAAAACTAGGATAACAATTGGAAAAACGAATGGTTAAGTATAGCAAAATCTGCACTGAATCAGAGTGCAGAAAGAAAGGAGGTTGTAAATATCAGCATGCTTTTTTATTTGTTGATTAGAATTAAAATTACATCAAGGAGATAGACAGGAAAACAATTAAGAAGTGGAGGAGGGTGAGCAGACATAAAAAGGTTTTAAAATGACAGGAAAAGATAATTCCTGCCCCGCATTGTACTCTACTCCACCAGTTGAAGTGTAGCTCCCTGAGCAGCTGAGTTGGTGTTTGTCACACCAGAGGAGAGTGGGACTCTCCAGCTGGGGCATGGGACTAGCAGCTGAGGGCAGAGCTTTCCAGAATATGAATCTGTTCTGTCAGTGGCAGAACCATTTCAGGAGTTTCCCCCCCTTGCTAGAGATTTCTGGTTGCCCTTTCTCATGTCAAATCAAGCATTCAGTCTGGACAGGCTTTAGCTTGGAGGAAAGAAGCCTCTGCTGATAGTTGGGGGTGAACCACTGGGGATGTAAGCCTCTGCAGCCACAAATAAAAAGATATACCAATTATTATTAAGCTACCAAGCATTAAAAAGCATCGTTTTAAAACCATGCTTTTAAATGATTGCTTTCACTGACACAACATTTCTCCATTAGTATTTTACTCGTGGACGTTTATTAGTTATTCTACAAACATGTGACTAAAGGACATTCAGATAGGAGAAATTTCCCTATTAAATGTCAACATTCGAGACCCAGGCAAGTGCTTGATTTTGAAGGGCACTGAATATCCAGTCTAGAAAAGCGTTTAGTTTATGTTTGACTTTGTATAAATTAAATATTTTTCATGAGATGTTTGCAGCTTTTAAGATGAGCATTGTCATCAGAACTTTGGTGGTTTAGAACTAGGAACTAAATACCTTGAAGGGTCAAAAGATAACCTTTTATTTTTGCTGCGATCTCTGCCTGAGCAGTCTGCACCATCATTTGATATACATTTATCATTGCCATTTACAACAGCATCTCCATTCTGCATGCATTTTCTGAGTAATTTGGTGCTGTACTGCAGTGCATAGGGCTGCTGTTAAAATAATTCAGAGCTCCTTGCAGAAACTCAAGGACAGCCATCACTTTGCCCTCGTTCACCATTTGGTTAGGGCTTATTTTCCCCTTGGGGAGTTTTCTGTTTACATCTGGAGCGTTTTCCTGAGATTCAGAGCAGGGCAGTGATTTCAAAAGCCTGTCGGCCTCAGCAAGAATGAAAAAAGAGAAGGAACTGCATTTTTGCACTTCACTGACAATAGTTAATAGGAAGGAAATGTGTGGGCTGGCAATTAGTTATGCACTTTCACTCTTAATATTACCTGATTGCCCACAGTTTGATTTCAAGTTTAAGATGTTGATTAATGGGAAGTGATCTGATTTGGCAGAATGACAAGTTGAGCCATTGCTTAATTTTATGGCAACACATGGAAGTAATTTTTTGCTGTTCATTTATTTAAGGTGTATTCCATCTGATTATTTACGGAACTGTTAAGTGCTATGATAAAGTTTGCTATTAGACACATGAGCATGAAAGGCCTTAAAGCAGATCCTCAGAAAAGGACTTTTCTGTGTCATCATAGGGTTGCAGACCTCTCAGCAATGGATTCACCTTTTTTTTCATTGGTCATCTTACTGATGCCAAAATAGTTACAGAAGCCTTTCTTATTTCACCTCCTGCTCTTTGCCACTTTTTAATCTAACAGCATTTTGTTCTTTCTATTTTTGTCCTTGTGTACCCAGGCAATGCATCTGTAGTCCATATGCATTTAGGTTTTTCATATGCTCTCTTTCTGCATTAGAGGCTGGTTACGTATTCCCCATTCAGCCCAGCTGGCCTCCTGTTACACCTGCTGGTTTTCTTGCAAGATGTTTATTTGCAGACAAGACAAACTGGTTTGCCTGTTTCTTTGACATTTTCCTTTTAATACAGGAGTATGAATAATGAATACTACCTTCAGTCACATTCATGGATGAGGGCTTCTGCAATATTGCAATTATATTCTTTAATTCAGCTAATTCTTAATCACTTGATACAGCAGCTCCCTAGCTATGTGAGATGGTTAAGGAACTGTGATGTAAGAAGGTGACTTCCTGATTCAGAAATACTTTTGAAATGGCTTTTCTGTACTTTTTAGATAGGTTTAGTCCACTTTGAGATGGAACCTCCTTCAAACAAAAGTAACACAGTAGGCACTTCTGATTGGCAACTTACAGCAGATAAAGAGGTTTGTGACAGCCAACAATTGGCACCAGAACACTTCAGAAGTACCTGCAAACATCATCTTAATAGAAATACTCCAGGGGAAAAAAAACACCTTATTTTCATTATGACAAATACAAAACCACTGGAATGGATATTCACTTTTTGCAACAAAATGAAAAACCCCTCCAAACCAGGGAAAGAAGTTTAGCATAAAAATAAATAAATGCAAGTGAAAATTGTTAACTTTATCTTCATTGGAATAACTTTTTCACATGGCAACTGTAGTTATCTCTAAAGAGAAGGATTATGGCATTTCCTCCTTTCCCATGGAAATAACTTATTTACCAGAGAGAATATTTCCATTCCCTTCACAGAGCCTCACTCAGCACATAGGAAAACAATAAAATTCTCCTTTCAAAACTATGTGTATGGGTTTAACATCTGCAATATATTACATGGCTTATGAACAATTATTGATTTCCTTCTTGCACTTAATGTTAAGATAAAATCAGTGAGATTGTTTACAAAAATAAAGGGGATTTTTTTTTAATCCACCTGCCTACAATTACTTTCTTTTATTTCATTCTTTAACTGCAAATTCCACTTGTGGTCTACCCTGCCAGTGTAGTTACACATGAAATGATTCTTTATATTGTTGTTGGTCCACCCCCATAAGTTAATATTTTAATTATAGTATAGGAAGACCATATTTAATTCATACCTTAAAAAGAAAAAGTTAAATGACAGGTCAGTCTCTACCACCACCATAAAATTGACTGTTTGATTCTACTTTTCTTTTTTTTGAAGCCAATTCTACTTGTTTTTCCTAATTCCTACTTTGCTGGTAGTTTTGCAAGTGTGCTGAGTAGGCTATTTCAAACACAAGAAGTGCTCCACTAAATAGATTCCATTTCCTACTGTGCAGCCCCATGTTAATCTTCTCATTTATTAAGGGCTGATTGAGCATTAATTCCATCATCCAGAAAGCATCAAGGAAACCTGCACGAGCCTGTCTCAACCTACATATACCAACCCTTTGACAAAATGAACTTCAGTGTAGGTGTTTCTGAAACACGCTACCTCACAACCATATGGGTTTTTATTAAGGTGGCACGGGGTCAGAATTTAGGCTTCTGTGGAAGGGTTTCAAAGTCAGCATAGTCTTGCTCATGCTTCTACTTGGGAATAGTGTTGAACTCAGCATCTTGAAAGAAGGGTAAAAGAAATTTTAATAAAAGACAGGATGGAAATCTGTTGTCACTTAGTTGAAGAGATATTCAGTAAAATGAAGTTTTAAAACTCTGCAATCAAATTAAAAGGCTCACTACTTCTTGGAAGAGTTCACCTTTGTTTTCACTTTTAAACGTCGGTTGCTTTTTTAAAAGAAAATAGTTCATGCTTTAAAAAAAAAAGTAGACAACTTTTGCTTATAGTGAGGACAAAAAAAGCAAAAAAAAAAAAATCACAGGACCTCTGGAACTTGTGTCTTTTCATAACAAAAAAGACCAGGAAAAGTTCCAGAAGACTTTTCTCTAGTTTTCTTTTCTCTAGTTTTGCCACATTGTGGCATTCACTAACAATAGTGCTAAAGCCAGCTTAAATAATCATTTCCTCCTTTCCAGCTGCATGTTTCTATTCCTGTACCATGCCTGTATTGTATAGCCACAAGCATTTGTTCAGCATACTGTGAACTGAATTCAGGGAACTAATGCAGCTGCTGAATAGCCTACCAAAGTATCATTTATGAAACCAGACTCCAAATGACCCTAACTAGAGTAATAGTAAACTTACCTGGCCCCTACTGAACAGAAGTCGATTTATTTTGTGTGATAGCCTACTTACAAGTTACTAAGAAATGCAAAATCAGACTATGTCTATAATACAAATATACTAATGCCAATCGTGCCTACTTCAGCAAGCAATGCAGTAAAATAGGAGAGGGTCTGGAGAACAAAACAGCTGGTGCTGGGGATCCAGCTTCTGCACTATGCACATTCTGGGAGCTTTACTTGAGACCAACCTGGCTTTGTCCTACTGACCTGTAATGCCATAATGCAATGGAAAGCACAGCAATGATAGCAGGGTAGCAGAGTCCTAGGCTGCAGCGAGTGAGAATATGCCAAATGCAGCAGCTGTGGACACAGAAACAAATGAAATAATCTGCTTACCCTTAAAAAGCCTCAGGTAGGCTGGGATCTCTAGCAAGATACTCTTAACTCTGATGCCAACCCTTAAATGAGGTCTGGGAAGGAGTGGATCCTGACTCCACCCTTTCTGGTTACTCAGGTATATTGCATGCACCTGAGCTCCCCAGGGTTGGCCCTGCCTTCCCACCAGCTGCTCAATCATTGTTTCAAGCCGTGACATAGCATTTCCACTAGAAGACCCCTTAGAAAACAGAGTGTGTAGGTAGGCCTGAAGTGCAACTCCTGGTTTTGTTTCAGCTTTAAGCAATACAGTTCATGTGTTCTTCCATACTTAGAGTAGCAGAGCCCTGCGTTGAGACATAAAGAATGCCATCCAAAGAAGCTTTTCCACTGACATAATTACATCACCTTCCCAAATGACATGAGCTGGAACAGTAAGTGGGGTCTTCTGTAAACCTTCCTGTATCTAAACCAGATTTCTAGCACAGCTATGCTGTAGAAGAGGTGATTATTTCTAATACTGCTAATACAGTTACTCTAGCAGACATGTAGAACCACAATAAACCTCTCAGCTTGCCTCAGCACACAAACCCAGTGCTCTCTAATGGATCCCATGTTTACAGAACCTCGACCTCTATTTAGAGCTGCTTTTATATCGCAGAGGAGCCCATCTGTATGTAAGAAAGGAATAGGGATATGTGAAGTTCTAAGAATGGCACTGAATCCTTTTCCTGTGAGAGCAGAATCTCTAGCTGCTAGGTGATAATTTAGGTCAAAAATGCTATCAACTTTTCCTTCATCTTTGGCTTGTGGATAAAAAAAGGCATGTATGGAATTTGCAATGCTCAAGCACTTACTGCACAGTGAAGTACCATACTGGTAATTACAATTCTTATGACTCTCAAGGGGCTAAACCAGAAGATTAAAAGAACTTTATTTTCCTGGGAGATTAAATATTCTATACTTAAATAACTAGGATAGATGATCATTGCTATAAAGAGGCTGATAGTGTTTATTGCTGGCTTTGCATTTCCTGTGCAATGATATGTAGGTCATTGCAGAACCCAGGGAAGACAGACATGAGACTGAAAAAGAGGGCTGAAAATCTGAAAATCTGAATCCTTGCCTAGCTTTGCATAAAAAAGCTTCTCTTACTTTTACATACATAACTGAAGATAATATTTCTGTAATGTACAACGGTGCTATATACAATTCTTCTGATATGTGTGAAATATTTTCAAATGTTGGTGTGGAAGAGATGACAAGCACGTGTTGTCATTGCAGGAGTCTGCATTATGTCATCAGCCTGATAGGATCAGAGACACGATGGGCGTGGAATGGTAAGTACTGACCTTTGGAAACTGACAGAGGATGAGCAAGGGAATGTATTTGGGCTTCTAAATTACCATGATTTTCCAGTATTGGAAAGAGCAGTGGAAGGTTATAACTTCATGTATAATGCTGAATCTGTACCACCTTAAGACTTAAAAACAAAGGCCAAGAAGACTTTGAGACTTTCAGAATTTTAGATCAAATTGCCTCATTCCTTAAGTGAAAAAAAAAAATATATATATATATATATAAGGAAAATAACCAAAATATCTACTTTCAGATACTTGCAAGATAATAAAATGTTATGGAACAGTTAACATAATAATATTAAATCAACTCCCTTCTGACAGTCTAGCAGTCCTGGGCGGGTAGAGTAAATTTTGACTTAATATGACCTGTGATCTTGCCTTTTGTTTTTCCCATAATTTTCCAAGGAAATACAATCCAGTCAGGACACCTCCACAGCCCCAAATAGTTGGGAAGTTTCTCCTGTTCCTAATAGCTAACTGTCACCCAATACTACTGAGGACAGGCATCCTTGGCGGAATGAGAACTGGCCACAAGGTTGTGGTTATAATTAGAGACTTGTTATTACAATTTTAGTAATCAACATAGCTTAGAATCTGCAATTTCTAGGGCCTAACCTAGCTTACAGTTGCACAGATTTTCTAGAATTCTCAGTTACATACACCTTTCAGTTACCTAGATCCTCTGTAGATCCGGTCAAATTCTTAGCAACCAGTGCATGATACAGTAGTCACAACCTAGACTCAACCTTTAAGAAGATCAGGAGTCAAGGGCTCACTCAGTCTGCAGAAGAAGAATACAACAGGGAAGGTGTCCCTGGCCAATGAGGGATCTCAGGTTCTGCTGTTCAGCAGTAGTGCTGATCAAAGTCCCAGGCTTGCTGCTGATTCATTTTACAGAGAGTGCTCTCTGTGCTTCCCTGTTCCATGATGGGTGTCACCACATTCTGGCAGCTCAGCACCTGGGGCTTGATAATGCTTCTCATCCCATGAAAGAGTGTCCCTACATGCTGGTGCCAGAGTGGAGAAGAGAGAAGGCTGGAAGGTAATACACGACCAGCCTCCTTATGGGTGTTTACCTTGTTGTTTATTCTGGCTGTTATCAAGGGGCACTGAAGTCACAAGTTTGGTACTATTCTGTATCTTGATTGATGTCAGCCAGTTTATTTAGTAAATTATCAAACTAGGAGGGCTCAAAAGCCCATTAGGTATCAAGATTCTGTTATGATATTATTGTGCCAAGATGAAGAAATGATCTCAAATGCAGGAAATGGCAGGCAAGAGAAAATGTTTCTGGCTATAAATACAAGCTGAAGAACAGCTGGTTAATCAGGAGTTTTGGGGTAATCCTAGATCACAAACTGATGAACCAACCAGTAGGAAAAAGGAAAAAAAATCCAGTTATGCTAAGATGAATATACAGGAGCATTACACATAAGACCTAGGCAGTAATCCTTTTGCTCCACTGCTAGTAAGGGGTCAGTGAGAATATTACACTGGTTGACACTGTCATTCCAACAGTTATATAAACTCACTGAAAACAGGGCAAAAGATAATCTGAATTTTGGAAGATGTGATTTATGATTTAAAGAATTGAAGTTCTTTAGAGTTGTATGGGGAAGAGGAAAACAGTCTGAAAATACACAAATAATGCTGGAAAGATAACAAGAATAGTTGTTCTCTTCGTCCTCTGTCACTGAAACATATAATGTCATAGGTTGAAAGGCATTGGTGCTCCAACTCTGCTCAGAGCAGGGTCAGATAGAGCAGGTTACCCAGGAGCATTTCCAGTGGAGTTTTGAGTATCTTCCAATGTGGGAATACCACAAACTGCCTTGGCAAGCCAGGCCACTGCTTGTCCACTCTCACAATGAAAAAGTTTTTTCTTATCTTTATGTAGGATTTCTTGTATTTCCCTCTTGTCTTGTCACTGGGTACCACTGAGAAGAGTCTGGCTCAGTCTACTTTTCTCTCTCCCACCAGTCACTTAAACTCACTGATAAAGTCATTCTTGAGCCATTTTTTTGTTTCTGTTTCCGTGTTGTTGTTTATATATATATATAATTTTTATTTATATTTGAGGTTAAACAATCCCATCTTTTATCCCAGATAAATAATAAGTATAATCGCAGGAAAAAAAATGAGTTAGGTTAGACAGAAAGTCAGGGTCTGGATAAGTAAGCGTGGGAATAGACTGCTCACTGAAGTGAGCTGTGCTCACACACACCACTAGAGGCTTTTAAGAACAGCTAAAATGGGTTGAAATACGAGGTTTCTGAGCCCAACTGGTGCATTATGCAAGCAGTTGTTCTGCTGGCTGATTTGATTTGCCTCGAGCCTCAATGTTAATTATAATGACAAAGATAAAACTTGCCAGCAATCTTAAAAATAGATGCTGCTACCCTACTTTTAACCACACAGCATCCACGGCAAATGCCATATAACACCAGCTGCTGTCACAGGTTCACTTCTTAGTCGGAGTGGCCGTTTATCCTTTGGTTTTGTTCAATCTGTTTGGATTCGGTGTAGGGAAGATAAAAGAGAAAGCAATAAGACTTCCGAAAGGACTGGGCTGAAAATAATGCTTGTATGCCATAAGGCAAACAGGAACGTTACTTGCTCTGGAGTGGGCACGCAGACCCCAGTGCTGTACTGAGGTCAGATGGGATTTTTCATCATGTAAAAATGCAGAGCTAGAATAAGAACCTCTGTTACTTAGGGCCACAGTGACTGCGAATGAAATCACACGCGTTCAGGTTTCTCATTTATTTCATAGAAGGTGTTCGGCCGCCGCACGCATCGTAGCGTCAGCTCGGCGCCGAGCAGTTGGTCCGGATGGTCGGGGCAGGTCCCTTTCAACCAAACCGGATCCTATTCCGCTCCGCTCCGCTCCGTCCGGGCTCTCCCGCGGCTCCCCGCTGCCCCCTGGCGGCCGTCATGCATGGAGCTACGGCAGCAGGCGGATGGGGGGAGCAAAGTCCGTGTTTTCCACTCGCAGTAAGGCAGCTGGTTCAGCTGGTCCTGGGGAAGATAATTCTACGACGCTATAAAATCGCGTTTAGTAATAGTGCCGCAATAGAGCATTGTCTTGATGTAACTCTTGGCCTATGAGGAGTGTTAAATTATCATCCATTGACATTGTGATTTTCTTGCACTGGCTGGATTTTGCTGGGAATAAGGTTGGTGGGAAATTTATTTCTTGGCTCAAGTCTAAGTAACTTCAGCTTTTAAATGTGGAAGTTTCCCAGAGCTTGCATTTGCCAGGAGTGCCTGCTGCACATAGCCCACTCCAGTCATACTCTGAAGTGACCAGATGAACTAACACAGAACTTGGGCCTTTCTTCCTCTGTCACTCACACAAATACACTCACCTCTGTTCCAGCTCCTGGCAATTTCAGCTATGCCATCCTTGAGACAGCAAGTACAACAAGGAAAATCCTAAGCCCAAAAAACTCCATGGCTTTCCTGCCCCCAAGGGAGTGGAACGTTACAGGAAAGAATGCATTAGGAGTGGATGACTACTGAATGAGGCTCTGCTTGGATCCCAGGCTGGAAACAGCTATCGGGATTATATGGAGCTTGAAACGTGTCATGAGCAAGTAGGGTTCTATAAAGCCTCATTTGGAACCCAAATCTGAAAGCATCCTGTAGGGTTGTTTTTTTTTAATGCTGAGTATTTCTAAGTTGTTTGTTTCAATTGGAGCTGCAGGAATACAAGGCTTCCAATACCATGCAAACCTGCCCTAACCTGACATCTTCTGTGAGTTCAAAACAAATGAGAGGAATGTTGGCTTCTACTGGAGCCTGCCACCGAAGTGTGGAAACATCCTGCCAACATGTTTACTCACTGCTGTAATGAACACATGCAAGATTAGAAAGTTTGTTTAGGTATTACTGGAAACCATTTTCCATCACAATCCTTTCAGCTGTTTCACAAGGACTGAGCAGGAAATTCGGCCTTTGGGCTCATGCGTAAGGTACGTGCAGTGATGCGGGAAGGTTCAGCAGTGCCAAGCTGTAACCCAGGGGAGCTGCCTAGTGAGTGCACCGTAGGTCACTGCCACACTAAGGTACAGGAACTTGCAATGACATGAACAACAGAGGGAAGTAAGAGTCACAGCCTAAATTGGCTCTTCTGTCAGTGTCTTGTAATGTGCTCGGGATAGTTTGCCCTGTGTGTGGCACAACTGCAGTATAATTGCAAACAACAAGAAATGAATATGTAGACTTAGGTGGGTTGGGACGGCTGTAATGTAAATCTGAGGCAGAGGAGGAGCAATGCAAAGAGCCAGTTTCTCTGCTCTGTAAAGCACACATCCCATAATTTCCTACTCGTGTATTGCTTCTTAGTGTAGTCAAGCACAAACTATTTAAGGCAGGGATTCACTGTGCGTGCAATTGTATGCTATGTAATAATAATGCTGTCTAATTGCTATTGTAAAAAAAAAAAAAAGTATAATAATAATAATAATAGTTATGATTTCTGCCTTCCAAAGTAGTGTGTATTTTCTTTGAAGTAATCAGGGACTTGTTGCTAGGCAGTTAATATTTAAGGTACCTTAAATATTTTAATGCGTGTATGCCTGCTGTTCCTAGGCACCAATATTTGTTTATGTTATCGTTATACAACCCTTTCCACCTTATATCCTTTGTTCAGTCTAATCTAATGGATCCATACAGTGAAATTTCAATCACACCCTTTTTTTTCACACAGTAGCACATCTACTTAACTACTGTTGAGAATAGTAAAATCCCTCTGATGCAGATTTGTTCTTCGTCAGGATGTTTTGCACTACTACCATTTACTCTTTCTTTGCAGTTTTCAGAACTGAATAAAATATTGAGTTCACATAAAGCCATTTAAAAGTCACTACAGCTTCTGAGTTCTTTGAGCACCTATTGCAGCTTATATATCCTCAAGCAAAAAACTGAAAAGTTGGAGTAAATCACCTGATTTCGGTATTTTGATGGAGAGGATCCTGGTTTGAATCGAGTTACTTTCATCCTTGTCCTCCTCCCTGGCATGTTGTCCTTATGAGGACTTAGTGTGTAGGCAGGTAGTAATTTTAATAGAAGTTTGATTCCAGATCACCTTTAATTGCAGACGTAAACTAGGAGTTGAAATACTTTTTTTTTTTTTTTTGACCAAGCTCTTAATTTTTAAGAGCAGTCTTCACATGTAATTTCTGATGAGAAAATGGGCCAAGAGAAACAAAAAGATTTCATTAGCTGGAAGGCAATCAAAGAGGTGAGATAATCGAGGGGTGAGATAAAAGATCTCATCAGAAATTAACAACATGGAGGGAAGATCCTGGGGACCAAGGAAGCTCTAACTCCTACTGAAACACGTAACTAGGGGAATGTGCTGCCACTACTTCAATCCTTCAGAAGTAAAAATCTCACATCTTTTTGCCAGCTCAGCATCACTGCTTTAGATTTTCCTTGGCTTCATCTCAGTTTTATTCAAATAAAATGGAATAAAATCCTGCTGGGCTAAGCATTCCTACATGCAGAACTTACACTCCAAGCTGTGCACTTGGATTGCTGTAAGACACTGTTGGCTCTTCATCTTCTTTGCCTCAGATCTGTATAGGCTGCTTCTGGTTGGCTGCTGCAGGGATGCTGAAGGCTGAACCTCTTCCTTCTTTTTGAGCAGTCTCAACTTACAGAGGAGCAGTGGAAATTCTAGTGGGCAATAACTGAACTGCCCTCTAATTTCTACCTTTTTTTTAAAAAAAAAAAAGTTGCCTATTTATAAATTCTGAAAGGATATTTGATGGAGAATTGGTACATGTTCCACTACTTTGTAACCAGCATCTTGCCCATCTTAAAATAACTCCTGCTTTGGAATCCACTGGCTGGCATAGGTTTGTATCTAGTATTACAAAGGGCACACAGACCATTACACAGCGCTTCACGAACTGCAGGCCAGTGCCATCCACAATCCCAGGAATGTGGTTTTTGTACAGAGCTAGGAAATCCAAATTATCCAGAGTGCAAGGGTCATTCTTTGTGCAGCAAGGCTAATGTGCCTTAGTGCCACCCAGTTATCTTTAAGCAAATTATTTGAGTAGAATAAACAGGCTAGTTCATCTGGATCTCTGACTACTATGAGATACTTCTCATAATGTAAAAGGTAGAAGTGCCAATAAAACAATTTTATTGATGCTAAAATTATTCTGTTTAAACTGCATTATGTTTCCGAAGAAATATTTGGATTTTAAATCTTAATGTTTATGCTAAATATAGGAAATCATATTTTTTAAGAATGAACACATTGCTTCTGTCTGTATTCCGCAGCCTGCACTACTGAGCTCAAATTAGTTTTTTCTCTACGTCTTTTCACCCAAGTGGCCCAAACTGCTACTGACCAATATTGGTTTTTGTAACAGACCCGAATATTGATCCAATATTCGGTATTTACAGCCAACAATTTGAAATTTAACTTCATTAGATACCTGCATTTTGGTACTTGGACAGAGCAGGACCAAAAAGCACAGAAGTTACATTTTAGACTGACATTTGTCCTGTTCAGTAGATACATGCCAGCTACCACAAGGTTTTCATTATTTCAACTGTATTTTTTAAAAGTACATCCTGACCCCAACACGATATCCTCATTAAGGATACTGAGCCAGCCTTCCTAGGCTGGTTTACATTGCTGCTAGAGCATGGGGGAATGACCTGCCTCTATAAACTGTGCAGTGTTGCCTTCTTGCCACATGGGTTAGTGTTTTGCTTGTACTCTTCTCCTTCCTCAACTCGTCTGCAAACAGAGCTGAGCTAACACAAAGTAAAACATACCCCCGATAAGGGACTTGCACCTCCCGCCAAAGGAAAGGAATCTGACACCAAGGAGTGCCACACTTCTGCTCTTGGGGGCTTCTTCCTCGGGGTATGCTGTGATTTGGCTGAGTGTACGTAGTCAAAATGCTATTTTTATAGGAAACACTATGCCTTCTGCTGTGATGGTTTAAATATAGAGAACAGACCACTACTGGCATTTGAATTATCACTAGCTGGACAAGATAATGCAATCAGAAAATAGCCCAAGCTTTTATTGTGATTCTGTGTACAGGCTTCTCATATCCTCTGTGCTACTTTTAAATAAGCTGAAGCAGTGTCTTCCACTGGCTTCAGGATTATCTGTTGAGATGATTTACTTTGATTCAGAAGGAGTCACAGGCAGCTTCATTTTTTGCTACTGAAAATCTTTGGGTAATTTTCATTTCTGAAATGGCTATCACAAATGTGGCACTTGCATTTGAAAACCATGTTCCACAGCACACTGCTTTGTTGCATGAGATCACACTTGAAATGCAACGTCACACAATGTAATTCAATCATTAGCATTAAAACCTTAATTGCTCTCTGCCCAGGTCTCAAAGCCAAGTTTCCACAGCTAGTCACTCAGGGTAACTCATAAACCAGGTAGTGCTCTAGTGCAGAAATGCTGATTTACAAAGGATTCTTTTCCTCTCTGCTAGCTAACCACATCATTGGCAGCAAAACAAGGGTACAAGCAAGCTCTGCAAAGACAAAGAGCAGGTCAGAAACTTACAGGGACTAGGTGGGAGTCTTCACTTTACTCGCTTCCTCCCTATTCCCTCATCCCAGCCTGCATGCAAAACGTGTACACTGATGTGTCAAGACATAGATGCTGGACTGTGTGTAGTTTACTCTTGAGCAACAGAGGAAACAAAGAAAGGCGATGACTCAGAGCAACAGTCTTCCAACTAGGCAGCTCCAGGGCAGCCAGATGTACTTTTCCTTATTAGGACAGATCATGAAACCTTTCTTCATTTTGAGTGGTACCTAATTCTGCAGTAGTATGGCTGACTTTATGAATCATCTTTTTAAGAACTGCTTAGCAGAAAGCAGCTGTAGCTCTAGCTTTGCTTCTTAAAAAAATTAGTTTTAATTGAATTTGACTCCACCTACTCTGACCAACTTGATAACGTGTATCACTCCATTAGCAGCAGATAACTTGTTTTAAAAGGACAGCACCTGTTCAACTTCCTGTAAATAGCATGTTTTTGTGACTGTCATCTGAATTTCCACATCCCCATCTCATCTAATGCAGTGGTTTTGATCTGAATTTCTTTAGTGGGCTACTAAGGAAAGCCAGGAGGAAGCACAGCCTTTTGCCTCCCACAGACTTTGCTTGTGTAAGAACCCATAGCTGATTTTCTTCAATTCAGGTATTTTTGCTGCATGATGTCAGAGACATGTGTCCTCAGCTGAAATGTAATCCTGCAGGGGGAGCGTGTCACTGAAGTGAGTTCATACAAGAATTATGCAGGCGGATGAACTTTCACACCTCTTCTTCTGGATTGCCTGCAACACTGCCCCAAAAGCTGCAGTAGCCAAATGGTTACAAGACATGGTGTATTTTTACACGATGCTGACCATCAAAATGAAACTAAAAGAAGCATCAGTGTTCTACCTAAATGGCAGACACCTCATAGTCCATTTGTTATTCAAAAACACTTATTGTTCTGTTAAAATAAAAAGCAACAGCTTTAGATGACGTGTCCCAGCCTCAGATGGTTTTAATGCTTATTTCCAACTGAACTTCACGATTCAGACTATAAATGCTTTAAGCATCTATATGAAAGTTTTCTTCATATGCTAATGTAACATAAGCTATCATGTAAAAAGAGTCAGTTTACAAATGAAAGCCAAATGTAATTCCTGGAGTTTGGTTAAGGCTCCTTCCTCACTTGCAATCATTCTGCCTTCATTTTTCATGGATGTAACCCGAAGTATGTTTTATGTTCCTTGATTAACTGCATGCTGCTAATCAATTAAACCAACCACCAAGTACTGCTTACACTGCTCACGCAATGAGGACTGCCTCTTAATCATGCTATGAATACCAAGTGTCTTTAGCTGGAAGTGAACACAAAGTGTTCCACAAAACGAAAGTGTGTTTGGCTGGAAATTCAGAAGCAGCGCTAGAACAAGGCTAATAACTTCACAGAACAACTTAAAGTACTCTGAAGTAAGTTACTGTAAGACACCAGCAAATTACTTCAGACTTTTACCTCCCTGGAAAGAGGGAGAACAGATTTTAAGAAGTCCGAATTCTTTACTCAATCCACATGCACAACAACAGAGATATTTATAAGGCAGCATCTCAACGGAGAAAGGCACATTTCATGAGAAAGCAGCTCTGACTTCAGCTATAATGGTGTAAAAACAGATCTGTTTAGAAGAATGCATGTGAAACCAATTGCTATCCTTACATTTCCAGCTCATAAAATCACAAGACTAAATTAGGCTTCTATATTATTTTATTTCCCTCTTAAAATATAGCATTGAAGTCCTGCACACATATAAATATCCCTACAGTTTCTTACACACTTTCTATCCACCACTGCTTAAAGTGCCCAACTGTGAACATTAAAAATAAAAACTTTACTGTTACATGAGTGGCTACACTTAAAGAAGGACTGGTATTCCAACAATGCAGGCCTTTGATTGTAGAAAAATCACCCGCAGAAGAATACTTCCTAAACAACACACAATCAATATTAACCCCAAAGTTGTTCCTTTTCTTTTTATTTTTTTTTCCACTCAGCAGATCTAAAAGAGATTAATGTACAGAGTTTGTTTTTGAGAACATGTCTTTACATAGTGTAAGAATAAAGGATAAATGCATTACTTTCTTTCTAACTCCCTCCTTCCCCACAAGTGTTCACTGCGTCCCAAGCTGCTATGTTGATTAAAAACCAGTTGAAAAGAGCTCTGGAAATGCATGCAACTTAAAATTCACTTAAACACACTTCAAGTTACGAAGTCTGAGAGATTTTAGTTTCAGCACATGGCTATGGCTCTGTTGGATTATTAGATGTGTTTGTTGTGGTGGTCAGATTGGTAAACACTTCTTCCTTAGTTTCAGGCTGATGTCTTTCCATTTTGGTTTCCTCTTTAGCATCTTTATTACTGGTATCTCCCTTGCTCTTGACTACCACAGGTTCAATCTCCATGATTTCCTGTGGCTTAGGCTCTGGCAAGGTTGGCTGAAGTCCATCAACTTGAACTGGTTCTGGGACATCTTCTGCTTTCTGTTCAAGTCTTTCCAAAATGTTCTGGACCTTCCTTACACCATCTCTCCTGGCCTGACGCACATCCGCACGACCCTCGGGGTCCACCGAGTCTAGGGCTAGCAATTCTTTGGTCAAATACTCTTCAATCATCAAGTACTTTTTGTCAGTTTTCTTGCCTTCAAAGGAGTCGACTGCCTGCTCAAGCATTTGCACGTTCTCCAGAATTGCCTCCACTTTCAAAACACCAGGATGCTTCTGAGGTTCTGCTGTTTCCATTGTCTTCGGTGTCACAGTTTCTTCAGGAGCAGGCCTTTCCTGCAGAGGAACAGCCTTAGCTGGACAGGGAACCTTTTTATCAGCTTTCTCTGCCATGGCTGGAGGCTTCTGAGGTGGTGGTTTAGAATCTGGCTCTCGGTGGGTGACCTGAATTGGAATATATGTTGCAGGCACCTCAGTTTCGGGTGGTGGGATTGTCTTGGTTTCAGTTTTGATTTCAGGTGGTGGAGATGGTCTTGGTGGCTCTTGAGGTGGGACTTGTTGCTGAGAAACCTGGTGAGGAAGACAAGTTTGTGTTCAAACATAGCCAACCACGCTCCTTATTTATCTTTAAAAGCAAGTCATAAATTGACAAAAATCAAACGCTTAGTCCAAGATTTTTTAGGACAGGTTCCTACTGCAGGTACTCAAACTGAAATCTAGAAAAACTCCTTGATTTTCAGGAGCTTTATCTTTTCTGAAATCTAGGCTATTCAAGCTACCTCAAATTGGCGTACCCATAAAAGTCACCAAATACTCTTAAGAATCAAGGACTCAGTGCTTTAATACAGGAAGTACATTCAAGGTTGTTGCCATGCATTTGGCAAAGGTACTCCCAAGTTACATTTCCCCATTACCCTAGGTCTTAGAGTGGTCCTCTAAGAGCAAGAGTGAGAGAACTAAAAATAGGAATGAGAGCAGATGGAGCAGAGGTGGGATAGTTTCCCCATTTTCCTTTTTCTGTTACCACTTCGGGTTTTGCCCATCCAGCTTTCAGCTGTGGCAAGCTGACAGCCTCCCCTTTAGCTCCCTAAAGCACCATCCACATCAAGAGAACTTGAGCAGAGCTACATGGCCTTCAAGCCCAACAGGAGCCTTGTTTCACACTGCTCATTATCCTCAAATAGCTGTGAATTTTAGTTACATCTCTTTCCTGTGCAGTGCTGAGCCTGAGGTTTCTAAACTACAAAAAGCCCTGTGCCATAGGTACTGTGTACCCTGTGCCATAGGTACTGCTTTCAAACCATTGCAGCAAGTACCAATACCAATCAATTCTCAAAGACACTGAACTACAACTCACTAAACTCTGTTCATGCCTACTGAAATCAGCCCTGCAAGTAGTTTTATAAGATAGGACCTCACTGCAAAGCTCTAGCCCAACTGAAATAAGATTTCAGCAGCTGTCTTCAGCATCATCATCATTCCATTCTTATTGTGCCAGCAAAGAGCCAGTATTTCTTAAAAAGCTAGCAGTATTTTGCTAGGTGTTAAGCTCATCTGGGGCTATTCTCATTTCATTTTCCTACTTTCAAGATATTTTTTTTGTTAGTGCTTATTTTTAGTGATTATACCTTCAAAGTTTTATATGCAAAGGTTACTATGTCAGTCTTGTTACACCATAGTTACTGGAGTCAATCTTTATGATTGCTAGAGATGTAACAGTCACCATGTCAGAAAATTCTTAAAACTGATAGGAGTGTTGAAATCTTACTGGAAAAATGAAATTTGTGAGATTTGTGCTTTCCTTGTTTTGCCACCTCCTTCACTTACCCATTGTGTTTGTACATGATTTTTGGAAAGGCAGTATATTCAGCTCTCGTGGATTTAGCTAAGGTAATATATGCACATTCATATTCAAGCCATATACACTGGCCTGCACTGATGCTGTTTTACCCATTAAATTTGTTTAGGGAGCTCAAATTCTCACCCTCTAAAGATAATCTAATATTGTAAGTTATATGTCATTAATGATGAAATCTTTATTGTTTTGTCCTAACACCTGGTTTTCAAGCATACTCAACTAATTCTGCTCCTGTTATTTTCAGTGTGGAACCTCTGAAGAGAAGGACTCCAGGGTTGTTTTTATATTCCCCCTTCCATACTAGGTGAATTCCTAATAGAAGACACCTTGAATAACGTTGAAGAATTCTTGACTCAAGAGACTTGTAACTGTAGTTTGAGTAAAAAATTTTTGTTTAACATGAAAAAAAATATATGCTAAGAAGGGCAGCAACTGGCACTGATTATTCCAAAAGAGGTAGATTTACAACTCACACTTCTCAAAGTTTTTTTATTTACAATTTGAATAAAGACTGAGTCCTCCCTGCTGCTACGGAGACTATTTACTACTAAGAACATGGCTGGAAGAGCAGGGCTGTGTAGTTTCAGTCTTTCTTCCTGATTTTTTTTCGCTCTGGTTATGAAGTATTCACAGCTGGGGAGCCTGCAGGAACCTTGTAACATCAGTTTCAACGAAGCAATTGTCATTTTTAAAATCTAAACAAGTTTTTAAATCTCTGAACTGGGAACACCAAGTATTATTATCTGCAATCTGGAATGCTAGAAATTGGCACTTAGCAGTAGAAGTAGGGAGGAGGAAGCAGGAGTCATACTTACTGTGAAACATATTAGTTCATTATATGGATGAAGAGTTATTTGAAATGCCAGTGTAACATACACATGTAAGTATAAGCCTAGTCCTTGGTTACTTAGAAAATCATTAAGCAGGTAGAAGTTCCCTATTCTGAAATTAGAAAATTGTTGTGCCAGAACATTTAGCTACGAACACATAGAAGGAATAAGAAGCTAAAATTAAATTTTGCCAATTCTCTTTCTCCATAACTAAAATTACTCTGTGCATTTGATGCTCTCCTAAGTGGTTCTGAGACATTAATGAAGTGTATTTACAGAAGCCACAAATCCCATGGACTTGATTGGCTTCTCAGTACTATAATGCAATATCACTGACCTCAGAGTAATTACATGAAATTATACTCCGAGGAGAGGAGAATCAAATCACGTCCTAGAAGTGATTTCTATGTAATGTATTTCAGCAATCCAAAGACTTCAGAATCCTGATAGGTGGAAAGATGGCTTGATGCAAACTTATCTCAGGATCTCAGCAAGTTAAAGAAATGCTTTATGTACTTTCATGTACCTGTGGGTAAGAGCTACTGTTTCAGCTGTAGCCCAGTATGGCTAGCAGAGATAAGTGGCAGGTAATAACCCTCCCCGCTCTACATACCTGAGGTCTGTCTACAACTGTCTGTACTATGATGGGAGTTGGGGGCTGTATCTGCTGGGTGGTAACTCTGGCAGGTGAACTTTCACGGCTCGATGCACCTCTCTGAGAGGCTCTGAATGGAGACTGTGCTCTCGCTGTCTTAGGCTCCCTGTCATCTGGTTGAATTCTGTGAAATACTGGTTGGTGGGCTTGGTATTCACTCTGCTGGGCAGGGTAGTGTGTCTTCTGGGCCTGATGGTAGCCTTGCGCTGGTTGCCTTTGGATATTTTCATGGATCACAGGAATTGAAATATAGCCACGAGGAAGCTGGTGGCTTCCTGAATTGGATCTGCCAGACGACTGAGGGGAAACCGTTGGAGAATCAGAAGCTCCAGGAGATTGAGGCTGCCACGAAAACAAAATCCATTATTAAATTCACTGTTTTGGCTCAAAGCACTTGTCATTTCCAAAGAGAAATGGAAACTGAACTTGTGTTTCCCCACATGCAAAAGATCCACTTCCTTGGTTTGTGTTGGTTTTGTTTTGTTGTTTTGTTTTTTTTGCCTCACTAGACAAACCACAGAAGTTGTGAGAGAGCATCGTTATAACAAGTAGGAACCTGAGCTACAGCATTCCCAGCCCTCGAGTAAGCAGGGAGTGGATGCTCAGTCAGAAGGTCTACTGTTTTTACATGGCTATTCCTGTCTAAACCTGTTAAATGTGAGGCAAACTAAAGTTAAGCAAACAAATTATGTACTGCAGACAAAAAAAACAAACCACTCAGAGGCACATAGAGTTCAGGTTTCTGATCCCACTCACGCTAACAGATTCATTTACTTTTTGAAGCATGTAATTTAGTGCATTGCCAAAGCCTGCTACATATGGCTAATGCCCCTCCACCCCTCACTCCCCCGTGAGACCTTCTGGCACATCAGCCCTGCTGGCACCAGAAGTGATAGCTGCACTAGCTTAAATCTGCAGGAGCAAGTGCTGGGGATGCTGCACAATCCAGCTCCTGGTTTTCAGGTTCTGCAGCACCTGGGGAAAGGCAGTTTATCTGCTCACAGCTCACTCCCTCTCTCCTCCTGCTGTGCCAGTCCACCAGCTCACCCACTTTGCACCAACTCCAGCAGCTGACAGACTATTCTCTGTGCTTTAACCCATGAAAGAGAGGAAAAAAATATGTACTTCCCAACAGGTTTATTCCATAGCTCAGTGAAATGCCAGGTAAGACTAGAGTCAGCACAGAAGGGAGGGCAGAACAATGGAGCTGGAGGCAATACAGGCAGGCAAGGCAGGAGAGGATAGGCAACAAGATGTCTTCTGGTGCTAGTCAGCTGCTCACCTCTGCTGTCTATGAAACTCAGCAGCTTTAAGTAAATGCTGCTTTTACTTACTGTACATATCACCAGCACTACTGTGACAGTGCCCTGGTCGGTTGGTGCCCACACCAACTAAGTTTGTGACAGCAACTTCTCCAGTCCTCAGTAGTTACCTCAGAGCACATGAGATGCAGAAGACTTTTCTGAAGCAATTCTGCAGGTAATACAAAGTATATTCCCAACTGTACTAAGATGAGAGAAGGAAGAACTAAGCCTCCCTTCCTCACACTGCATGGATAAGGCAGCGATAGTTGAGAACACCAGGAAAACTGCAAACAGCATTTATGGTGTTGTTCAGGCACAAAAACAGGTTTTAGAAAAATAGCTACCACTGCTGACATGAAATTTTGTCATGTATTTTCAGACTGATAAGAGGCTCAATTTCCTGCTTACTGTACTTTCAATAGAAGTGACATAAGTGCTTCAGTGTTATTATGAGAATACCACTTCTGCTAATTCTCAAGATAATAGACAAACCAAAATCCTATCTTCTGACAAGCAAAGCAAGCAGGGTGGCTCTTTTTAAAGCAGTTCACGTGTTTTAACATACAAGTGAAGGACAAAAATATTTCACAATTCACTTTTAAAGCTGTATGAGCAAGTCTATACACTTAATGAAACCAGAGCATTGAACAGGAAAGCAAAATAGCAGCATTTGTGAAGCAGCCCAAGCTGTTAGCTAACTGGCCACTTGCATTTTTACATCTCTCCCCTTGCTCACCTCTGTTTCCCACAGTGCAGAATGCAAGAGGTTTGCCTGTGTTCCCAGCTTGCAGAGTAACCACTCTAAGCCCCACAACAATCCTCACCTGCTGCAGGAATACCTGTGCCACCCACAGGCTCTTTTTTCCACGCGTTTTGTTTGATAACAAAAGCTGGCAATGCCAGAAAAAGCATTCAATACTTATGCTGAAGTGACTGAGCACTTTTGTATTTCAACACTCTGGAACTATTGGGAAAATGTAATCCTGTGGCAGGTTTGGCTTTCCAAAGGATAAACTACTCGTGTGACATTCAGGTCATACATGGCCGCAAAGACCAACGCAAGCACACCCTAGCAGTACTGACAAGTTACCTCAGGTCCGTGTGTTGCTGGAGCTGGGGCTGCTGCAGCTGCTGTTGTCTGTCCACATTGTTTATCTGCCTGGGAAGGCTCAGCCGGTCCCCTTGGAGGGGACTCAGGGCCGGCATAGCCCCCCCTCAGTGGTGGCTGTGCCTGTGCTGCGGTGGGCACGGCTTCTGCCTTGTATCGCTGTACGCCGGGCTGCGGAGCGGAGAAGTACGGGTGCTGTCTGCTGTCGATGCCCTCGTGGATGACTGGGATGGGGATGTAGCCAGCACGGAGCTTGGGGTACACCACGTTTCCTTCCCGTACCGGCAGCTGCCTGGGACTATCTTGAGACGGGCCATTTGCTGATGACTGGCCATCCTAGAAATTAAAAACATCACATAGCATTTGCTGGTAGCTCAGCTCAATATACCATGTCAGAAAGTTGCCATGAAGGTCTGTCTAAGAGCAGCATCAGCCAGGCACGAGAAGCTCAGCTCCTCAGGTCTGTGCCAGGTCAGGAGCCAGGAAAGAGGAAGCTGAACACCGATCAGCTATGAGCCCTTCACCCCCAGTGCTGATAAACACTAGCTGAAGCACTACAATACCACATTACAACAGGGTTTTTCTGTAGCACTCGTTACTTGCACACAGCCATGAGTCCAGCTGCCTCAGGTGGTACCATGCTGATTAAGTAAGAGCTTGAAGGACCAGAGATGTTCCCTTCACACCCTTTCAAATCCACCCAGTAACACGGGTAACAACAGAAAAGAAGCTTACAAGATTTATGGCATCAGAAGAGCAGTATTTGTTGGTATCGAGATACCTACTGCCTACTCAAGAGTTACTGCTGCTTCATTCTGATGAGATACAGCCAAGAAAGGATCTACTTCATTAAATACTGACAGGATAGCATAATGAAGAGGAAAATGCTGGAAGGTTAGGTAACATTAATTCCTGTGTTGCCCAAGTGCACTCACTGGACAATGTCAAAGCTCTGGCAAGGGGGGAAGTGCTTTGTACCAAGATCCCTCACAAGTCCTCTATTAAGTTCTTCCTGCATCGGTCATTCTATTTTGAGGCCCAGCTAGGGCCAAGTTCCAGATGTATCTCTAAGTCGGATCATGTAACAAGCACCTCTGTCATTCACAGGGTAATGTCATTATTCAGTAAGAGGAGAATTTAATAAGGGGACATATGGTCCAAGTGCTAGAAATCCTATTTTTAAAGGGGTGTTTGAGCAGCAAAAATATTTGGTTTTTGTAGTTTCTGCACATTGTAATGAATCAGTATATTAACAATTAACTATTTTACCAGTAAGACTGAATATTCCTCCTCTTTTACAGTACCTCTATGAAACCAGTTTCTGAGAAAACTGCAGAGAATGTCTGCTGTTGTTTAGGTACATTTATAAAATAAAGGTAAGTACAGAAAGGAAGAAACTTAAAAGTCAGAAGCTGTTGCTGATCAGAAATCCCTAGCAAGCAAAGGAAAAATTCTGAAGGAGGTACAAAGGAAAGGCCTAGAAAGTTCTCAGAGCAGGAACGTGGCTGGCTTTTCCAGTTACAGCACAAGGATGATCTCATGCCCGGCTCTGCATCGGAGCCACCGTGGCCAGATGAGTCATTTCCAATTCACTCCACCGGGAAGCTGCTCAAGGCTGCTCAACAGACTGCTCTGCTGCCTCAGGACACCAAGGACTGGCAATCATCTGCCAGCTCTACCTCATCAGTGATGCCCCCAGCACAGCCCTGAACCTGCTGTGCTGCCAGCACGCATTTCTCTCTGCATCTGCAGGGACTCATGGCTACGCCAGGATTTGCCAGAAAAATAAGTTTGCAATACACTCGGCGAGTACCAACACGGGGCCAAGTCAGAGCTACACGTTCACCAAGCACGGAGCCACACGGGCTGCCTTGCAGGGAGGGAAACTGATGATTCGACATTCGGAAGAAGCACCTTGCTGCCTAGTGCTGACGCAATGCATTCTGCACCCGCTCACACCAGCTGCTCTGCACAGGCTCCCTCGGTGGGAGCGGGCTGGGCTGTAACTGGAGAGCCACAGCCCACCTATAGGCACAGCTCCCACAGCTATAAAAAGAAGCTGCACTCACACTGCGCATTGTCAGGCTCCCTGCAGGAAGGGTCAACGCTGGGAGAGGGGGACCTGCAACACGTACCGAAAAGGAAAAGGGTTTGCAGCGTTCTGAGCTGCCGCACCTGGGGACAAACCCTTCACCAACACTTCAACAGTGTCCCACTCCTCCCTGCCACCACAAAGCCCTTCCTAGGAGCCTGGCTCCCTCCTCTTTATCTGCCTTTTTCAGCCCCTTTACAATGCCCTCACTTTGAGCAGTCTCAGCACTGTGACAGATCTGCTTCTACAACTTCAGTGGTGCTAAAGAAAGCAAAACAAGCAGTTCAAAACCAAAGGAAAAAAATCAAGTTGAACTACTTTTAAAACAATTCAGTTTATGTCCAAAGTGAACTTCTGCAAGCTTAGCACTTTTTTTTTTTCCAAATGGAAGTACAGGCTCCTCCTTAAGAACCACAGCATGAGCTGCGCTTTTGTAATTCATCATTTATTCTTACAGCTTCAGACAGCCTATGCTTCTTCCTGTGGAAAGTTAGCTTTTAGAGCTGGTTCTTTGTTCCAGACGTTTTCCCCTGTAGTCAGGAGGTTTGGGGTTTTTCTGTTGTTGCTGAACAGTACAATCATAAGGAGCAGTCTTCAGCTGAGGAAGAAATGCCTTTCTTCCCTCTCCAGCAGCTCTGCAGACAGATCACAGCTCTGAGAAGCATTTTCATCACAATTGCTCTTCCAGCCCCACACTGTTCCCCTCAGCATGTAATCCCTTCCAAAGAAGGGCAACAAGGCTGTGAAGGGCTTGGAGAACGTGCCCTATGAGGAGCGACTAAAGGAATGGGATGTTTAGTCTGGGGAAGAGGAGGCTGAGGGGAGACCTTACTGCTCTCTTCGAATACCTGAAAGGTGATTGCAGAGAGAGCGGGGTTGTTCTCTTCTCACTGGTGACCAGATGAGGGGAAATGGCCTCAAGTTGTAGCAGGGGAGGTGTAGGTTGGATATCAAAGGAAACTTCCTTACAGAAAGGGTTGTTAAGCACTGGAATAGGCTCCACAGGGAGGTGGTTGAGTCACTATTGTCTCTAAACGTGTTTAAAAACCATTTGGATGTGGTGCTCAAGGACATGACACAGCAGTGGGCTGTTAAGAGTTAGGGTCATATGGTGTGGCTGTGGTTGGACTCAATGATCTTGAAGGTCTTTTCCAACCTGAGCAATTCCATGATTCTAATTACCCTTCATCAGCAGCTGCTGACACTGGTCAGTTTGTATGACCACATCCTCAGCACTCCTCCTTTCCTGTTCCCACTCTCTCCAGTTTCACAGGCCGCTGAACATGCAAAATTAAGAGTTTTGAAACACCCCACACTGAGGAACGCCACAGCAACACAGTGTATGAACACCAGAAAAAGCTCTTGGTTCAGTCAGGTGGCTGCAAAAGGTTCAGGCTCGTTTTTAAACCAGGATCCAGTACAACAGCTTCTCCACACTGACCTTTACATCCCCCATGGCAAGGCTTCCAGCAAAAAAGAGAGTTCTATTTCGTGTAGGGGAGATGAGTGTTTCTAGCCCTGACAAACTGGTTCTAGAAGACTGCAGGAGAAACTGGGGTGTGTCTGGGGATAGTGTGACAAAGGGGAGTGGAACCAGAATCTGGAAATCTCTCCAGGTAACAGCAAGAGAAGGGATGTGAATTCTCTGAATGCCTTAACTGTTCAATTTCACAGCACAGCCAGGTCAGGGAGCTGGAGTGTCCATCTTTGGTTTCTATTTGCCCTCTAACAAATAAAGCTTTTGCTTAACAGGTTATCAAGTGTGTTATCTGCATAAGTCCAGAGTTAACTCTGAGTTTATTTTTCACATATTATTTTCATTAAAAGCCTTAATTATAGCTTAAGAAAAGTACCAGAATATTAACTCCTATTACTGCATAAAAAGCTGACATAATTCCTCCTCCCCTCACTCAAGGAAATTATGCTGAAATTGGGAATAATTCTAAGCAGTAGAATTATGAAGCTCCCCTGACCTGGTAAGTCAACCTTACAGAAGTGCAGGCTGTGGTCGTACTTTACATTTAAGGGACAGAATCCACCAAAAGAAGGAAGTACAAAAATACCAAAATTCCCTCCAAGGAGTCCAGAGATGCTCACAGCCCTGGCCTGCACTGCAGGTAGCTTACAACACCACCAGGAACTCAGATGCAATCCACTATTTCAGGTACTGATGCCAAAACCAGCAGGGAGTCCTCTTGGCTGCTCAGGGAAGGGCAGGTGCACACACTGCTCTCTGCACACACAGTGTGGAGCTGCTGGAAGACCACAGTGATCATCACAGCTCCTGGGAAGGGGACATGTGCTTCTGTTGTGAGGTCATCGCCACGATAAATAAAGGTGCAGCCAGCACGAGTTGTGCAACTGGAAAAAACACTTCATACCCTGCATCCTACACTTGGCTTCCCATGGGAAGGGCACGGCCAGGAGCAGCACTAAAATCCTCAAACCTGGGCACAGGCTGTAAGCTCCAGCACTGCGTGCCACTGAAGAAAGATGCAAAGAGATTGAGAGAGACAACTTGCAACCAAGTTCCCTGAACAACGACCTGAGATGCCTCAATGACTGTTGAGGTGTTGTTCCCAAAACACAGAAGCCAGCACCTTCAGTCCCTAGCAAACTGCCCCTGAAGCATCGAGATGGCAGTACCAATATAACACAACTGCTCACAATGTTCTACACACAGACGAGATCACCACAAAGCCTGTCACACACCTGGAGTCTCCCTTTTGAAGCTGCCTGTTAAATATGCTTTTCATTCCTCAAATACTACAGCGTGCTATAGAAGAAGTTCAAAAACCAAGTTCCCATCACACACCAGCATTCCTTAAACCACACACTTTTTGTAATACAGTAAATCCAGTTCTCTAAAACGTATCATACACACAGCACCCTCGCAGCTGCTGCAGAGCGACAGGACCAATATTTAGTTTTTTTCACTTGTTTTGTAAATATTATCTAGCAAAGGAACAGAAATTTTGCAAACATTACCAAGAAAATGCATCTCTTTCTGCATGCAAGCAGGAAGTCTGCTGACTTCAGTATGGTTCTGAGCTTTTAAGCTGCTGCCTTAAAGAGTACCATGCAGATAAGAGTACCCGGTGACTGAGAAAGTGCCAGTACCTGACAAAACCTGGTATGATAGCACGTGTCCTGTGATGTCACACCCACATTTCAGAAGCAGGGAGCACTACAATTCTGTTCTTTCTGAGCAGAACTCAACAATACAATGAAAGTAAGGGACTGAAACATGACAACTAAGTTTCCATTCCACTTAAGGCTTTCCATTCCAATTAAGGCTGGAAAAGACCCCCAAAATCATCTAGTCCAACTGCCCAGCTGTCACCAACACTGCCCACTAAACCACGCTCCTTAGTGCCACATCTACACATCTCCTGAACACCTCCACACAGTGACTTCAGCCCCTCCCTGGGCAGCCCATTCCAGTGCCCGACCGCTCTCAGAACGGAAGTTTTACCTAACATCCAACCTGAACGTACATCTGCTGAGCACATAGGTATTTGAGCAAGGTATCATTAGCCAGTGACTGAAGGAAACCATGAATAAGCTGGGCACGGTGAGCTGCCTCAGTAGACCTCAGTGTCACTCAATCACAACATGTAACCTACTTATACAATGAGCTGCTTCTGATGTTGTATTTGCTGAATGCTGCCTTTTATTTCATAACATACACACGTGTTGGCAAATAGGCCTTTTGTTCTCTCTTGTATAATACAAGATGATCGTACGATAATTACAGGTGTTACATTAATGTATGCTTTGACTGATGGAGCCCAATGATGTCATTAGAAACAAACAATTACTATTAAAAATTGAAGAGGACATCTAAACCTAAGCTTTGCAGAACTAAGAGCCTTACTGGAGCAAGCACGCTGGCCATCCTGAAGCCTACCTACCTTGTTTCTGGAATTAAAACTGATCTTCTGTGATCACTACAAGCTGATCCTTCCTTGGGCCAAAATATCATTTTGACACAACTGATATTGCCCTTTATGCTCTTGAGTGGAAACTGCCCATTCACAGGAAGCACTGGGTGGGCAAAGTGAACACGTCCTGAGAAATCAAAGGCCAATGCATGGAGCAGAGCTCTCAAAAGGTGAGCTGCCATCACCCATCCTGCTGGCTTCTACACATGGGTTTGAAAGAAAGCCTACTAAAGCACTAGAAAGCTCCTCACTGAGGATCATGAGTCTCATTTGGCTCTTCGTTTGCTGCCTGCTTACCTAGGAAGCAGCCAGCCAACTTACTGCTTTCTCAATTAGCTGTGAGCCAGAAATTTGAAACACAGAAGGGAGTACAAGCCAAACAGTGTCACAAAAAAAAAAAAAAGATAAATAGTTAACAACTGAAGAGTTAGGTTATAGAAAAGATCTGAATTTTTATCCAAAATCCATTTGAGAGGCAAATTCTCAGACCTCACTTCTTTAAGTGTCAACTTCCCAGCACTATAAAAGCACCTGCTACCCTGCACCCTGTCTGTTCATTATAGGACTTTGCCATCTGCCATGAAAACATGTTTTCATGCTACCTGACCTAGTAGTGGGTGATGTCACACAAGTTGCTTCACCACCCTATGGCTCACTTTCCTGCCCATTAAAAAATAAAACAAAACCAAATATTAAAAGCAGTTTCTGCAAGGTATTTGAAGATACAAAATGTTTCATATCTGTAATTAAATAATGTAATTTGCATGAGCAAGCCATTTCTTCTATTTTACATTTATATTTAGCTTGGTATAATTGAGAGGGCACAGCTGCCCAAGGAAAAAGATGATGCTTACTTACCTAGAGGGTGATATCCTCTGTATATTACAGAGTGTATTAGATTGTTATCTGCTTTATCATTGTTCAAGAGTGAACAACTATTTTTGGTACACGGGTACAGAAAAGCCATGCCTGTGTATAGGTTAAGTGTTAAAAATATGATTCCTAGCTAAGAATGCTGGCACAAGCATTCTTCCTCTTTAGATGAAAGGTATGCTGTACTTGAATTAGAGCAGAACCAGGAAATTAACACCTTCCTTACTGTTCCTGGTGCATGACCAGAGCAGGGCAAAAAAGCTGGCGAGGAATCTGCAGCACAGGCCTTATGAGGAGCAGCTGAGGGAGCTGGGATTTTTCAGTCTGGAGAAGAGGAGGCTCAGGGGAGACCTTACTGCTCTCTATAACTGCCTGAAGGGGGTTGTAGCGAGCTGGGGGTTGGCCTCCTCCCTTATAACTGGTGACTGGGCTAGGGGAATGGCTTTAAGTTGTACCAGAAGAGATTCAGACTGGATGTTAGGAAATACTTCTCCGAAGGGTGGTCAGGTGCCAGAATGGGCTGCCCAGGGATTTGGGGGCATCACCGACCCTGAGGGTATTCAAGGAACATTTGGACACTGTGTTGAGGAACTTGGTTTAGAGAGAGCTATTGGTGGTAGGTGGACAGTTGGACGGGATGATCTTGGAGGTCTTTTCCAACCTTGGAGATTCTATGACTGCCCAGGTACATTACTCGTAGCTTATTATCTTCAATCCATCCCTCATTTTCAAATTGGTGTCTCTGTAAGTTATTTCTCATTTTACCATGTTCTACTGAGTGGGACTTACTGCATAAAGCAGCTCCGTGGAACTTGGAAGGTTGTGTATCAGCTTTGTCCAAAAATCCCCTGCTGACCACCTTGCAGCTTCTCCATTACACTTTTTATATACCATATATTTCAAGTCCAATGACTAATTTAGTAAGAAACAAGTGAACCACAAGCCTGACTACGTCAGAATACTCACCATCTTAAGTAGTGTAAAAAGCACTGCAGGTCAAAGATCCAAAGCGTGACATATTCTTATATTCTTTCACTGATGTGAACCACTGAGAGACACAGAGGTTCAGAGAGGCTGCACTGAGATTTCAGTGCAATTTCTAATTTGGTCTACCAAGCCTTTCAGTCAATCTGAATGTGAGAAGTCAGCACTCAAAAATAAGCTCACTCCTCAAGAGATGGGAATTGAGTGACTTGCATCTTATTTGGGGATACGGACAGAAAAAGAGTCATGAGTTACCCACAAGGGTGAGGACAGACACAGCTAATCATCCCCAAATACCACAGAACCCTTCGGTAATAGATTCAGATAGCATTCCCTCCCCTTTGTTGAGGCCTATGCAGTTATTGTTGCAACCCATTAATATACCACTTGTCTAACTGCTCCCAGACTTGAAAGCTGTGCTGGCCCCAGTCTCAAACCTGAGGCATTAGCGAGCCATCGATCTCCACAATGTGAGCCCAGTGAAGCTCAGCACAATCAATTCCTTTGGTCTATTTTCAGTGGCAGCATTTCCCACTGGGTTTACTGCACATAGAAACAACATATGGAAGGGGCATCAGTAAATACTTACACAAGCTTTGCCACTGCTTTTTTCTTTAAACAATCTATTTTTAACAACACTTTGGGGAATACCAAGTAAACAATTTAACATCATAAGATGCCTTGCAGAAAGTATGAGCTATAACAGTTCAAGTTAACAGGAAAATAGATAAGCACACAAAATCAAATCTTCCTATTTTGTTGTTAGGATCAACAGTGACACTGCTAATAAACACTTCTTGGTAAAATCATGCATATGTATGCTTCATGGTATTGATTGTACTTTTTTTTAATGACTTGCTATTAACTAAATAGAAGCTTAAAAAAAAATCATTAGTCTACCAGGAGGCTTTGATGTTTCTGTTAGTAAACATCCCTCAGTCATCTGGAAAGTCATGGCTTATTTCTCACTGGATGGTCCCCTTAGCCCAGCCTGATATCACACTGACTCCATAGAAATAACTGGGAACAGTTAAAAAACGTGCAAAGGAAGGACATACTTTGTGATGATTAAAACAAGTGAAACTGAGTAAGAAAAGAGCTACTTGAATCAATGAATGCACTGAAGTGACGTAGCTCGGTGTGAAGTCAAGGTGTGGTTTCATTCATTTTAAACAGCCCTGTCACAGGTTCACTCTTTACCAGAGCCATTTCTCTCCTCACCCAACCATACAGGTACAGATACTGCAGTCAGCAGTTACCCTGATGGCAAATCTAGAGTCAGATCAACTGTTTGAAAGCATGGCACCTTACAGTGCTGCAGCCAGCTCGCTCAGCTAAAAAGCTCAGTTAGCTCTGGAGCCGTGCTCAGCTCACTGCCCAGCTACAGGCGATGCTCACTTTTTGCCTACATCTCTGAAAAGAGAAAATGTTTGGAGAGAACAAGGATTTGTAAGACTATCATAAAAGGGATCAACGAAAATCACTGGTTTCACTGGGTAACATCAGTACTTAAGAAAGCAGAGCATCAGTAGAGTCCGTGCAAGTTTTGTCTCTGTGTTATCACCCCTGATGAGACATGTCAGCTTCTGCAGTTCTCCAATCCCTCCTGAAATCCCTAAGCTCTCACTGAAGGCAAGCTAAGAATGAGGAACTGCAAAGCTGTCAATACCTTGTTTTTCTGCCTACATGTGAAAGGAGCAAGACTTCAGAAACTACCCATCAGTTCAACCCTGTACCCTTAACTCCAGGCTCCAACAGCCTTCCCAGGTCACAGTCACCCACTCTTCTATCGCCGTAGCTTTTCTGTTTGTTTCCCTTTGAGCAACACCAGGTCAAAAGACCCAGAACTCCATCTTCCAGTATTACCAGAACTCAATCTTCCAGTACTTCCTCTGGAAGTACTTCTCTCCACGACCCATCCCAAAGCATACATGTTCCTGCCCAAGGTGAGCAGCGACAGATGTTGCTGTTTGGAAAAAAGTTAGTTCTACACACAAAAATAAGGTTAAAAAGCAGGTGCAAGTTTTTCACTGTGTAATAATACAAGTTGGCAGGAGAGTTGGCACTTTTCACTGCCATAGATTTAACAACAGATAGGGATGAAAGTTTGTTTTGTTTCAGTCACCCACTCAAAAACAGTGCTGATCCACCAGAGCACTTCAAATCCTGTTTTTATACAATTATCAAATGCAGCTTAGATGTGATTGCTCTCTTAAGCAGGTTACTGTCAAGTGCTATTTCTATAACAAGTCTTTCAATGAATAGCATGCTTTTCGACTTCAGCATGCTTTATGGTTCTAAAAAACATACTGCCCTAATAGCCAGTATTAGCAGGTGCCTCCTTACACCGGGAAGACAGTACCCAAAAATGAGATAAAGCACTTTCCCCTATTCCACTCTCAATATTCACATTACCAAACCACATCAAATGAGACCTTCTACCATTACCAGAACCGTATACTGCTGTGCTGACAATGGGGTGTAAGGCTCCATGCTGCCCATTACAGTTTGTTTCCTCAATTCCGAGGAGCACTTTGTACCTTTGAACGCAGCTGCACGAAGTTTGGAGGCCCGAGCTGTGCTTCCTCTTACAGCCTGCACTGATAGAATGGGCAATTAAATGTAAGAACTAAATGTAAAGAAACTAAACGCTTCTTAAGATACTACTCTGTGTTTAAAATTTTTTTTTTGTTTTCCCAAATGAGAAACTCCAGGGGGCTAAAACAAAGTAGCACTAGTCACACTGAGGATACGTTTTGGAGTTACCAAGCATCTCCCAGTGGCAGCACAAGGCTTTTTCCACCGAACGGGCCCTGCCTAAGATGGCAGCGCTGCCTTCTCCCCGCACTAAGCGGGCGGACGGGGACGGGGCAGCGCTCACTTGGCCGCGTCACCGCGATCAAAGCACTTCGGCTGCAGCGCAGCCAGCTCCACGCGCACCACGTCCCGGGAGCAGCTGGGCTCTCCCAGCTGACATCCAGCACGCCGGAGCCGGCCCTGGCAGCTGAGAGCCGGCGCTGGGCTCGGTGCCAGCCGCGGCGATCTCCTCCGGCAGCGCTCCGAGCAGCACCGGTCCAGCGACCCGACGGCAGCGATGGGCGACGTTTCAAACGGCGAGGACAGACGGAGATGCTTCGTTACGCTCCATCACCGCCCGCTGCACAGAGCTAAAGGCGAGGCCGTGCGATCGGCCGCGCTCGGGATGAAAGAAGCGTCGCTCGCAGAAGAAACGCAAGGAAACCCCACGGGATTTGTTTTTCCACCAACTCTGGCAACTCGCGGCGCAGCTCAAGTTTCCAGCACTTTCTGTTCGGTCCCTGCGCTAATGCTAACGCAGGTCACACGGCCGCAGGCTCAGAGCTCCGGGTCCCGAGGCTCCCAGCCGCTGCCCGCAGCCATGCACATATTAGGATTGAGATACAGCTTCTCTCTGAGCGCGCTTACAGACGGTGAAATGACAAGGCTTCGCAACCAGGCCCAAGCAAACAACACAGAAAGACCCCTAAAACTCTGGACGACTCTGAGCCGCGTCACTTTGTAACGCCGTGCACCGCCTCAGCCGAACAAACCCACCCCAGCCTTCCCCCGGCTGCACTTCACCGACTTTAAATAAACAGTCCGGAGGGATCGGATGATTTAATGCACAAAAAAGGGACTGCAGTGCGTCAGAGACAAAAGGCAGCTCCTGGCCTCACTGCATTGCCACGCGCTGAGCCGCGACCCGGCGCCAGCAGCCCCCACCCCAACCCCAACCTACCCCACCTCCCCCCCACAGCGCAGCCCCTCGCCCCCCCAGCCCCGCCGTACTTTGGCCGCGTCGGCCCGCAGGCGCGGGTCGCTCCAGGTGGTGGTTCGGCTGTTGTGGTCCACGAAGAAAGGCCAGCCCGTCTGCGGGTCCACCTTGATCTCCCAGCCGGGCGGCAGCGGCTCGGAGCCGCCCTCCGTCTGGAGCAGCGGGGAGTGCGTGGCAGCGCTCATCCCGGAGCCGGGGCCATGCGCCGAGTGCGGGGCGGGGAGCGCGGGCACGGCCGCTTTATCCGCCGCGGGGAGCGGGGGGGCGGAGGCGCGGGGCTGGAAGTGTCTGGAAATCGGCGCCGGCCGACGGAGGAGGGGAAAGGGGAGGGACGGGGAGGAGGGAGGCGGCCGAGCCCTGCCCGGCTGGAAACTTCTGGTGGCCTCCAGTACGGCGCGGGGCTGTGCCCGGCTGGACGGGGCGGGCTGCGCGCGTTCCGCTCTGAGCGCGTTCCGCTCTTATCGCGGTGCCAGCGCTTCTGCTGCAAGCGGGTGACTGTGGAGCGGTGCGGCGAGAGCGTCCTCCTTGCCCTGGGGCTGACGGGTTAAGGTTATACGTGTCCAGACGTGGCAAACAGCGCAAACCGTGTCTGTTTGAAAGCAGCAGTGTGCTTTCAGAATCGACTGTGCGTTTCAGCCTTTGGATTCGCTGATACTGAGGGACATCCGAAGGCAGAGAGCGTCTGCGGGCTCCCACACCCATCTGTCGCCCTGCTCGGTGTGCTGGGTGCGGGCAGCAGCCGTGCGGTGACCACCTGCCGCTGCAGCCATCCTACGGGCACACGTGGCCCCGGGTCCCCGCTGACGTTACTTTGTGGAGTGAATGCTGAGCCCCCCGAGCGCAGACATTCCCTGCTGCAGAGCTGCTTGCTCTGAGGAGTTACAGGTGTGCATTCCTCCCAGCAAATGCTCATTACCCATGTGCCTCAGTTCAGGGGAACTGTGGGTGCGCACTCGCAGGAGTCAGGGCAGGGGCAGAGATTGGTGTGACGCTGATTGATGCTGACACTCATCCATCCTCTGACAGCAAAGTCTGCTTATCACACCGTTGTCCCCAGTAATTGGTCAGCCTTGCTCCTTCCTTAAAATCAGAATATCCCAAGCTGGAGGGGATCCATGAAGATCCTTGAGCCCAACTTTGGCTTCACACGGCACCTCCCAAACCCAAACCCTGTGTCTGAGAGCGGTGTCCCAGTACTCCCTGAGCTCCAGCACTGAAGCTGTGCTCACTGCCCTGGGCAGCATTTTGGTGCCCACCGCCCTTTTTGGCAGACTATTTGCCCAACCCCCAGCTGCCCCTGCCCTGGCACAGCTCCACGCCGTTCCCTCGGGCCCTGGCACTGTCACAGAGTGCCATGTGAGGAGCCATGGGCCGCCATGAGCCCAGCAGACCCAGGGATCAGTGGTCCTCACACCCCTCTTGCCCTCCAGACCCTCCACCATCTTTGCTACCCTCCTTTGGGCACTCTGTAGCAGTTTTCTGCCCTCTTTGTATTGTGGCACTGAAAACTGCACTGAGTACTCGAGGTGAGGCCGCAGCAGTGCAGTGTGGACAGGACAGCCCCTTCCCTCGACCAGCCAGCATTGCTGGGCCTGATGAACCCCAGCTGTGGCTGCCCTTCACACAGCCCTCCCATCTTTGCCTTCACAACCGCGCAGCAGTCCATCAGGGACCGTTTCTTCCATCGCTGCTTTGAATCATAAGTATGGTAAACATTATATTTTTCAGTTTTCATGTTCAGATGCTTTTATTATCAATTTCCTATAGCAATAGCTGTGTACCTCACATGCCTTGCAGCCAGTCCTGGACTGAGGTGCCCACCCCTGGGTGCACCTCTGAGCTCTGCTTCACGCCTCATCTTCTCTCATGGCTGCAGGATCTCTGCTCAGCCTCACCAGTGTCAGCATTTGTCTCAAAAATCTCAATATCAGAGACTATTCTACTTCTGATCTGTACATTCTACAGAGGAATTTCACTCCTTGCCTCAGAACAGAAAGAGGCACACTTAGACCGTGTGTTCTTGGTAGCGTATGGCAGAGTCCTTGCCAAGTCAACAAAAGCAGCTGATTCAGATGTGGGGGACACAGATGTTAAAAGGTCTTGCAGGGGAATTACTTGTATATGCTGAAGAAGAAATACAGATGGATTCTGTATCTGATGGAGTGTAAACAGAGAAGTGAATGGGTTGCTTAGTTTTGCTGCAGCTGATAGCCACATACTTAGCAAAATTAATAGAGAAGGTCAGCCAGTAGGTGAAAATAAAACGAAAATTCAGGGGTATAGCTAGGAGTCATAAGCTAAATGTTGCTGTGTGTGTGCCTTGCTAAGAAACAGGTGAGGACATTTCACCAAAATTGTCATGGGCTGATAGGTCAAGATCTGCCCCAGCTTCTTCTGCAGGAGCAAAACCCATGGGTCAGCATCTGGCTGCAGGGATGAGTGTGCACTGAGAGGGGAAAGCATCCAAGTGATTGATTTCATTTGGCTAGATTTTGTGCTTTCCCTCCTAATTAAATTCTTGTCCATGCTGAGTAGATTTTAGCCTCTTCTAGCTCTAAAGATTGCCATGTAGGTGGGTTATTCGGGACAGCAGTGCTGGGATTTTTGTTGCTATGTGGTGCTGTGCCATTGCAACCCTGAAGTGATATGGCTTATATCTTATACTGTTGTTAGCCCCATTTCAGACCAGAGTGGTTTGTGAAAATGCTCATATAAGGAATACTGCTCAGAAAAATCTTGATAAGCTCTATAGGGTCTTCACTCACTTCTTTGTCTTGAAAACTGGCTGTTTCTAGACCAAACAGGAAATTATTAGGTGGATCAGCAAAAGTTGGAGGAGGTGATCTGCCTCGTCTGCTCTTCACATGAGGATGCTGGTAACAGCTCTGTCCAAGATTACAGAACTGCAGAATATCCTGAGTTGGAAGGGACCCATAGGGATCACTGAGTCCAGCACCTGATGGAGCAGTGTCCCCAGGCTGCAGAGCTGCCTCCTCGCCGAGCTGCAGGGCTAGCTGGGGTTATTCAGAGCAGCATCACTGTGGAGATGTCATTGTTACTCACTGTATAAACAAGTAGATATCTCTGGTACATCAGGAAATGTTTTGTGGTAAGCTTTAAATTGGCTTTCCAAATTATTTTCTGAGCATCCCTCATCATTTAGCAGATCACCTGAACAGGAAAGATTTATGAGCTGTTCTGGATGAGGTATTCCAGAAAGCTGTTCCTGATGAACCCGTGGATAGGCAATGTGTGTGGCACATGTCTAGAGATGTATTTCTAGGCAGGACTCAGTCCAAGTTCTCTGCTGGAGTCATTTCAGATTGAGTCATAAGAAATCTCTGTCAATAAGTGCAGCAAGCACACGGAGTCCCTCAGTATTCCAATTTGAGATAAGATTATGACTAATCTACCAGCATGACTTCCATAGCTTGATGTTTCACCCAAAGCCAGAGTACTGGGACCGAACAGCCTGGAAACTCACTGTTTGAATGTCCTGTTCCAGGTGCACAAAACGCTTCAGATAAAAGGAAAATGGTCTCAAGTGAGGATTGTGAAGCAAGGACTCTGCAATTACAGCCAGAGGCAGGGATGGAGATGTTTGGCTTTATGGTTTGCCCAGAATGGTGGATTTTTTTATCAGTAGAACACCGTAAGAAAAGAGCCACTAATACGGTTGGGTGTCAGCATTTCAGAAAACCGAAAATGCAAAATCTATAAGAAAGCATCACATATCTGTGCACAAACAGTCTGATCTGATGCTGCATTGGTGCAGGAGTGGTACGGTGCGTATAGCTCAGCCGCATCATCTGCTCGCTGGAGATACGACGGTAACAGGGGAATTATTTGATATATAAATATAGATCCTAAGAACTTTAATAGAAAGTACAAAGCATTAATAAGAAAACAGATGGCTCAGGTTACTGGCTAAATGGATAAAAGCTTTCAAAACCTGCATGTTGGAAACACTGCAAGTCTGGGCATTCGCAAAGCGCGGACTCAGATTTCCAAATTTCTGATTTTTAAATCTGAAAGAGGCTCTACAAGCTAATATCTGTGCAGTTTGGTTTTCCCTTTATTCTTCCATATGGGATGCAACCCTGCCTAAATCAGGGAGCGACTCTGGCTGTGAGCACACCAAAGCCACTTCAATCTCAGTGATTTATAATGCAGAGAAAAGAAAAATCCAATACAGAACGAAGGCAACAGAGAAGATCTGAGATTTTTAGAACGAATCACTTTTTCAGTATATTTTGAATGGGTGAGCTAAAAGGTGATGTACAAAGCAGGCATTTTTTGTTGAACATTCCCTGTTGTTCCTGAGCCAGTTAGGCAGCTCTCTGGTGTAAGATCTAGCTACATCTGTGCCCTGAGTAAGATAAGATAACCTTGCCGTACTTAATTGAGAATCACAAGAATGAATTTGAGTCTATCACAGCATTTTATTTTGTTTAATTGCTGCATCATTCATTAGTATTTACAGGCCTCCACCTAGTGGATGAACTGCTGCTCTGTACTCGAGGCTGCAATGCCCCAAATGCCTAGAAATCTGGTTTACTGTGCAAGGTTTGCTAGCAAACCTCAGACAAGAAAAAGAAAAAAAGCAGAAGAAAAGCACTGCTGGAACAGAGTGCTGGAGCAGCATCTGCCAGGAGTGTGAGGCAGCTCCAACAGGCAGAGCAAGGGCAGCGTTAGAAGGGCTAGCATTTTTAGCCATACAAAGAGCTCCCTGGGACTGTGCCAAGAATGCATTCTCCCCACTTCAAGAGTTTAGCTGGCTGCTCAAGGCCAGCTTGCTGATAAGAGCAGTGGTGAAGAGAGGACTGGAAGAAGTGAATCCATCATTCGGGGTTTTGGCCGCTGTAGGTTGCACTGGCAGGACGGCAGATGTAGGAGGGAGAGTTTCTGGGCAGTGTTAATAGTTTCATCTGCTACCTGATCAACAGTGGCATGCACACATTTGCACAGTGCTGCAGGGAAACATCCCATCTGTAGCAGCAGCTCTGACTCATGTTCATGTGTGGATTTGGATAGGATGTCCAAAGTGATTGCTGTTCATACCTCTCGACTTTGCCTCATAGGTTCATAGGTTCATAGGTGCATTAGGTTGGAAAGGACCTACAAGATCATCTAGTCCAACCATCCTCCTATCACCATCCCTGCCCAACTACTCCTGCAGTATCCTACCTCCAACTCCAGGGACACAGAGTGAAACAACTCCGCTTCGCTGCAGTCCTCAGCCTGCAGGTTGATGAACTCATTTCCTTTCTAAATCAGAACAGAGGACTGCAACCCGTAACTCAATCAGATATTATCTTCTTGAGCCACCCTGTTGTAGGATCGATGATGCCTGACAAGGCAGAGAGGAAACCTGGGACTTCTGCTCAACGGGCTGAGTCAGAGCTGCATCTCCAGTGTTTCTGAAGAAGACTGAAGCCTGGATAAAGCATGAAATCTATTGTTCACTGCAGCACCAGGGCAATAATTCCTTCCCACAGCAATCAGTTTTCTGAAACACAGGATGAGGTTATGCTTATCTTAGCTCACAGAACTGCTGTTACTCTAACTGGAGGTAGCAGTCTGATTTCCCCCTAAATCCTGGACTCCAGTAGCTAAAAATATCATTTCAAATCCTTAACTTGCTTTAACTAGAACGAGACTGTTTACCTTTCCCATTGTTTATATTTAACTAGATTTTTGTCTCTAAGTGCATATTTTTCACACATTTTCTCATCTCCTGCTGTATTCTCATATTTTATTCCAGTTTAGGCTGATCATCAGTTCTCTATACTTCAGCTGTTTAAATGTCACATCTACAAAACAAATTACAGACAGAGCAAAGCAGAAATCCAATGGATCTGATTTCTGGAGGGCTATACTGGTATGGAAAGATGCTTGTTAAGCCTTCAGGCAGCAAAGCCCCCCTTCTGTTCACCAGTGCTAGAACAAGGCCAGGCATCCAGATTGAACAGATCACTGCCAGTCTTCTCTTGAAGCCTCCTGAGCTGCCAAGAGGTGAGGGGGGCATCCCGGAGGCACAGCACTGCCAGCCCCTTGCTTGCTCCTTATGTCCCACAAAACCTTTTGAGATCTCTTATCTGTTGGTGGTCTTTACTGAGAACAAATTTTTTATTATTTCTGTCTGTGCTTGGAAAAAAAGTGAGTATTGTCCTGGAATGATCCCATGCTGAGGGCAGGCACTGGGAATGTGCTTCATGTCTCTTGGCTGTTACACAGATTAGAGACAATCTTTATCTCTAGCAGAGCAGCTGAGCTCCATACCATGAGATCACTGCATGTGCTTTTTGTCTTCTCTCGTCTGAGAATTTTCCTATAAAAATAGTTCCATGAAGAGTTTGGTTTCGAGAATTCTGCAGGTTCTGATGAAAGAATAATTTCCTGGAATTTCCCTGGGCTCTTTTAATAGCTGCTCTGCAATTTTAGCCCAGTCCCAGAGAGAAGTGCCTGTCTCAGCTGCCTGCCAGTCACTGCTGAGAGGCTTTGATTCTGGGGTCACTCTCACTAAAATATGAGCAGAAGGAAAGTTACAAAAGCAATTGCATCCCTATACACACCTTGAAAATCAACAGCTGGGCAGAAGGGACATCACCCAAAGGAGCAGAAGGCAGCTGCAGAACAGCTGGTTGCTGGTAATCAGCATGGGCATAGCCCTGCCTTGGAGTAAGGTGGTTTTGCACAGTGAAGATGTGAACAGCAGTTTGGGAGAGATTGGAAATGGCCACATAATCTTCTCATGTTGAGAAGCACTTGAGAAGCACAGGCATGTTTGTAATGTGAATTATGTTTGTCAGGATAATGTCATACACTAAGGTAAGCGTGCTCTATGTGTATGTTTGGTGAGTTTATTTTCAGGACATCAAAACATGTGCATGAATATATGTGCAAAAGACTTGCTCCAAATTTGCTTTCTTAAGTCTATCCTGAATTAGATACAAATTTTTGCTTTTGAGAAGTATGTGTTAAGCCTTTACCCTCCAGTGCTTTAATCAGTGGGAGCAGAAAGTTCTGTGGCTGAAGTTCTACATATTTTACCACGCTTCCTAGCTCCATGTCTTCGCTGGGAGTGATGCCAACTCCAAACATCCACAAAGAACTTACAAGAGAGGGATATGAGTACATAGGGTTGGCAGTTATACCCAGCAGGCAGTGAGACCTGATACTGCATGGCACTGGGCATTTCAGATCCCAACAGAGCAACAAACAGCTCAAAAATCTGTTCTTGCATGACTGAGCCCTGCTGGGCCCAGGCTCCCTTGTGCTGAGCACAGGGTGTGGGATGCTGTAAGCTAGTGGTGTCTAGCCAAGTGTATGTTGTGAAGTTTTCTTTCTTCTTTGACATTAAAGCAGCTAGATTTCCCAAGAGAAAATACATTTGGAGAATTTCAGGTTGCAGGATTACGCACACCTGCTCCTTAAAGACTATCCAGGTGAATTTTACACAAAATCTCTCTTATGCTTCGATAATACACAATTGCCCATGCATGCAGTTCCTCCTTTTGCCTGTTCCAGGACTGAAGTCTCAGAAATAGAACTTTTTTAAGAGCTCGTGATGCAGTGTTGATGAAAGCACAGTCCCCTGTTGCACCTTCTTAGCACATGAAGTTTTAACTGCATGACCAGTGGGAGCAAAGAGCAGCCACAAGAACCTAACTCAGTATCTCGTTCATCATCATTTATGATAATTAACAAAAACATTGAATGGTTATGAAATATGCACAGTGGAAAAAAATACGTTTTAAATATAAATCAAACCTTACGTCAGCAGTTTGAAATAACATGTCTTTTGGTTCTGAACGGGCAAATAAAGGCCTATCTTATACTGTGTGATTGGTGATTTTGCTAAGCAGGTTCAAGAAAATTGTGATGTAGCCCAGGAGGTGGAAAATCTTCAGCAGACCGAAGTTAGAGCAGCTGTGTGTTTTATGGTTTGCTTTGCAAACATAATGTAACAGTTGTAAGTACGTCTACAGGAATCTGCTGGAATCTGAGTCCTGTGACCTCACGTTCACAGTCATCCAGAGCTGAAACGTGCATTGGAATTGACTCATCTTGTTAAGATTGCCATAGCTGCACAGGAGTGAGAGGACGCTGGGACCCTGTCCATCTTTCATTCATGCACATCAGGCAGATGACTTCTGAGGAGCCAGCCCAGTGATTGTATTCTCTCAGATGGCTTTGCTCAGTGTAACACCAAGACCTAGGGAACACGGAGATTGAAAGCAACTCCAGTTAAGACAAAGCTATAGTCTTCAAAGTTCCTTTTTGTTAGCTTCAGGAAAGCAGAACTACATCGGTCTGTTCATGTATTTAGCTCACTGATTTTGTCAGAGCCCATTTTGCTCCTGTTAGCCCTGTGGGATCACATCCAATGTTTTTTCAGGGTTTAGACTGTGATCAAACAGGAACAGTGCGGCATGAAAAGGTTTTATTTTATTTTAGGATATGTGTGTGTTTTCTCGTTGCAAACTAAGAGTTGACAAATAGATGACAAATTCTGGTTGGCATTTGAACTAGACTTCCATTAAGCTGGCAGCATCTTTATGTTTATTTTTGGTGGAATGACCTTTAGATGTGTAAAGGCTCCAGATACTTCCTGATTAAGTTATACATACACATAGGAAACACTTTCAGCTCTGAGGAATTACGTGGGAACGATTGATTAAGGTATCTCCTGCCTTCTCACAGCCTTCTGCTCAGACTGTGAGATCACCAGGGATAGAGGGCAGCATTTATGTAAAACTTATGGCTGAAATGCACTTTGCTTTCTTTTACTCGCTGCTCCCTGCTCTGGCTGTCATTGCAACCAAGTGTTTCAGAGCAGCTAATTGGGACAGTGAGCTACACAAAAAACAAGGTTGACTCTTCTGGTTTTGACCTATAGGTGAGTCCTCTTCCTCTAGGAAAAAAAAAAAAGTAGTTGGTCTCAAAGTAAAAGAGCATTTCAGTGCAGCTAAATAAAAGAGCATTTCAATGCAGCAAACAGCCTTCTTTGTGTTGTTGTTTTTTTCCTTTAATTTAAAATCATTTAACTGTTCCCTTTCCACATAATTAAGTGCCTCTGTTAATTAGCTGGTATTATGCAGCTCCCATCCTGACTTGGCTCTGATTTCCTGCTGTGACGCTGCTGTGTATGCTTATACGTGTGTATAAAATCACATAGCTGCAAAATTCACATAGCTCAAACTGTTAGCCTTGTATCCTTGTAGATACAAGCTCTCAGCCTCTAAGCTAAGTCAGATAAAACCTAAATGCATTTTATTTACATTTCATTCATGCAGCATTGGTATTTTGGGTGAGGAGATAAACCAACAAAAGCAGAGGCTAGGAATGGAAAGCATGTTCTCAGGACATGATCTAAGTTCTTACTTCTTTCCTGGTTTTACTCTGCAACTCTGTGGTAAGTTCCAGTTCGAGGTCTGCCTGAAGGCAGCAGTCATGAGGAGACCTTGGAATTTTGTTTCTGGTGTTTCCAACACACGTCTGGAGCTTATGTAATTGTTTTCAGTGTCACTGTACCTGCTGATCTTTGGAAGGATATTTGGTCAGCAGAGATGACAAAGCAAACCAACTAGATTCAAAAGAGGCTGGATTCCTAAGAGTAACCCTCCTGCTGTTGAAATGAGAAAAAGATGGAATTAAGCCTTGTTTGCTCCTCACGATCCTCAGCTGGCTGTGGGCAGGCTGTCCCATGGCTCACAGCACTGCTCTGCACTGTACAAGACATCCCAGCCCCTCAGAGGGGCTCTCACTGCCTTCACTAAGCTAGTTGCCCTCCCAGGGCAGCTTTTCCCACCATGCAGGTAGCAGCAGTGCTCTAAGGTAATGATTAGGAACTTGGAAACTTGCTGTGCCTTCATTTCCTCCATAAATCTGTAAAATGAGGTTCTGTAGAACTAGAAAATAAAGGTTTTGATTCTAGAGATGAGATAAAAACAAGTTAGCAAACCATCTCTGCAAGATTCCACTGCCACCATATAACTTCCAGACTTTATGTATGTAGTGAAGAACAAGGTATGCAAGCTAACAAGTTCTATAAAGATAATTTGTACTTACGAAGAGATAAATGAAGAAGCAAGTCCAAAACAAATCCTTGCTCAAGTTTATAGTTAGTAAAAACTGTTTGCAGGGAACGTTCTTGTCCCATCAACTGTCCATTGGAACAAGCAGAGACAACAGAGATAATTGAGTGACCACAGATTAAAAATGTTGCCTTGATTTCTCATTTAGCTCTGTCATAATTTGATAGCTTTTTCATTTCATTCTAAACTATTTATGCCTTTTTCACAGTAATAGGCTTGCTGAAAGAGAGGAGTGCTGACTTGGAGCATCCTCATGATGTTGTATGCTAGCAGATTGAGGTAAGAATTGCAATATCTTGTTTGAAAAGATCATGATGAATCATAACATATAATGTTAGGTCCATCAGCCAGATATTGGCTGTAAATAAATAAACCAAAAGTTTAGGATCCAGTGCCTAAGAAATACTTATATGGAAAGTGAGTCAACTCTCTAGACCTTATTTCATATTTTGGTCAATAAAAATAGATGTAAAGGGGGCCATTGTACTTAATTAATTACTGTCTTTATGTAACATTGAATGATATTCTGTTTAGTTAGTCAGAGCTGTGTAAAGGCATCAAGGTACATATCTAACAGGTTAAGATATGCTCAGTAACTAATCTCAAAAAAATAACTGTTAATGGGAAAATAAAATTAAATAATTGTTTCCACAGAAGTGCTCTTGGACTCAGTGCTGGCCAGTGTTTCAAACACTGTCACTCTTTAAAACCTACTGGAAGAACTTGCTTTTTAGTGTGTACTTTGAGAATGCAACTAAGCCAGCTCCTAATTGCCCTATAAAGTGCTTCTGTCCTTGAATGTGGATGGAATTAAGCCTCATGCCATACCCACTTGTTGTCCACAAGTTGCCAGGACCTTACATGTCTCTGACAGTGGATGACAAGGATGATATTACCAAAATGCATGTGCATGAAGCGTCCAAACACTGACAGAGATTCCAGATTAAATTGTTTGATCTGGCACAAATACATCACTCAGGTAAGCTTCAGGTGAAGTCAGTTCTGCTGTCTTTTTATGTGCCTCCTGCCTCCTCCAAATAAATCTTACATCCTTCTCCACGGAGCAGTGTTCAGATACTCCCCATTCTGAGGCCTCTGCCAGCCTAATACCAACTCAGAAGCTGAAACTCAGGAAATCATTTCTTCTGTTCCAAAAAAAATTATGATTCTTATTGCTGCATTGAGCAGTAATGCTTGTGCTGTCAGGGACTTGGCAGCTGAGATGAGGATGCACATTATCAGTGCTGGTTGGTAATGAGCAGTCCAATGCCGTTTCTGTGTCTTGCAGCAACTCATCTGTCCTGCTGCATCATTTCATGTAGCAATGAACACTGCAAACTGTCATAACACTCCGAGAATGCCAATGATTTATGGCTTATAGCCCAAATAACCAAACACAGAAATACATAATTTCTGTCTGGATGTATGTGTATAACTCTATGTATTGTCTGTATACCCAGACCTCCATAACTTCTGGCATGACCTCTCTTGTGTTGCTTTCTAAAAAGCTTCTATAGAAGAACACAGAAAAACAAGGTTTGAAAGGCAAGAAATGAAGGACAGTTTGGGTAAAATTTTATTTGTGCAGGATATTTTTAAGGGGAGAGGCAAACAACATCGAGTGTTGTTTTGACTGCTTTTGGAGATAGCTGGTCATTTTGCACGTGGTAGAATGTTTAAATATTTTGGTAATACAATCTTTACAAAACGTCATGTCTCTGAGAGGGAAAATTCCTATTGTGCTGTAAGTGAAGTGGAGAAGAGTATGAGATAACGTTTATTGATGTGTATTCCAGTTTCATTTGTCTTTTATCCCATAGACTTTACTAGGAGGCATTGCTGCACATATGCAGATCTCTGTATATTGTGAGAAGGTTTCAGTATATTGGGGTGGATCATGCAGATGTAGTGCCTTATCCAGAGGACACAGAGCAGTGCAAACTCCCGCGAACTCCTGGTTCATTTGCAGCTACCATGTAGGCACAACACTGGAATTTGTCCCTGCCAATGGTGCCAGAAGCTCTGCCTGCAGACAGCTGTGGGCATATGTAGGCTCTTCACCTTTGGCTACGGAAAATCCACAGCAGGACTGTTCCAGTAGCCCCTTATGTATTCCACTTTCTGTGTTTCTAGTACATTGCAAATATTAAAGCCCCTGTCCCAAGCACACTCCTAAGATATTCACTGCAAGAGCAGCTTCTTCCAGAAAGATGTGCCTGGCAACAGCCTTGCGTGTTTAAGTTAAAGATGGGAAAACATTACGGTGCGAGCAGCAGGCATGAAGATATCTTGTCTGATAAGTATATAGGCAGCTTTCTTCACAGTGTTACTATTCTGGAGCATTCAGTAGTACTTGAATGTTCAATGCGTACACAAATTGAATTTCTTCCAAAGCACAATGATCACTCTGTGAGGAACCCATACTCTGCCCAAACAGAGCTATTCTGATCCGTTTCCTAATTAACAATTCCTAATTTAGCATGTCACTTGCTAAAGAAAAATGAAAGTTACCATGAAAATTCTTCCATTAAGCTTTTAATTTTTCTTCTTTCTTTTCCTTAATGAGAACACTTCAGCGGTGTGAACATGGATTTTTTGTTTGATGTCAAAGACTTCTTCCTCTGGAGTTTTCTGGCAATAACAGAAAAAGCATGCAGTGAGCTGAAAACTCATTTCAGCAGACTAAAATGTATTATAATAATGCCTGTGACAGCAGCTTGTTAACTGTTTGCATGCACACCTTGATGAGAAGAATGCATTTCAATGCACCATCAGTGGGCCACAGGATCACAGAGTCAGAGGATCACAGAACCATGGGATCACAAATTCCTAGGCTGTTTTTACCCAGCCTAACCTGTGTTCCCCTGTCAGTGTGAATTATGTGTTGGGTAACAACACTGCTGGCTTTGGGGAGCTCTCCTATGGCCTTCACCACAGGCTGCAGCATGGGCCAACCCTTCCCAGAAAGGAGGCGTTCCCACACAGCCCCCAGAGACCTTGGCTAGATGCTGAAATTGCCATAAGCAGTGATAATATTCAGTTCTCTGTCTTGGGAGCTCAGCCGAGGCCTGTCAGCATCCTGTGGGCACAGCAGCCTGCGTGTGGGACCACGGCAGGGCCAGCCATGTGAGGGCGGAGGGGTTGGCAGTGCTGGGTTAGCAGCAAGACGTGATGGCCTCACAAGTCTCTTCCAACCTGATTCTGATTTCTTTGATCCTATGACTCCACAGCTCTGGGGTGCAGGGTCGCAGGGGAGGTGCTGAACTGCGCCCAACTGTACCAAATGGCAGCAGGTGGCATGGGATGGACAATCTCTGCACACTGTCACCACAGCCAGCGAGCCCCCAGAGCACGACACGTTTGATAAGCAATTGTAACCTTGACACCGGGCTGGTGGAAGTCTGAGAATGTACGGTGGCACGACACAGATGTGCTTTAATCTTTGCAGACAAGATTAAACGAAGTGAAACCAACCACTTGATGTAAATCAGAACCTGCTTTATATGACATTTTAATGACGTTTGCACTCAATCCTTTTCCTTCCTCGGTTTTAAGCGACAGTTTGAAAAGCCCCAGCCTCCTCCCTCCAGAGGAGCGTGCTGGGAGTCCCGCCCAGCTCCTGGGCTGAAGTGGAAGCTCCAACCTCCAAAAATTACTCAGCAACCATAACACAGCACTGATTCGGGGCTGTGAGTTAGTGAAGGGCGGCGGGCGCCCACACCAACACACCACACGCAGCCCGCGAGCCACGCTGCGCGTTCCCGCCGCGCCGGGACCGCGCACGACCGCCCCTTCCCGCGCCAACCCGCGGCGCGCGGGGCACGCTGGGAGATGTAGTTCCGTCCCCGCTGTCCCCCATCGCCGCGCGCGGCCGGAGGACTACAGCACCCGGAAGGCCGCCGCGCTCCCTCTGTCAGCGACTACGATCCCCAGAGCGCTCCGCGGCACGGCGGAGGGGACCGGGAAGGAGAACCGGGGCCGAGAGGGAGCGGGCCGGCGGGGCGCGGCTGCGCGGAGCGCGGCTTCCTGAGCGTCTGGTGGCGGCGGCCATTTTGTGCTGCTTCTTCTCTCTCCCGTTCGGGCCGCGGTGTCGGGACCTGGAGAGGGGGCGAGACGGAGCGGGGGCGGCCGGGGCCCTCACCCTCATTTCCCTTCGCCTCCCCGCGCGGCGGAGCCCCCCCCCTCCGGCGCTGCCCCCGGCTGCGAGCCGAGCTCACGCACCATTATGGAAGACGACGGGCAGCCCCGGACACTGTGAGTGGGGAGGGGGCCGCGGGCCGGGCGGGGCGGGCGAGAGGGAGGGAGGGACGGCGAGAGGGAGCCGTGCGGGGAGGGAAGGAGGGAAGGAAGGAGGGAGGGAGGCTGTGCCGTGCCGTGCCGTGCCGTGCCGTGCCTTTGTCTGTGCGGCTCTCAAAGCAGCGGCCGAAACAGAGCGAAATATGTGCGGAGCGCTCTGTTTGGTTTGTGGGAACAAAGTGATGACTTGGCATGTGAGGCTTTTCCAGGCAATCCGTGCTGCGTTGTGTTCTTGTCTTCTTCACTCTTTCCTACGTCTGTGAAGTTCTCTGAACTTGCTCGTAGTCGTGCTTAGTAACCATACTTAGTGCTTGGGTTGGTTGGGATAAATCTATCCGAAATGCTCCCTGTGCTGATGTCCCGAGTGCTCCCTGACAGTGGAAGCAGTTTCCAGAGTGCTGCTTTAGAATGAGTGGAGGGAAAAGGGCAAAGGTGCACCGTGTTCTGCTCCAGGTCCGTTTCCTCTTTTCTCCCTTTCTTTGTATACCTTGCCAAAGTTTCAAAGCCTTCTTTTACTCCTAACAGCACCTGACGTGAGCTCTTCTCACTTGCTGCACTCTGACTGAAGTTGGCCCATAGTCACTGGTGAAGAAAAAAATTATTTTTATGCTGAAGTGTCTGAAATGCCTTCGCTGCAGCTGCCAGAGATGTGGTATTGCACGAATGTGACTCCACTTAACTCGTCAAAGTAATAAACAGCACATATGTGCATTTCCTAGGAGCTTTCCAGTGCTCAGGAATGTATGGTTACTTTCCTCTTATTCTTTCAGGGCAGTTTTCATAAAGTACAAACATTTTTGCTTTTTTTTTTTTCCCTGAAATGTCTTCAAATTTATAACTGCAAGTTATTATTTCAAGGTAGTTATGCCAGGTAATGCTTCTCATGCAGGGAGCAGTTGCGATCTTGCATATACATAACGGCTCACCACCACCCAAGAGCAACAAATAATATCATTTGAGCTCTTTGGTTTTACAGGAGAAAGTCTAACGGAGAATGGATAGTTCTTGTAGCTATTTGAGCAGATGCACTCAGCTGATAACTTAAGGGAAGCTTTATAGATGTCTTTTGTATTTTGTTTATTCCTTCGGTTCAATCATGATTGGTCATGAACCTCAAAGAATTTAAGATATCTTCTGAGGTTTACTAGGGAAGATAGATGCCAATTACTTTTTTTTTTTTTCCTTGCAGTTCTCCTCACTAGTAGGCCTTCTTGAAAAGTATCTTCTGCCCCAGGCTCTTCCTTACTGCTTTAAACAAGTTGCAGGTAGCTTGGGAAGGAGGTAGTCTTTCCATGGTATTTTTCACAGCAGCATCTAGATTTTGGTCAGTGCTTCTCAAAACAAATGTGGTACAGAACATTCCGTGGGTACTGCTGAATCTCTTTCCATCACAAGCAATGTCAAAGTTCTGTTTCTACCTTAAGATGGAAACTAGGCCATCAGAAACTTTGTGTGTTGCTGATGTTTTTAGCTGCCCCTTAGAACAGGAAGAAAAGTTGCCAATTTTCATGTTCTTATTAATGGCATTAGAAAAAAAATAGCAGCAGTCGTTATATACATGTGAGTATACTGTCATTAGTTTTGCCATGCTGTCTGGTAAGTGCTGTGGGCTTGAGGTAGGATGCACAAGTACAGCTCTTCAGCTGAGTAGCTTTTTCATGTTATTTCCTATAGCTTGCTAGCAGCATGAGAGAGATGCTGCCAGGGAGGCAGTGCTCCATCAGTTACCTTCTTATCATACTTTCTTCTTCAGTCTGCCGCTTCTTGCCTGTTATCTGAATGGGTGTGAAAGCATTTGTTCTGTTTTTCATCCAGTCTGTGTGTAGGGGAGCTTTCTTGGACCTAAAAGTGATGGCTGTAAACATCCCTTTCATCCTCAGCTGTCTGGAGTGAATGAAAGCCCATGTTACCCCCACAAAGAGGATCTTTTTGTTTGAGCCTAAGGTTTTAGTTCTGAAACTAATTGGCGATTTGTGTCTTTGATTCTTTGTGCAATTCTGCAAGATCTCTGAATTTCAACTACAGTTTCTTATTTGTGTTGTCAGCCACTTTCAAGTGTAATATATTGAAACTTGTATCAGGATATATAATACACAGTTTGGCTTGCTGTATGTGCTTATTAATGAGTATTTAAGTGCTTCAAACTTGCAGAAGAGGACACACACTATTGCCTGCAAGCAAAAGGCCACAACTGCTGCCCTAACATTAACCAAGCTAACAGCCTATAGGAGTGTAGTAAGTGCTTCTTTGGGTTTTATGATGATTATGTTTGAATAATGTAATCTACAGGATGCAACAAAACAAAAAGATTGATGTACTGTGGAATAGCTGTTTGGAAGCTGTATGTTTTCTTTAGGTGTGTTTCTGCTCGTTTTTGTTTCATGATGTAGAATAGGAAGCATGTGTTCTATCATGGGCAAGTTTAGGTTAGAAAGTGGTGCCCTTTTTGTCTGTCAGTGTGCAGTTAGCATCAGCTGAAAAGCTTTGTGTTTCCAGAAAGGTAAAGTTTGTGCTCCAGATGTGTTGTGTTCCCATAGTGTTGCAGTATTTGTAGGATGGTTCTATATCCTGAGCTGGAAGGGGCTGCTAAGGATTGTGGGGCATTCAGGCATAGTATGCTGAAGCTGTTTGCTTGTATGGTGTTTCTTTTAGCTGGGCTGAGTGTACTAACTTAAAGTGTTCAAGCAACCATCAAGCCCTAATCTTTAGTGTATTGTTTCAGACTTGTAGTGGTTTGTATTCACTTACTTTACACGCACTTCAAGTGATTTGGGTCTGTGTGTGTGCTGTCCTTGTTGCATGGACATCTTGTGAAGTAGTCTCAGGGTGTGTATTCAAGTTTGAGAGCGTTAGCAGCTTGTGAAAGGTATTAATGGATTCTGATTGAGGTAATGCTAGACATCAAAGCAGTATTTATCATAAACATGTAGAGAATTGCTTTACCAGGAGGTGCTTTCAGCCCCTGTGAATCTATTCATCGGTTGCCCCAAGTTGCACTGCTGATTTATTATTTTTGTGTGCAGAAGCAGCCTGTTTCATGGCTGAAATTTATGATGTCACATTCTCTCAGCTGTCTTGAAGGAGACACAGTAGTATTGGAAACCACCTGATGATTCTTCTGAAGGTTGGCCCGACTTACCTGAATTGGACAGATCTTGAAGGAATGGATTTCCTGGCTTTTTTGGTCAGACCAGAAAGAATTCTTCAAACTGTTTTTCAGAGTTCTTGCATTTCTGAAATAAATATTAATATTATGCAGAAGATGCTGAGACTTTGGCTTCCTGTATTGGCTTCACAGTAGGACTGAAGTTAAAAGGACTTTGCTGTGTTTTCTTTCATGTCAGTGCTACAGAAAGGTGTGTGCTTCCGTGCACTGTTAGCTAATTCAGTTTGAGAACATACAAGGAGGGAAGAACTGGTAATAAGTTCATGTCACTACAGACATTTTGTGTGAGAACTCTTATGAGGAATGGTGTGTTACTAAAATCCAATGGAAAATCTGCTTTGGTTAGTATTTCCACTTGAAGCTGCTAGCAATTTGCAGTTTTAACTTGGTGAATGATTAACAAACATAGTTAAGGTTTCAGATATAAGATCTGAATGTTTAACTGCTGAATTTTTGGAATAGGGCATTGAAAAGTCAGCGCAATAGATCCTGTTAGAAGATGAATTGCCTTCTTAAATTTGTCAAGTTTTAACTTACTGAAATACTTCTTAACAGTACAGGGTCTGGATGCAGCTTCCATTAGTGGTGTCTGCTAATTTATGGATGTTTAGTTAGGAGGTAAGGACCAGGTGACTACTTGTAAAGGAAGTTCCAGTGTTGGGGTGGTATCTTGTGAGAAACTCGCTCTGGATCTTGTGTAGCATTTACCTGCAAGCAGAGGACACAGTAATGGATTAGAGCATAATAAATAAATAAAGTGTCTGGGATTTTTTTCCAACAGCTGAATTGCAGAAATGTGTTCTTTCTATTTACTGGTTGCATTTGTACACCTTATATTTGGACAGAATTGCTTTTAGAAATGACAGATGCACCTCTGCTAGTGATTTTGAGTTCTGTCAATACGACGAGCCCTTGTCTTGATTGATCACTTTGATGAATAATAGAGTGTGATTTTAGTTTGGTCATGGTTTTTTTTTAAGCATTTGATTTTGTGTGTTTGACTCAGCCACCTCTGTGACCTGGCTTTAATTTTTCAATGTTAAACTCTAATGGACTATTTAGGAGTGGTTTCTGAACTGCTGTTGGATTTTGGCTGTGGGTAATTCTAGGCTTATGTAAACTTCATGGAAATAATTCCAAGTTCTGAAATTTCTGTGACACTATAGGTCATAGAAATATATCTTATAGTCTGTAAGGATGGGTAATACTAAAGTAACACTGCCAAATTTGGGGCACTTCTTACAGAAGTGCTAGCTGTTGAGATAGATCATACGTGGAGCATTCCTATGGCGCGTGCTGTGTGCCTTGCCTGTTGGTGTCTGGGCTGCTTTTCCAGCTCAGGAAAAGAGAAAAATGGAGTTGGTCCCTTGCAAGGCAGCATAATCTACATGTAGTAGCTACTACTGAAATAATAGGAGTTCAGTATAAGCTTGTACCCCAATGAAAAGTAGGCTTTGTTTAGATACTCATTGGGAAGTGAAACTTGAAACATCTTTGCCCAGTTGGTTGTTCTCTCCAGCATCTCCAGCAGCGAGCTCCAGCTTCTGATGTTTCTCTGCCAAGGGAAGGTTTGGTGCTCGGTATCGATGGCTGCTATTATGTCTGTTTCAGGCATCGTGTTCCCAGTTGTGTTGCCAACTTTATAACTGAGAGACCACATGGATGTTGCATTAAAGCTGTAACACAAAATCTTTTCTGAGCAGTGTCTTCCAGATGAAGATGCCTGAGATTTTAAAGGGAGAATTTTTGTCATAGTTGTTTGAGGTTTTAAAATAATTACACTTTAAAAGATGAAAAACTCTAGTTTAATTTCTTCTTTTTTTTTCCTTGTGTAGCTATGTAGGAAACCTCTCCAGAGATGTGACTGAAGTCCTTATACTTCAGTTATTCAGCCAGATTGGACCATGCAAAAGCTGTAAAATGATAACAGAGGTAAGGCCTTTCACATCCAGCGGAGTAGCAATTACAATTCTATCCTAAATTATCAAAAACACGAAGTTGGGGGCTTCTTTTGATAGTTTTGGAGGGTTGGTTTTTGTCTGTACTTTTGGGTAAATGTGCAGAAGAGCCCTTTTGTTGAGAACAGTGCTGTGTTCTTGCTGGATTGCCCTGCCATGTCTGATGATGAGATTCCACTTTAATGTAAAGGATTGCTACCCCTTTCTCTTCAGACCATATTGTTCTGATGATCAAAAACTTTGTTGTTTCCAGTGTTATTCATGGCTGCTTTTTTGCTTTTGACTTTATTTACATAAGAGTCTCTAATTCTTTCCTCTTCTCTTCACTATGGATGTACACTCAAAAATCTTTCAAAATACCATTATACTTTTCCTGAGCCTTTTTTTTTTGTCAATCCCAGTAGCTCTTGTCTGCACATTATTTTTTCTTGTAACAGTTTCTGTAGTATTCCCAGTAAGGTTTTTTAGTACTAAGGGTAGGTAAGTACTAATACTTTCTTTTTCACTTGAAGATTTCCTGATACATTTAGTGTTGGTAGCTGTTTCTGTAGTCATCCTGACATATCTCACTTCTTGCTGCCTTATGATCCTCCTCCTTTCTTCATTTATAACTGATGAGCTTCTGGCAGGCAAGGAATGATGCTTAGTTCTAAAATTCTGGTTTTGTTTGCTCGTTAGTACTTCGGGTGATTCCTACTGACTTGGCACAGATTTCCTTAGTGCAGTCACCAGTCACCCCAGTTTTGTTATCAGGATCATTTGGAAATATTACATAAGCCCTATTGGAAGAATCATCATTTTAGGAATGCTGCTTGTAATTCTTCTGTGGTCTTCCTTTCCTTTCAAAGTGACACACTGTTTTTTTTTGGTTTGGTTTGGTTTTGGCTGCACATTAACTACCTGCTGCTTGTTTAATCCAAATATCGTGGCACTTCTATTAGAACTTTGTAGTGAAGGTAAAAGGGGTTCTGCCATGTTCTCCGCGAGGTTATTGGAGAAAGATGAGCAGAACAAAATGGAATGTGTTACAGAGCACAGCTGTTAGTGTTTTCTCTGAAGAAATAGTGGTTGTCATACTCTTCAGAATGCTGCCACTCCAACCATTGGCTGATTGAGAGGTGGCAGCGTCAGTTTGATGTCCTAAGAAGCAGATAAATTCCACTGCTTATTTTATTATACATAACTGCAGAAATAACAAGCGAGACATCTTTGTGAAATAAGTATGTAAACAAAGCTACTTGCAGCTATATTCAGTCGTATGGAAGTGAGTGTACTCGGCTGACCTTAGCACCTGTCACCAAGCAGTCTGTCATGAGCGAAATTCTGCGATGTTCCACTGCCTGTTTGCTCCGTGCACTGTCCACCTTGGCTGCCCTGAAGTCATCTGGCAGGCTTCACAAAGAAGGGAAGGGGGAAGGATTGTAATGAGAAGGGAATTAATACTTGAAAGTAAAGGGCAGTAGCTTTCACCTCAGGAGCACCTGGGAGAGGTGTTCTGTTTCATGCTTTTGGGTATATGTGTGCATTTGAGATCCATTATAGATTTTGTATTAAAAGTATGTGAAACTTTTTTTTTTAATACAGAACAATTTACTAAAATTACTTTTTGCTTCAAAATGTTATTCTAGGGAGAAAGAAGGGAGGACAGTATTTTTTTTTTTTTTTAAGGTAAAGTTGCAAGCCTTCCAGAGTAACAAGTGTAAACAGTGTGGACTGCAGATATTAGCAGTGCCTTTACCTGTGTATTGTGCAGGTTTGTAACGTTTTTATTCAGTGTGTTAGTGGTTCAGAAATAAAATAAAAAACTGAACTAAAAAGAAAGAAATCCTTAAGGGTCATATAGAACTAATATGCTTATACCTTGAAATTAAGTAGCCAGATAACTTCAAGTGGTTGGATTCTAGGCTGGAATTGGCTTGCAGCCACCGTACTTTTAATGGCCGAAGTATCAGTGGTTATTGTCCATCTTTCTAGTGCAGGCAGTGTGTTACCTTTAATTAGCCTTTATCTGCCCACTGTTACTGTCTCATCCAGTCAAGTTTAGACCCAAATATTTTCTTTTTTTCTTTTAATTTTTACCCAGTTTGTAGGGGGTGTGGCATGGCCATATGAAATGGCTAGAGATTTCACGTGTTTATTCTGGGAGCAGATAATACTCAAAGGAGCATTGTAGCTAGCATTTACAGGTATCTTGAACGCCTGAAGTGCTGGACATCCACAAAAGACGCTGCTCTCCCTGTTCAGACAGATTCTTATTGCAAAAGAAGACCTCCTTACAGTCTGCAAGAAATGTATCATACACTTCAGTTGAGGTGGAAACCACATTAAATCTGTTAAGGCCTTAAGTGGGTTTCACAGATTTTGTTTTCAGTGCAGCAGGAATGTCATATGGAAAAACGGGTGAGTTAAGGCTTGCTATTTCAGTGCATCTCAGGCAAGTTTGCTTTCGGAGCACTTTGTGGCTCTTGTGACCTAAACTCCTTTTTATGATCTCGGATGTGTTGTCTCATCGTCTGTTATTTTGCATGTTTGGAACATCTACTTCTGAAAGTATTTGGATGGAAGGTTCAGAGTGCTTTATCATTTTAGATGTATAAAGGCTTTGTGGTCAGTTCAGCTACCAGGTCTTCATAGCTTCTGTTGTTTAGATTTAGACAGAACTGCATTTGAAAATGTACAGTTCAGTTTTATAGGGCAGAATTAGGGTTTCTTTATTCATATATGCTTGTGAACGTTCAGAGGTTAAATAGTAAAACTGAGAAGGGCTTATTCTTCATTTAAATTAGTGTTGTGCTTTTCCTGACAATGGCAAAAGTAAATGTGGAAGGGTATTGATGTCTGAGCAGTTGTGAGACCCTTCCTTGACCAAGTAAGAAATAATTTTAGTTTCTTTTTATAGCTGTCTGGCGTCTTTTGGTCCATGGATGTGTAGTGTAGGAAATGAAATATTTTAGTGCCAGGCTGCAGCTTTTGTACCTGTGACGCTTTTTATGGAGATTAAAGCCAGTGTTAAAGTTAGGATTCTCATAACGATTTCTCCTTGATCAGTTTTCCTGAGGACTTTTATGTTTTTTGCACTTCCTACTCTGGTACGTTTACATCTTTAACTATTTTCAGGTCTTTTAAGGGTCATTCCCAGTTACTAAGTGTAATGTTTTCCATTGGAGGCCAAGAGTATGTGGTCTCTAGGTTGCTGTCTGCTAATGGTTTTCAGGCAAGTTAAACAAGGTGCTTTAAGTAGAAGGAGTGGGAAAACTGGTGAAAAAGAATGTGGGAAGCAAAACTTAGAAGCTCTGAGTATCCACTAGAGGCAGAAAACTGTCTTGGTTCCTTCTGCTCCTCCTGTTTTCCCTCCTCCAACCAGTCTTCAGATCACTTTTCAGGTAGTTGAATTATTTTTAGTTCAGTAGTAGTACTGAGACCTCGTAAAAAGTAAACTATACTTCAGAAATTGCTAGACCTTTAATGAAAAGTCCATCTTAATAATTCTTACATTTAAGAGTAATTTCAAAGGCTATTTCATAAATCTAATGCAAATAATTTTTAAAGTTTCTAGCTATAAGTAATATATTTTCCTGGATTTTCTTCTCAGCAACCCGATAGCAGAAGGGTCAACTCTTCTGTTGGATTTTCTGTTTTGCAGCATACAAGCAATGACCCTTATTGCTTTGTGGAATTTTATGAACACAGAGATGCAGCTGCTGCATTAGCTGCTATGAATGGGAGAAAAATTTTGGGAAAGGTAAGTTGTTTATGTTGTAATCTTAGTCTTAAGGATAACGTCTTTGTAGAAAGTAGATATATGTATTAGTAAGAGCATGGGACATTTATTTGTTTGAAATGTTCACAGGGTTTAAATGTTAATTAAGTTCAGTGAAAAACAAAAATGATATGACAGTCTTTGTGATTTTGTCCTTTATACTGAACAATGATTTGGTAACACTGACAATTGTGACCAGCCCTTGAATGACCTTATAACATGTAAGAATTTTATGAATTCATACTAAATCTTATACTTATTTTCAGGAGGTCAAAGTAAACTGGGCAACAACACCAAGTAGCCAGAAAAAAGATACATCCAGTAAGTAAAGTAATGGCACAGTATTACTTCTACACAAATACTTCATAGCACATGGTAGTAATTGCCATAAATGCATTCAAATGTAACTTTTCTCCTTCCCATCTCGTGTTTAATAGTGTTTTGCAAACTAATTCTTCTGTTTCTGCCTTGCAACTGGGAAAACTGGAGTGGACAGATTTAATTGCTGCTGCTCATCAAGTGGAATCCTGACTGTTCCTGGTTCCCAGTGCTGTACACAGAACATCACTTTTTCAGGAGTTAAAACTTCAGATAGCAGTTAAATATTTGATTAGCAAATTGTTTATTTTCAGATCACTTCCATGTGTTCGTTGGGGATTTAAGTCCAGAAATAACAACAGAAGATATCAAGTCAGCATTTGCCCCTTTTGGTAAAATATCGTAAGTATCATAATAAACATTGCCAATATCGGTTAGAAAATAATGACAGTGAAAGTTTTGCTCTGATTTGAAATGTTATTTCTTATCTTTTAAATGCCTTTTCTAATGCTGATTTCTTTGTTGGGTGGGCAGTAAAGAGGGTTTATTATTATTTCATGTCTGTATCTATATCTGTATCTTATGTTTGTAAATCCAGTAATGTAATTGTGCTCCAATTTTGCTGAAAGCAGTTTGCTTTTAAGTTATATGCCAATATGTTTCAACTAATTAGTAAAATTCAATGACTGTTCCTAAGTGTGACCTTTGATTGTTCAGAATGTGTACAGAATAGTGGCTTGATGGTGCAAACCTTGCACCTTCAACACGTTATTTGTCCTGCATTTTAAGGCAGTATAGAAAGCTACTCAATTACAATACAAATTTATGAATTGACTACTTGTGTAGCTTGTGAACATTTTCAAAAACGTAATATTTTTAGAATAAATAACCTTTTCAGATTACTAAGATTATAGTAAATCAGATGTCATTTTCAAAATGGTATGTGCACACTTGTGTTAGTTAAGAGAGAGTTTAAACTTCTCTCAGAAAATCCAGGTGCTAACAAACAATTTTATGTTTTACTTGAACATATTTCACATTACAAGAATGCTTCTAAGTTCTAAAGTGTGTGCAGAAGAGTACTGCTACAAAAAAAGTCTGTTGATCAGTTACTGGCTTATCTTTATAGAAATCCTTTAAAGTTGCACATGAACATTTTTGTACTGCCTCATGGGGATATATTTCTAAGAATAAAAATCTTATTTCTCTTGTTCTGTACGCATAAGTTTAATTGAATCATAAATCTTATTTCTTACCTCTGCTGTTTTGTTTACTTTTTGTCTCTTAATGTGGTAAGTAGTACTGTTTGAAAATCGATATAAGAGAATAATTCAGGTTTCTGTTTCTCGATCTATATTTATACCTGAGACCTGCAGTTTTTCTAAAGTCCAAGTCACAATTAAAAGTAATAGCATTCTGGTTATTTTGCAGAATTGCTCATAAGAATGGACAGGATCTTGAAGGCTAACTGCAAGGAACTGTGCACACTGGAACTCAGTTGTAGATTTTTTCTCATTTCTATTTATTCTTATTATACATTATTTATTATATACATATTTTAGTATTTACATTTTAACATTCTATATTCAGTGCAGTTCTATATTTCCAATCATTTTAACTTACTCACTAAAATTTCTGTGTAAATTTGTTGTTTTCGTACTGGTGTGCTTAGCATTGTTGTTAGTTTTATTCTCCTTTCTTAAATTTCTGAAAATGTCAATTTTTCAAAATTTACAGCTGCCCAAACTCCAAAATGATGGTAGAGAATTGACCAAGAAAAATAAAGAAATCTGTTAACAGGCCATGTATGCCTTTTAATTCCTATTTTTTCCTCTTTTTCGATTTTTTAATATTTCATATATTTTGTATCACTAGGCAGAAGACATTTAACTATTTAGAAAATGCATGGTAAATTAGATAGAATTGTTACAGTAATTTATAGAACAGTAAACTTTAGAGGACCCTAGCCAATAGAATTTAGAAAAGGCAATTTTGTTTCTCTTATAGTTCAAATCTGAACATTCTGGTTTTAGCCAGTATAGGTTATGTGGATAGGTTGCATGTCTATTACATGTTATTTTTTTTGTCCTACTGCTTTTTTCTAACAGGTAAAGAAGCGATAGGGAGAGTTCAGGAATGATTAGTTTTAGGGCTAACTGAATTTATAAGAAAAATTATGCTCACAATACAGTGTGTGTGGTTCCTTTTAGTTTTTATTTTGCAAATTATTAATTCTACCCTCATATAGCTGTGCTTCTTTCCACAGGGATGCACGGGTAGTTAAAGATATGGCAACTGGAAAATCAAAAGGCTATGGTTTTGTATCTTTTTATAACAAACTGGTGAGTAGTAACAACATTGATTTAAAATAATTGCAGATTTTTACTTGAAGTTTTCCCTCTGTTTCTGTATTCACTACGTATCAGGATTTCTCAAGCGAAGTACTTGTGGATTTAGCAGACAAAGTTAATGTAGTCTCTTAAGTGTAGGAAGGGTTGAAACAATTTAGATGATTGCAGTGCTGCAGGAATGTTGTGCTGTTTAGCTTTGTCTGTGTGAAGTGCCTAGAGCTTGGAATGCTGTGCTTTGGGTCTGTTAGCTGAGGAATTGCACCAGTCCAGTGTGGGTCTGCACCCCTAAGGAGTGGGGATGTGGCAGTAGCACAGCAGGGTTGGGTGTTGGGCAGGTTTAGGATCATGCCAAAGCTCCATCTTCCTGAGGACCTAACGCTGCTTGCTGTGTGCATTGTGTGTTGAGGTACAGTTGATTCCATGTCTGCTTCTCGTTAAGGAGCTCTTGGTTGGCCCTTTGCTTTTTTGAGTTGTTGCAAGTTTGAAATGTCTTTGCACGGAGCAACTAATTTACAGCTGAGAGTGGATTCTGTTCCTCACATGTTCTGCTTGGTATTGTGTTGAATGTTGTTCCAGAAAGGAGAAATTTTTATATGCTTATGGAAAACAATGCTTTAGTTAAGTGACTAGTATCCCTTCCTGGTAGAGGTGTTGTAGGTGCTATCTGTAGAATTGAGTCAGTGTATCACTGATTAACAAACAGCGCTTTGTGCCAGAACAGTTGCCTCAAGTAATTTGTTTATAATTTTTCAAGTTAATTTTTAGAAACGTTTAAGAAAAAAGGTTTGGAAAACTGAGCTGCATGTGTTTAGAGATGGATTTAGGACTGAATGGGAAGCTGCATAAACATGTCAGGGTGTTAATGCACACCAAAGTGATAAGAAAACTAAATTACTGCATTGAACTGGAACAGTTACGGCAGTGTGGGCTCAGTTCCATTTTTGCCACAGTTGTGATCAAGACTAGCCGTGAGGATCCTTTGAACTAGTTTATTTTCCTAGTCAGTTTGTAATTTATTTTAAGGAGCACAAATGGAAGGCTTTGGGTTTTTTTCCTTACTAGTCCTCTCACATAAAGTCCTCATTGTGTATGCATGTTGTCTTCAGAACGACCAGTCTGTGTAATTAAACAAGGTCGAGGTCCTGAGTCATTTGTGTTTGAGATGAGTGTCCTTCTAACAGGAAGTGTTCGGTGTGTGGCAGGAGGATGTTGGTCACTCACCTTTAAATAGTCTGTGTGCTCCCTCTGTCCCTTGTACTTTACATTTTCTTTTATAAACTTGGTGCCCCTGGAAAAACGTTTCAAACTTACGTACTGTTGCTCTGACTCTCTTATTTCAGAAGAGTTGGCAAGGGGACAGATTGTTTCTTGCAGAGTTAGCAAACTTTTTCCTTTGCTTGTAGTGTGAACCTAGCAGTTGTCTTTTAGTTTACACTCAAGATAAGATGTTAAGCCTTGTGGGCCGTGACTGTTTGGTTTTGTGTGTGTATGCATACATACAACGTCTTTAACATTTACAGAACTTAAAATGCAGTCTGTGCTCAGACATAAATTGCATTCCTCCAAAAGGCAGAAGAGAGGATGAGGTGGGGGTGGAGGGATGGTTAACAGGAAGCTGCATGCTTGGTGTATTTTTATCTCGGCATTAGAGGCTTTTTATTAGCTAGTTAGTGTTCAGCCTTCCCAGAACTTTAACATTTCTGCCTAAATGTGGTCTATTATGTTGGGTACATATTAAGATTATAGAAGACTGCTTTTTGAGTCTTTTATGGAATGTCTTTTGCAACACATACTGCATGGTGTAAACTTGAGTTGGATCACAGCTGAGAAATTTGCCAGCCAGGGATTTTGATGATTAAAAAGTATTTCCTCACCTTTCATCTGTTACTATCAATCACTTTCTTGCGTGTTATGTTTTTCATACAGTCAGTTGGTAAAATGCTCTGTTTTTCTGCAGTTACAATTGTTACATTTCAACAATCTGTCATCTCTGTGACTTTAGCACTGTTTTGGGCAGCCGTCAGATGCTCTGATACAGATACAGTGCCTTGACAAAATGAGTATGTATGACTGTGTATGCAGGGAGAGGGAGAGCTTTACCAAATCACTTGTGAGGGCCTTCTTGTGACAGACTGTCTTCATGTTAAATGATTTTGGCTGTTTGCAATGTGGCTTTACTGAATTTCATGTGCTTTTAAAGCAGTTGTCTGTTTTGTCAGCGTAATTACCTGACAACTAAGTATCGTAGGCTTGTGCTTGCTTCTTGTTTGCATGTGTTAGTAGTCTTTATTTTGATCTCTTTAGGATGCAGAAAATGCTATTGTACACATGGGAGGCCAGTGGCTAGGAGGCCGTCAGATCAGAACCAACTGGGCAACACGGAAACCACCAGCCCCCAAAAGTACACAAGAAAGTAAGGCCATGTAGAGCTGTGTTGTGTTTGATCTCTTGCATGGCACTGCTGAATGGAGAAGGATAACAGTGTTGCTGAAGTCTTGTCACTTCTCAGTTGAATATCTAGTTTAACTTCCAGATCTTAAAAAATGTGTGGGTTTGTTTTTTGGTTTGTTCCATCAACATATGGTGGCACTACTGGACATTGGATGTTTGTTAATATTAACTATTGGATGTTTGTGTAATTCCTGTGTCTGTACGAGGTAAGTATCTGGGACTTGGGTTACTGTTATCCTGATGCTTAAAACCAGTCTTTTCTCTTTCTAGATAATACAAAACAATTAAGATTTGAAGATGTAGTAAATCAGTCAAGTCCAAAAAATTGTACTGTGTACTGTGGAGGAATTGCTTCTGGGCTAACAGGTATGATTTGTTCCGTTGATGCTTTTGTTACTGAAGCTTTCTGGGCATCTAGATGGTGGCTACTAATTCAGAAATGTTGTGTTGTAGATCAACTTATGAGACAGACCTTTTCACCATTTGGACAGATAATGGAAATAAGAGTGTTTCCAGAAAAGGGTTACTCGTTTGTCAGGTATGGATGATGGAGAAGAAAATCTGATTTCCTGTGATCTTGTTAATATACTGGTCTCTAATCTTCCGTGGATTTCACTTGAATGAACTGCTGGTGCCTTATAATCTGTTACTGTATGTCCTTAGAAAAACTTGCAACTCTTAAAAGTAGCCTCAAATCTTTTTGCTTGTGAAGATGACTTATCAAAGCAGATCTTTTTCACTGGATTTTCCTGTATATATAGAGTTGCTATTTTTTTTAACAACCAAACTATGAAGAGTGACATTGGTTTGTTTTTACGTTGTTTAGATTTTCAACCCATGAAAGTGCAGCACATGCTATTGTTTCAGTTAACGGCACCACAATTGAAGGACATGTGGTTAAATGTTATTGGGGTAAAGAATCTCCTGATATGACTAAAAACTTCCAGCAGGTAACTGCGTTTTATCCTTTTCATTGTGTCCTTGTATTTGTTTCACAAAAGCAACCAATTATGTACCTGCAATGCCTCCCATTTGTAATAGCTAAATGTGGTAGTGTTCTTATGAAATCCCATGTTCTGTCTCAGTTATGTTCCAGTTGTTCATCAAATTGGGCTAGTGATTTTGGTGGAATATCTGTCTTCTGGATATGATTCAAGATAGGGAGAAACTTGGAGGTAATTCTGATTCTTGCTAGCATTCTTACTGCAGACTAGCTGACTGTCCTTCCAAATATCCCTTGATATTTAAAGCGTGTTTGTGCACACGCTTTCAGTACAAGGATCTAATTAGGTTGCGGTGCTGTCTCACTCATTGCTCTCATTTCACTATGGCTCAATAGTTGTAGACAGTGCAACTGAAAAGAGGGAAAAAAATAGCTTTAGCAGTTTGGAAGGAACATAACTCTCCTCTAGAACCTGAAATACTAAGAATGATTCTCTCCTTAGGTGGATTACAGTCAGTGGGGGCAATGGAGCCAAGTATATGGAAATCCACAGCAGTATGGGCAATATATGGCTAATGGATGGCAAGTACCATCATATGGAATGTATGGCCAAGCATGGAATCAACAGGGTTTTGGAGTAGAGTGAGTAATTGTACTTAATTTAAAGCACTTTGGGAATGTCGTGTTGGAGTTTCAGGCTTATTTGATTCAAGGATTGCACGAGGCTTCAAGCCTTGTAATGTGCTAAAGCTTACGTGTAATGATTACCATGGACCAGATAGTGGGGTGAGTCACTCTGGCATGTTCTTGATAAGATGTTTTGTGCATATGGGTGTCTTGAGACTCAGAGTAAACAAAGACTGCTTTTGTGCTAGTTTGAGATGGTAGTTATGTCCAACAGCTAAAATGTTATGGTCTTTACTTGGGAGTACTGGAGAAGTCTGAACCCCAGAGCCCCAGTATTTTACCTGAAGGGCTTTTTTTAAGTGTGCAGAAAATAAACTACATAATAACCTTTCTAAAGTTTTGCAGTTTCAGAGTTTGGCTGGACTTCTAATACTTGGTATCTTCCCGAAGTGTTCACAATATTTGTTCGTTTTAAAACAAAAATGGCTTATTTGCTTTCTGAATTACTCATTACCTCTTGCCAATTAAGCATATTAAGCTCTGGTAAAAACCTATCAGTGGTATTCATGGCAATTAAACACCGAGGACTTTCTGCATTTCTGCATCACTGATGTTGAATTACAGGCACATGCCTGTAGGACAGCTGCCTCCAAAGGCGTGTATGTGTAACTAGAATCCAAGGTTTGTGGAATTTTTTTTTTTCCTTAAAAAGCTTATGGTATTTTGAGAAACCACACATTGTAACATTTAATCTGGTATAAAAAGCTTCTGAATTACTCACAGAAGAATAAGTTGTTCTATTTTGGTATAAATGGTAGTGTAGGAAGTGTTTCATGTTCTTTTATTCTGCTATCTTGTAAATAACCGAATAGCTTGCATGATTTTTTTTCTTTTATTTTTTTCTTTTCCTGTTTCCTTTTAAGCCAATCTCCGTCTGCTGCCTGGATGGGTGGATTTGGTGCTCAGCCTGCCCAGGGACAAGGTGCTCCAGTAATACCTAACCAAGCTGGATATGGTATGGCAAGCTACCAAACGCAGTGAGCTGGGACTCTGTTTAAAAGTGTGTATTTCATGATAGGCTGCAGTTTCCAGTGACACTCTGAAGACTGGAATGTAGACAATGGAGGAAAAAAAAAAAGAAAATATTTATTTTAAAAATGGAAATGTTTGGAACCTTTAGCACAGCTTTGCTTTGGTGAAGGACACAAATGTCTTCTAGTTCTGCCTTTTTAAGTTTTTGTTCATGATGGATATGAACATGTTTTTCTTTGTGTACAAAAATTAAAATAAAGTCAATAAAGACAATTCTGACTACAAATTTTGATATAGTAGGAGAAATGACTAATGAATTTGATCCTTAGGTGTTACCATTCCATTCTTTTGTTCTGTCTTCAGTGTTTTATATCACTGTGCTTTTTAAGAGAAGTGACACTGAGAAACAGCAAGTTGCTTTTAGCTGAACACACATCCTGAAAGAAACTGTGGACCAATCTTTACAACCTGCTAGACAGTATTGATTTTTCAAGGAAGCCTACGGACATCGCTGAGAAAGCATACCTAGGTCTTGGAATAATTTTTTAAGAAAATATTTAATTTTTCTACGTGCTTAAAGAAAACAGTATGATACAAAGAATAGTTCAGTGTGACATGAAAAACAGTACTGTCTGAGTTACTTCACTTTCACTGTCCACATTCAGGCACATATTATAACTTCAGAGCTGGTTTGCTTATTAAGATCGTAGGGATTTGCATTTAATTTTGAGAAGTGAAAACGTTTTTGCAAGTATGCTGTTTGTATTCAAATCAGACAGTCATACTTGTGCTTTTATATGAGGTTTGAAGGCTACGCATTGTAAATATTTCATAATTACAGTGTTTCAAAAGCATGCTCAAACATAGAAGTAGCAATGTAATTATTCAAAGTAATACTTAATATACTCTACTGCTTTAAATGCAGTAGATTGACAAGAATGTGCAAGACTGACATTTCCAAAGTTGGCTATTATGTAAAGTTACATAAAGAACTATAACAAAGAGCCTTAATTTTAATTTCATAAATCTTTAATGCATCACCTTTTTGTCATTAGGAATACGAACTTTTTGCTTTACGTTATTTGGTATGTAAATACCTTGGTTAACAACCTTGTAAACCAATTTCAAGGTTATTATAAGTTGTATAGTATCTTGAGTGTTTTGAAAAATCTTGATGTTTTTTAAGTCTAGAAATATTTTGCCCAAGAATTTTTTAACAAGATTGTTAAAAACATCTTATTTTAGAGAATATTCAATGTGCCATTTGGTAAATGGAGATGCAGTTGAAACAGTACACTGAGTTGTGACTTATTTTTAATTAAAGTTTTTGTCTTTATGGGTGGTTTGCATGTGATGAACCTGTACAGAGGCTGGGTTGTTTGTGTACTGAGTGTGTAAATGGATAAATCATGAAGATGTTTAAATGGTATACTTGGGTTATTTCTGAACAATTTTATGGATACACTGATATAAACTGCCTCAATAAATTTGAAGTTTAAAATGAATGTAAGGTAGATATAAGTACTGTGTCTTACCTATGACAGCTAGGGGGTGCGAGTGTTTCAGCTGTATATAGACATACACTGAAGCAGCACAGTTAATGTAGGATTTGCAGTGGCAGTCCAGTGAAACGAACTTGCATTTTAAAAGAAACAGAAGAATGTTTTAGCTCTAAATGAGAGTGTGAGAAGCTGTGCGTATTCTGTTTTTTACCGTGCAGGCATTGCAAGTTAGAGTAGATTTTGAAAGGGAAACTTGCAGTTTTGTCAAACCCAGCCAGGTTGTGCAGTTACAACACTTAATGCTGTAGCAAATCACGTGAGTTTTTTTCTTCCTCTTCTATGTAACGTACTTAGTGGTACCTTGAATTTAGATAAGGCTGAAAGTGAGATATTCTGGAAGAGCAGTTGAGGCTCAGAGGTACTTGCAACTCCAGGCTTCTAGTGCATGCAATAATGACTGAAGATAGTGTGGAACCATAAGTGCTTGTGATGACAGAACTGGCTATTTATCTCTGTTTCTCCTTTATCCTATGTGTAGTGTTCTTTTGCTCAAGTTAGGAATCTCGTCTCCAGGTCTCATTTTTCTATAAATTTTGTATATATGTGTATATCTACGCGAGGATCGGCCTATACGTTGTAGTTTGGAGGAAAAAACTCACAAGTAAGTCTGCGTTTTTATTACACTCACATGGTTTCAAAAAAATCCTGAGCAGATCTATGAATTTGCATGTTAGGATTTCTTAGGCTTCACTTGAAATCCGGGGTTTCTACAGAACTCAAGGTATTTGACTTGCAACTGTGTTCTGAGCTCATGCTGGCGTGTAAGCAGTGTGTTCCTTAGGCACGAATGAAGATTTACATGTTGGAAGTATATTGCCACGTAAGTGCCCATACAAGTGGGTATGAGTTTAAGGCAGTGATCTGTCAGGTGTGGCTGTGTAGATCACGTTAAATCTGATTAAATAACACGCCTACTGCAGAGTGGGGCGTTACCTGACCTGCGTTTCAGGAGGAGAGATGGGGTATACTTTCTCATTTAAGCCTTTTCTCTTTGGCTTTTATACGGCTTTTCTTTAATGGTGATGTTTCTTCACAGACTACTCAAGATATAGGAGTCTCCTGTGTCCTTTAATGTTTCTGTAGCACTGCGAGGAGGAGTTGTAATTGGGATTGCTTTCTACTCAGCATTCATAAATGCATAACTGACAGTTTTTTGGCACCAAAGAGCCTCTTGCACCGTATTGCTTTTATGAATGACTGTTACACTGTTGTAATTTCTCTAACTACAGAAATTGACCGCTACCTAACAGGATTTGGATTTCAACAAGTATTGATTTATCGTGGCTTAACTTGATGCGTGCAATCTGAAACAAGGTTTTAAGCTGCATTTGCAGACAATGTTCAATAAAAGTGAAACATGATGAAGGGCTTATCCTCTGTTGTCATCTGTCAAAACCTGTTCCTCTTTGCTGTAAAACTGGCAACAGGTATACAAGGCTGAACGTGTAAACTATGCACTTGAAATTGTGTAAAAGATGTTTTATTTACAGTTTTTCCACACAAAGCCAATTTGTATTTTGTGGAGTTGCAGGAGGAAGGCTGTGGATGTGAGATCACGTGTGGGTTTTCATCAGTCCTGCCTCCTTGTGTACACTTGTTAAAGTTTTGGGCACATTCCTCCTGCAGTTAACCTCATGAAATGGCTGTTCTCTGTGTCAGAACCACTTCTCTCATTTTGCTCACCAAAAACTCACGGTGAATGAGGCTGAATTTTGAAGAAAATCAGTGATTTGTTTTTCGTTTATCCACAAGGAAGCAGACTTAAACTGTGTGGGCATAATTAGAGTCTGATATCTGACTGTTTTTGAACAAGGGCACAAGTCTGTGTTTTAATCATATGGAACTTTTTCATGGTCAGCAATAAAAGATTTTGTTGCACTGTTCATCTATTGAAGAATATAGGCAATCTTTTATACAGTGTGATTTAAAAAAAAAAAAAGGGAAGAAGTTTAAAAGAGTGACCTTGTTTCAGTCTTCATATGTATGGATGGTGTGGGGTGCTTGAAGTTATTCTGGATTAGTGTTTCAGCAGCAAAAGGGGGGTGTTCTGACTGTATGGTTATTCTGATTGTATGATGCCTGTGAAACATTGACAGTCTTGGGAGGTTCACTGTGTAATAGTATTTCTGTTGTTAAATGGCAGCTGTGAGGCAGTAGCTGCTGGGAACATCATTGTCATGTCTGATCCTGAGTAACTTGTGATTCCAGCTGATTTTTTTTTTAAAGGAAAAATGTATGTGTTTTTTATTTGTCACATATAAGAAATGTTATTTTTTCCTCATTATACCATTGTTTCAAGTCAAAGGAAATGCTGAAATGTTTACTGAATGCTTTTCTTTAAAAAGTAGCACTTTGTGATGATGAGTGAATGCTATTTGTTCTTTCTGGGGATATGTATAGATCTACATCACAGATGTGAGTGACGTGCTCTGCTCACCAATATTTAAAGAGTAATGTTTCAGAAAGTTAATGTTACTAATGATTACTTGAATATAAGCTATCCCTTCTGAAATACAAAACCACTTATGCTTTAATTAAAGCTGATCTGAGCAGTCTTGGTTATTAAAGTATTCCTGATACGCTGTGAGAAGAAGCAGTGCTTTACCTTGTTTCTTAACGTGCAGGCTGTAAGATGCCAAAGACGCAGTCTTGTTTTGCTTAAAGGAAAAACACTGGAGCTGTGTGGAGTTGAAAGCAGAGGTCGGTGGGCTTTTGGAGGACCAAAGGCTCTTTACACTCCAGCACCTCATCTTACAGTGCCTCACCTTAATGTCCTTGTGTTTCTGCCAGAGAAACTTCAGGAGACATCAGACACACAGAGTGCTTCACCTGACGTTGGAGATTGTGTTTCTGCTGGCAGTGCAAGGTGTTTTCCTTTGCACAGATGCAGATTCTCGCTGATCCCAGCAGCTTGGCAGCTGTCTTTCTTTCCCAGCTGCTGTAAGGGAAGGGAACAGAGGAAAGTGGAAACTTGTCCAGATCTTCCATGGGGAGAAGTGGTGAAGTGAGATGTATGCCAGATGAGTGTTGTATATGATAGAGCAGCAACAGCAGCAAGTCCCGTTGTCAGACACCTGTAATGGTGACAGCCTTCTGCAGACAGTGGAGCAGCGGGGGAGGGTTGTACACGCTCAGACACAAACTTGCTTTTTAGCCTTGCTTAAAACAGTGTTGCTTTAAAGTTGAGAAGTTGAAAATATGTAACTAGGTGATTATTTTTGTTTCCTGGTGTGCGTGTGTAAGAGCCGAACTACCCTGAGTGGGCTCAGCAAAGAAGATGGTGAAGAGCAGAGTGGGTTAAGCTTCTGTTTTCGTTGACATTTCCTTAATCCTGGTCTCTTAGCTTGGCATTCTGTTGTTTGCCTCTTGACCCTTTTGTTTGTACAGTTAGAGTGGTTTGAAATAGACACTGCTGCGTGTTTGGTGTCTTTCCCATTCTTTAAAAGTCTAATTTCTGGAGCAGGGATGAGTAGGAATTAAGAATCACAAGCTCGACCACATGAAACGCTGATTAATGCTTACGCTTCCAAGATGGAAGTTGACTTACTAGAGCCAACTTGTAGTTTAAATATCATGAGTTATAATGAAAAGCTGCCATCCTCTATTTGAGTAGCTAGATCTTCTCCTTTAATAAACAGGCAGTTGTTGCAGAGGTACTGCTCCATGATAAATGTTCTTTGCAGTTTCTCTAGCACATTCAAGGAAGGAGATTTTTCATTCCACAACTGAGTTCCTTCCTTTAATGTGAGGCTATTGAGCATGATGGGAAGGAGCAGTTGACACAATTTATTGCTTCATTCCAGTCTTCTGATTTGAATTTGGGTCTGGGCAGGGTGGGAGTATTGCTATTTAGTTATTAAAATGACCTTTCAGGTTTGCAGTCTGCCTCTTTAAAACCTTTTCTATTTGAGTTTTACTTGAACTGGAAGCCACAAGGATGCTACGTGTTTGCGTGTATGTGGAAATGTGGCAAGGTGTGCAGTGCTGTTCTAAGTCCATTTCACAGCAACAAGGGACAGCTGAAGCTATGCAGAAAATGGGTGTTTCATGAGATTCCCTCTGCTGTAAAATCTCGCCTGGGAGGTCTTGCTGCAGTTTGTCCTGTAAGGAAAGCATGATGCTATCTTACTAAAAGTGCAGAAGGATGAACAAATTTTAGTCTACGGAAGCTGTAGGAACATGTTATTTCATAGGTTATTACAATGGAAAATGCAAATGGATGCTTAAATGCTGAGTTGTGATTCAGTTCCTGTTAAAGCTCTGCCTCGTTTTCATACTCAGTCTGCTTTGCTGTTTTTAATGATGTGTGCTTCCAGTCAACAGAGCTGTGTTCACCTCGCGTGCGTGAGGCATCGGTGTTGTGCTGGCAGCTGGTTCTTAGAAGCATGCTCTGAGCTCAGGTATCACTTGTAACATTCCCTATGCCGGTCTCTGGGGGATGGTTGTGCTTCCCCTGTATTGCACATCTTTGATTTCTCGTTGCTATACTCGTTCTGTGATTTTAAAAAGTGTTAATTCTCTTTTTTTCTTCAATCTTCAGGTCTGAACCAGACTGGATACAATTCAGAGGCTCCCGTTTCTTTATCCCTCCCCACTGTTACATATAATGCAGAGGGACTCAGAGTGTTTTTAGGATTGTGATGCTGATTTCTGTCTCCATTCCTCGCTGAATATGTGCATGTTGTTCTGCCATGTCAAATACATTACTGTAAAAATGACTGCTCACAAAGTAGTGTTTTTCTTCCTGTTGTGTTTTGATGCAAGGTGCTGCTTTATTTCCTGAAAGCTGTTCTGAAACAGTGTATGTACACTGCAGGTTAAAAACAAAACTCCTTCACAGGTGTCTCAGTTTAGAGGTAACATAAAAGGAAAATAAAATGTGGTCACCTTAATTCTTTCTCCTATACTTAATAGAAAAGAGTGAGGGAATTCCAGAAGGTTCTTGTCAAGCACATACACAGTACACTGGGGAAGTGTTTTGCTTTTTCACTGTCAGATGCAGAGAACATAAAACTTAAAAATTCACCTACTTAAATTGCAAGCTTTGAAACACTTGCTGCTGTTCTTCTTGGTGTGATTTCTGAAGAACTCTCTCTTCAGAGCCTGTTCTGTGCTGCCTTCCTCACAAGAAGGGTGTGCTGATGCTCTCACTGTACATATCTCACCAAGGCATTAGAACCGTGCGTCGTTATCTGCTCCTGTGCTCTGAGAGTTGTTGAGCCTCCTGACAGCAAATGCCTTCAGTGATGTGCAAAAGTTGCTGCGAAACTAAAAAAGGTTTGCTGGGTTCGTGTTGTTCTTACTGAAAAGTGATTTTTGCTTTTGGAGTGAAAGAATTTGTGGTCCTAACAGTACAAAATCACAGTGCTTTCCCCACAAGGGGTCGGGTTAGCCACAGTGGTGTATTTGAGGATTTAGCCTGTCACTGATTTCTTTGTGTTTAAACTATGAAAACAAGAAGCTAAAATATTTACATGTAAAGCAAACAAACCATCTCGGTTCACATACTCTCTATGCATTTCACCATTGGCTTATTTGGAAGAAAAGACTTTAAAGGAGTATTTGCCAGTGTGTCGTGAACGCTGAGATAAGTGCTTGCAAAGTCTGAAACTTGGTTCTGTGTCTATAGAACTTAAGCTAGCATCATCTGTTTGACTTCAGGAGATGACAGTAGGGCAGAATGTTTGAACTGGCAGCTGTATTCAACAAATGAAGATTTCTTTTGAATGCTTAGAATCAGGTTGTGCTTTTTGCATTGCTCAGGAACGTTCTGTGTTGCAGGCCTCTCACTGAAACGTTTCATGTGAAGTTCGGGGCCTAGTTCTTCAGTAGTGTAGATCAGAAGTCCACTGCAGTCAGTCCCATCGCGTTGGTGTGAATGAAATTGGGTAACGAGTTGGGTTTCTCTTAGTCTGCTCTAATTGCAGCTGGTTAATTTTGAGTCTTAGCTGGAATTTGGCATTGAAATAAGCTGAATGTTTTGCACGTTTTGTGTGATGTTATTCATATTGTTCCTAACATTCATTATGTTCCAGAATAGACTTTGGTCATGGGGGCAGATAAGCAGAACTGCTTCCGTTTACTTTCACAAACAGCTTTCAATCCATGGATTACTCTTCAGGATACAGGAACAAGTTTATGGCAGAATCTTCAGTGTCTTTGCCTGAAATAATTTTTTGACTGTGTTTCTGCCTCTTCAGGTATCTTGTACGCTCTCATATTCTTTCTCTTCCCCAGCCTTCTCCAACCGTTGTCAGTGGGGAATTTGCTGAGCTTTATCCAAATTGTTAAGCCTGTCCTCCCTCACGTAGGATAACGAGCAGTCCAGGCTTTGTCGCTTCTCAGTAATGTACCTAGAAAGTGAAGTGGGGAGAAAGAAAGGCTTTTATGTTCAGTTTTAAGTGAACGCTACTGTTTGAACATTGCATAGTGTTGACAGCAGAAATAAAAGCTGAACATAACGTACAATCAAATGGTATGGTTTCATTGGCTAAATGCTTTCAGTCCGTTTTCGTTTCCGTAGTTCACAGTTCCTCAGGTATATGTGTGATGACTTTAATGAGTACATAGGTGGTATCTTCTGCTGAGTGACCCCAGCGCAGGGCAGCGCCGCCTGTTTGGTGGCCAGGGCTTACCAGACGGACCGGTGGGTCACATTGGCTTTGTGGTTTTCAAGGGAAGCTTTGCGCTGTGCAAGTAAGGAAAAGCTGCAGGAAGTGTGGCGATGTGCAGTCCAAAATTCAGAATATACAACGTGTCGGCCATGAATTAAGTGAAAGCTGCCCGTGGCGGTACGGGAACTGCAGCTGATTAGTGTTTCAAGGAAAAAAAGGCAGCCGCAGTGAATGAGCCGTGGAAGGTGTGAATTCACCCTCACGTCCCTGCAGCCAGCAAACGAAGTCGGTTGGCGCGGGCCCGGCAGTGCCCGTCGTGCTGTTTGTTGGCAGGGCAGCGGGGCGTGCCGAGGTGGGAGCTTCGCGTGACGATCCGCCCGCGTTCCCGCCGGTGCGCGTACGGACGGCTGCGCCGGCCCGGGCTCCTCGGGCGCGGGCGGGAGGCGGTGCGCGGCTCCCGTCAGGAGGCGGCGGGCGGGGCGGGGCCGCCCCCTCCGGCTCCGGGGAGCGCGGGGCCGCGCGGCAGCCCCAGAAATGTTCAACCGCGCCGTGAGCCGCCTCAGCAGGAAGCGGCCGCCGTCAGGTAAGCGGGGACGGCGCTCCGGAGCGCCTACGTTTCGTAACGCGGGGTCCTTAGCTGACGGCTGCAGCCGGTTGGGACGAGGGAGCGTTCTGCCCAGCTCACATCCCGCCCGCGTGGGCCGCTTCTCTAAAGCGGCGCTGCGCTCGTACTGCAGCTGGCCGCTGTGCGTGGCACGATGGCTGTGCGCTCAGTGCGAAGTTTGCTTCGGCTGAGCTGTGTCTGCCGCTGGCTGGCTCTCTCTGCTGCTTCGTTTCCTTTCCGTTTAGGAGATAGCGGGTGCTTTCCTAGGGCGTGAAGAGGCGAGGAATGTAGTTAGCGTGTTTATCTGTCGCGTCGCAGAGCGTGAGTGGAAGAACTGCCATTTTACACAGAGCCCTTTTTGGCAGACAGAACCACCTTCCAGTTCTCAGCAGCAGCAGCGCCAGCCTCCCTCACCTGAGTGACCGCACTAACGTGTGCCTTTGGGCTATTAAACGTTGGCATCGAGCTCATTATCCCACGTGTGTACATCACTTTGTCACCAGGTGATGTTAACAGAAGACAGTTATCTGTATCCACGCTGCCCCTCGGAAGAGGTACTGTTGTTAAGGTAATTTAGTAAAATCTTCTGAACGTGGGGAGAACCTTTTCCCATACTCTAAGGTCTTAAAAAGTTCTGAAGGGAAAGGGCTGATGCTGTTCTATGGCCTTTGCAAAGGGATATGAAGCGGGGCTTAGCGGTGCTCAGCCTAAGGGGACTGCTTGGGCTGCTCGTGCCCATGGTGCTGTATGGGGATGGGCTGGTGGCCCCGTGTCCCTGGGGATCACAGCCCACGAGCAGCACAGCAGGGCTCTGGGGTTGTGAGGAGGCAACCCGAGTATCATCATCCTGTAGAACAGAGCTCTGCGGAAGGGGTGTACGAGGAGGTCGTCCCTTTCAAGGCCTTAATTTTCTCTGCTGAAGCTGGAGGAGGTGATAGGGAGAAGTGGGGCGGGTGATGGGCTGAGCGAGAGGGTGGGGTTGGGTTGTGCTGTGTAGGCTGAAACAGAGAGGTGGTTGGAGGGCAATGGAGAGTGGCCTTGGTCAGATGAGAAAAGAGTGAGAGCAGCCAGAGGAAAGCGGGCCAGCGGTGTCCTGGGTGCATGAAAGCACTTGTTCCAGCCTCCTGACCAGAACATTCTTTTAGGTTCTTATGGCATGCTTCCCTGCATTGCACTGGCTCATTGGAATAAATGTTTTTCCAATGGGTTAGTCATCATTAAAAGCTGCCTCAATATTGGCTGGAAAGGGAACGCTAGAAATAAAACCTTGCTTCCGTATGTTCCGTGCTAAATTACACATTTAATAAAGGGATGGCTTGGTTCTCTAGGCCGCCAGCACCTGTGCATGGTGCTGCCAGTCTGGTTGCAGATGAGCGTGACTGTAACAAGAGCAAATGTGCCCGACTGTTCCCACGTAGACATCACAGACTTTACAAATAGACACACAGGAAGTTTGAGTCACATTCCTAAAACGAATCTTGCAAATGATAATCAAGAACCACGTCCTTTTACATGAGGGAGGTTGAAACTGAGGAGCGGGTAACTTACTGTGCTGCTGGGTCGTGCAGTAAGCTGCTGTGGTGGTTTGGAGATGGCCCTCAGGGTCTGAACTCCGTGTTTCAGGCAGTGGGCTCCGGGTGGGTGGGCAGTTGCTTATGCAGGGTTGTAGGTTTGTGCTGCTTCAGAGGTGGATCTGGCTCAGCTCTTACATGCAGGATGAACCTCTCTGTTCTGTACCGTGAGCTTTTTTATGCAAGCGTGGAGACTTGCAGTCACGTAAGAAATTCCTGATTGGTGTTGTAACCATATTATAAAGGGAGACCACGACTGGCAAAGGATAGACAGGATCTGCCCATGAAACATTTATCTTGCAGTGCCCACATGCTCAGTTGTTTTAGATGCATTCCCTTCTTTTGCATCGTCTGTACTGGCTTGGGGTTTGAGTGTGGATTTCTCAGTATTAGGGGCAGGGACGTAGGATCTGCAGCTTCAGAAATATTGCCTCTTCTGCAGCTTTGTGATTTCTCTTGTGTGGAATCTTATCAAGTGGAAACAGGAGATTTCCGTTCACTGAAAGCAGAGGTCCTTCTCACTGTTAGGAAGAGGTTCTCCGGATCTCAGTACGGCTTTGCTGTATTCTGAGGGGTTTTACCCAGCTGAAAAGGGCATCTGATAGCATAGCTCTGCATAGATAGCTCTGGGAGATACTTGGTGAGGTTTTAGTTTCAGGGTGGAGGAAGGGTTCTTAAGAGAACATAAGCAGAAGTTGCTAAGATCCGCATTTCCATTGGGCTGGTGGGGAGAAATAAAGGGGCAGTGGTATTGATTACCATAGGAGCTTTGCACATCTGTTCAGTGCGTGGGGACCCTAAAAGCTGCCTGATCCCTCGTGGCATGCACTCCTGCTGCCTTCAACAGACATTGCGAGTGCAGGAGGAAAGAAGGCCAAGCTCTTTGTGTGTATTTGAGAGGTTTTCAGATCAGCAGTAAGATTCCTGGAGCCTTCCCAACTAATAGGTCTTCTGATGCGTAGCCAGCAAACAACTTTTTGGCATCGCCAGCCTTGAATGCGACGCACTTTCTATCCCTGGGATAGAAATATGCAGAAATGCGTGCTTTCTGCCCTGTATGGGTGATGCCTGGCTGGCAAAGAAGGTCTGAGCTCAGTCCAGCTCACCTTAAGCAAAACAGGATTTCAGGGGGCTTGAAAAGAAAGAAGCAAACAGAGCACCCACCCACAAGTACTGCGTGCCCAGGCGCAGTACCACCCACAAGTACTGCGTGCCCAGGCGCAGGCGGACTCAGCTGGAACGAAGCTCTTCTGTCAGCTGTCCTTCCTCCCGTTAGAGTAAGTTAACGTGCTAGACCTGTTCTGTTCGACAAAGCATTTCTTTCTCATTTTGCTTCTTCTCATTCCCTTGCAATGATTCTTTTCTTAAAAACAAATCTAACGTGTGTGACCGACCGGGATTTGATTACAAGGCCAACGTCAGTGACTGCAGGACAAAGGCACGTGGTCCTTTGGCTACAGCGGCTGCAGTCGTTGTGTTCACGGTGTCTCAACTCAAAGCAATGGCAGCCTCTGCTTGTGTGCTCGTGAATTATCTGGCTGCAAGACGTTTTTACCTCTTCAGATGCAAAGAAGAATTCAGATATGTGCGTGTGTTTATTTTCAGTTTTATGATGTTTTCTTTAAAAAGAGCAGCTGTAATCAGAAGGCACACAGGGAAAAGGGGAAGAAATGCCTGTGGTGTTAATCACCTCTAACAAAGATGGTTCTTCTCTCAATTTTTCCAGAGATAAATGACAGCGAGGGTCACCCAAGCGGCAGCCGCCAGAGCTCGAAAGGAACCTCAGAATGGGCCACGTCACTGGAGAACCTCCTTGAAGATCCCGAAGGAGTTAAACGATTTAGGGTTGCTATATTACCTATGAATACTTTTATAAACTCAGATAAGGATTAAAGATGAATGAGTCTCAACATAAGCGGTGCAGCTGTGCCTGTGCTATAAGTACACAGCTTGCAGATACGTGCCATGAGCAGAAGTGGCAGTTACAGCTGTGGCGTTTGCTGAGCTGCTGGTGTGGTGAATTGGTTGCTCTTGTGAGGCGTCCAGAAGATGTTTGCTTGCATCTTTCTAATTGGATCAGTCAGCTCTTGCACAGGTTAACAAGTTACTGTTAGATAAACCCCTTTCCTTGGGGAATTGATCTCTCTTGCCAAGCATTATTAATTACTGAGGACCAATATCACTCTGTTCCTGTGTACTGCCCTTACTTAAGCAGTTACAAACTTCTCCCTGCGCCCGATAACTCTGTGTAGCTCTTATTCTGTGCTGCAGCAGCTGTACTAGATGAAAAAACTCTCTTTAATTTGGCTACAGACTGGGGCTCGTGCAGCTCGGGATGCAGGCTGGAACCTCAGTTTGGCCTTGTTGTAGAAGTGGGAGGGATTAGCTGTGTGAATAAGGACGAGCTGGGCAACTATGGCTTTGCTGGACCGAGCTCTGATTAAAAAGCCTGGGATAAAATTATATCCCCTCAGACTGGTTTGAAAAGCAATGTATACTGGGATTACAAAGCACCATAATTATTGTGTGATTTAGAATTCTTACAACAATTTCTCAGTACCATTTAATTTTTGGCACTACTTAATCTGTATTTTCTAACTCTGAAAGGGAACACTGAAAGTCTCAGGGCTATAAATATTTCAATCACTGACTGCTCTTTGTACATAAACGTAACGTACTTCTTCCCTCTGAATTTAAAATACGCTGCACTTCTGGGAGATATGCTTTGTTTAAACACTGTTTAGAGACTGCAAGTACATCTTCTGCTGTAGTTATACTTCAGTAAATTTATTGCCACTGGTTTTCACATTTAGAAATGCTGTCATCTGTAAAGATTTGACTCATTAACAAATGAGAAACATATCGAACAGGAATCACAGGTGAGCCGTTGCTCCTGTTAAGATGGTTCACTGTACTCTCCTGCTCATGAGTTCATCGATTTTTCGGATTTCCTTCTGAGTAATAGCTATAAAATTATTCAAGTTATTTAAGGGAGATCGACGAAGCCTTCTTGTGAGTTACTGATAAGCTCTGAGACAGAGCTCTGAAAAGGGGCTCATCGTCCTCCTGGAATGTGCTTTTAGAGCTGTGTTGTTCATTTAGCAGTGTTCGATGCACTGTGCTGTGGGTTTGTTATCCTGTGCTCTGGGAAGCTGTGCCATGATAAAACCAGCATGGGCAGTGGCTTGTTTGAATAGCTGTAACAGGAAGGCAGGAAAACAATGGAGAAATTGGGTCCTAACGTCTGTCGACTTCTCTTCTCCCCAGGAGTTTTTGAAGAAAGAATTCAGTGAAGAAAATGTTTTGTTCTGGTTGGCATGTGAAGAATTTAAGAAAACACAGGGAAAAAAGCAGGTATGCTTCCTAACTAAATTCTGCTCGTCAACAAGGGTTCTGTAGCAGAGATGAAGTTAGAACGTTTCTGTTGCTAAATGTGCTTCGTGTGAGTGCAGAGAAATGTCTCTGAAGGAATGGCACTGGAATTATCCTGCTGGAATCACTGGGAAACAAAGCTAGTTTTATTTCAAATCAAAACAAAATGTTGAAGTTGTCGAGTTTCCCGTGTTAGGAAAACTGAACGTTTTGTTACTGCTTTGGAATAGCAAGAGATGAAATTCAGTATCACTGCATCGTGTTTGAAAATACAGAGCTGCTTAATTTATGGCATTGTAACACTCATTGGCTGCTGCATGAAAATATACAACACTGCTCTTAATACATAAATATAAAAACAAGGAGCACAAAGAAACTGCTTTGCAATACCAAAATGCAGTGCTTTTGAGGAACCATTTAGGTTTTGTTTAAATATTTATTCACCTTGAGACGTGACACAGAACATTCACATTTCTGTGAAAGCTGTAGTTTTCTGGTAAGAAGTGTTTCACCTGAAGTGCTCTGACCAACCACTGCAGTAACTTTTGTCCTGCGTGGATCTCCATGTATGTTTAGGTCCAACAGGAGTGCAGAATCTGCTTTCACTTCTACTTGGAAGCCTGTAGGGTCAGATACAAGCACATACAAACCACATTTTGTTTCTGAAAAAGTTTTGGTGATTTTTCTTTTATTGAAAAAAATATTTTTGATCAGGGCAGATTGTTATAGAATTTCTTTTTTAATACATTACACAATGTGCTTGCCAAGGAAGCTCTCAGAGTGAATTTTAAAATGGAAATGGAAGATCCTCCTGTAAGGCTCTGTGTTTTGCTATTGGATAGTAATGATTCTTTCCCTTGCTAAATAATTTCCATCTTTTGGGGCATAACAGGATCATGCACGCTAGTATAAGGAAATGGACAGCTGCCCTATGCAGAGAGTAGCTCGGCAAATGCTTGAATGGATTGCCAAATGAGTGGACAGAAACCAAATTCATTTCCATTCAGTTTAATTATTCGGTACTAATCATTGCAGCAAATAATGATGTGTGGAGTCTAATACTCCCAAACTATTACAAGCAGGCATAATAAATGTGCTTTGGAATGACACAGACTTGAAATAAGGTTTTGTAGCTATTGTTTTGAGGGGGCTCTGTTTAGATAATTTACTTGGCTAGGAAAAGCCCTGAAGGTATGACTCCTTCCACTGTTTATGGCAGCAGTAAGCTTGAATTGGTCTTCTGAAAGTGACTCTTGCAGAAATTTCTTTGTATCTGTCTGATGAGAGCAAAGTATTCTAAAAACAACTCTCTTATAGGATAACCTGCTTCTCATTAGAACTGGTTTACCGCAGAAGCTAGCTCACACATGCTCAGATTTTGGTCAGATGAAGCAGATTTCAGTTTAGCCTGGATTAAATCAGTTCTATTTTTGAAGTATAAAATAAACTTCTTGTTACTTGACATGAGCATGGTGTTTTTCTTGGTCAGTTGAAGCTTGCTCAAAGGTCAGTGCCTTATTTATCTGTTGTGCCTCCTGCTCTCACTCTCCCCTCTATGCAGTTTGGTTTTGCACAGGCTGATGTCCCAATGGGCCGCAGGCTCACTCCAGTCGTGCTATCTATTGGCTGCAAAATGCAGCACTACATTGGTGCCATTCAAAGAAAATAGCCCAGGCCTTTCCTCAAGCCTGTTTCAGTTTGCTGAACTCAGTACTCTAACTGTACTCATTTGGGCTCTGCCTAGAGAGCAGACTTAGATCAACTTTCAACTTGCTTTCTGTCTCTACAGAGACAGAGTTTGTAAGATGTTATGCAGATACATCTCTGCTCCATTCCTCTTGAGTGTGAGCCACTGTGCAGCCAGGATTGCTTGACAGGGAATCAGAGGGAGTGCTGGCAAGGAGCAGCTTGGCTCTTGGCTGCTGTGCTGGCTCTAGACTAGTGATGGAGAAGGAGTGGAGGTCAGACTGCACCTTTCCATATTTGTTTTCCTGTTTTGGCAAGCTAATACAAAATGCATGCATATTTCAGGATTCAAGGGAGATTTTCAGCATCTGCAGAGTCAGGCAGCGAGACCGTCAGTGGTTGAGGCAAGTCTTTGGGTGGGCTGACGTTGGCCTGTTTTCTTGTAGTGTGGAAGCACAAACTCCTCCTCTCAGCTCAGGAAATATCTCCATAGTTCAGTGGGGAAAAAAGGCATTTTCTTTATTGTTCCTTTAAAATTGAAGTTAAAATGCAAACGTGTTTTTTAGTAAAGATTGGGAAGGGATTATGCCAAGTTTACTTGTAAATAGCAAGCTCTGCTGCCACCAATATGATCCTCATTTTAGGACACGTGTTTAATTATTGAAACAGGAGTGGTGGGGATAAGAGAATGATGTTTAAATATTTTATTTGGCTTAGTCATATGCTTATTGCACTTGTGATTGTTAACAAAATCAAAAGCATGTCCATTGCATTACTTTCCTAGGTTTAAATACTTCTCCTCTTGCAACTGGGCTTTAAAAATTACAGATTTATTTACAGTAATAAGCACTGCACACAACAAAGAATCTTCTCAGCTATTGCAGAAAGTCATCTAAATACACACATCAGTAAGTTTTGTACAGACCATCAGAACAGATATGCGTGTTGGACTTGGTGGTGTTGAAGGTCTTTTCCAACCCAAATGTTTCTGTAATTCTGTACCAGTTCTGCCATCTCTAGTGTGGAATGGGGCAGCAGCTGTTCAGGACTGGTAATGCTTTGCAGCTGCTAATGGCTGGAGTCTGCTCTCAGGAGCTTCCGGGACTTTTCTAGTTTTATTTAAACTGATGCTTTACTACTGGAACGTAGATGTAGCTTAACAGTTTCACATGGAGCTGAACCTGTAGTTGTGCATTTCCGTGTTTTTGCAGTGCTGTAATGTCAGGTCTCCTGTGTCTCTCCAGTGACATCCCCCTCCACCACCACAGTGCTTTCACTTCTGTTCTTTGTCATTCTTCCCCACAAAATCCAGAAATCCACCTCATCTCACCAACCTCCCACGCAGTCTCCTTGTTCCCCCCATTCTAACTTCCTCATGGTGCTTCTCTTTTCTCTCCTGTTTTCCTCCAAGCCTTCCTTTGCTCTTTCTCCCCATTGCTCACCTAGCTGAAGTTAAAGTGGTCACACTTCTGGCTGATGAATTGATCTTTTAGAACAGATGTGCTTTACCCAGTCTCCCCTGATCTGTGAAACTGAAAAGGTTAAGGATGTTCTGAGTGTGACCTAGTGCACCTGACATAGCTTATTCCCCAGATGAGAAGGAGTCCTTCTGGAAAGTGAGTCCCCTTCGGCAGAGAGAGAGTTAACTCTTAGGCATTACAAATTGTCAGACACATGTTGCTTTCCTTCTAATTATCACCAAATGTTGATTCTCAGCTGTAAAACATAAAAGAAATTCCATGACTTGTTCATGGGCAAGGCTTTAAATGCTTCCTTCTTCAAGCTCACTTACTGCCCAAGATAGTCCTTCAGTTCGTGCTGGTCTAGAGACAGTTGCACATTAAATGCAGTGGGGAGCACTGACAGGTACACACTGCTAGTTGTCTTCCTGTGCCTGCTGCTCATCAGGCCCTGCTTTCAGCACACAGAACTCGGAATGCTGCAGCAAGGCTTATTTGGCAGTATTCTTACTGGCTTTCTCTTATCTGATGGGCTCGCATTTAACTTTAAAGGATTTTGGCAGCTTCGTATATTGCTTGAACCTTAAGGATGATGGTAGTAGGTATGGTCAAAATGTTATCACTGATTTAGCAAGAGAAGGCCACTGAAATCAGGCAGTAATTTATGCAAGTGACAGCTGCCAGTGTTTATCAGCTTTCAGGGCCTCTTAGGAGCCTTCTCCTTACTGTTAGCAGAAGAATAGCTGTGTTCCTTTTTAGTCCTGTATATAGTGTTGCATGGGAGCTGCTTTCTTCAAGAAGAAAGAAGAGTCCCCAGTAAAAGTTTAACAAATGCAGTAAATATTTCCTCCATTAATAATTCTTGAAATAAATGTGTCCTCTTGCAGATGCGAGAAAAAGCTAAAGAAATATACATGACATTCCTGTCAAATAAAGCCTCATCCCAAGTCAATGTTGAAGGGCAGTCACGTTTGAATGAGACGATTTTGGAGACACCTCACCCTCTGATGTTTCAGAAGCTGCAGGATCAGGTAAAGATTTCTTCTATGTGCAAGTGCCTTAGATGTTGTCTGTGTTTAATGGGCTTGGGTTTCTAAGCACAATCTGATGTAGGAAAGTTAAGATTCTGCCTACTGCTGCCACCAGTGACGTGGACTGAATTAGCAGTTTGGCTCCTAGTGGAAACAAAATAAAATCAGCAGGCATGGAGTTGATTCCCTTCCTCTGTAGGGTCGCTAACACAGCCACTCTTGACAGTGCATGTCTGATACCACAGGGCCGGTTGGCAAGGAGACTCAGAGCAAACACGTGAGTTCCAGTTGGGGACTTTCCTGGAAAAATGGATGAAGTTTGTTCCTGGGTTCCTCTGCCGGTAGCTTGAGGATCACCCTGTGACTGACTTTGTGCCTGCAGTTTTCCTGTATATTCTCTTGTGCTGAGTCATTGCTGATGTTTGTTTCTGTAGTTGCCACTGGTTTCCTTGAGAGCTCAAAATTCTTCTCTTTGCTTTGTTTTGGTATTTTTATTAATGTGAATATAATGAAATTTTCTGAAAAGCCTCCTCTTCTGTGACACACAAAACTTAGAAGAGGAGTTGGTGTCTGCTGGGCATTTTCCTACAGAATTTGGGAGGTCTGGTAGAAATTAAGTGATGTATTGCAGGTATGTCTTCTGGTGGTAAATTTTCTTAGTTCTTAGCTTACTTTAAGTCACAGTTTATGAAGTGAGTCATTCTCATCTTCAGCTTTCCAACACTTGCAGTCTGTACTATTTGTAGTTACTGTACCATCCTCAGGACGACCTGTATGTTCCACTGGGGGTTGGACTCGATCTCTAGAGGTCCCTTCCAACCCCTTCAATTCTCTGATTTGGCTCTTTTTTTTTTTTTTTTTGTGGGGAAACAGCACCCCAGTTTCAACTTATTTCACATCAGGTGCTCACTGTGTTAGCTGGGCACTGGCTGAAGCAGCAGAACGATCTACTGATGGAGAGGGAGGATCAAAGGCTGCTGTTTTTCAGGCAGATTCCTTGTCATTAGCGGTGGAAATGTCTGCAACTCAATTTCTGTGTGAAAAAGCAACATTTTTTTTCATGGAAGAACTTCTGATGTGGGAAAAAGGAGAGAAAGTACTCTGGCAAACCTAAGCACTTCAGATCAGGGTTAGTGATTACCTGATTATGAGTGAGGCTGGACAGGCTACCCCAGTTAGAATGTTTTCCAGCTCTACAAATGAGTGTGCATGTCAGCAGGTTAGTCAGCTCAGAACTGAAAACGTGCTAGCCCACTGATACAAGAGCCCCATTAGTGTGGGAACTTTTAAAACCAGAATGCAGAACATTTGGGCTGTTACAGGTTTCCACTGCATGAAGCTTCTGTTTTTTTGCTGTTAGATAAGAGCTCAGGAGGAGTTCTGTTTGTTTTTCTCTTGTTTTCGATACCTGTGAAGTTATGAAGAGTGGTATGTGTTGTCTATATATACATAATGTGGTCTCTAAAGAACCGTGTTAACTACTTCTGGCAGTGTGTGAAGTACAAAAAGCCAGAGTCTAGAAGCTGTGAGTTCTGCCCAGAGCTCATTTGGTTTCTGACATGGATGGTAATTAGTGCTTCAGTTCTCCAGCAGACCTAGTGATTTAAATGGGCATTGCTTTTATTTGCAGCGGGGCAGCCTTGAGTGTGCAGCTTGGAGGCAGCTGTTGCTGCTGTAGGGTTCATAGAAACATGTAGATGTCAAAATACTTGCAGGGTAAATGTGTCTGCTCTACAGTGGTGATGAGAGGAAGGGAGGAAACGGAGAATTCAGCTTTTGCTTGTGGTTATATAAAGTCTTATCTGTTCTGTGTGCTTGGCTAACCAGGTCTGGGGGTACTCAGAGAAGATCTCGATCCTGCAGTGCTCTTGCTGGCTTAAGATATTTTAACAATGTCTTCCTTACAACCTTTTTCTCCTGTAAGCTGATTTGATAAATATAAATTCATTGCACTTAGCCAGCCCTAGGAATTGTAATGTGACCTCACTTATCTTGATTAATTTAGGTCGATATCAAGGTGTTTTAGGGTTCACAGTTTGAAATGTAAACTTAAATATTTAAGTAGATAAACGAGTGATGGTCAGTGAACTTTTCATCGTTTATTTGCAAGTGGCACATTCCAGAACAGACAAGAAAAGTAACGTTCTGCCTGCTTATCTGTGTGTGCCTGTTCAGTTTCCTTGAGGAGGTGGGGGGAAAAAAAGGTAGCTTGAGATTTTTGTTTTCCTTGCAAGCAGTTGCATTACCCAGATGTACTTTCAGCTAGAAATGAGGCCTGCAAAGGTAAAGCTCCAGTTATCCACACATGAAGAACAGAATCCAAACATGCAGAACAGAATCCAGGAATTCCTCTGGAAACTTGGTTATGGTGGGACTGTAAAATGTAATGAGTCATGAATAATGGCTCGGGGAGGCTTCTGCAGTTAAATAATAGGCAGAAGAGTGGGCTTTACTTTTGCCTTGGTTATAGTTCTGAGGTTCTCTTTTTTTCTTCCTTATTTTTTTTTTAAGGCCGAGCAAAATATAGCCCCAGTTTAACACTGACCAGATTCCAGCTTCATCTCCAAAGCCTTTTTTTTTTCTTTTTAGTGTTTTTTTGTTTTGTTTTGTTTTGTTTTTTGGTCTGAAATAGGTATAAATAGAAGAGAAAGAAGATATATGGGCCTGAACTTGAGCCCTGGGAGAACAGAGCTGTACTCAGCTGGCTGTGTGCTTCCAGGCTGGATGTATGTTGGCAGTAGGAAGAGGGGCAGGTCTTCAGTTCTTTCAGTGCTCTGCACACATAATGGACTGTTCTGTGGTGTTTGAGAGCAGCTGCAGTCAGAACAGTACATAAAAGGTACCTGTCTTTACCTCTGCTTCATTCCTCTGGATATCTTCCTACTGATCTGAAGAATGGCATTCTTTTAGGTTATACTCCTGAGGATGCAGTGGGAGGAAACCAGGTGCTGTCCTTGTTGTCTGCACACAGTTCTTGAGTGATGATCAGCTGTAAAATCCTGCCTAGTGAGCGTGGCATATGACCTGTCACCTTCAGTATTAGATTTTCAGTTGGCTGTCATGAAAACCGTAATCTGATGGTTAAACTAACCTAGACATTATTGCAAAGCAGTGACTGTGGATCCTACGGTCTCATTTGTTCTGTGCAGTCATTTGAGTGTATTAATGTCACAATTTTAGTAATTATGGTATTAGCTTTGCCAACGGAACAACAACAAAGTGAATTCACGTACTGTCCTTTTAAATTGAAAATGTAGTTTTAATTAGGTCATTGTTTTTGTATTTTTGTCTCCTCTTACCAGATATTCAATCTCATGAAATACGACAGCTACAGCCGCTTCTTAAAGTCAGACATATTCCTAAACCATAAGAAGTCTGAGGAGCAAGAGGAGAATTCATCAGAAGCTCAGACTGCAGCTAAAAGAGCATCAAGAATTTACAACACATGATGCAATGAATGTCGTTAGGAGAGGCAGTACAGTAATTAAATTACACTCAGGAACAGTCTAGGTTTATAGCAGTTGCATTTAGGGCTTGAAAAGTTCAAAACCTTTTTAGGAGATACTTACCTTCTTAATTGCTTGAATGACTAATTATTTTTGCAAGACAGCAAATAGCCAAGCACCTCTCGAGAGACTGTTTCCTAGCAAAAAGGCTGAGCTTTTCCTCCATAGCATGAATTGCATTTAATATTTCATAAGTTGAGCTTTCAATTTCTGTTCCTTTTTTTTGTGGGGCAGCATGATACAAAGAAATGGGAGCTAGGATGTTTTGTCGTCCGTGTGAGGTTTTTTTGTTTGTATTTAAATGTTTGCCTTCTGGTTTTCATTTGTGCCTGGCTTTTACTTTCTGCATTGTTGGGAGCAGCTGTTGAGGAGTATGTTTTAAGTTATTTTGTGGATGAATCATTCATAGGAAACTAAATGAGGGACATCATCTTTCAGGGTTAAGATCAATAGAATCTAGTCTTACTCCTTTCTTAGAATGTCACTTTTTCTTTCAAGGTGATAGCTGTTTTGCTTTGCCTTTACTTATGAATCAAAACACTTTTCTGGTCATGATTTTCCTTGCTGTTTGTCTTAAATTTCTACACAACCTTTTTGCTGTAGACAATCACCCTCACAGAGTGGAACCTATACTGCCTTTGGAATAGGAGTTCTTAAATAGATGGAATCTCTGAGGAACTCCTAACAGCCATTGCAAGTCTTGACAGTTGAAATCCCACGCTGGACACGCTCAGCTCTGCAGTGCTTGGCTGGGGCACGTCCTGCATATCAGCTCAGTTGTCCATAACGTGAGTGTCAGGTGCCAGTACTAGAAAGCAGGTGTTTTTTTCCTAGGTCGCCTCAGTCCTGCAGTGTGTGGCAAGAGTCATTCTGCAGAGGGCCAACCAACAAAGTCTGACTTTGTTTTATTAAAATCCTTCTACTAAAGTCAACTTGTCAGTATTACTAAACTGCAGTTACAGTTGGGAAAGCAAAAATAGCTCCAAGCTTTATTTATGAGTTTGAATATGTATAGACTATCTCTGTTTTGCTTTCATTATTTCCTCTTTCATTTTTTTGCACTACTGTTCTTGATCTTTTGTTTCTGTGCTGCCTAGTCAGATTGCACAGTTCTGTTCAGATACAGTTTTACGTTGTTTTCCCCAAGGAAGATCAGCTGTGTCATACACTGCTGCCACTATCAGTGCTTTTAAAACTAGGTTTGAGCTGTAGATGTTGAGGATACAGGTTCTTTTAGTGGACTTTTAAGTCTCTGCTTTAACTCTGATCCATTCTTGCAGGTTATGTGTAAAGAAAATGGTTTCTGTGGGTTTGTCTCATTACATTTAAGAGCAGGTATGGACTTCTGATTCTTCTCTCAGAACTAAACAGCCCGTTCACTCTTAGGAAATTAAATTTTAAAAAGGAAATGATAGAACTCCCCCCAAACACGCATTTTAAGATGAAAATTCACTCATTGCATAAAAGTTACCTTTTATACTCACAGGGGATTTAAAGGTTAAGTCATACTCTTGCTTCAGGCACTTTCAGTGTTGTCTGTTCTCATACTTAACTTGAATTTCAATGTTGCTGAATAGGAATGGAGTAGTTACATGCATGAATCCTTTTGTTTCAAGGCAGCCTAGGAACTGCAAGCATCCAGTTCTGGACTTGCCAGCTATTTGTGGTCTCAGGATCAGCTCTTTTGAAAACTGACTGTCACAATGAACTCTTAACCCCTACCACTGCAGGAGATGGAACTTCTCACACAATTAACTGGGAATGGGCTGCTTGAACGCGTTTGAGAGCTCAGATTTGTCTCTTCCAATAATTACAGCAGAAGTCTTTGGGATGTAGAAAAATGGAGAACGAGGGTCTTCATGGGGAAAGTGCAGAATGAATTCTTACCACGTTCATCTGCACAGTAGATTCATTTTTAATCATATTGACTTAAAAAAATGCCCAATTAACGGAGAAAAGTCTTTGACTACCGAATTTTAAAATAATGAATGAAACCAGAGGTGGGGCATTAAGAGAACATACCTGTTTGTAACTGCTCACAGACAACTTTTTCCTTGGCAATATGCTCCCTTTCAGGTACTGTATTATTTGCTTAGAAACAGCAAATGCCCCATGGGAGCAGGCACAAAGGTGCTGTACTCTGCTAGCAGCCAAAGCCTACACAAATACGAGTCTTTTTAGCAGCACTTCAATGTCTGTGATGTTTATTTCAATACCTGTGATGTTTTTAGGATAATATACCTAAATCCACAAAATTGTTAATCTTTCTATTTCTCTTCTGCCTCAGCAGTGAAAAGTTTGTTGCCTCACTGTCTGTCCTTCCAAGATTTGTGGTGTTCCGTTGTGGTTTCTTTTGTTTTTGTTACAGAAAAAGCAACTAGATTTGCAAGATGCAGAAATTAAATTTGTACTGATTAGATGGACTGTATTTCTCATTTAGAGAACAAATGAAGACAAACAGTGCAAGCAGATATCTGTGATTGCAGCATGAATGTGGAGGATGTTATTGGCTTCTGATGATATAATCACTGATCAGACTTTGTGAAATACATATTTTTCTCAGAGGAATATAACAAATTGCACAGACAAAAGGAAATAATGCTTCGCTCTGAGTAAATCCTGTGCTCCAGCCGTTGCTGTAAACTTCGCATTGAACCTCATGCTGTGAGTATTGATTACTGCTTTATTTAGAGGTCAAAGACCAGCAAGATCTGTTCCTTTTCATAGGATTTACACTGAAGATGTAAGCACAAAAAGCAAGTAGGAGAAGTTTTGTGCCTGACCACGTGCCTAAAATTCTGCCCTAATGTGTGTTTCTCTGCTAAAAATTAAAATACAGATATACTAAATCCGTGTACTGATGGCTGTTCTGTTTTGAAGGCAGTTTGAGCCAAGGTCAGTTCATGTTCTGTAGTTATCCCCTTTTCTGCTTTCATTCTCTGTCAGCACAGTTGCTTGCGTTCCCTCACAGTGTGCTTTTTTCTTAAAAGATAGAATGGGGTGACAGGGTGAGTTTTCACTTCAGGATCAAGTGTTTGAGCACATGGCAGAAAGCCACTCAAACAGCAGAGAATGCTTGTACCTTCATCTCCCATTTCTTGCTTTTTATTACATTTCTTCCATTATGTTTGTGTTTCAAGTGGGATGCAGAGAAAGTGGTTTGGATAAGAGTTCAGAGCATGCTTCTGTTTTACTGGATGGACTTAAACAAGTAGCATTTGCATCTGGGTTAGCAGCTGGCTAGGTCTGGTACAGAGAGAGGACGACTGAATTCAAATTTGAATTTTGTTTGTTTTTTTTTTTCCCACCCTAAAAACAGAGCAGCAAGCCTTACATATTCAACGTGTTTTACCAGATATCATCTCCCTAGTACACCACAACAATGGGTTATGTTGTTCTTTATCCTGTGCCACAGCCAGGTCTCTTGTTTCCAATCCAGCACAGCTCACGTCCAAGGGCTCGGAGTGCTCCTTTGGCACAGCCAACTATTAGAAGCAGACTGAGAGGTATCTTTTATCTGAAGGATCCACATGTCTTCGTGGTGTTACCATACAAGTGCTGCATGACTTCTGGTCATGGAGGGGTAGAAGCTTTGTTGGAAATCAGTGAAAGATGTTTTTCATCAGTACAGCTTCTCCTTGTATCTTGGCTGACTGGAGTGGCAAATCAGTTAGGAGTTGAACACTAATGGGTTTGGGATGGAGAGGGAAGAAAATGTTTTATAGATTTTGGTTCTGTCTGGATGTGGAAGAATAGCCAAATTTAACAGCACCCTCTCCTGGTTCCTGGCAGAATAACGTGTAGAGATCAATATGCTGCTGCGAATACAGGCTACAGTTGGTTTTTTATCCCTCAAATCTAATGGACTTGTTGAGCTTTCTGTAGGCAATAATGCAGTTGGGTTAAAATATCAAATTAAAACGTCGCTGTTTATTAAAGGCATTTGGTATTGCTTTGATCTAAGCGTACTTAGAACTTGAGGGCATCATATAAGAAAACTGATTAAAATTGCTTTGAAAGCTGGCATTATAAAGCACATAGTACTCAGCTTCCCAAGCAGACCTCATGTGAGAACTGCTACAAAACAACTAGAAAACGGCCAGCAGTTGTCCCTTCCCCCACTATTGTTCCTTGTCTTGAGCTGCCTGCATTTGAGTCTGTGAATGACAGGAGGTTTCCTAAAGGAAACAGTGACCAGCATGCTGAGCCGTGTAGGCCAAGCATGAGGAACAGGTGCCATTAAGCCCACACTATTACAGTACTTTTCTTGAGCTCTCACGGAGATAAAGAACTTGTAAGTAAAAAACACTGCCTGCTTGCATTTCTGTGTTACTCTTTTTCACTCTGCACAGCTAACCTTTTTCTAGTTTGTACAGCTGAGAAAAGCAACAGTGCTTTGGGAACAGGGAAGGGGGAGTGCTACCCACGCTTTTGTGTCTCGGGGCAAGACTCATTTCACTGCTAGCTGGGTAACATGGTCACAGCAAGGCTGTCCCAGGGCAGCTTTGGAGATGCTGGCTGTGGAGCTTGGTGTGCATAATTGCTGCCAGTGGGATGTGCTCAGACTGGATGAGAAGTGCATGGTGGCTCTTCTTTCTCTTTGCAGTACAAATCCCAGCAGTGTTGGTTGTTCATTTCCTTCCTTGCTGCAGCAATCCCCTGTGTGTGTTCTTCTGAAGGAATCCCAGGTCTGCCTGCAAGTTGTCCTGTCTGGCAGGAGCCCTGAGCCCTGTGGAAATGTTGGCCCATAGGGCTTCCACAGGATGGCGTGTCAGCATGTGCTTCAGCTGTATCAGCATTAACAAATGTGGTTTCCATTTTTTACAGTCCTATCTCAGCTGCCTGCGGGATATCTCTGATTGAGACCACTTGATTAGATCGACTTCAAGTGTTTTTCCATGTCATTAATGCAGAGAGGTGGGACTTGAAACACTTGACAAGTTGATGCTAACAGTTGCAGCAGTACAGTGCTGTGGTGCAACAAAAAAGGCACTGAATTAGAGGTAAATTAGACTGTTCCTTTTTTTTTTTTTTTACCTATGGTCTGGAGGAACAGCTTAATGTTGTAATCTCTCAGTTCCTTTTCTGTACATACCAACGTCATGAGTTTTCCATGGTTGAATACTAGGTTTAGCTGCTCTATCACATCTGCAGTACATTCAACATATGGATGTCACTTCTTCATTCTTAAAGTGCTGCAGGACCAGACAGCAAAAAGCATAAAGAAAACACATGATGGCCTTATTTCAGTCTGCGAAAACAGAGATTAGAAAATGCAAAGATCGAAGAACCAGAGGCAGAGCTGCTGCACATCTCCCTGAGGCCGAATAGCTCAGCATGTGACCAAGTCAGGGAGGCAGAGTTTTGAGTTTCCTGCAGGAGCACATTGCTCCCTGATGAATGGGGAATCAATTCCTGCTGCATTTCTAGTTCTGTTTGGTTAGCCACAGTTAGAAAACACGATTCCCAACATCCCAAGCAGGATACTTGTTCTTTCAAATCCACAGATCTCTTGGATAAAAATTACAAGCTGTCCTGTGATGAGCACAGCAGGGCTCACAGAATACCTCTGCCTGCTCCTGACTGCGCATCTTTGACACCGTATCTCATTAAGGAAATATTAAATTAACAGGTATTTTTTTTTTTTTAGAGTAAAGCTTTCATCCTGAAGCTGAAACAGTACAAGCTGCCTGTTTCTTCCTTTCATCCCTTTCCCCCACCCACTTCCTGTTCTACTGTAAAGAAATAAGTGAACTCTGTGATCTCTGCTTTGAGAAGGTTTCATCCCCCAAGCTGCTTAGACTGTCAGCGAAGTCCCAGCTAGCAGATGGCTGGAAGTGACAGCAGTGCTGTGAAGAATTAAGCAAATTATTTCCATCTCAGGATTGCTCTCGTTCACTACATTATGAAGCTTTTAAGCATTTTCCATCCACTTGGATGAATATTTGTGTATCGTTTACGGAACATGAACAAAATCTCTGTGAACCAAAGTTTCCAACCTCAAGGCGACTTGTTATTCTTGGAGGCATCGTTACGCCTTGGGCAAAGGCTTAAGGGAAGTCTTATCCTCTGTACTTGGGCCAATAGCACTGTGAACTTAAAGATGTACTGTCTTTTTCTGAGCTCATGATTAGGCAACAAACCAACCTCTTACTAACCCGCTAGCAGCAGTCAGAAAACTACTGAGCGTGGCAGTTTTTTTGGTGACTGTTTGTGTTTGTCATTTTGACTCGTTGCTCTGGTTCGCCAAAAATTCCTTTCGTGTGAAAGCGTGGAATGTTCTGTGAGAGGAAAGCTGCCAAAAAATGAGTCCGTCTTTTTTCATCTTCTTTCGATCCCTCTCTTTAGAAGCGAGACAATGGAGCTAGAAATACAGAATTTGGAAGGGATGAGGTTTTTTAAGGCTTGAGCATTTTCAGTGAGGGATACCCAAGGATACCTGTGCAACCCACCCCCAAGAGGATGGAGCAAACTAATGGGAAAGTCACACATCTGAGAGCTGCCAGGAGCAGCTTGTGCTTGGGGTTGTGCTGCTAAGTTTTGGCTCTGTATGTATGTAGGTGGAGGTACAGGAAGGCTCTCAAGCTTGGGTAAGGAAAAAGAGAGGAGCAGGGAGCCTGTCAGCCTACATACTAAAAGGCCTTCACGATTTTCTGAATAAGATTTGGATAGGCAAAGCAGTGACCTTGTGAAATAAATAACGAAGGGAAGGGGCAGTAAGTCTGCATTTGAGATAGTTTCAGGTTTGACCCTGTGAGATGACTGAAGTGGAAACAAGACTGTTTGAGCGGTGTATCTGTGCTGTTAGTGACCCCGAATCTCATGAATGAGATTCATGAGCACCTGAGCTGCAGCAGGCAGCCCTGGGCACGGCTACTCCCCAGCACAGTGCCGTGGAGCCCTGTGTGCCTGCACAGCTGTGTCACTGAGCTGTGAGATGGAGAAAGCCAGCGGCTCCTTCGCAAGGTAATGGTGTTTCTCATTCTTCACACTGTGACGCTGACGCCTTGTGCTTTAGGTTTAGATTTGCTCACAGCTCATACGCAGACACGCTCACTCCGTCAGCCCTGAGGAAAATCAGTGCGTACGGACGGGCTGCTCCGGCCCCACAGCCGCACCGTTTGATGGGGCTTTGGTCGTCCTCCAGCTTCCCATCGCGGCACAGGGGCAGCACTGTCCTGCGGGGAGGAAGGCGGCAGTCAGAGCTCCAGCAGCATGTGCCGGGGGAGCAGGGCAGGCGGGGCAGACGCTTGGGTCCTCCAGACAACAGCACGTGTGTACATCTGATGTAAGCAGGTGTCGTTTTCCACACGTGCCGCGGGATTCATTACCACCGCTGACGGAGCTGCGGCCGGCCGGCAGGGGGCGCCATGGCGCCACTTCCCGCGCTGCTCCGCTGAGGAGAGGCGCCCTTAGTGGCGGGGAGTGCGGGCTGAGCTCGGCCCGGGCTGACCGAGAGCAGCGAGTGTAGCTCAGGCATGCAGGAGCTGAAACCTCCGCAGGTCCCCGTTTCAGGGCTTGTAGGTAAGAAGTCAGCCGAGGTCACGAGAGGAGAGGCAGCGACAGGAGGGGAAGGGAAGCAGCACAACGAGGGAGGGGATTTCCGAAGGGTTTTGGCGGTCTCCTGATTTTCGTACAGCTTCACAAGCTTCTGTCGTGGCTCAGTCCATGTGGATTTCAGGAGGAGCCTGATTCTGATATGTGTTAGCTAACTTCCAGCCGACTTTTCATGATTCCTGTCCTAGAGGATTTAGTGCAGGGGATCTTCTGCTTTCTGTGGGAAATTAACTGGTAGGACTGGGAAACAGAGAGAGGCGATGTCTTGATCTCTGAAGCTGCTTCCTACCCACTGCCATAGAAAGCAGACATGACTGTCCAGATGGGCATGAAGCAGTTGCAGTGACGTCTCAGCAATAACATTTTTATTTTTTTTATGCAAAAGGAGCTGTCCTAGAGAAAGTAATTTGGGTTTGGTATTCTTCTGACTCTGCTCATGACATTTTTGATGGCACTGATAAGAGCTGACATAATGCATGGGCTTTTCATTGACCTGTAATACTGTCCTGATACTGGAGATTGCTTTATATTAGCTTTTATCAAAGGAGAGAGAGCGGGAGGACCTGTTCCCAGAGTGTGAAGCTAATCGGAGTATCAGGCACTCACTGTGTATTGGCCTGGGGGCAAAGGGGATCATTTACTAGAAATACACCTGTTATTACTGGTGTGATATGCATCATTACTCATCTCTCTTGGCTTTATGCAGAGCCAAGCTGAGGCAGTGTTAAAGCTGTGTTCACGCACTTATCTTATTTCTTTGCCACCGTTTCTACAGGTCACTTGGCCAGTCATGGCTAAGATAGACTAGGTGTAGTGGTTGTCAGAACAGCAGAAGCCAAAGTGGAGAGACAAGTGGAGTCAAATTTGTGTGTGAGGAAAGACGAGAGGCAGAGCAATGAGGAAAAATGAAGGGGAAGTCAAAGGGAACAGAACTGGTACTCTTTTCTCTCTCTTTTGGCTCTGTGTCTCTGACATCGTTTTGTACAGCTGATAAAGCTGTCAATTTGTTGCCCTGATACTTTTGCCTTGTTTCATTCCCAAGAAGCAACTCCTCTATCTGGTGAGGGCAGGAGGACAGAGATACGGTAGTTCTGAACTGGTGAAGTACCCAAATGAGTACTGTCACTGTGATTCAGTGTGGTAGCTCATTGCAGTTCAGGTGCTGAATACAGACAAAACAAATGTATCTGGTGCAGCAGTTGCTGTGTTTGTGACTTTTAGGATGAGTTTTCTATTTTTTTTCTTTACCCTAGATTTTACTCAGGGGTAGATTTGCTAATTCCCCCTCCTGCTTTAGAAGGTGCAATGGGATAAAGGTGGATCACTGAGGCACTTTGGGCTCCTGAAGTAAGCACATTAGTGTAATGCTTCTGAAACACCTGTCAGTGTCATCGTTGTGTCCACCTGGAGTTCGCAGAATTAATCCCCCCCAGAGGGAGGACTTTGCTTTTATATCTTTTAGCACTTCTTCCTAGAAGATATGGAGTGTTGTCAAGCAGCAGGATCAGTAGTTCAGGTGAATTCATTCTCAGTAGAAGCTTGTTGCAAGCAGGGACAAGGGTGCTCCATGCTGAACGCTGCTGGCCCGGATGATGAGAGCTTTCCCCTTGCTTTGGGTCCCTGAGCCAGGAAGCTCAGAAACGTATTCAGACAAAAACAGGAAAAGAAACAAAGACGATCCCTGAAATCCTCATTGTGGGGAACACTGTGGCAAAGCTCAGTGCTTCACAGCTGCTCTGTTCCGTGACACAAAGGGTCGCACCTGTCTGCTCCATTTGGAGTACTCACATGGGAAAGTTTGTGCAGAAGGGACACACAGTGTAAAGCAGAGTATTAATCACAAATGCCCACGGTGGAAATGCGTTCCCAAGTCAACATCATGTGTGAAGAGAAATGTGGCTCTTCCCTTCTTGCAGCTCTGCTCTTAGATTGCACTTCCTCTCCTAGGAGTGCAGTTACTGCATGTGTAATTCCTTGTCTGTCTCTTATTTGACTTTCAGTTGTAATACTCTAGTTCCTGAGCTCTAAGCTTTCCTAATCCCTTTCCTGTACTTCAGTCTACAAGCAATTTTAAAAGAGAATCAGAAGCACTGAGAGTCACATTTGTAATTGTGGCTCACCTAGGCAGTGAGTGTTTGCTTTGGGTTTAAAACTGGTGCTGATGACAAAAATCTAGCTCTCCGGGACAGGAGTCTGCTGAAAATCCCATGGTAAACACTTGCCTCACAGGGCATGTTTGGCATCTGCAAACGGGAGCCATCTGTTCCTTCTTTTAAGCGTATTAGCTGTCTAATAAAGGAAAAGAGATGCACGAAACTTCGCCTGAGGTCAAAACAGTGCGAGTGAGATCAGAGCTTTGATTGCCAAGTAAAATGGGTGTATAGATTCATACACACACTGCTTTTTTTTTTTTTTTGCCAGTGGAGGGCAGATACTGGTGGAAGGCACACAGTCATCTCACCCAGACTTAGGGGAAGTCTGGATGTAGAAGCAGTGATACAGCTCAGGCTTCTTTTTAGAGCTAGAGCGATGCCTTTTCTAAACGAGGAACTGAGCCACCTCAGAAACCATAAATGCTGACTCAGTATTTTTCAGTTCTCGTTCTGCTTCCACACCACCACTGGTGATCTCCAGGCAAGGAGCTGCTGAATCTGGTTTTGGACTTCACCTCCAATTTTGGGTTTGGACTTTATTATAATTTATGTCCTTTAGTGGTACTTTGAAAAAATCAAACATATCCCTTTTGCAGGAATGTTACGGATCATTCACCTTATAGTTCTTAAAGGTTGTCAGTAAAAATAGGCCAGCTCTCATTTAGTGTTAGTGATCGTTAGCAAGCATTTAGCAAAAGTGGAGGTCGTGGAAACTTAAATCATTCCCTGCATGATTTTTCTTTTGCATGATTTACTCCCGAGGCAGACAACCTGAGATGGCCACGACCTGCTCATATGAACCATGGTAAACAATGCTAGCTTATGTGACGTGAGGAACTGTATAAGAATGCAATTATCCATTAAAAAAAATCTTTTTAAAAGAGCATAAAGGTTAGGATATAAGATAGGTAACTGCTGAAGCCTACACGCTGCTGAAAGTCGTGTTTCTTTTCACCCGAGGATCAAAGGATAATGTAAAGTTTCATGTTAAACAACAGTACAAAGATCTTTGCTGAAGATTGAAGTGCATTTTCTGTAGCACTTGTTACA